>NC_064853.1:28826362-29465959 GCF_024139225.1 Suncus etruscus | reverse complement strand
AAAGGAACTCTTATCCACTGCTGGTGGGAATGCTGTCTAGTTCAACCTTTATGGAAAGCGATATGGAGATTCCTCCAAAAACTGGAAATTGAGCTCCCATATGATCCAGCTATACCACTCCTAGGAATATACCCTAGGTATACAAAAGTACAGTACAAAAACCCCTTCCTTACACCTATATTCATTGCAGCACTATTTACCATAGCAAGACTCTGGAAACAACCAAGATGCCTTTCAACAGGCGAATGGCTAAAGAAACTGGTACATATACACAATGGAATATTATGCAGCTGTCAGGAGAGATGAAGTCATGAAATTTTTCTATACATGGATGTACACAGAATCTATTATGCTGAGTGAAATAAGTCAGAGAGAGAGAGAGAAAAACACAGAATGGTCTCACTCATCTATGGGTTTTAAGAAAAATGAAAGACATTCTTGCAATAATAATTTTCAGACACAAAAGAGAAAAGAGCTGGAAGTTCCAGCTCACCACAGGAAGCTCACCACAAAGAGTGATGAGTTTAGTTAGAGAAATAACTACATTTTAAACTTTCCTAATAATGAGAATGTATGAGGGAAATGAAGAGCCTGTTTAGAGTATAGGCGGGGGTCGGGTGGGGAGGAGGGAGACTTGGGACATTGGTGATGGGAATGTTGCACTGGTGATGGGTGGTGTTCTTTACATGACTGAAACCCAAACGCAATCATGTATGTAATCAAGGTGTTTAAATAAAAAAATGTGAAAAGCCAAAATAATTTATAATACTATATTAGAAAATAGTGAAAAAACTAGATATCCTTGCCTTTGCCTGATCTCACTCATGGTACATATTTAAGTAAAACAAAATAATATACAGTAATAAATTAAGACAAATATTTAGCTCTATATTACAAAACCAAGATTCCCAAACAGGGAGAATATGGTGGAGAAAATGAAGAGGTGGACTAGAGGTGATATAGAGACAGTAATAGAGAGTCTTAGAACTTTCTTCTCAAAGACTTTCAAGCTATTAATACCTAAAGTCTACTGTACCTACAACAATAAAAAATTATGTTCTAATGATGTATGGTTGCACAAACATATCAACATAAACTAATGTCATAGGCTATGCACATATGGTGGTAAAAATGATATATTTTATGTTATGTATATTATAGCAGAACTTCCCATTTTTAAGTCCTTAAACAAAAGAAAAGATGCAAAGAAGGAACCAAGAAATTTAATAAAAATTAACGCTCAACTTGCCAGTAAAGTGAAGCAGATCACAGAAAAAGAGATACGCCTCTGAGAAGCAAAAGGGCATTTGGAAATCAAAGAAGTAATGAGCATCTTTCTGTAGATTAAGAATCATGTTCCTGGGCCCGGAGAGATAGCACAGTGGCGTTTGCCTTGCAAGCAGCCGATCCAGGACCAAAGGTGGTTGGTTCAAATCCCGGTGTCCCATATGGTCCCCCTTGCCTGCCAGGAGCTATTTCTGAGCAGACAGCCAGGAGTAACCCCTGAGCAATGCCGGGTGTGGCCCAAAAACCAAAAAAAAAAAAAAAAAAAAAAAAAAAAAAAAAAAAAAAAGAATCATGTTCCTAAATCTTAGACTTACTTGAGCTTGGTGATTCTGGATCAGATTTCCTTGTCTCTAGAGAACTGCTTCCTCCTGAAGTTCAAGGACAATCAGGAAAACCACCAGCAAATGCACTTTCTCATACTTACCATCTGTTCCGAGACCTGGCTCAGCAGCCTGATCTTTATGTTCTTTTCTTTCCAAGGTAAATTCCTAGGTAACTTAAAGTCTGAGCCTATGAACAGGACTTTGTTTGACTTCAGAGATGCAACTATCATCACTATATTGACATCACAAGTACTAACATGCCTCACCCGAAAAAGAAGCAATACATGTTCTTATGTACACATTCCAGGAGTATTTTTGCTTAGCCAAAGACTATGATAAAGATGTTTCTTCCAATAGTCTCCCCTCTCCTTAGAGGGAAAAGAGAGAAGCTGTAAAAGCACAAATAAAAAGAACTAAATTTGGGTTTGATTTTAAAATGTTTTGAGAGGAGACGTTGCCTGAGAGGAATCGTGAAATGAAATGAGCATCTAGATTTGTTTAAAAAAAAGCAGCAGCATTATGCAGGCTGGAGGGCAATGGTTCGAAAGATATGCTGCTTATATGGGGCTTGCTTTAGACTGTGAGGACTTTCAGAAGTACAAGAAGGAAGAGCGAGGGTGCTCACACTCACTCCAAAACATTTCTAGTAAAATCAGCCCAAATACTGACATACCTGGAGTTTTAGTCAGATTGGTGTCTCTACAGGGAAGCAAATTATTAAAAATTTTAATGAATCACACAACTCTTTTAGTAGACTTTTGTTCCCTAACTTTGAGTGATACTATAAAGCTATAGTAATAAAAGTAGTAGATGGCTGGAGAGATAGTACAGGGAACAGGGTGCTTGACTTGCTCAAAGTTAACCTGGATTCAACCTCTTGCAGCACATAGTAGTCTTCTAAGTGCAGCAAGAAGTGATCCTTAAGCACAGAGCCAGGAGTAAGCCCTAAATACTACTGGCTGTGGACTCAATTTTTAAGAAATATGTTTGTTTACTTATTCAATTCATTAATGTTCTAGATATGAAATCCAGAGCCTCACACATGTGAGAAGCAAGTGTTCTGCTGCCGAGCCATATCTCCAGCTTTATGTACCTTTTTACATGCCACAATGCATTGTCAGTATTTTTTATTATTCTTCAAAAACATAACTTCAATTAATTGATAGATTACTTTTGTGTCTCAATTTATTTTTAAGTATCATCGTTAGGACTCAAAGGAGATGAAAGAATCATATTTTTTTGTTTAAATTCCAAATTAACTGGAAAATAAAACTAAATTAAAAAAACAGGAAATCTAAATATTACCTTCAATTTACTTTCTTTTTTTTAATTTAGGCTCTGTGATTTACAGTTTTACAATCTGTACTATCTTTCTAGCTCTAAAGAAATAAGTTTTGGGAATAAAATAACTTTCCAAGACTGAACAAAGACAATACAAAGCATGTATTGAGAAAATTAAAACTAGGATTAAGTCTCTCCAAAAACAAAAACTGAGAGTACTATGAGTTCATTACTGAGTTCTTAACCTTATTTGAAAAATAATTACTTTATTCAAGCACTATGATTACAAAAATTGTTCATGATTGTCATACAATGTACATACACCACCCATTGCCAGTGCACATTTCCCACCATAATGTCCCCACCCTTTCTCTGGCTGCCTTTTGGCAGACATTTCACTATTTTTCTCTTTCCTGTTTTTTTCCCCTTTTGACATTGTGGTCTGTACTATAGTTAATGAAGGAATATGTATCATGCATATCACTTTCTCCCCCTTTAGCACCCAGTTTTTGTCTATGGTTATCATTTCCAACTATCATTGTCATAGTGACAGAGAACATCTCTACCCTAAAAGCACTGTTCTACTATTTGTGGCAAACTTCCTACCATGAACTAGTCCTTCTGACCCTCATCTCTATTTATTCTGAATGTTATTATTAGATGTCATAAAATTTATTTATAGATTTATAAAATTTTATTTTATTTATAAAATTTATTGAATAGATATGGAGATTATTATGCTGAGTGAAATGAGTTAGAGGAAGAGAGAGAGAGACTTAGAATAATCTCACTCGAAGTTCTTCTAAATCTTTCAACAAGATCTACTTTCACTACTTTTCAGACTCTTCCAGAAAGTTCAAGAAACAAGAATCCTAAAAGTTTCTATAAGGCTAACATAACAAAAGCACACAAAAACGCACCACTAACAAAAAAAATTATAGACCTTATATCCTAATAAATATAGATGCAAATATACTTAACAAAATACTAGCAAACAAAATTCAGCAATACATCAACAGGATCATACATCATGACCAAATAGAATTTATCCCTGGGCTGAAAGAATGGCTTGATATATGGAAGTCAATCTATATATCAATACAAGAAAAAACATATCAACACAAGAAAAACTAAAAATTATATAAAATATCAATGATGCAGTTAAAACATTTGACAAAATAAAAAATACTCATGCATTATTAGAAAAAAAACACTAGAATGGGGATAGTAGTTACATAGTAATTAGACAAGAAAGAGATTCAAGGGCATACATAAGGAAAAGAAGTCAGCTTATCATTATTTGCAGATGGCATGATATTATACTTATAAAACCCTAGAGTCTGCCAAAAATATCGCAGGAACAACAAACTTGTACAATAAAATCAGGGTAAAATACATACACAGAAATCCATGGCATTTCTGTATGAAAACAAATAGGAGAGAAATTTAAAAACTCTCTCCCACTTGCAATTGCACCTCAAAAAATAAAATACCCAAGATCCAATCTAACAAAGGAGATGAAAAACTCATACAAAGAAATTACTCTGATTTTAAGAATAACTATAATAGAGAATATACCTACTATCAAAGGGCAAGTGAGCTACCAATATTAAATCTAAAAATTAGGCCGAAGTATCCGTTACCAGAAAATTTATAACTCCTACTATCATAAATGTCTCCCATGAGATATCCACCATAACAAATGAGAGCCATGTTCATTGTGACATGCTTGATTCCAGAGAGATAAATATATATTAGGAACAAGAAAGAAACCATTCTATTCTATTCCCACTTTCATAAGACTATTTCATAGGAGCAATTTTCAGAACTGTTGTTTTGACTCTATTGTAACTATTTAATTACTAACAATGAAGACTTTGCTACCAAAGAGCTCTTCTTAAACCCATGGCCAAAGAACAATATAATTTTTATTGTCCAAGTCTAAACTAACTGAGAAACAATACAAATTTTAATAGATTTATAAATTTAAATGTTAATTTTATAAACCATAGTTATGAGATAAATGTATAGTATATATTTAAGTGAATTGACAACCCAGTGATAAGAAAGTCCAATGCGAGGTTGGATTATCTGCTCCCACAGAGATAAACTCAGTTTTACAATTTACTCCATGACTTAATGCTGCTGGCCACACATTTTCTCCATGAGTTACCTGTTCCTTAAATAGATAGGTAAAATTTTTAGAAATAAAGAAACCTCTATTCCTGATCACTATATACTGTACCATGAAGCATGGTAAGGGCAAGTTAGGAGATAGAGTGGGCAATGATATTAGTATTGAGGAATGTGGAGGAAATTAGCTGGCCTTGAATATAAAAGAAAGTCTCTTTTCAGAAACTTGTGTTCCCTGCTATTATGAGTGCAGGATGAGCTGTGGAGAAAGTCATCCGGGTCAAACAATCTGTCCTTACAAACCATCTAGGTTAATAATGCCATAAGCATTGCAACCATTACCTTTACATACTATCTGAGTTAATGATGCCATGAGCATTGTAACCACCATAATTGCATACTATCTGACTTAATGATGTCCTGTGCCTTATGACCACTATCTCCACATACTTTCTGATCGCTGTAATGCTTAAGCAATGTAAAACTGTATTACCCACATTCTATTTCCCGACTGAAGTTTGCCTTTAAAAACCCTGTCCCTACCTTCAATAAAGGAAGTCTATTGCTATGACAATACTTCCCTGCGAGTGGTTTTTGGCTTCCCGCCTTTTCCCAAGTCTGGCCTCAAAGGCTACGGTGCGAAAGAGACCCTAACCCACCTTTGCATCAGCCTCATGGGGATGGGGGCCAGAGCCCATCAGAGGACCACAAAAAAAGCAGTTAATTCTTTCAGTAACAAAATGGATTATTTTAACAAACAAGAGAAAAAAGGGACTCGTCAAAGGTGTATGCCTCGTAGCAAGAATGTCTCATTTATGCTTCCTCAAATCAAAGCTGCAAACTATACAATTTCTGAAGAAACTTCTTTCATGTGAGGCAGAGAGCATATCATTTCCCTTCAGAGATCAAAGGAGTATTTGGATCCTAGAGTTGGTTATTTGCACATACATGGACACACTCTTTAGCCTCCTGATGGTTTTAAATATGGTTTCTACGTATTATTATTTTTTAATACTTGAAAATAGAAAAAGATTTTGTTTAAAGTAATAAAGTAATCCTTTTATTCAGGGGTAAAAGTCAACAGTTATTAATACAGCCTTCATTCTCACCACCACCCTCTTCCTTCTTATCACCAATATTGTTAAAGCCTTTTTATATCAAGTCTTATATCTGTATTTCTTGTTACTTGACTAGAAATACCAAGATGTTGTGCTAGTAATTTAAGGCTTTTTATAAAATTTGTTTAATTGCCTTCCAAAAACAAATACATGGTTTACCCCCTCACCACCATTAATCACAATATTTATGCTATAGTGTGAGCAAGAAATAAGACTATATTAGGTTAAATAAGGAAATATGTTCAGTGTTTTAGAAATATTATATCTTGATATACTTACTTCAACCCAACAAAATAGAAACTGACTCAATGTTATCATGCTTTTGATCACATTTGATACCAAAAAAGATTTACAGAGATTACAGGTGGCTTAAAGTTACATGAAATATGAGATGAAAATTTTATGAAGAATCCCAGCTCCTCAGTGCACTGGAACGAGATATGTTTATCTATTAGTCACTAATTCATTAAAATTAAGTTAGTGGAACTAGGGTAAAGTGAAATGGAAGAATATAGCTCACTTGCTATGCTCAATGATAGCCTATTAAAAATTCTCTCTCCTTCATTTTCATCACAGTACAGTCACAGTCCTGCTTCTCCCACCTACACTTTAGCTCTTTGCCTGGAAGAAAAAAAAAAAACCTGTCCAGTCATGTTTCACCCCATCTTATTCCAAAGAATTAAGAAGAAAGTAAAAAAAAAAAAAGGTTAATATTGCATACTTTACCCAGAATCAAAATCTGAAATAAAACTCAGGTTTAAGGAAATTGAGTTGATCTTTCAATCATTTAGTTATTCATTATGTGTATATGTCATTAGCTGGTAGAAATTTAATGTGCAAACCAAGACAGTCTCTGCTCTTTGGAGTTTATGAGATCATGAACTTATGAGTGCCAGAAAGCTCAGTGCCAAAGGCAGCAACACCTGCAAAGGCCCTGCAGTGGGAGACAGTACAGGAATTGCTGGAAAATTAAAGACCCAGGGAGACAAGTGCAAAAGGCAAAATAAGGGAACTTTGAGGCAAAATAAGGCACAAAGACAGACCATGCAGGCACTAGCACACAGCATTAAGGAGGACTAGATTTTTTAAATATCATTAGGAAACTACTGAAAAGTTTTAAGCCAGGTGTGGAATTTAAGATTAACATGTCCCATACTTACATTTGAAAAGTTCTTTTTGGTTCAAGAGTAGAGTAGAAAGTTTTGAGATGATCCATCAGTGAATCTGCAAACTAGGAAGTCAATTAGTAAAGGGTCCCCTTCATCCTGCTTCATGCTAAGTCCTACAGCAGGACAAATTCCAGATGAATGAACACTTGTTTCCCATACTCAGCAAATCACACTGCTTTTTTCCTTCAGATGATAGTGTCTTTTCCTCCATCCACATTTTCTCTGTTTCATGCTGCAGAGATATCCTTCTCTCTCTTTATATTCTAGGGTGATTAAACAGGATCATTAAACCTGGCTTTTTTATAAGCCTTTCTTTAATCTCTAAGCAGGAATCTATCTGCCTCTAAAGGGAAAAAGTAACACACAATAATCGTCCCTTTCCCAGATTTCCCTTACATTTACAAATTTATGTTTTATTTTGTATGTAAAAAAATTGCAGACCATTCTTTTATTTAAAAATCATTCTTATCCATCAGAAAAACTAAACAGTTGTTGGGTTTATTCACATCTAGTCTTCATGCTATATAAGTAATCTTTCTAGATCCTAATTTAAGTAGCAAACTTGAAAGTTATTCTATCTGACTCTAAAGTTATTCTGACATGAGGAATGTGATACCATAAGAGCAGGGGTTTATTTACCTAGGGTCTCCACAACAAAATGATGAGCCTGGCCTTATTATATCAGACATGCATTCCTTTTCAATTTCATCTTCCTAGGGTTAAGTGCTAAGCTTTACACTTTCATCATTAAATATAATCTTGATAGAATCAAATCAATTATAGAAGGCAATAACCTGCTGGCTTATGAGTCTCTAAGTAAAAATTATCTCTCTTAACTAAAATAATCTTTTAACCAAGCCTTTATTTTATGAAATGTATTTGTTTAATATGAGCTTAAAATGAAATGAAATTGTTAAATCCATAATGATCTGCTCCATTTGTCATTATAGTAAAAGTCATTTTAAATCACCAACATACATTTGTCTATTATGTGCTAGGAGATTTTGAAAAATATTTTTTAATTTTATTTTATTGAAACCATTGTGATCAATAAAGTCCTTTATAGTTGAATTTCAGATATATTGTGAATCAGGGCCATTTCCACCACCAGTGTTGACATCTCTCCACCAGTGATTCCAGAGTGCATCCTATTCTGCCACCCTTTGCCCCCTGGCTTGCAAGTATAACAGGTCCATTTAAGTTTAGATGGTTGAAGTTTAGGTCTCTTAATACTATTGTTGTTGCCTTGGCTTGGAAATTTAGTTCTGTCCTTTTTTTCCTCTACCAATGAACCTGAGACCACTTGGCCTCTTTCCGCATTCTTTCCTTTTTCCTTTCTTATTAATTGTTAATTGTATATTAATGCTTATTAATTATTAATTGTACAGAATACTGAAAAATGTTGTTTTACCCAATATGACAAAGCTTTTCTGTTGAGCCCACACATAATTGGTGTCAATAATCTACTTCATTGACTGTATAATCAATCTAGTCTTTTGGATCCATCCATTAATACTGAAAATACTAGCATTATATTGAGTTTAGTATGACTATCATTCTATGGCTATGTTTTTCTGAAGTTCTTCCTCCCATTTACAGTTCATCGTTGAGAGCTGTGAGATGTTAAAGTAGAAATGGGGGTACCTTTGCACTTCACTTATTTATCTGTTTTGGGAGGAGCAGCTACTCATCATTCTCCTGCTCATGCATTCCTAAGACTTCCATTGCATATGGGAACACTCCTCTATCTCTCTCATACCAGTGGTTATGAGTGAGGAATCATGGACTCAACCTACATTTAGTAGTAGTAGTAGTCTACATTTTCCAACAAACCCAGATTTTCTTTAGGTCGGGACCAAACCCCTGTTCCAGGGTCTAAGCAAATCTGTTTCACCAGGTTTCACAATGAGATGAGTGCTATTATCCATATTTTTTGTTAATTGTAATGTTACAGTGCTGAATTGTCTCTAAATGTGAACTGCAGTGGAAAATGCTAAAGTGTGCTCTAGTACTCCACCTTGTGTTCAATACTTGATTTTGTACATGTTTTATATCACTCATAGCAATAAACTCTTAAGTTCAGAAAAAATAAGAATGCCAAATTAATTCATCTTTATTACACTTTAAGGAACTAGAAAAAGAACAAAATAGGCACAAGTGAATAGTAGTAAGGTAATAACAATTGGCAGAGCAATAATATGCGAAAAATAATGAAAAATAAAAAATATTAAAGATCAATAAACCAGCATTTTGTTTTGTTTTGTTTTGGTTTGGGGACCACACCTTGTGGTGCTCCAGGGGAATATCCAGCTCTGTGCTTAGAGTTTGCTCCTGCAAGTGCTTGGGGGGGATCATTTAAGGTCAGGGCTCAAAATCTGTCCTCCCACAGATACAGTATGTACTCAGACTATTGAACTATCTCTCTTGCCCCAGAGTTGTGTTTTTGTTTGTAATATTTTTTTTTAAAAAAGTGACAATTTTTTATTTAGACAAATTCACACAGAAATAGAATGAATAGACCAGAGCGATAGTATAGTGAGTGGTGCTTGCCTTTCACATGGCCAACTTGGATTCAATCTGCAGCCACATAGTATCCCTTGAGCACAACCAGGAGTAATTACTGAATGAAAAGCTAGGAATAAGCCCTTAATATTTCTGGGCACAGCCCAAAAAACAGAGAGAGAGAGAGAGAGAGAGAGAGAGAGAGAGAGAGAGAGAGAGAGAGAGAGAGAGAGAGAGAGATGGACAACAAACAGACAGACAGACACAGAGACAGAGTAAATGCTCAGATCTAAAATGTAAAGAAAAGGTTCCCAAGCCGAAAGCCAAGAGGTCTCCTCTGCTTTGGAAACTGGTTATGCCCAAAGATCAGAAGGCATTACCTTGGTTCCCCAAAGCTATGCAAAAGATAATTTTCCTCTCTTTAATACAGCTTCCCCAGAGCCATTGATTGTAACACAATAGTAGTTGGACACTTCAACATTGCTCTCTCACCTCTCCATAGATCAATTAGGAAAGAAATACTTAAATTGAGCTAAATAAATGGAAGAGCAGGCTTTATATACATAAAACATATGTATGTGTGTGTGTATACTTAAAACAAACAGGAGGAAGAAAATAATCAAAGAAAATAAATTATTGAACTGGAAAAATAAGTTCAAAGAACAAAGAAACCAAGAACTGTTTTTATTTTTACAAAGGTAAGATCAATAAATCATTAGCTAAAGTCAGAAAAAGGAACTCTAATAAATCAAATCAGAAATGAAAGAGGGATGTAAAAATAGATACCACATAAATCCAAAGGAACATCAGAAGTTACTTTAAGAATCTTTTTGCCATGAAACTAGAGAACCTAGAAGAAATGAACAAATTCTTGTACTCCTACAACCTTAAAAGGCTGAATTAGTAAGCCATGGAACACCTGATCCCTTTTCAAGAGATAGAAATTATAATAAAAGTTTATGGAAAGACAAAAGTCCAGGTCCAGATGCAGTCACTATTTAAGTCCTTATTTGACGCCAAAAAAAAAAAAAAGTTACATTTGAGCTCCTTATAGGAGGGGCCAATGGGCCAGAGCAGTAACACAACCAATACTGCATTTCCCTTGCATGCGGCCCACCCAAGTTCTATTCCTAGCATCCCATATAGTTCCCTGAGCCTACCAGGAGTGATTTCTGAGTGTGGAATCAGGCATAACCCCGAGTGCAGCTGGGTGTGGCCCAAAACAATAACAACAACAACAACAACAAAACACTTTAAGAGAGATATACTGCCAATCCTTTTCTGGTTCTTCCAAAAAATTAAAAACCAGAAATAGTTCCAATTTCTATGAATCAAAAACATCACATCACCCTGATACCAAAAGCAAATAGAGATACCACCAAAAAAAAAAAAAAAGGCAAATTACAGATCGATTTAGTTGATGAATACAGATGCAAAGAACCTCATCAAAATTCTAAACATAAAATCCAACAACTCGGGGCCGGCTAGGTGGCGCTAGAGGTAAGGTGTCTGCCTTGCAAGCCCTAGCCAAGGAACGGACCACGGTTCGATCCCCCGGAGTCCCATATAGTCCCCCCAAGCCAGGGGCTATTTCTGAGCGCGTAGCCAAGAGTAACCCCTGTACATCAAACTGGTGTGCCCCCCATCCCCCCCAAAAAAGAATCCAACAACTCATCAGAAATATGTTGATTCCACTTGGTCACAATTCATGCCAGGGATGCAAGAATGATTTACCACATGCAGGTCATATACCTGCATATATTAAATAATAGACTATAACAATGAAAAAAATAAAAATCATATGTTTATATAAATAGACACAGATACATTTGACAAAATTCAGCACCTAGTCATGATTTAAAAAAAACTCTCAACAAAATGAAGGCACATTCCTCAAAATAATTAAATCCATTTACCACAGGACCACAGCAAACACTATACTCAATGGGGAAAATCTAAAAGCTTTCCCTCTAAGACAAAGTTGCCCACTCCCACCACTTCCATTCAATATAATTCTGTAAGTACTTGCCATAGCAATTAGGCAAGAAAAAGATTTTTTAAGGGCATCCAGATAGGAAAAAAAAAATCAAGCTCTCCCTATTTGTGGATGCCATTATCCTATAATTAGAAAATTCTAGAGTCTACAAAAAGCTCCTAGAAACAATAGATTTATATAATAAAATGGCAGTCTACAAAATTAACGCACTAAAGTCCATGACTTGCATATATGCAAATAGTGTAAGAGAAAGAGATATTTAAAAGAATCCCATTCACAATTGTGCTTCAAAAATTAAATTCTTCTGAATTAGCTTAACTAAAAATGCAAAAGGCCTAAACAAAATAAACTACAAAGCTCTATGAAATCAAGGAGCATACAAGGAAATAGAAACACATTCCCTGCTAATGAATTAGAAGGATTAACATCAATAAAATAACAATACTCCCTACAGCATTGTGCACATTCAATTTAATCTCTATGAGAAAATTATTTTTCAAAGAAATAACTCAAACACACCTGAAATTCATATAGAACAATGAGTACCCTCCTTCTTGAAGAAGTAAAGCAATTCTTGGGGAAAAGAAAATGGCAGGCATCCCTTTCCCCAATGTCAAATGGTACTACAAAATGGTAGTAAATAAAACAGCATATTTTTTTTAATAAAACAGCTTTAGATTGATGGAATAGAATTGAATATCCTCAGAAGACAATCAATTAATATTTGATAAATGAGCAAAAAATAAATAAAATGGAGCAAGGAAACTTCCTTAATAAATGGTGCTGAAGAAACTAGTCATGCCAAATAATGGAGTCAAGTCTGTTTCTAACACCATGCACAAAAATAAAATCAAAATTCATTAAAGACCTGAATTTATAAAATATATAGAAGAAAATGGAGGCAGAACTCCCCAAGATATTGAAACTAAAGGCATCTTGGATGATGATCACTTATTAAGCAAATATCACTGACCCAAAAAAAAAATAAAAGAAAAATAAGCAAATCCTTGGGACTACATTAAATGAAGAAGTTTCTACACCTACACCTCAGTGAAAATAATGACCAGAATACAAGACAGCCACAAAACAGGAGAAACTATTTTCCCACCATTCATCTGATAGAGGTTTCATATCAAAGATTTATAAGGCACTGGTAGAAGTTGAAAGGAATAAACCCTATCAAAAATTGAAAGAGGGGATAAACAGAAACTTCAAAAAGAAGAAATATAAATGGTTAAAAGGCACATGAAAAGTATTCTGTATCAGGATTGCAAATCAAAACATCAATGATATATCTTTCACACTAGTAACTGGAACAGATCAAGAAATAAACCAAAACAGAGCTGGCATGAATGCTATAAGAAAAGGATTCTCATACACTGGGAATGTCAACTGATGAGCCTTTCTGGAAAATAATGACATTCCTTAAAAAAAAAAAGCAATTTTTTTTTGCAAAAGCTGGCTCCCTGTGTGTGACACCAGGCGGGGAAAATCCGCAAAAGTACACCGGCCCAGTGGGGCTCAGCTGTGAAAGACTGTGAGTGTGACCTGTCTATGTCTGTCTACTGTCCTCTTGCGTGAAACTCTTGCGAGTGGGGCAAAAAGAGCCTCCAGAAACCTCGCTCGCCCAGACGCCATTTTCAGGGAGGGACTTCAGAGCATAAAAACCGGCTAACCTTTGCAAAAGCTGGCTCCCTGTGTGTGACACCAGGCGGGGAAAATCCGCGAAAGTACACCGGCCCAGTGGGGCTCAGCTGTGAAAGACTGTGAGTGTGACCTGTCTATGTCTGTCTACTGTCCTCTTGCGTGAAACTCTTGCGAGTGGGGCAAAAAGAGCCTCCAGAAACCTCGCTTGCCCAGACGCCATTTTCAGGGAGGGACTTCAGAGCATAAAAACCGGCTAACCTTTGCAAAAGCTGGCTCCCTGTGTGTGACACCAGGCGGGGAAAATCCGCAAAAGTACACCGGCCCAGTGGGGCTCAGCTGTGAAAGACTGTGAGTGTGACCTGTCTATGTCTGTCTACTGTCCTCTTGCGTGAAACTCTTGCGAGTGGGGCAAAAAGAGCCTCCAGAAACCTCGCTTGCCCAGACGCCATTTTCAGGGAGGGACTTCAGAGCATAAAAACCGGCTAACCTTTGCAAAAGCTGGCTCCCTGTGTGTGACACCAGGCGGGGAAAATCCGCAAAAGTACACCGGCCCAGTGGGGCTCAGCTGTGAAAGACTGTGAGTGTGACCTGTCTATGTCTGTCTACTGTCCTCTTGCGTGAAACTCTTGCGAGTGGGGCAAAAAGAGGCTCAGAGGAGCACGGCCGCTCCGCTTCGCTACGCGGCCGTGCACTCTTTCTAAGGAAAGAACTCCATTGCAACAAGAAGGAAAAATCACACTAAGAACGGCGCTATATCACAGAAGCAAACATTTCTCTCTGGACTGTCTTCTCTGTTGCATGCTCGGGCCTAAGATTTGTCCCAGTGTGAGGCTTCATCCACGGAGGACTCCCCTCCCTTAGAGGCAAGTCAGCCCATCCAGAAAGGGAGGAGCCAGAGGAGTGTGCTGCCTACATCATATAGACAATGAATACCACTACAACACATAGAAAAACCCACAATACAAGTGTGACAATGGGGAAACAACGCAGGCCAGCATCAGACATAGAGAATGAAGATGACAATTCTGAGGACCAGATAATGACTGAACAACTAATCAACCTCTCAGATAAGGACTTTAGACTAGCAATATGGAAGGTGCTCAACAGACTCCAAGAAACCATGGATCGAGTTGAACAGAACACTAATAAGAACCAAGAAAATATGAAGGCAGAAATGACAAAACTCCAAACTGAAATAACATGTCAACTAACAGGACTGAAAAAGTCAGTAAACGAAGTGAATGACAAAATGGATAAGCTCTGGGACAGGGTATCAGAAGCTGAGAATAGACTTGGTGCTGTGGAAGATGAGATACATAACAATTCCATACAGCAGGAGAGATTGGACAAAAAACTTAAAGCAAATGAGCAGACAATGGAAAAATTAGTCAAAGAATGGGAACAGACGAAAATAGAAGTCTATGATAAGATCAACAGAAACAACTTAAGAATCATTGGAGTCCCAGAGACCCAGGAAGAAAATTTCCAGGAAGAATCAATGGTCAAGAACATCATTAAAGAGAAACTTCCAGAGCTAAAGAATATATGTGATCAAATCCTGCATGCCCGAAGAGTACCAACCAAAAGAGACCCCAGAAAAACCACCCCAAGACACATCCTAGTCACAATGACAAATCCCACAGATAGAGACAGAATTCTGAAAACAGCAAGATCAAAAGGGGAAATCATGTTCAAGCAAGCTTCCCTGAGATTTACAGCAGACCTGTCACCAGAAACGCTCAATGCCAGAAAGCAGTGGTGGGATATTGTGACAAGACTGAATGAAATGAATGCTTCACCCAGAATACTATACCCAGCAAAACTCACTTTCCGGTTTGACGGAAGAATACATGGTTTCACAGACAAAAAACAGCTCAGAAACTTCACAGACACAAAACCAGTCTTAAGAGAAAAACTGAAAGACCTAATCTAAGACAAGACTACCCAAAAGACACACCAAATTTTGAAATAAAGATGGCGTTAAATCCCAGGACAATTCTTTCTCTCAACGTCAATGGACTAAATGCACCAGTTAAGAGACACAGAGTGGCTAAATGGATCAAAAAACTCAATCCAACCTTCTGCTGCCTACAAGAAATGCACCTGAATAGTCAGAACAAACATAGACTCAAAATAAAAGGCTGGAGAAAATAAAATAAAATAAAATAAAATAAAAGCTGGAGTGGCCATACTAATATCAGATAATGCAAACTTTATACTCAGGAAGGTTGTAAGGGACAAAGACGGACATTTTATATTAATCAAGGGGTACGTAGAGCAGGAAGAATTCACTCTCCTAAACATATATGCACCGAATGAGGGGCCAGCAAAATATTTAATACAACTGTTGACAAATCTGAAAAATAATATCAACAACAACACAATAATTGTGGGGGACCTTAACACGGCTTTGTCAACACTGGACAGGTCAACCAGACTGAAACCCAACAAGAATATACTAGACCTGAGGAGAGAAATGGAAGAAAGAGGCCTAGTGGATATATATAGGACTCTCCATCCCCAGAAACCTGGATACACATTCTTCTCCAATGTACATGGGACATTCTCCAGGATAGACTACATGCTGGCACATAAAACATACCTCCA
The DNA here is from genome assembly GCF_024139225.1 of Suncus etruscus. Lineage (NCBI taxonomy): Eukaryota > Metazoa > Chordata > Mammalia > Eulipotyphla > Soricidae > Suncus > Suncus etruscus. The sequence goes on along the minus strand of NC_064853.1, from coordinate 29,449,896 downwards.
TAAGATCAAGAGGATAGAAATTTTGCAGACTACCTTCGCTGACCACAAGGCTCTGAAATTATTTGTGAACTCCAAAGGGACTCAGAAGAAACACTTTAACACCTGGAAGTTAAACAGCCTCATGCTCAATAACCAGTGGGTCCGAGATGAAATCAAGGAGGAAATAAAAAGGTTCCTGGAAACAAATGACAATAAAGACACAAACTCTCAGAACTTATGGGACACAGCAAAAGCAGTACTGAGAGGAAAATTTATAGCTTTGCAAGCACACATCAGGAAGGAAGAAGGAGCTTACCTGAGTAGCTTAATGACACAGCTAATAGAACTAGAAAATGCTCAACAAAAGGACCCAAGAATAGGAAGACAGAAGGAAATAACAAAGCTGAGAGCAGAAATCAACGAAGTGGAAACTCAAAAAACAATCCGAAAGATCAACGAAAGCAGAAGTTGGTTCTTTGAAAAAATAAACAAGATTGATAGACCACTGGCAAACCTAACAAAGAAAGAGAGAGAGAGAAATTTGATAACTCGTATCAGGAATGAAAAAGGAGAGATCACTACTGATATGACAGAGATTCAAAGGGTAATCAGAAACTACTTTGAAAAACTCTATGCCACTAAAAATGAGAACCTGGAAGAAATGGATAAATTCTTGGACTCTTATAATCTTCCACGGTTGAAGGAAGAGGATGTAGCATATCTAAACACCCCCATCACCATTGATGAAATTAAAACAGTAATCAAATGTCTGCCGAAAAACAAAAGCCCAGGTCCAGATGGATTCACTAATGAATTCTATCAAACTTTCCAAGAGGAACTACTGCCAATCTTGGCAAGACTCTTTCATGAAATTGAACAAACAGAAACACTTCCAAATAGCTTTTATGAAGCCAACATCACCTTGATACCTAAACCAGACAGAGACGCTACCAAAAAAGAAAATTACAGACCAATATCACTGATGAATGCAGATGCAAAGATCCTCAACAAAATCCTGGCAAATAGGATTCAATGCCTCGTTAAGAAGATCATCCACTACGATCAAGTAGGTTTCATCCCAGGAATGCAAGGCTGGTTTAACATCCGTAAATCTATCAACATAATACACAACATCAATAACAAGAAAAATAAAAACCACATGATCATATCAATAGATGCAGAGAAAGCATTTGATAAGGTCCAACACCCATTCTTGATCAAAACTCTCAGCAAAATGGGAATGGAGGGAACCTTTCTCAATATAGTGAAGGCCATCTACCACAAGCCAGTGGCAAATATTATCCTCAATGGAGAAAAACTGAAAGCCTTCCCTCTAAATTCTGGCACATGACAAGGCTGTCCTCTCTCACCACTCCTATTCAACACAGCACTGGAAGTACTTGCTATAGCGATTAGGCAAGAAAAGGATATCAAGGGAATCCAGATAGGAAAGGAAGAAGTCAAGCTCTCACTGTTTGCAGATGACATGATACTCTACTTAGAAAACCCTAAAGACTCTATCAAAAAGCTTCTAGAAACAATAGACTCATATAGCAAGGTGGCAGGCTACAAAATTAACACACAAAAATCAATGGCCTTTCTATATACCAATAGTAATAAGGATGAAATGGACATTAAGAAAACAACCCCATTCACAATAGTACCACACAAACTCAAATATCTTGGAATCAACTTGACTAAATATGTGAAGGACCTATACAAAGAAAACTATAAAACTCTGCTCCAAGAAATAAGAGAGGACACACGGAAATGGAAACACATACCCTGCTCATGGATTGGCAGGATTAACATCATCAAAATGTCAATACTCCCCAAGGCATTATACAGATTTAATGCCATCCCTCTAAAGATACCCATGACATTCTTCAAAGAAGTGGATCAGACACTTTTGAAATTCATTTGGAACAATAAACACCCTCGAATAGCTAAAGCAATCATTGGGAAAAAGAATATGGGAGGAATTACTTTTCCCAACTTTAAACTGTACTACAAAGCAACAATTATCAAAACAGCATGGTATTGGAATAAGGATAGGTCCTCAGATCAGTGGAATAGGCTTGAATACTCAGAAAATGTTCCCCAGAGATACAACCATCTAATTTTTGATAAAGGAGCAGGAAATCCTAAATGGAGCAGGGAAAGCCTCTTCAACAAGTGGTGTTGGCACAATTGGATAGCCACTTGCAAAAAATTAAACTTAGACCCCCAGCTAACATCATGTACAAAGGTAAAATCCAAATGGATTAAAGACCTCGATATCAGCCCCAAAACCATAAGATATATAGAACAGCACATAGGCAAAACACTCCAGGACATTACAGGCATCTTCAAGGAGGAAACTGCACTCTCCAAGCAAGTGAAAGCAGAGATTAACAGATGGGAATATATTAAGCTGAGAAGCTTCTGCACCTCAAAGGAAATAGTGCCCAGGATACAAGAGCCACCCACTGAGTGGGAGAAACTATTCACCCAATACCCATCAGATAAGGGGCTAATCTCCAAAATATACAAGGCACTGACAGAACTTTACAAGAAAAAAACATCTAACCCCATCAAAAAATGGGGAGAAGAAATGAACAGACACTTTGACAAAAATAAATACGCATGGCCAAAAGACACATGAAAAAATGTTCCACATCACTAATCATCAGGGAGATGCAAATCAAAACAACGATGAGATACCACCTCACACCCCAGAGAATGGCACACATCACAAAGAATGAGAATAAACAGTGTTGGCGGGGATGTGGAGAGAAAGGAACTCTTATCCACTGCTGGTGGGAATGCTGTCTAGTTCAACCTTTATGGAAAGCGATATGGAGATTCCTCCAAAAACTGGAAATCGAGCTCCCATACGATCCAGCTATACCACTCCTAGGAATATACCCTAGGAACACAAAAATACAATACAAAAACCCCTTCCTTACACCTATATTCATTGCAGCTCTATTTACCATAGCAAGACTCTGGAAACAACCAAGATGCCCTTCAACAGACGAATGGCTAAAGAAACTGTGGTACATATACACAATGGAATATTATGCAGCTGTCAGGAGAGATGAAGTCATGAAATTTTCCTATACATGGATGTACATGGAATCTATTATGCTGAGTGAAATAAGTCAGAGAGAGAGAGAAAAACGCAGAATGGTCTCACTCATCTATGGGTTTTAAGAAAAATGAAAGACACCCTTGTAATAATAATTTTCAGACACAAAAGAGAAAAGAGCTGGAAGTTCCAGCTCACCTCAGGAAGCTCACCACAAAGAGTGATGAGTTTAGTTAGAGAAATAACTACATTTTGAACTGTCTTAATATTGAGAATGTATGAGGGAAATGTAGAGCCTGTTTAGGGTACAGGCTGGGGTTGGGGGGGGAGGAGGGAGATTTGGGACTTGGGTGATGGGAATGTTGCACTGGTGATGGGTGGTGTTCCTTTTATGACTGAAACCCAAACACAATCATGTATGTAATCAAGGTGTTTAAATAAAAAAAAATTAAAAAAAAAAAAAAAAGAGAGGAGGGTTAGAAGGTTCAGCTCATGACATGAAGCTCACCACAAAGAGTACTGAGTGCAGTTAGAGAAATAACTACACTGACAACTATCATAACAATGTGAATGAATGAGGGAAGTAGAAAGCCTGTCTAGAGTACAGGTGGGGGGGAGGAGGAAGAATTAGGAGACTGGTGATGGGAATGTTGCACTGGTGATGGGGGGTGTTCTTTACATGATTGAAACCCAACTACAATCATATTTGTAATCAAAGTGTTTACGTAAAGATATTAATAAAAAATAAAACACTAAAATTAGTTTCAAATATAAAAATGAATGCCATAAGCCTTAGCAGTCCTTGAAACTTAGTTGATGGTGCTGTTTTATCACTTGTTTCTTTTGCATCTTGAGGAAAACTATCTATTAAGATACGTGTTTATTTAGTTTGCCTGGAGCCTAGAGTTGGTCTTGTGCCAGGAAACTTCAGGGGTCGGGTCTCTTTAGGCCAAGGTTATTCCTTTCCATGTCCCTCATATTTTGGTGGGCCTATGCAAACAACAATTGCCACTCTAACACCATCTTTACTGTGCTCCTTTGACTCTAATCCTTAAAAAGAACCCACTTAAAATTTGAGGTTAACTTAAGCTAATATGCATGTACATGGAAATGTAGAAAAATACTATGCCTCTAATGTCTAAGGAGTTACATAAGTTTTATGGCTTTAGATTGCTTTGTCTGCTCTAAGAAATATTATAATGTATTACAATCTGGGGACTTTAGGGACAAAGTAATTGTACATGGATTCTGTCTTATTTATCTTAATGTTCTTTGGCTGAAAGTTCAAAGTTAAGATATCAGCAAGGGAACTTCTGAGAATTATGATATGGGTGATTGTCCTTCCACTGTAACTTTACCTTGTCCTCTTTCTTTGCATCTTTGTTCTCATAATTAAAAATAAAAAATTAAAAAAAAAAAAAAAAAAGCAAACTCAGAATATTTTTTTTTTTTTTTGGTTTTTGGGCCACACCCGTTTGACGCTCAGGGGTTACTCCTGGCTATGTGCTCAGAAATCGCCCCTGGCTTGGGGGGGACCATATGGGACGCCGGGGGATCGAACCGCGGTCCTTCCTTGGCTAGTGCTTGCAAGGCAGACAGACACCTTACCTCCAGCGCCACCTACCCGGCCCCAAACTCAGAATTTAGATTTAGCAACTCCACTTGAAATATACTGCTTCTACTTGAAACATAAGGTCTCAAAAACAAAAAGTAGAAAAGATATTTGCACCTTAGAGATTCTTTGCAACATGATTCACAATTCTTAAAAGTTTTGTTTTAATTTGGGGCCACAGCTGGCTGCGCTCAGGGGTTACTTCCTAGCTCTGCATTCAGAAATTGTCCTTTGGTATGCTTGGGGGACCACCTGGGATGCAGGAACCAAACCCGGGTTGGTCCTGGGTCAGCTGTGTGTAAGGCAAACACCTTACCACTGTGCTCTCTCTCCAGCCCCACAATCTCCAAAATCTTAAAACAAAACAAGTGTCCAAAAACAGAAGACTAGATAAAAGAAACTATGACACAGATACAGAATGGAATATTCCTTGGTCATAAGAAAAGATAAAATAATGAAATTTGCTACCAGATGGAGAGACCTGGAGAGTATTATACCGAGTGTCATTAGTAAGAGGAAGAGGGGCCACCATAAAAATGAATGCTCGCATATGAATATCTCATATTATGTGAATAAATTCACATAATAATAGAGTAATGAATGCCCAAAGACAATGAATACAAAGAATATGGGAACTGGTATCGAGCAGGAATCATGCCATGTGAGGGTTCTTCTGGTAGGACAGAAAGGGGCAACATCTATGGTTAAGGGTAATGTTTAATTGGGAGGAGGAGATGTTGATGAAAGGGTTTGAAAGTTTTGGAAGTATGTTGAAAGTACTGTAAGACAGAGGGCAAAACATATACATACATACAGACATATTAAAAAATCACCTGCCATAGAAGCAGGCTGGTGAGTGGGTAGCAAATGAGGATGGGGGAGGCATTGGTGGAGGAAAGCAACACTGGTGAAGGGATCAATGTTGAAACACTACATGCCTGAAACTCAACCATGAATAACTTAGTGATTTCACAGTGACAAAGAAAAAAATTTAATTTAAAGAAGCTTTATCATAGCTGCTGCTCAGTAATACCAGATATTAGATGAGATTACTATAAGCAATTATTACATCAATAACTTAAAGAAGAAACCTAGAAGAAATGGATAAGTTCCTAGAAAAAAATAAAATCAGGTTGACTCAGGAAGAAGTAGAACATTTGTATAGATTAATTACTAGCAATGAGATTGGCCAGTAATAAAAAAAAATCTCCAAAGAGGGTCAGAGAGATAATCCTAGTAGTCTTGCACTTGCTCTGTCCACAACTAGCATTCTTCAGCACCACTCAAAGTGATCTCTGAGAGCAGAGCTAGGAGTTAGCCTTGGGTATTGTTGGATATAACCTCAAAACAAACATAAAAATGGTGAAAGTATCTCCTGGTGATCCAATTTAAAACACTTTAATAGTAAAATAAATTGAAGTAGAAACAAATAAGTGAAAGATAGCATTCCCATGCTATTCAAAACGGCCTACATATTTAATGCAATTACACCAAGAGTTCAAATAATATTTTTTCATAGGGAGAAAAAGTCTTACTTTTTTTTTCAAAGAACTGAATATATTTTGAGAAATAACAAAGCTGAAGACATGTGTTATGTCTTTGACATTATGCTCCTTAGTTAGCAACTACAGCACAAAGCAGCCGAACAGTATTATAATGGCAGTACAAAAAGAAAAATAGATATGTGAATCCTATTCAGAATAGAAAATTCAGAATTAAATTCACATATTGCTCAAATTAAATTTATGTAAGGCACCAAGGACTTGTAAGAAGGAAAATAGTTCTTCAATAAAAAGTCTTGGGAGAAATGGATATTCATATGCAAAAAATAAATTCTTGAACTTTATCTTATACCACACACAGAAATCAAAGCAAGAGTTCAACTATTTAAAGGATTATCTGGAACCATATAATCTAGAAGAGAACATAGGAGGAAGTCTTGATTTTGTCTTGATGGTCTTATACTTTCTTGAATCTGACATGCAAATAAAACAAAATTTAGCAATCTGAACTGCACAAAACAAAAAGTTTCTGTAATAAAAAATTATATATATATATAGGCTCATGGATATGCAACTTTATGACAAAGAATGTTTCTAGGCATTTCTCTTTCAAGCTAGGAGTGAGCTAGAAGATGCTAAAAGTTGTCTTATTTCTCCCCCTTGTGGCTCTATGTTTAACTGTACATTCTGAAAGCTAAATGTGGAGAAAGGAAGAATGTGCACATGTTACTCATGTTTCTATTAATGAATAGAAAAACATTTTCAAGACAGAAATAGGCCACTTAAAATCATTCAATTTACAGATTTATAGTTATCTGTGAATACAACTACTAAGTTCTGAATCACAAGAAATGTATGGCTGGGTATAGAGATGATGAGCAGAGCCTTATCAGTTATTTTTAAGCAACAAGGTGGATGATGAGAGTGCAGCAAGGTAAACGGAGCTGAGGTCTCAAAAAACTGAAATTACTGTGCCAGTCATGTACTGTCCAGCTCTGAATGAACAGTTTTTTTACTCTTTTTTTTTTACTCCAAAAACTATTTTTCTTCGTTCTTTTAACTTGATTGTCCATCACAAATTTAATTTTAATTGATATGTATGGTTCCACTGATAACAATTTACATGGTCTTCAGTCTTACCATCGCCATGTACTGTTTCTGACACTTGAGTGTGGTGGCTGTTAGACCTTAAATGCTGATTCCTCTTAAATAATTTCTATAGGGATGTTATCTGCTATCAGTCACTTTGACATTAAATCGGGGCCTCAAGGAACCTCATGTATGCATGGTCTGAGGTCAAGGGTCTGAGGGACCCTTGGACCAGAGTTTCAGCTCCCAGTACTTCAGTGCAGTGACAGAGAGCAAGTGCTTGTGGGAATAACTAAGCCTAAAGTAGGAAAATGCAGGAGTCTCTGGAGATTGAGGATGTGATAAGGAGGAAGGAGCTGTTCATCAGAGGAACCTCTCAGTAGGGGGAAAAAACATGACAGAGAGTAGTGCTTGAGCAAGAATATTTGGCAGCCCCCAAAAGGGGAACTCAATTTCAGTGGCCCGGTCCTAACCTCTCCATCTCATCTTCTTTCTAAAAACCATGAAGTCCTCTTCAGGACAGAGCCAACACAGATAGATGCTCAAAAGGCTTCTCTCCTTACATGTGGAGGGGAAATGCTGCGCCATTTCCCATCTGGAATCAAACAGACTTCTTATCTGGGCAAAGAAGGATTGAATGTCAGAAGAAGGAAGGTGGTTAGCAGGAAAAGGCTAAAATCCAGGCAGAAAACTTTACTGCCCCTTAAGAGCCCTTGAAACCCTCTACAAACTTTCTAAGTTTTCACCTAGAACCCTGCCTCTCCTTGGAGAAGGCCATGTATGCCCTCTTCACATCTGTCTCTCAGTGCTGGCCTAGAATAATAGACTCAGGGGAGAGCCATGATGATGGGCCTGGGACATCAGGCATTGAGCTGAACTGGGCATTGTCATGATGGCTCCCGTAGTCCTGTCCCACTTTTAGAACAGGGACGCCAACACTTCAAGCTAAACTACCCATCTCATTGCATTGTCCTTTCATTACTATATACTCTCTCTTTCAGCTCTCTCACCTCAGCAATGGGAACATTATTGGTTTATTATAGCAACAAAACCATAGAACCCCATATGGGTTGCCTCATGAGCAGCAGAGTCAGAACAAGCTCTGTCTGATTCCATGTCCTAAGGTGCACCCATTCATCCTTAGATTCTACCAGGATCTCCAAACAGTACCTTGCATCCTGGTGAAATATGGCCAGGCTCCTGCTTTTATCTCATCCCTCAACTACCTGAGACACACAATGTTTCTCTCCACTTTATGGAAGAGGAAAGAAGGGGAACTAGAATTGTAAATGGTCTTTCCAGTCAAGGGTCTAAAACTGCGGCCCGCGGGTCGCAAACGGCCCTCCGTACAACATTTTATGGCCCTGCCCTAGAGGAATCTTTTTTTGTTTTGTTTTGTTTTAGTTGTTTGGGTCACACCCCCCAATGTTCAAGGCGGCTTACTACTTTGCACTCAAGGATCACCCCGACTTTGTCTCCTGCGGCCCGTAGGTAAATTGAGTTTGAGACCCCTGCCTAGGCCCTGTAGATGAGTGGAGAGTCCTAAACAAACATGGACATATGGTGCAAAAAAAATTTGTGTTTTGATCAACCCTGCCAGCATTTCTAGTAGGTAAGAGCCATGCATGTATGTTTGTGAGTCCCACTGAGGCAGAACTGGAGCCCAGCACCAGTTCTTTCTTCTAAGCTTCAAACAATGCCTATATCTAATGCCAGTCCCACCTCTCTGTCTTGAGAAACCTGTTTTCCCTGTATTGGGAGGATAAGGTTGGTTGAGTAATGATCTTCCGCATATGACCTGGGTATCCTGAAGAACCCTGAGCCAGGACGAGTCCACCTTCCCTGGGACCACATTCTGAGTAAGGCCAAGCCCTGTCCCTGATAGCTGGGCCAAGTGGGTTTGGGGGCCTTCCTACCTTTTCCCTGTGCGATAAACCAAGACAAGCTGTTGGAGGCCAGGACAGAGGACACACTGGAACGGGGAGCTGCTGCCTGAAGGAGGAACTGCCCAGGTAAGAGGAGCTGGCAGGGCTGGCAGTATCCTTTCCTGCTGCTTAGAGTACATTACTTTGCTTCTGTCCTTGTTCCCCACTCCTGGATCAACATCACCATCTCTCTGTGCCTTAACCTCCTAAGTAACATTGGTTTCTTGCTTAGTTTTGTCTTTTTGAGGGAACACACTTGGTGATCTTCAGGGGTTTCTCTTGATTCTACACTCAGGAATCACTCTTGGTGGGCTTGGGCGACCATGTGAGACTGGGATTAAATCCAAGCAGACTGTTTGCAAGGCAAGCACCCTACCTGCTGCGCTATCTTCCTGGCCCCACTGCAGGCAGAAATTTCAGACCCTCCCCTGACTATCTCCCCAGCAAAGTGCTCACCTCCATTATAACTTTCATTGTGCCTCTTTTGAGATAAAGTTGCCAGATAACTGTGTTACCTGCATGTTGTCACCTAGAACCATATACAATCTTCCTCTTTCTCACCAAATTCCATGCTAACTCTATAGGTGTTTTTAATGTCTATCTCATGGATCCTTCTCAATCCCCCTTGCCTATCCTCCCTGCAGACACTTAACACCAGCCCAACCCACCAAAGCCATTCCCAGAACCCACAGATTCCCTGTGCCCCTGTGACACTTACGTCTCAGCCCTGCTCATCCCTTCATCAGTACAGCTAGACTTATACTGTCCCTTCAGACTTTTCTGCAGTGTAAGGTAGCCATTTATACAGGACCAAAGATCTCCACTTTCTCTTGTCTATCATATCTATGCATATTATTTTACTCTAACACACACATAATCACAGACTCACATACACTCACTTATACTCGAACACACATTCACACATACATTTTCATACACCTGCCCCAAAACTCAACACACTAACACTCACTCTCCCACATTTATACACTCACATATGTACACCAAAACACAAAGACACTTCTTTCCCCAATTTTCTCTGTGGTAGGAATGTCCATCTTATGAGCCTATCACACATCTGTTATATATCTTTACTATGTTTTTTCTTTTTGTGTTTTTCAAGCATGGAATGAGGGATCCAAAGTAATGTTCAGGATTCTTGGGAATCCTTAGCCAACTGGACCAGTGTTCAATGCAAATGGCTAGAGGATGTGGTGTTACTCAGGCCCTGCAGTGTCAGAGATTACTCAGAACACCCCTTGAAGTACTAAAGGCCTTCAGGGTCACACCTGGCAATGTCCTGACAATACCCCCAGGGCAGCATCCAGTACGTCATAGAAAACCATGTGGTACCAGGCACCATGTGGGTGCATGTTAGACAAATGCCATAACTGCTATGCAATCTCTCAGCCCCTCTTACATGGCTTTAAGGCCAACTAAAACCTCACCCCTTCCTATAGTACTGTCCCTAATCTCTCTAGTGTCCCTTTGACACACCAGCATGTACTCTGAGCTGTTCCTCTTGAGCTTCTTCCTTCCCTTCACCTGGTTTAAATGATACCCATTGGGATGTTCCCTGGGCCAACCTGCACAGCCACACCTTCCTCCCCTCAGGCAGGGTGTCGTTTCTAATTTGTGAGCTGAAGTATAAATCACAAAGTTCTGGTTAGAGATGACACAGACAGGCCCTGAGTGGAGCCCAGGGTCAGGGAATGAGGTGTAAAGCAAGGCCTCACACTGTCTACCAAGTGGACCTCTGCCCAATTTGTCTTCTTGCTTGTCTCCCCAGGTTCCTCTGAGGGGTGGCTGCTGTGAGCCCAAATCTGTTGGAATAGAGTTAAATGACATGCACAGAGTCTTGTCAGGGGCTCAGAGTAGGGTAGTTGTGAGGTGAAACAGAGGTTCAGGGCATGTGCAAAAACCTGAGGATCAAGAATGAAGTGTCTGGAGTACAGGTGGGGGTGGGGTGGGATGGAGGGAGATTTGGGACTTTGGTGGCGGGAATGTTGCACTGGTTAAGAGGGGTGATCTTTATAGGACTGAAACCTTATCACAATCATTTATGTAATCAAGATATCCAAATAAAGAGAAAAAAAAATCACAGTTAAAAAAAAAAAAAAAAAAAAAAAAAAAAAAAAGAATGAAGAGTTCTTAGGAAGAATTTAGGAGCAAGTGCACTTGGGCACTGAGGTGGGTGGTGCAAGGCTACATGGGAGAGCCAGCACAGAACCATTCACCATTGCCTGATTTAGGGAGAATGAACCAAGGCAGGCTGCCAGGATCTGGGCATATGCTCTCCCTGTACCCCAGCCTCTGTGACCTATCAGTACCACAAGCCCCCACAACCAGGGAAGCATAGGATTCTGGGCTTCCCTCTTGCAAGCCAGCCTACTCCAAATCACCAAAACTTTTCCCAAGCCTCAGCTCCCTGCATTGTATAGGAGAGGAGTAGTCAGGCTGCAGCAGGAGCCCATCAGACATGAAGCTTTGCAAGAGGACTAGCAGCCCTTTCCCAGCTCCTCCTGCCCCTTTCACTGGCCTTTAAGAAACTAGGTCTTATGCGCCAAGTGATAGCACAGTGGCATGCAGGACGAACCATTCAATTCCCGGCATCCAATATGGTTCCCCCAAGCCAGGAGCGATTTCTGAGCACAGAGCCAGGAATAACCCCTGAGCACCACCAGGTGTGACCCCCCCAAAAAACAAGAAAAAAATAAAGAAATTAGGTATTAGACCCCACTGCTTTACTCCCAGAATAATTGTTTCTGCCCTCAGCCTGTTTTCCCCAAACACAAGCAGAATTCTACCCCAGGACTGATAATTGAGGATTCCAGGATTTCTTTTCCCTCTTCTTCCTCTTCTCCTTCTTCCTCCAGGTTGGAGCATTTGGGAGTGTATGTTTGCATGTGTTTTATTCACTCGTACATGAATGCACCTGTGTGAACATGTGTGCGCACTGAACAAGAATTGGACATGTAAATTTTCGTAGATGTAGGATGTGCACGTAATTGTATGTCCTGTCATGTCTATATGTGCATTGCTTATGTGTATGCAGGAGTGTACACATGTGTGGGTATGTCTGAATATGTAGCATGTACATCGTGTGTGTATTTACACATGTGTGGGTGTGCCTGTATATGCCCATATTTATAAGTCTGCACATGTCACTATATCTGTGTGCTATATATAAACACTTGTGTGACTGTACACATGTGGGTGTGGCCTGTAGAGAATGAAGTGACAGTGAGCTGGAAGGAAATCAAGAATCTTCCGTGCTATGCTGTGGGGTTCCGAGTTTTCTCAGGGGATCCTGGCACTGGGATTGTTTAATCATTAAAGGAGAAACACAAAGCGAGGAGCGCCTCAAAGTCCAGCCAGCTCTGCAGGCTTCAGCGGATGAGTGAGGAGTTGGTGGCAATGGAGCTGGGAAGCTCGGGAGATGGTGCAGGGACCCCGGCCCCGCCTCCTTCAGCACTGGGCTCTGGAGCCGGTCTGCATGCCTATGACATCGGGGTCCTGGTCGTCTACTTTGTCTTCGTCATTGTCGTGGGGATCTGGGTGAGTCTGGCTCAGATTGAGACCTGGCAGGGAAGTAAGGGATACACAGGGAAGGAAAATGGGGACAGGGCCAAGAAGGGAGAAAGGTCATTGGAAGTCCTCCCCTCCACACTCCTTTCACAGCCCAGAAGCCCAGAAGGGAATGTAGCTAGTCCAAAGTCACACAGTGAGGCAGACAGGGGCAGGGATTTCCTGACACCCTATCTCTGTTCATCTGCCCCATGCTTCATTTCTACCTCTTTCCTGAACCAAGATCCCCAACTCCATGGATGCCCAGCCAGCCCTTGTCTTCCAGCCAAGGAGCAATGGTCCTGGCAATGCAGTGACATACCACACTGGGCATGGTGCCAGCTGTTATCATGGCTGTGTTTCATGGCCCACCAGCCCTTTAGACTCTGCTGTGGGCTGGGCTGACTGCTGGCTCTAGACTCTCCTGTCACCAAGCTGAGCAGGACTGGGAAGCCTCTTAAGCCTGGTTTCCTGAACTCTAAAGTGGAGTGAATAGTCCTGCCTCCCAGGGCTGGTCTGAGGAGGTCTCAGAGGTCAACTTTCACTTCTCTGAAGACTTTGGACAAGCTGCTCCCCACCCTTGTGCCTGAGTTCCTTCTGCTCAACCAGCCTCTCCTGAGAACCAGCAGTAGTCCTGGAGCTGTGCACTGGCACAAACTCGCCAGCTCATGCTACTGTTCCTCCACCGACTGCATCCCAGGTCAAGAAGCTTCCACAGACCTTGCCTGCCACTCCTGCAGGGAACCTCTCTTGAAAGAGTCCATCAGAGTCCCTTTGTTCTGATAATGAAACCCTGGTTTCTGCCGCCACCCCCCAATGCCCTGCCCTCTACTCTTTCTTGGTGGGATGCACTCTCCCACTCCATTCATCTACCACAGCTAGTCCCTAAACAGGTACTAACCATGCACCTCCCTACTGAGTGGAGGACTTGTGCTGGGGTCCTTGAAAGGACCTGTGCTGTGGACATGGCCCAGGTCAGGGCAGCAGAAGTTCTTCCACCGAGAGTTTGACCTCTGTTAGCATTTATAGTTCCCTTTACCATGAGGAAGGGGACAAAGCAGTACCCCACCAGCCACTGTTGGCTGAGAAACTGAATAAATTCTCAAAGACCAACTTGAGGACTGAGTGCCTTATGGGATGGTACCATCTGCCCACAGCCATAGCCCTTCTTAGGAGGCTGGAGGTGGGCGTGTCAGTGATATACCCAGCATCCCAGCCTTACTAGCTGGTCATGTCCTGCATCATGGCCAGGTGCTGGGGGTCTATGTGGGGCCAGAGGTTGGAAGAGTCTGGAAAACCCTGTCCCTTGTTATTTCCTTTCCAGTCATCCTTTCGTGCAAGCCAAGGGACTATCGGTGGCTACTTTTTGGCTGGAAAGTCCATGAGCTGGTGGCCGGTGAGTTTACCACTACCCTCTCTTTGCTCATTGTTTATCCTCCTCTTGCAGGGACAAAGCCCCTTTTTAGCTCTGGGTGTATCCACAATCTAGACACACCCCCAGCTTCCAAGAGCTCCTGTTTATAGATTCCTTGGCCAAGTGCCCACTTGGCATCTCCTACTGCAGGCACTGGGGGACCCTTGACTAAAGGAACTCTAGACTATCTTTTCTCTAGAGTAGATTGGAGTTGAGCTAGGTAGACAGACCTTCAAGAGCAGATGGAGCCTCAAGGCTTGAGCATGGAGGAGAAAGGGGAACTTTACCATTTCTCAGGAGGTGGCCCACCAGACACCAGACAGCAGGAGTGAAATCATCCATTAAAATCCCCAACAACCTGAATCAACCTAAAGTCTTTGTGACTCTGCCCACTCTCCCAACTGACTACCCCCTGCTTGGTTCTCCAAACCTGCTGTCTCTTCCTAAAACTGAGGTGGAAGAAGGTGAACCTGATAGACCCTGCTTTGTAGAGCCTGGTGAGGAGAGAGTTAACATCTGGCTATGAGGCCTGCATACTAATTGCTGTGTATTGCCTAGAAGGACTGGGCAGGGCTTCTGGAGAAAAATTAACTCAGCTGGGAAGTGTTTGCGCTCTCTAGTTCTCCCTCTGCCTGCCCTTGCCCAGGGCCCATGAGAATAAGAGGGTCAAGGCCTATCCTTTTCTCCTCACAGAGGTCCTCTGCCTGCCCCAGCTCCCTTCTCTTTGGAGACTCCCACTGGCATCCTTCAAAGCTTCCCCCTTCAGGCATTGACCTGCTTTCTGCTTCCCCAATTTACCTCTCACTTACTTCTCTAGAAACTTTACTTTTTCCAAACCGATTCCTTCCCAGATTGTTTCAAAGATCATTCCTCCATAGGCATCAGAGGGAGTATGTGAAATGTCACACAGCACCTGGTGTGCTCATTGCCTTTTCCCCTGCCTTGGCACATTTTCAGAATCCAGTTTCTTCCCTCTGTTTCTTGATCTCAGCTCTTGAAATGCATGGCCATGACTCCAGATGGATTCAGATTAAAAAGTGACCATGACCTTTGATCTTTGTGCCTTACAGATCGGTGCATCTCTAATGTCCAGCAATGTGGGCAGCGGCTTGTTCATGGGCCTGGCTGGGACTGGTGCTGCCGGAGGTCTTGCTGTGGGTGGCTTCGAGTGGAATGTAAGGACTCTGGGGGATCTGGACCCAACCCACTTTAGCATGGGAGTTTCAGAGAGCTGGGGAGACTGCAGGGTGAGTGGAGGAACCACTGCACAGGTGGGAAAACCAAGGCTCAGGAGCAGGGGGACTCAGCAGGTCTGATGATGAGTTCAGGGTCTGTCACTCCCTGCTTAAGGTCTCTTCAGCACAGTCCAGTCACCTGGGGGCCTCATTTGTATAAAAGACATGGACATTTTCTTCCCACCCCTCCCACTCTCCAGGCAAGTTGGATGCTTCTGGCCCTCGGCTGGGTCTTCGTTCCCGTTTATATAGCAGCTGGTGTAGTCACAATGCCACAGTACCTTCAGAAGAGATTTGGTGGCCAAAGGATCCAAGTATATATGTCGGTCCTGTCTCTCATCCTCTACATCTTCACCAAGATCTCTGTGAGTGTCCATGCCACAGTGGCTGCATTGTCTGTAAGTGGAACCAAAAAGAAAAAAAGGAAAAAAGAAAGAAGGAAGGTAGGAAGAACAGAAAGAAGGAAGGAAGGAAGGAAGGAAGGAAGGAAGGAAGGAAGGAAGGAAGGAAGGAAGGAAGGAAGGAAGGAAGGAAGGAAGGAAGGAAGGAAGGAAGGAAGGAAGGAAGGAAAAAGAAGAAAGGAAAGAAGAAAGGAAATGAAGGAATTGAGGAAGGAGGAAGGGAAGATGAAGGATGGAAGGAAGGAAGAAAGAAAGGAAGGAAAGAATGTAGGAAAGAAGGAGAAGGAAGGATGAAAGATGGAAGGAAGAAATAAGGAAGGGAGGAAGTAGGAAGGAAAGATGAAGGAAAGAAAGAAGGAGGAAGAAAAGGAGCAAGGAAAGAAAGAAGGAAAAAGGAAGAGAGGGAGGGAAGAAGGAAGGAAGGAGAGAGGGAAAAAAGGAGAACAAAAGATGAATTCACATTCTTACCTTTAATGGTTGCTTCCTGCAACAGTGGGGCAATCAGAACAGAACTATAAATGTTTTTTGGATGAATGGTAGTCTCTCTACTCAAAGAACCCATCTTCTAGAGTTCGTTTATTCATTCATTCATTCATTCATTCATTTTTCCATCAGTATCATGAGTGTCCTATAATGTCACCATTTCAAAGTTCTTTTCTTCCTCCACCTAAACTCTGACCAGACCAAGGATCTGTGCCTCCTCAGAGGACTCGCTCTATGGCAGGGAGGAGGTTTGGGTAGCCTGATAGTCGAGCCTCCTGTTAGTCACTGGGTACTGTATAAAGGCTTTTCTGACAGGTAGGAGAGGGCATCATAAGTGCACCCTAAAGAAATGAGGACAGCAAGACTGTTGCACCAGTACTGGGTGTTGCATGGGGGCTGTGCTCTCCCCTAATAAAATTAACCTGAAGCTTCTCTTATGGGGTTCCTGCCCATGTGCTTGAGGATAGTCAAGGACCTTCTGGGACCCTACTCTCCTCCAAAGGTCTTGTGTCCATCCCAGCTTCCTCCACCTGCCATTCTGATATCTTCTATTGTTTTTGCAACATTGGGCTCAGTGTCTGGCCAGTGTCTCAGCCCTACATTTCCATGCAGAACTCTAGAGGTCTGCAAAGGTGGGTATCTATTGGGGTCCAAGTGACTCTTGGGGTTCAAGTTACTCTTGGGGTCCCAGAGAGATTACTCCAGATTCCTGGAGTCTGTATAAGTGAATCCACATTCCTCGGCAGGGTCCCCAGAATGTCTTTATGGCAGAATGAGGGCTAAGTGTGCCTGGCCCTGGCTATCTGGATAGCCACCTTGAGGCATTTGGGTGACTATGATCCTTGGGTCTGGCTCTCTGCAGACTGACATATTCTCAGGAGCTGTCTTCATCCAGATGGCCTTGGGCTGGAACCTCTACCTGTCCACTGTGATCCTGTTGGTGGTGACAGCTATTTACACAATTACAGGTAGTGGAACAGACCATATGGGGAGCAAAGCACATGGCACAGATATTGTGGGGTGGGGAGGCTGAGGAGAGACTGGAGATGAGAGGTGTTCTCAGAAAAAACTGACCATGAGATGAAGGTGACACAGGAGGTATAATGCTCAGAAAATTGGGGGCAGAGGAAATATGGAGGAAAGAATGAAGGGGATTCAGCTGAGAAAATGGGCAGAAAATGATGGAAGCAGAGAGAGAGAGAGGGAAGAGAGACATTGAGGTGCCCACAGCAAGGAGCCAAAGAGTGGCCAGAACACTGTCCTGGGTTGTAATCACTGTGTCTGCTCCTGGCAAAAGTCAAAGGCTTACCTTCCCTGTGTGCACCAGAGCTTGGGCTCCTTGGATATAGGCCAGAGCTAATTTGTGCCCACAAGGAGGAAGAAGAAGAGGAGGGGCACCCTGGGATAGCTAAATCCAGCAAGAGGCAAATTTGAGGTTTTGCCAGCCAGGAAGCTGTACTAGAGAGCCACAGCCAGAGGCCACAGGGATAGAAAAATCTGTATCTGTAACATGGAACAGTCAGCACAGGAAACAGGCAATGGATGAAGCTCAGTAGCTAAAAGGGCCTATGTGGCCAGCCCAGGGCAGCACCCAGACCAGAAAGGGTCTTAGTAATTTTGACTGACAAATTCTCTTCTGATCCCCAGGAGGCCTCACGGCTGTGATCTACACAGACACTCTGCAGACGGTGATCATGGTGGGTGGAGCGCTGGTGCTCATGTTTCTGGGTAAGGAGGACTGAGGTCACATGCCCACACCCCAGCTTTTTTCTCTGACCTGTCTTTGGTTATTACCTCCATGGTAATAAAAAAAAATAGAACTTTACAGAACATGGAGCCAAGTTCCTGCCTCCACCTATCTTCTACATACACACATACCTTTCCCAGAGGATCTTATAACTGAGCCTGTACCCTCACAATCACAAATTTCAAGCTCTAGGACATATTTGTGTGTGTGTGTGTGTGTGTGTGTGTACATGTGTGTTGGAAGTGTTACAGTGCATATGACAGGCCCTTGGGGGTCTCCAGCTCCCATAATCTCTGTTCTCTCTCCAATAGGATTCAAGGAGGTGGGCTGGTACCCAGGCCTGGAGCAGCGGTACAGGCAGGCTATCCCCAATGTCACTGTCCCCAACACCACCTGCCACCTCCCCCGTTCTGATGCCTTCCACATGTTCCGGGACCCTGTGAATGGAGACATCCCATGGCCAGGCCTTATTTTTGGGCTCACGGTGCTGGCCACCTGGTGCTGGTGCACAGACCAGGTGACTGCCAACCTCACCAGGCTGGCCGAACCCAGCAGGAGTTGGGGGTTCCCTTGGGAAATAGGCCTCTGGAGTTGGGCCTGCCTGAGCTGCCCCCTCCTCTGCTGCCTTTGCAGGTCATAGTGCAGAGGTCTCTCTCTGCCAAGAATCTGTCCCATGCCAAGGGGGGCTCTGTGCTAGGAGGTTACTTGAAGATGCTGCCCATGTTCTTCATTGTGATGCCGGGCATGATCAGCCGTGCCCTGTACCCAGGTGAGAATTTGTCTTATTCCTAGCAGTGTATATCTGGGAGAGCAATTTCCAGGAAAAAATAAGACATGTGGGGGCAAGTTAAGTATAAGGAATTTCTATCTATAGATCCACTTTTCCTGATATGAGGAAGCCCCTCTAAGACAGCATTGATGGCCCCTTGCTGCCTTCAAAATATTCAGGGAATCACAGGTAGATACCACATCCCTGGTGGTCATTGTGGACTGTAGGAACAGCAAGTTGGCCATGCAAAGGGTCACAGTGGGATGAGGTGAGAATCCTAGTTCTAACCCCTGGGGATTTCTGGATATTCACCTTTAATCAAAGCCACTTGTCAGGATTTGCAGCCCACAGAGGCCAAAATAGGCTCAGAAACTAACTCTTGTGCCAAAAGACCCACCACACACTGGACCCTAGAGCCGTGTGGGTGCTGCCAGTGACTGCCTCTACCAGTGATCCATTTATGTGGGTTGCCCCCAAAAATGGGCTGAGTGAGTTATCCTGCTGTTGATCCTCCCACAGATGAGGTGGGCTGTGTGCATCCAGATGTATGCCAGAAAACCTGCGGGGCCCGTGTGGGGTGCTCCAACATCGCCTACCCCAAGCTGGTCATGGAGCTCATGCCTGTGGGTGAGTCCCCCTTGGTTTCCCCTTCCCCCACTTCCACATCTTTTATGCCTGCAGAGTTTGGACACAGATATCGAGACAGTGACTAGAAGTCTTTAGCTTTGCACATATCCCACACAAACACACATACACACTCCTCACTTAGCACAGTGCTAGAGCAAGATAGTTTTTACTGAACAAAACTTACTTAGATGTGAGTATGGGAGATAAATATGTGTTCAAGAGATATTTAAAATTCCCTGCTAATTGTGTTCCACTGCTGTACATTCCACATGCAGGGCTTCTTTATTTTAGAGCTATGACCTTGTACAAATCAATCCCCTTCATCCATTCCACCACCCAGCCCTGCATGGAAACCTCATCCCTCCTTTCTTCCTAGGTAACTTGACCTTACCTGCAAGACCCCGCCCATTCCTGGGAGGGGTCTTGGAAAAGGTAGATAAGACCTTTGACCCAGGGAATTAGGGGCTCGGCCTTTTGGTCTTTGGCCAGCATGGAGGTCAAAGGGAAGATGGCTAACAGGAGTTAAGATGCAGGGCTAGCTAAGAATGGCTTTGCTTAAAAGGTTATGATAGAGGCCACACATGTGGTGGATAGGGTATGAATAAAGTTGATGCTTCCAGATGCCTGTCTCTGGATGAGTGATTCCGCCGTTCACCTAAACCTGGGACCCTCCAGCTGAATGGGGATTGCGGAGCCACGTGGCCTGGGATGGCAGAGAAAAATCCCTCCATCTCCATCCACCTCCATCCAGCACCATCGTTAATTATTTAATGCAACACTGCATCTTTTACCAAAGGTGGCAACCCATCTTGTCCTTTGTATATCTCTGAGCCTGTGAACTTGGTCTCTGTTCTTTTGCTTCAGATTTCACATGTTGCAAGTCGCTTTTATTTTAGAGGCAGGTTCTATCTTCCTCCCTACACTCCTCTGCCCTCTGAGAGGAGCAATCAAGCCTTGGGCTTCTCTCAGAGCACCTCTTTCTCCCTAGGTGTGAGGGGTCTTATGATAGCCGTCATCATGGCTGCCCTCATGAGCTCGCTCACCTCCATCTTCAACAGCAGCAGCACCTTGTTCACCATTGACGTGTGGCAGCGCTTCCGCAAGAAGGCGACAGAACGGGAGTTGATGGTGGTGGGCAGGTGAGTGGATCCATTCTTCCTCTGCTCTGGGAACAGAGAGTGTCCTCTGCCCTCTGTTCCCAGACAGGGAGATTTCTGCGGAGATTTCTGGGGCCAGGGCACCCAGGAAGTTCCCCAGGCCAACTTTCCTCAGATAAGTCCTTTCTCAGCTAGATTGCTCCTGCTCCTGTCCACTCCTTCCTTTTCCCAGCCTTTTCTTGGACTTGATCCAATTAGAGAGCCAACTGGGCGTGAGCATACAGGCATGCCAGGACCATTGGGAAATCCCTAGGGCCACACCCACTAGGAAAATTTTCAGGTCCTGCCTTTTTAAGAGCCTGAAGACCAGGAGAGCAAAAAGGCTCACCATTATCTTCAGTTCACCCTACGAACCCATCCTGTACCCAACCCTGGTGCTGGGACACAGGGTTGCTTTTCCTGGCATAGTTTAATGAGATAGGCAGAGAAACCTGGATAAAATGGCCTCGCTGGACCCCCCTCCCCACCTCCTCAGGAAAAAGTTTGTCTCCAAATAATGCATGGCCTTGAACATGGAGCGAAAGGACTCTGTGTCCTAGGTTTGTTTTATGTTTTCTAAATTACCTGGAAGTGCTCAAGGGGTACCAGGCATCAAATCTGGGTTGACGACATGCAAGGCAAAGGTCCTACTTCTCCAGCCCTTGGCATTTAAGATCTTGATTTTTCTACAGAGACTGTGTATTAGGAGTTTACACGAGTCTAAAGTCCCTTTCTGAAATCTTTGTTTTATAATTCCAACTCTATTTCTCAGGCTTCTGGACTTGTGTGTTTAGCTTCCCTGTCTCTGCCTCTGCCTTCTGCACCTACTGTGCCTTCTGCCTGGGGCTGGATTCCTGCTGCATGCTCATCTGTGCCAGTCCAACAGGAAGGGACCGACAGTGAGAGACATGAGAGACTGAGAAACATGGAAGCCCCATTGGGTAACTTCTGCTCTAGTGAGAACTCAGAAAAAGAGAAAATGGGAAGGGGAGCAGAGGAGAGGACAGGTGTGCAGAGATAGAAAGTTCCTTTTATCTAGTCATCCTTACTGTTAGACTTGACTGCCCCTCACTTCATCAGTTAGTAGTGTTTGGGTGCCATCACCTGGTTATCTGTATTATTGCATGTAATACATCCAGGAAAACATTTTTTTAATTTGAGAAGGACTTTTACTTGAGAATGCAAAAAGCTGGGGTTAGGGATGGGAGCCTTGAGGATCAGGACTATCAGGAAGAAATTTTCCCTGCTCTGTGCAAAATTCAGGGTAAGGGAGAGTTAAAGCTGCAGCAGCATAAATAGAGAAGTTTCTGGAGACTGGAGCTATCCTAGAGAAGAGGTTGTCCTGTGCAGGCTCAGCTGAGGCCAGATGACATTTCTAGAAAAGGTGGCCAGGGAGAGGAACAGATTCTTTCCTGCCAGCACTTTCATGTTCTTACTCATGGCCTGAAAGGCACCAAATCAAAAGTTGGGTCTCTTGATTTATTATTTTTTTTGGGGGGGGGGCTACATCAGGTGGCACTTGTTGAATTAAATAATTAAAGATGGAGCTGGATGGAGAAGGATGGAGGTGGATGGATGCCTTTGTCCTTAGGTCCCGGCCACGTGGCTTCATCCCCCATGAACCGGCGGGTCTGGGGTTCAGGAAAGCGACGGGTATTGAACTCACTCACAGGCAGGCCTCAGGAAGCATCATCTTTATTCATGCCCTATTCACCACATGTGTGTGGCCTACATCATAACCTTTCAAGCACTAGTTATTCTTGGCCCTGCATCTTAACTCCTTTCAGCCATCTCCCCTTGACCTCCAAGCTGGTCAAAGACCACAAGTGGCAAAGCCCCTAATCCCCTGTGTCAAAGGCTTTATATAACCTTCCAAGACCACTCCCCGGAATGGGAGGGGTCTTGCAGGTAAGGTTACACCTAATATCCGGTTCCCAAGACCCCTCCCAGAAAAGGCGGGTCTCAGGTATGTACACCTAAATCCAGGGTGGAGTTACAGCACAGCAGAAATTGCCCCTGACAGGCTTAGGGACTCAATGTGATGTCAGGGTTCATACTGGGTCAACCGCATGCAAGGGAACTTCCCTACCACTGCTATCGCTCCAGCTCCAGTCTCTTGAATTCTAATATGTGGATCTTCATTTCTGGAATCTTCGCCTTCTCTGAGATTCTGGCATTCTTTAACTTAGCGACATGCTTTCCTGTCCTTCTCCCTTCCCAGTTCCAGAGCCTCACCTTGACCCAGGTCATGCCACCCCAGGATCCTCACAGTGCCCTGTGCTCTCCCGGCAGAGTGTTTGTGGTCCTCCTTGTGGTCATCAGCATCCTCTGGATTCCCATCATCCAGAGCTCCAACAGCGGCCAGCTTTTTGACTATATCCAGTCCATCACCAGCTACCTAGCCCCACCCATCACTGCCCTCTTCCTGCTGGCCATCTTCTGCAAGAGAGTCACAGAACCTGTGAGTACAGCCTCATTCTACCTCCTACACACACCAAGGAAAGACCTTGTGAAGATAGAGAATCCCTCTGGGTCTACAGGACCCCATCTATAGCACCAAAATTAGGTTCTTTTCTTTTTGGGGAGCCTATACTGGGCAATTCTGGGATTATTCCTGGCTTTGCACTCAGGAATCACTCCTGACAGACTCAGAAGATCATATGGGATGCCGGAATTGAACCCAGGTCTATCATGTACAAGGAAAGTGCTTTATATACTGTACTGTCTCTCCCACTTCTAGACTACATTCATTTCTTCTGCTGTGTCCCACCAGAGTGGCCATAGGAGAGATAAGGTTTGAATGTTGATTTTCATTTCATATTTTTGCAAAATTCACCTTAATAAGCCATCCCTAAGCCAGCAAGAGGGAGGTGGATGATTCATCTGCAGTTATGGTAACATCTAATGGCTGTTCTTAAGGAACAGTTAAGCTGAGGCCTAAAGCATGGGCATGGGAAGAACTTTCTCGACAGGAAGAACTGTGTGTTAAAATTTCCTGGGACCTGTCCTCTCCTCACATGTTAAGGTTTCACATGTTGAAAGCAGTAATAGAGTAAAACAAAGTGTGAACATTGAAGTAACCTGCACATGTGCCCTGGAACCCCTGCTTTCTAACCAAGTTTTCACCTTTTGTTCTGACACAAGCCTGGATAAACCAGAGGAGCCAGGATTAGCACCTGGCTTACTCTCCAGAGAAAAGAGAAAAAAATGGATTGTGTGTGCTGTCTTAGAAACTTAAGGATGGACACCTCAGCACAGACTCCATAGGAGCCATTGGAAAGTCGTGGTAATAGCAAGGAAATTGCTGTGACCAAACCAGGGGAGCTAAGCTAGGCCAGTACTGTCATGTCTCCCCACTGAGAACAGGATGCTCAGCAGGATTCAACTGAATGCTTCCTACTTATTCTATAAATTCAAAAATCAAGATCAGCATCTCTCCCTCATCTTTTAGAAGAAAATCTGCCTTTAAAGTCTCACCCAGCAGTTGCCTCCCTGGCTTGGTGCTTAGGGAATCATACAGTACCATACAGTACTTAGGGAACCATAGAGTACTTATAGCTGCAGTTTGCAAAACCTAGGCTCTCATCCTTTGAGTTCTCCAACCCTAACAGCCCACTTTCAAAAATGCAAGTCATCTCACCTTTATAGACTGAAAACAATAAAGATTAGAAGCAAATTATGCTCTGAAGAAGGTATATAAGGCAGAAGAGCTATTCTTTTGATTAAAAGAAAAAGAAAAAAGCTCAAAGGACAGGGGTAGGGAA
Organism: Suncus etruscus; assembly: GCF_024139225.1. Lineage (NCBI taxonomy): Eukaryota > Metazoa > Chordata > Mammalia > Eulipotyphla > Soricidae > Suncus > Suncus etruscus. Next base: position 29,425,579 of record NC_064853.1, on the reverse strand, counting down.
TAGAAGCAACAAACAAGAGATGAGTGCTGTGATTTCTGACTTCACAGAAGGGCTGGGAGGGGACCCCAGAGCCTGCTGCTTCCTACAAAAGCACCTTCTGTTCTAACTGAATAGCCACGAGCCATGCGCAGGGCCTACTAGTTTCTCCTGTTGCACACGAGGTAACTCCAAGTTCACACACTGAGTCTCAGGTAACCTCTCTGAAATGGGACTCAGATTTCATCTAGTCTGTGTGACTCTGAGTGCTACCTTTAAGTGACCCATTCCTCTGCATTCTACACAGGAACTCTAGAGGACAGCTCTGCAGATGTTGACCTAAAAAGAATAGCCCCTTTTGGGAGTGTCTCACTTAGTTCTCAGTCCTGTATGTGTCCCCCTCTCTCCACAGGGTGCCTTCTGGGGCCTCCTGTTTGGTTTGGCTATGGGGCTTGTACGCCTGATCCTGGAGTTCGTGTACCAGTCCCCTGCCTGTGGGGAGGTGGACGGGAGGCCAGCACTGCTCAGGAACTTCCACTACCTCTACTTCGCACTGCTACTCTGTGGGCTCACAGCCGCAGTCATCATTGTTGTCAGCCTCTGCACAACACCCATCCCTGAGGAAAAGGCAAGTGACCTGTGGGGACTCAACTTTACCCCAACCCATGTTCCTCTGACCTTGTGATTTTCCAGCTCTGAGTTTTCTATGGGCTCCCCTATGGCCATTCAGGTTTGGTATGAATCCCCAAGTGCACTGTGATTCATTTGGCTAGAAATAGACTCTACATGCGAGACTGTGAAGACTAGAGGACCATGATCCCCTGAAACTGATGCAGATCCCAGCACATACAGTGCCTACACTCAGAGAAAGCACAGAGGATGAAGAGAGGGCTGAGCCCAGAGGAGCATAGTCACTCCTGGGGAGCCAGACAGGGTCACTGACATGGTCAGTCTGAGCCAGGAGAACAATTATCTAGATGCACAGATCCAGCTCCAATCCTTGGCCAGCCTCTTCCTTTAAAGCTCTGATTTCTTAGCTTAAGATGCTAAGGTCTGACAGAAACTAGCAAGCAGGATGACAAGTAGGTACTATAAGAAAGGCCCACAGTTTGGGGACTGAACCACCAAAATGTGCTTGTTCACAGATAAAACAGAGCAAAATTGTCAGTGAGGTTGTTCCTTGAGGCCTTTCTTCTGGGCTTCTGGGACTTTGTCCTCCCTTTTCACATGCTCTCTGTGTCCTACTATCCTAATTTTAATGGGTGTGGAATGGCTCTCAAGCAATGTTCATTGTTCTGGGCTATTGATCATGATGGTACATGAAGCCCGAGTTTCAGTGCTTGAACCCATCAGAGCTCAGAGACCAGAATGCAATGTGAGGCCTCAAATCATAGGTTCAGATTTTAGAACTAACACCTCCCAGCCTTTGTATACATGTCACCCTCAATTCTCCATCTTCAGCCAAAGCCTCTCTCCCAAATACAAATCCTTTGGTGACCTGGTTTCATAGACAAGTTCACAAACTGTGAGTAAACAGAGTTTGCAGCATGAAAAAAACTGACTGTGAAAGAAGCTGACCAGTCTGACCATGGAAGCCTAGGGCAACAGCACCTGAGGTATATCCAGCACAGGCCTGGTATGGAGAGGGGCTCCACTCTGTCCCCCATCCCTTTGCTTTATGTGCCTTTCTCTACTCTAGATGCCTCTTCTTTAGAGCAGCATTTCTCTCCAAATCAACTGAGTCAAGATACAACATGGCTTTTTTCCCCTGCAGCTGGCACGCTTAACCTGGTGGACCCGAAACTGGCCCTGCTCTGAGGGGGAAATGAAGATCCCAGAAGATAACTTGGGGGCCTCGGAAGTGTTGCCTGAGGAGCTCCCTGCAAGGAAGGGAACAGCCAAGGGTTCAAGCCAAGACCCTGAGCAGCACCAAGGTAGGCTGGGAGCACACACCATGTCTTCCTTGGGCTTCCTCAAAGCCCCCTGGGTTCACTGGAGCAAAATCTCTGACATACTTGTCACCCATCCTCCTTTTCACAAACTGATTAACCTATTGAGAAAGAAGATAAACAGGTAAGATTGAGGAACCTCTTAATTGGTGACCTGTCGAGGCATGTCCATGGGGAGGTGCATTCTGAACCCCAGAGCCTGCCCAGTTATTACTTGTCTCAGGGAGTGAGAGCCTGAGTCAACACACACAAATGTCACACACACACAAATACACACACACACACACACAGAGAGAAACACATAACACATCTAGTTGAATGGATCTGGGCAGAAAATCAAAGGGTGTAACATGGACTTCCTTCCGTATGGACAAAAGCATCAGGCATGGTGGAGACACACACCCGCTTATTTCCCATTGGGCTTATTTTGCCTGCAGTCAAACAAACTCAGCCATCCTTGGAAGAGCAGCTATGGACTGGCTGTTCCCACTCTTCCTTCAGCACTGCCTTTGGCCTGAGCACTGACTGTTTCCCTGGGGGAGACAATAGCAGACACATTCAGTCATCCCAAGTTCACACTGTGTCTGAAGCTAAAACTTGGTTTTAGATAAACAACAGCTTTAACTTTTTCCTACTATGACTAAATACATCAAATAATATTAAGATATTCCAATATATTGACATTATAGAGATTGTCCAAATTATAAATTTCCCAACATAAAATTTAAGTCATACGGTTAAAATCCAGGGCTGGAGAGGTTGTACAGGGCTTAAGATACTTGCATTGAATGGGGTTGGCCCTGGTACCATATACATTCTCTGGGTGCCACCAAGAGTAACTTCAGAGCACAGAGTCAAGAGTGAACCCTAAGCATCATGGAATGTAAGCCCCCCCCCAAATCAACAAAGCTAAATAAGTTTGGAAGTTTAAGAGCCAGCGAGGTGGCACTATAGGTAAGGTGTCTGCCTTGCAAGCGCTAGACAAGGAAGGACAGTGGTTCGATCCCCCAGAATCCCATATGGTCCCCTAAGCCAGGGGCAATTTCTGAGTGCTTAGCCAGGAGTAACCCCTGAGCATCAAATGGGTGTGGCCCAAAAAACCAAAAAAAAAAAAAGTTTGGAAGTTTAAGTCCAAAATCAATTTAATTCATTTATGAGTAAAAATTTAATGCAATTTAAGTCCTACATTTACTTCCCTGCCTCAGTGAGAGGGAGTCAGTGTGGGGTGAGTTGGGGGTACCTTCTGGCAGCTGCTCTCTGCCACTGGACTGCATCCAGGAACTGCATTTTGGGATTGACATATCTTTCCTCCAACTCTTCTTTCTGGTTTGCACTAACACTTGGAATTCTCAGAAAAATTCAGTTAGATGGTAAAAGCATGTCTGCTGAGTCCACCTGGTTCCTGTCTTTGGCAAGAATCCCTTTGGAAGCCAGGAGTCCTGTGTTTCCCCATAGACCTGAAAAACCTCTCTCTTTTGAGGTCCTGACCTGAACTTGGAGAGAAAACAACTTGCCTCAAGTTAATCACATCATTTGCTCCCAGACACACAATCCCAGGTGTAATGTTGACATTGTGAACTGTTGTTCCATTGGCAGCAGTTAAAAGTAATGGTCAATTATAAGGCTCCATCCCTGATAGGGTGTGCAACCTTCACAATTTTCCAAGGTCATAACCCTCATAAACCCACTTCAGATAGCACCTCCAAAGTGCCAAGTCATCCCTGGACTCATCTATGTTTTCAGTTCCCTGCACTGTTTTGCAGTAAGCACTGTCTGCTTCAAGTTTGTGGTCCATGCACCAGATCCTGGGGTCTCATAATTGTTTTCTCTCTATTGTATTAAGAACCATATCTAAACACTTGAAGGTACAGGCACAGTAATATGAGAAAGCATAAGCTTTGTGTAGCTAAGGCAACCACTGAGAAAGAAAGCAGTAGTCACAGACTGGGAAAAGGAACACGAAAGGGGAAGAGGAAAAATTCAGCTTGTTGCCTCCTCTGGTGGGCCTCAAGTAAAGGCTAGTGACAAGATGGCTGGTAGGCAGCTCTTCCTGACTGACCCCACCTGCTGGGGGCAGAACTTTCCCTCTAGAAGCAGAATCAAACCTACTCCCTAAAGGGAACTTGCTCCCAGGAGGGACCAGAAGTCTAGTGGAAGAAATCTTATCCCAACCACAGGACTGGGGGGAGGAAAGAGGCAAAGACAGGCCCAAAGCTTTTTCTCACCAGGTGAACATAAATAAAAGATTTAAAAAAAAAATCAAGTACAGCAAAGTGATCCAAAGCAAAGAAGTATATGTAACCCAGACTTTAAAAGGATTTAGATTGAATAATTGCTCAGAATATCACTGGTTTATCAGTATCTTTTAATTTCCTTGATTTGGGTAGAGCACATGCTTTGCACTCAGAAGATCTTATGTCCATTCCTGGCACCATCTGGTTTCCCCTAAGCACTGCTGGGAGTGACCTCTGAAACCTAGAAGTAGTCTCTGAGCTCTGCCAGGGTTGGCTTCAGAAACCCTGCCCCATAAAACACTCACTGGCTGGTTAAACAATCCAAACTAGTGCCACAGAAAAGCTGACTTGGTAGTATTGTTCTTGGTGTAGCTCTGGGGGGAGGGGGGGACTGTGACCATGAGCCCCACATCTCACTCCCATATCTGACACTCCATAGTGATAGAGAATTTATTAACAGTAAAAAAATTTCCACTCCCAGTTAGAGAGATTTTTAATATTCATTTATTTTTATGTTCTCTCTATTTAAGAGGAGGTAGTCAAAACATTAAAATATTGTAATTTTATTTAACTTGATCATGCTATTTACCATTTAAACTCAGAAGGACCACCTCAGCCCACCTGGAATCTGGCACTCTAACAACCTGGAGCAGGGGAATTGCTCAGGGTTCACTCCTAGCTCTGTGATCAGGGATTACCCCTGGCAGTGCTCAGTAGTATATGCTGTTACCAGGGATTGAACCTTACTCAGCAGCATGCACTACAGAGCCCTTCCCACTGGACTATCTCTCTGGCCCACCACTTACAATTTTAAAGTATTGTCCAATCTCCAACTCTGAGGAATAGCTGTGTGACACTGATAGCACAACACACTGAAATTGGCAGAATATGTGATTTACACACACCAGGGTTAGGTGAAGGAGCAAGGCCCAGGAACCAGGAACTGTGTGCATGCTACTAGTTCTAGCTTAGCTGCAGACTCTCTGTAAGCGAGCTGTGCAACTCCCTCCCTCCTTCACTGGGTGCATGCTCTGAATTGCAAACAACAGCACTGTGCTCCCGAGCTCCCCATAGATGCTCCTGTTAGAGGACAGTGTAAGGTCCTGGGTCAGAGATCATGAGGACTATTCCCACTCAGCACCATGGTTAGCAGAATCCCACACCCCTACCTACCCCCTTTCTAAGCACCTCATTCTTTTGTGGGATTCTCATATGCTCTCTCTGCTCTCTCCTCATTTGTCCTTTCTCCATTGGGCCTGGCCTCCTGCTTTCCGACCTTTTGTTGATAGCTCTGCACAGGTCCTGGGCCCAGCGACTCTGGGGTTGGCTCTGCGGGTTCCCTGGCATGGAGCAGGCACTGAGTCCAGCGGAGAAAGCAGCGCTCCAGCAGAAGCTGACCAGCATCGAGGAGCCACCGCTCTGGAGAAGAGTCTGCAACCTGAATGCTGTCCTCCTGCTGGCTATCAACATCTTTCTTTGGGGTTACTTTGCCTGACACCCCAGCCCTGGTGCCTACCCACAGGTTCAGGACAGTCATGGTGTCCAGGATTGCAGAGATGGGTTTTCCTCCCTCTGCTGATTCTCCCACTCCATAATGAGACCATGGAAGGCCCCCCAAGCAATCCTCACACTGGCCAAACAGGGACCTAGTTGAATGGTCAGGGTGAGAATACAGAGGCTGTTCTGTTGCAGTAAAACTCACACTGGTGCTCCTAACTTGGCTGTAAGCAACATCCCCTTGTGGGTCTGATCAGGAGCTGTACTTCATGTGTATGTTGAAGTCAGCAAACATTCATTGTGGCACAAACACTGCAGATCCAAGTGTAAGTGCATCTTTGCTCTTAGCCTACTGACCACTCCTCCCCTCCTAATGTACTTCTCCAGTGCCTAGCCTCACACCTGTTCCAGCCAATGTTCATCAAGAGGGTCCTCCACTCCTGCTGCAGTCCAGCTGTGGCAAGAGTTCAGGATCCCCAAAGGTGGGTTGGTGGAGTTGGCAAGGAAGACACATGGGGAGAGTCTAATTGCAGGAATGACTCCCATTTTATTGCTCAAATCATCCAGCTTTTATCTGCTATATTTCTTTTGTTTGTTTTGGTTTTGGTTTTTGAGCCATACCCGGTGACATTCAGGAATTACTCCTGGCTACGTGCTCAGAAATTGCTCCTGGCTTGGGAGACCATATGGGACACCTGGTGGATCGAACCACGGTTCATCCTAGGGTAGCATGTGCAAGGCAAGGCCTTACCACTTGTGCCACCACTCTGGCCTATCTGCTATATTTTGGCTTAAAGTTACAGGTTTACATAATGAGGAGGAAGTAACATTGCAAAACTGTGTTGGCCTGTCTCCCAGATTTAGCACAGATAGAAGTGCTCAGTACAACGATTACTTTTAGTCAATAGGTTACAAGAACTTATTGGAAAAAGAGTAAACACTGGTTGTACATAATTCTAAGAAAATAATTTCCCATTCCATACCTTGGAATCTTTACTAGGTTTAGTCAGGGTTTTCATAACATCCTAATTTGTTTCTTTCTCTTTAGTAATGCTTAACCAATTTAGCACATTTTTATTTGCTTTATGAGACTGATCTTTTGTTCTCTATACAATAAGCACCAGTCAGGTCTTCTAAGTCTGATTCTCTACCATAATATCATAAATCCTCAAATCTTTTATGCATATTGTTAATGTTTATCCATCATTGTCCACCTGGGCCGTATGCTCCTGTAAATGGTAATGGATCATTGGGTACCCTTTGCATGTTGTTCTTGCCTTTGGGGGGTGTGTGCCAGATTTGACCTTGAATCACATAGGCAGGATCATATTTGGTCATAACAATTGGTGTAGTGGGCTTCCTGATCCTAGAAGAGCCTTTTAAAAGGTCAGATTTTCTCCTAGTAGTTTAGGATTTTCCGATGGTAGGAAGTAGCCCCTTAAATTGAAGTTTAAACAGAGTCTCCCGGGCCAGAAAGATAGTTCAGGAGTTAAAGAGCTTGTCTTGCATCAACTAACCCTGATTCTATCTCTGGAACCATACATGGTCCCCTGAACACTGCCAGGAGTGATCCCTGAACACAGCCAGATGTGACTCATCCTATCCCTAACACCCAGCCTTAGTCAAAGCAAATAAACAGTCTTCAGTGTGCAGGAAACCACATCCCCTTCTTGCTGCCTAACACCATGTGAAAGCCCCTTCATTCACCTCACAAGGACCCTCTTCGGTGCTGCCTTTAGTCATCAACATACCAAACCATCATCAAATTTGAGTAAATGGTGAATACCCATGGAAGTAGATAACTGAATCTATAAATTATCTCCTACTGAGACTGCCTCCAAAGCTGGGCCCACTGACCTCTGGCCTCATGTTTTATCCTATCGCATGGCTGTGTACTCTTCCTTGATTTTGGGGGTCACACCTGGCTGCTCAGGGGTTACTCCTGGCTCTATGCTCAGAAATTGCTCCTGGCAGGCTCGGGGGACAATATGGGATGCCAGGATTTGAGCCACCATAGTTCTGCATACAAGGTAAATGCCCTACCTCCACACTATCTCTTCAGCCCCATGTAAGTCATTTTTGTCAGATGATTATAGAAAGCTTGACAAGGACAAAAATTTAACCTACAGAAGCACAGTTTAAAATTAACGTTTGGAGGGCCAGAGCAGTAGTGCAAACGTCTGCCTTGCCTGTGCTAGCCTAGGACAGACCACGGTTCAATCCCCCAGCATCCCATATGGTCCCCCAAGCCAGGAGCGATTTCTGAACACATAGCCAGGACTAACCCCTGATCATCACCAGGTGTGACCCAAAAACATACAAAAAAAAAGTTTAACATTTGAGCCTGGGATCCTGTACAGGAATTGGGGGCATATATTTTGCATGTGTGGGACTCTGGCTCAATCTTTGGCATGGCCTGGGGCCTTATACTACCTCTGGCTGTGGTTCTTGTGATTCATGGACTACTGGGTCAGAGCAGCAATACATATCCAGGTCTTAGAACTAAGCCATTCTCTTAACTATCCCAGAGTGACCTCAGGGTCCCCTGAGCATCACAAGGAGGCCTCCCCCAACACCCAAATAAAATTAATGTTAAACATTCCTGTTTTCCAAAGTCTTCAGCAACCTGCTCTGTGCATCTCTTCCCCTGCAGTTGTCTCTCTCACTTCCTCCACGTGAGGTCCCCCTTCTCATACACCTTTCAGTCATGCTGCGATTGCTGCTAAAATACTGTGGAGTTGTAGGCAGAGTGGCCATGATCCTTCCCACTTCTCTGTCCCATTGTTCTGCATCTTAGCATTAAAGTCATGTGGACCAGAGAGTTTACTAGGCTACAGTGCAGGCCTTGTACACAGGTGCCAGGTGTTTATATACTGGCACCACAGGGTCTCCTAATAACTACCAAGAAACCCCAGAGCACTGCATTTTCAGGTACAGTGAAACTCTCCCCTCCATAAAAGTACTAAATGTCTGCCACATTTTGGACCTTCCCAGGTTCACCTGCTTCTCATATCATTAAGTTCCCCCATACAATATATACTCTTGCAAATGGCAGCAAAATAACATTTTCAAAGAAATACTCATCTTGGCACTCAGACTTTAGATCCCCCTCAGTGTTCAAGGGTTAGAAGGGCACTTTTGAATGCCAAAATGAATGTGCTGTTGAATAAGTAAAGAAATGTACTAAAAGAGCATACCCGGGCCTACCGGAGAGATAGTATTATTGCCAGTCCCTGTACATGCCCTTCTAAATTCGGGCCTTCACCATCTCCTAGGCTTTCTTGACTTCTTTCTGTGTCAGTTGACTTCTGGCACTTGATTCTCAGCTCTTGACTATGATCTTTGTAAAATACAAACCCTAGCCACCAATGACCTAACTGTAACCCAGGAAGACAATGGATTCTAGATTGGACTGAAGTCTTACCAAAATTTCAAAAACTACCAGATTCACCTTCCAGCCAGAGAGATGCTGCCTTACGCAGAGGCAAAAAGGCAGGAGCTTGGAAAAAAATACACCATAAAGCTAAGGTGTCATTTATACATGATCTTGTAAAATAGAGGTGAATATTGCAGCTGCTTCACAGTTAAGACTATGAAATGTGCACATTTGCATAAAGTATTTCCAACAATGTTCAACACAGATATCTAATCATGGTTCATTCAAACATTGGCTAGTACTTACTACTGCTATAAATGGCCAATGAGATGGGCATTTAGAGACAAAATACAACCTAGTTGTGTTATTTCAGAGCAAACACAATAAAGACCGGGGAGCAATGAAATAAAAGGTCAGGAAAGGTTCATCTTGGAACTGGGCTTGGGGGATAAATAGGACTTTCTGGAAGAAGCCCTTTGAGTAGGATATGAGTACATAAGTGGTGAAAAACCAGAAGTTGGTTTCATAAGTGAGACACTAGTTATTCTCTGCAGATACCATTTTATGACACCTCAACAAAACAAATCCTGTTCTGTTTCAGATCTTTTAACATTAAGGGAGAGTTGTGAGGTGTAATGGGTAGGACAGGAGAGCATGTTCCTTTTGCCCATTGTGGCAGAGACTGTCACACCCCCTACACCTTTGTCCCTATGACCTCATGGCACTCATATATTTGCTGGATACCTTGTTGCCTTCTCTGTTGAGAGCTTTTTCTGGATTCAGAAAATTTACCCTGAATCAAGCAGCCTCCCAGTAGAAATGCTTCAGGATTAAGATCCTGGGAGCAGGGGGTTACATGTACGTGGGCTGACCCAGGTTGAATCCTCAGCATCCCATATGGTTCCCCAAGCATTGCTAGGAGTAATCCCTGAGCGCTGCTTGGTAAGGCTCAAAAAAAAAAAAAAAAAAAGACCTTCGGAGTAACTCTCAACCAGTGACAAACAAAACAAGATGGTGCCATCTCTTTAAAAACCATTTCCAGAAACTTCACCTGATTCACCTGTGGAACAGCTGTACACACATACTCCACCATCCCAACACACACATACTTGTTTCTTTCTGAGCTCCTCTTCCAGAGAAATGCATGGCACTGGCTCCATGTCCTGGATAACACCAAACCAAGGGTCTTTTAAGATGGAAATGTTCTTTTCTACATGCTTAGTTCTGCTATGATTTGCTTTGAAACCTGTTCCCAAACCTCAATGCACTTTTCCTTAATGCAGTCATCTGTGTGGCCAATGGCTGAATTCATTTCAATGAAAATCAAGGCAATTTCCTATGCTGCTGTGTGTGGTGCTTCTGGTTTGATTACACACTGGTTCTTTGGGCAGTGCTGAGGGGACGTTGAATGTTCAGGGAAAGTGAGTTGAGTCCAATGTCAGCACAGAGAGTGGAAACAGCACAGAGAACTACATGGAAATTTCTTTTCCAGAGACTTGAAATAGATTTGCCATAAGCAATAACAACATTAAGAGGGAGTTTTGGACTGTGAAAGGATGATGTTTAAAAACAAATAGTGCTCTTAAAAAGACCGTGAAGAAATCTTTTAAAAGTGATTTGCAATTGTGCCTGAACCACAAAAGCGTTCAGTTTAATATGTGAGACTCGTAACTGCATCCCTGGGTGAGGGTTCACATCGCTTAGAAGGGGGGTGGAAACTGCTAGAAGCCAGGAAAAAGTGTCAGTTTTCCATTAACCCAGAACTAGTGTCTCTCAAGACTTTCAGCCCTAAGTCAGATTACTGTAATTTCTTTTCCTCTCCAGGGTGAAAAGTTGGAAGAACTTTAAAGGTTACACATAAATATAAATCCTCCAGACTTAAATGAAGGTAGTTATAGTTTACTTTCATATTTCAAAATCAAATTTCAGCTTTAGCCCAGATTCTCTGAGTAGAAATGTCAGGGTGGGTTTTTTTTTCTTTGTTTTTCTTTTTTTCTTTTGGTTTTATTTTTCCTTTGTTCTTACATAAAGTCTGCAAAATATCACTTGAAAGAGAAAAGACACCAACCACTGTATTGTATCCTCTAAACTGAGTATAAGAATCTTGGCTCATCTGCCAGTATGGCTCACTTTTAGGGTAGAAAGAAACCCTGAAAGTCAACTGGGGAGCTCTTTTGTCTCTTAATCTTATTCCTGCTCCCAGGTCACTGATGAACTCAAAGAGGATGGGTGGGCATACCAGGCCTTGTCCCGACTGTTCTAAATTATGGGGCATAGTCTCAGGAAAGTCTGATTCAGCTGAGCAGTCCCAGTGGCTGAAGTCCCACCCTTTCAAGGGCTGCACAGAAGCAATGACTGGGGACATAAACAAGGACTGTGACCCAGGTGTGAAAAACCACCTTCCCAAAAGCTGTTGGCTGAACTGCCAACATGCTCACATCCCAGCTCAACTTGATCTTCCCTTCATTAATGGCTGGATTACTTAATAAATATCCTACACCCTAAACTATGGTCGCTGAGCCTCAACCCAGCTCCTCAGTGGGACTCATGGTCATCCACAGCAAAGCTTCCCAGACCTCTGCAAACAGAGCCCTCCTTCTTTTCCCCCTGAAGCAGCATCCTCCCTGTGGACTGGATATGGTTAGTTTCTCTTGTTATAGCTGTATAGGGTTGATGGGCTCCAATCAATCTAGTTTGACAAGTAACAAAAAGACTATCCTATGTTCAGCAAATAATTCTATCCTAGCTGCCCCAAAGACCTGCACAGCAAAAAGCCCATTAAAAAAAATCCATTAAACCTTGTTTCATTTTCTCTCTCCTATAGCCCTGCAGTGTCTGGTGACATTTGAAGTCTGGTAATGATCATTGTCCCCTAAGCCATGTTTCTCAATCTCCGGGCAACATTCTTGGCTGTCCCATATTTTTTTTTCAGATGTTTCAATCAAATAATCCATTTTAAATAGTCTTGTTTTTAGACATAAAAGGGATAGAAAAAACTTCTGTAAACTTCAAGGTCATAACATTGCACTGGAGAAAGTTTGCAATAGCAATAATGGATGGTCCCAAAGATAAGTTTATATATATACATATGTATATATATATATAAGTTTATATATTTATCTATAGAAGGTCTCTATTGGTATGAATAAAATGAATCAAGATTTGGGGAAAATGATTCATTTGAATCTTTTTTGATTTTGTTTGGTCATTATATCTTTTTTTCTTTCATATTTCTCAGACAACAAATAGAAGCCCAGTAAATAAAATGCATTCTGCATTCTACTCAAATTATTCTCAGCAACACTGATTACTTAGAATAAAGATACAAGAAACTTTATTGAGATTTTTAAATGAATTCTTTATTTTAAATTATAGCTGCCAAATTAATAGCCCTGATGTTTACTAAATGTTGAAACTGCTCTTCTATTTTGCTCATTTTGTTGATGGGCATATGAATAAAAACTGGAACTGCTTTGTTTGGTCTTTTGGGGGGATCATACAGTGCTTAGGATTCACTCCTGACCTTGCTCAGTGGACCATTTGCTGTACTGGGGTTTGAACCCAGGTCAGCGGTGTACAAGGCAAGTATCAAACCCACTGTACTATCTTTCCAGTTCTATTTATATTGTTTAACTTTTCAAACTACCTATGTAGTTTAATTCTCTTAATGACCTAAGGGCGTCTGTGGACCAGGATCCTCATAAAGTTGTATAATAGTCTTTATAGGTGTCATTATTTCCTGTCAAATGAGGAATTTTAGGTATAGAACCACACAGCATCTTGAAGCTGATTTACATAGTTGGTGTATGATACTGACAAATTTCTAGCCTGACTGATAGGACTAAGTTGAGGCTCTTCCTATACTACATTGTACTTCCTCTTCCACGATAAAATAAATTAAAATTATTGCAGAATAAATGTCACCTTTATTAGCAAACCTTCTTCTGTATGTTTTAGCTGTTTCCTTTGCCTTGCAAATCTAAATTCCCATGCATTTTCAAATGTCTGAATCCTGCCTTCTTCTATGAGAAATAGCCACATCCTCTTTTCCTTGGCCTCTAATAAATACTCTGTACTTGGGTAGTTTGTTTTCCCATCGAATAATGAATACAACAAAATGCTTAATAAATGTAATTCTAATGTTTGTAACACTGATTTGAAAAAAAAACACATGTATTTCCTTTGAGAAATACATTGCATGTATTTCCATGAGACAAATAAAGGAGATTTTCTTCAGATCTTTTACCAACTCCCAGGCCCAGACCTTAACTTCTTTGTTATTTTTTGGGTCACACCCAGTGGTGCCCAGGGGTTACTATTGGCTCTGCACTCAGAAATCACTCCTGGCAGGCTCAGGTAACCGTATGGGATGCCAAGGATAGAACCCAGATTGGCGGCATATAAGACAAATGCCCCATCTACTGTGCTATCTCTCCCGCCCCATACCTTAACCTCTTTATTCTTTACTTTATCTTAAGTCTGTAAAATTGATTTTTTGATTCTTATAATATTTTCTATTATATAAATCTTGCTCATCTATTTGTGTCTTCCTCCTCAGAATTCCAGTTCCTCAAGAACAGGAATAATTTCATTCATTCCGGCTCCCCCTTTCTGTAGCAGATATAGATAGAATTCAAAGAAACCCTACATCTCCTGAAGTCAAATATTGCTATTTATGTCCTATCTAATAATTTGATGTCTATATATAGAAGAACAATCTCCTGTCAGTTACATAAATCTATACATAGGATGGATATAATTCACATTGACATTGATATGTGAGTTAAGGAATCCAAAATTTAGAAACCCATTTTAAATGAATTTTCAGGATATACAAAAAATTTTTACCTCATAATTTGTGTTATGAGTCCTATGAGCTTTAAGAAATGTACTATAAGGTCTATATTGAAACAATGATAATTCTTACATTTTAAATTGTGTAATATATGGCAGCAATTATACTGATGTGGGGGGTGAAAGATACTTACTAGTAAATCAATCGATAAAGGAAGCTCAGCATAAGCTATCTATACTTACATTTCTCTCATATTAAGGTGTATGACATCTGAAAATTGGGCTAAAGTAATTTTGGGAAGGGAGTCACCCACACAGGAGTTACTCCTAGCTCTTTGCTCAGAAGTCACTCCTGACGGGCTTGTGAGACCATCTGGGATACTGGGATTCGAACCAGGGTCCATTTTGTATTGGCAGCATGCAAGGCAAATGCCTTATCATTGTGCTAAAGTATTTTTAATCTCTAGCTATTTAACTGGATTTGAATATACAGACTGCTAACATTTACACTAATACTCTTCAGACACAGCAAGTTCATAAACTTAGGTGGAATAAGAAGCAAATAAAACCTGCTGAAACAGTCAGAGCTGATGACAAAGTACCATTTCTAAAAAGGTCCCTGACAGAACATTTTCATATGTCCTATCAAACTGGCAACCTGGTTCTCAAGTTTATATATTATATAAGCAAAAACTTTGAAGAAATTTTGAAATAGGATATACCCATTGTCAGCAATGAGAGGAAAAGCACAAGAGAAGCATAAATGCTACAAACAAAACCAAAGATGTATTATAGGAGTCAACATGGCAGGCACTAGCAGCTCTATCTATCCTCAACGACCCTGATTTCACAAAGCCTGATCCTATAAATAGTTGGGAATTAAGAATTATCTTACTGAATTCTTGTTGGGATGTAAAAATTATCACTGTATATTGAATATCCTCTGTTCTGGGGTAAAATGGGTGATAAATGTAAGTATGGAAATAATTTAATCCAAGTATCATGGAACTCTGAAATATTTTTATTCAAAACTCACTCATTTATAACTATAAATAGTGGAGTTTTTTAAAATATATTTATTTAAACCTTGATTACAAATATGATTGTGGTTGGGTTTCAGTCATATAAAGAACACCCCCCTTCACAAATAGTGGAGGTTTTCATATTTTGGACTTTATGAAAAAACTATTATGTAGATTTTATGAGTAAAGACTAGATGTAAAGACTATAATTTTCTGAAAATCTAATGCATCAGATATCCTGCCTTTGCCTCTGGAGATTCAATATTTTGTCACTTTTAAAATTAGTCCACATCATTCCATATTAACTAGAAATATACCATAAGTTATATAAAAACTAATATGGTGTGGACAATTTTGCATGGATTTTTAGAATAGAGCATAATGTTTTATCACTAAAAATAGGATTAATATGTTCTCTAGCTCCACCTTTTCCCTTCACATTTGCTTAATACAAAATTCTAAGGGGTATGTAAATATATATGCATATCCCTCATATACATATCCTTACTAAGTATATATATGCACTATTAGTGTACATGTGATACTAAGTGTATACATAAAAATAAATACTAAAGAATATGATTATGTACATATCATGTGGACTTTTTGCCAAGAGGCACCAATAATAGTATATTATAATTATTCCTATCAGGCAAAACTTCAGATTTCACAGGATATATTTTCTCTGGATTAAGAATTCAAGGCGACATCTTTTATAATTATGCAGCACGCTAAGTATTAGTATTTGCAATGTGTTATTTTATCTTCTGACAAGTTTTGTAGAAGAGAAGGGATTAAGGCTAACTTGCATTACATACAAGATGTTGCCTACACAAACACCAGGAAGGGGAGAGAAATGAATAGTTGGAACATATGGCAGTGAGCTGACAGCATAAAGAAACCAGTTCTGCAAGAGCAACACAGAACATCTTGAAACGTACAAGACATATGTGTTTTAGAAAGAAGACTCAGTGTTTCATAATAAAAACAGGACAAAGTGAACCATGAGAGTGGAATAAAATTTTAATTAAAATGGTTTTTAGCCTTCAATGTGAATATACAATATGCTTCACAGATGGATTTTATATTTAAGTCTTATCCAAACTCAAAAGTAAGTGAGACAAATAAAGCTTCTGAAAACAGCACAGAGGCTAAAATGTATGTAAATAATAGAAGTTTCTGGTACAAACAAACAAGGAAGGAAGAATCACCCTTCTGTCATCCATTTTCTGCTTACTTCTTGCATGAGACCATCTCATTCACCTACCCCTGTTGCAAGAGTTTCTATCAGCTTAAATGTAGGATGGGTACAATTAAACCACCCAACTGTGCAACCACAGAGCAATGATTCAATTGTTTTGTAGACAATCATTACAATACTAACCATTAGAAATATTTTTATGTATCATTTAGTAAAAGATACATGCAAACTAAATATTGAGGTATAAGCTAGAAAATTTATAAAAAAAAGTTAACTGTGTAGAAATGCAAAGATATAGTAAAAACACAGAAAATGATTACCAAGCTATTGAGTGACTATGAGTAAGTATATTACTATTGCTTTTTAAAATTTTGAGAATTTGGAGGCCACTTTGTGCTCAAGGAATACTCCTGATGCTGTTCAGGGTAAAGACAATATGCGGTGCCAGCAGTCAAACTTAGGTAAGGTTTTATGCAAGGCAAGCTCCTGGTCTGCTGAATATTTCTACAGGCATAAGGCTAAAATATGTGCCACAAAAATTAATGTAAAGTAAGACTAATTTTATCAGCAAAAAAAATTTTTTGTTTTTGTTTTTGGGCCACACCCAGCGTTGCTCAGGGGTTACTCCTGGCTGTCTGCTCAGAAATAGCTCCTGGCAGGCATGGGGGACCATATGGGACACCGGGATTCGAACCAACCACCTTTGGTCCTGGATCAGCTGCTTGCAAGGCAAACACCACTGTGCTATCTCTCTGGGCCCAGCAAAATATTTTTATATTAATCTTTAAAGTTTGTTTTCTTTATATATATCATTCTTAGTTCAAGGTAAAGAATTATTCCTAAAGTTCACAGGTTCTAGGCCACCAATGATTTTAAAGGACAGGCATCTAGACTATATATATGTGAGCACAATTTTCTTTGTGTACACAGGGTCAATGGTTATACTTTTTTTTTCCTTGAGAAAAAGGTGGTTTTAAGCCACACATAAAAAGGCTATCTGAAGCTCTTTCTAGGCATTTACGCATAAGCCTAAGCTGGAAACTCTGGTAATGACTTTAGTGTTTGAAAGTAATTTAATGCTAGGAAAGCTACTTATATTGCAAATTTTTTTTTTAAGTTTAGATGGAGTTTTGTGTGAGATCTTTAAGATGATGTTGAAGTCGTTGGGGTCAGCTTTCTGGTTTTTGAAGGTTTCATTTTATTTAGAAGTCTAATTTCTTATTGCTAATACAATACATCAAACTCAAGTTCTAGGAAACAATCAATTTGTTTCAATACAATTTGTTAAACTAATTTGCACAGCTTTAAGCCACTGTTCAATTTCTTCTCACTTAAGTACTTTCTCCTTTTCTATTTCAATCCAGCCCATTTTCAGACTAAACACATATCCCTCTTCTGTAATCATGATACTTTTATATATAAATTACTTTTCTCTCCACCTTTTAAATCTTACTGTATACTCTCATCAACAATGATGGATTACTTTGTGATCTCTCTTACCATAGTCTTTCCAAGTATTTATATCATCTGATAAACTAGATAGAAAGCTATGTGGAAAACACAAAGGCTTTTTATTCTTGTCATCCTAAGTGATATAGGAGTCTCACTTAATATGCTGAAAGATAAATGGCTGGGAAACACAACTTCTTACCCTTCCTTAGATTAAATATGATTGCTGGGGTGTCAGATATATTGGACTGATACTATGATATACAATGGCATAATATGAGCATTTAAAAATATTTTTGATGTGAGATAAAATTCATATTTAGAGAATAATGGTGCTGTTATTTAAGCATACATATCACCCTTATCTCAGGCCCAATTTTACCATATAGTGATAAACACTGACAATACTGAACTTGCAGCACACTGAATATGCTTGTGCTTTTTCTTTCATGTACATGAGAGCTCTGGTACTTTCCTTTCTTCTGAATAAAATCATCCCTTAAGATGAAGATGAAAGGTTGGTTACTCTATGAGGCCTTCCTTTCCTCTTTCACAATTATATCCTCTCAGACTTCATACACTGACTTACATACATAATGTTTTAAACTTCCATGTTATAATATATCTGGAGAAGGGCATATTTATTTTTGTCCAGTGAATCACAACATAAAGTTCATAGGGGATACTCAATGTTTGCTAACTGCTTAGCTGAAGGGTGGGGAAAGAAAGATGGTCTTTAAATTTAGCTACAGAAATGCAAAAAGTGTACAATTCCCATGGAAATCAAGAATCAACAAGATCAATCTTAGAATTCAAGGCTTTTTAAATATTTTAAGTAGCTATAAATAAATTAGGCAAAATATTTTAAGGAGATATTAAAATCCTCAAAAAAAACCCAAAAAACTCTCGTGCTCCGTTCTATAGATCAGAAATTAGATTCATGGTTCTCAACACTAGGAAAAGATTGCCGTCATCTAAAGATACTCATAAAAATAGTTATTTACTGCATGAGGATCTCCAGAGGTTGAGGAAATGATATATTTTGGTTTAGGGGAGGCTACATCTGGCAGTGTCAGAGCTTACTACTGACCCTACACTTATTCAGAAACATATAAAGAGATAATAAAGTCAAAAGTTGAAAAATGTTAATATGCGGGGCCGGAGAGATAGTATGGAGGTAAGGCGTTTGCCTTTCATGCAGAAGGACGGTGGTTCGAATTCCGGCATTCATATGGTCCCCCGTGCCTGCCAGGAATGATTTCTGAGCGGAGAAGCCAGAAGTGACTCCTGAGCGCTATGGGTGTGACCCAAAAACCAAGAAACCAAAACAAAAGAAAAATGTTAATATGCAATGAGCTATTCTTTATGATACAAAATTTGGGAGATAGTTTTCCCAAGGCTTTTAGATAAAAACTTACAAGTCAAATATTCTTTTCCCAAAATAAACACTTGAAAAATATTTTAAATTCCAAACCTGGCATCTTGTCTTTTTTCGGAGAAACAATTCCTTCTCCTGGGTTTCCAACTGAAATGTATATGCCTTTGTTTAAGGTAGCAAAACAACAACAACAACAACAACAACAACAACAACAAAAATAAACTAAACCAAAAAAACCCTCTAAATTTTATTCCTTATGCCAAACACTCTTGTTTGTGTTTAATTTTGTGTGGTGTTGTTTTATTTTTGGAGGGGGGCCACACTTGAGGGTGGTTAGGGGCTATTGCTGGTTCTATTTTGGGGATTGTGTCTCTGAATTCTGCAAAACATGTGCTCAGCCTGCTGACCTCCCTTTGTTTCTCTTTAGAATATGAATCATTCTTTATGTGGCAGTTATAGGAAAACATCACACATGGACAACTGCTGGGCCTCAAAGGAGGACCAGGATAGTTTATTTTTCCCTATCATTTAGGAAAATATGAAATATTCTGAACATGTATATTGATTGAGTGGTAGATGTTTTCCAATGTAACTTTAAAACTAAACAACAGTATATTATTAAAAATAAAAGGAACAACATTAAGTATACTTTTCAGCTGAGTCTAACAGCAACATCACTGGTATTGTTAATTGTCACTATCTTCAGAGTAAATTATATCATTTACAGGGTCTTTACCTTGTACCAACCATTGTTTTAAGTATTTCATATTTGTTAACACTCCTGATGGTCCTTTGAGGATGGATATTTATCTGCTTATTACAGATGAGAAAACTGAGGCCTATAAAAATCAGGTCATTTGTCTAAGACAACCCCCTCCAGTTATTATGTATCTGAGTGAGATTTGAAACTAGCAGCTTGACCCTGGAAGTCCTATATGAAACTAGTAGGCATTTTCCTTTTTCCTTTTTTTTTTTTTTTTGGAGGGGGCACACCTGGTGACAGTTCGGTGTTACTTCTGGCTCTGTATTCAGAAATCATTCCTGGCAGGCTTGGTGGACCATATGGGATGCTGGGAATCAAACCCAGGTCGGTCCAGGGTTGGAAGCATGCAAGGCAGATGACCTATCACTGTGCTATATCACTCTGGCCCCCTAGTAGGCATTTTTCTAAGGAGTAAATAATTCATATATATCAAGATACAATAGCTAAAATACAAAATTTATTAGCCATCAGTTTCCAAAAATACTTTAAATTTTATTTACATCCTTTATTTTTATTTTTTATTGGGGGGTTTGGATCACATCCAGTAGTACTCAGGGCTTATTTCTGATTCTGTGCTCAAGAATTACTCTCTGTGGTTCTTGAAGAACCATATGTAGTACCTGGGGTCTAACTTTGGTCAGCTGCATGCAAATCAAGCTCTTTACTTGCTGTCCCCTCTCATTTATATCTTTTAAAGATAATTTTATTTGTATTGTAGGTTAAGACCTCTAAAAGAGATCTCTACAAATAATATTTATTAATTTAAAATTTGTGAAGAATTACTTGGAAATTGGTGATAGATTTTTAAAAAGATGTGTGATATACATGTATGTTTGCATATGTATACATAAACATGAGCACATATATACCTATGTTATTCTCTGGCTATATCAAATGTATAACCTTCTAAAAAAGTGATAGTCATATTTATTACAAAATTGTTATTGAGTTTATATAATTACATATTACAGAATGCTTAGTACAGGGAGATAGTTCAATGGGGGTAGGGCAGATACTTGGCATACAGGAACCCCATATTTGATCCCTTGGTACTACATGGTTTCCTAAGCACAGCCAGGTATGCTCTGAATCCTATCACACCCCCCCCACAAACTATCTTCAAATCGTTAGAAATATTCATCTTGCTAAGATGGTATAGGTCTAATTCTGTTGAATTCAGGTGATCTCTCTACTTTTCACTTCTGATATCCAGAATAGCTTTATAGATTTATAAATAGATTTATAAAACATAGCCTTCAGATAAAATTCCTTTTCATTTTAAAAATACCTTATTCAGAGAAGTTTCATACAAAAATGAGATGTCTAGTAAGGCCCATCACAAACAAATCCAATAGATGTTTTCTAATAGATTTGTATACTTTATACATGTTCACATGTCTAAAATTTTATTTTACTCAAATCAAGAACTCATAAAATCCTTCAGAATACTACCTACATATTGACTTCAAACTTTTTGTTAATTACCTTTGAGAGAGCATAATGTATTATATGAGGTGCTTCATGCACTCTCTATATGATTACAAGAAACGTAAAGAAATATCTCCAATATGCAGCTAAGACAAGTTTAAAAAGGTTAATACACAGGTGATAAACTCAGAGAAGAAATCTGAGATTTGTTCAAATCTAGAGCAATATTGCTATTATGCCAGATGATATCTTTCTAATTACAACACCCCCTAATTATGAGAGAGCCCAATATATTTGAGAGTGTTTACACTTTCTTATTTAATCTTCAAATAGCTAGTGAGAAACAGATTTGATTAATATCCTATTGTACAGGAAAAAATAAGGTTCAGAAAAGTTGTGAAGTGTTTTTTTCTGTTATGCATAATCTGTTTGCATACATCATTAATCTTACTAAAAAAACTCAAAAGTCCAGTGAAAATAAATTTTAAGGTAGTATCTTATCTAGCTGTTCTTTTGTTTTTGTGGCACCGGAAGTGAACACATATAGAAGGCAAACACTTTACCACTGAACTACATCCCTAGCCCTTTCTTTTTAAATGAGGTGTAGGCTTGCTAGTTCCTAAAGGAAGAGATATTTCCTGGTATTATGGTTAACTTTTCCTTTCAAGGTGCGAATTTTTTACACTGACTTTTATGAAAGCATGTGGCTTTGTAATGTAAGGATTTTTTTTTTGCTCTAAAAAGTTCTCAATTTCCAGAATCCAGTGAAATTTAATAGGTAAAAGAACTGTCCTTTAAATCATCTCAGATGATGTACCACAATATTGAACATTGTGATCTCTCTTATTTTGTAGACATATCAAGATAAGGATGACTTATTTCCTCCCTGAATCCATTAAGGAAGGGACTTTTAATCTGACTACTCTGAGCACTGCTCTCTGTAGTTGTAAAACAGGCCTGGTCTATGCTTTGCTATATTAAAAGTTCCTTTAAGGACAAAGAAGAGTACACATTTCTGCTTTTTCTAAAAAAATATGCTCATTCTAAAACACACCTTCCTTCACCAATCCCAGAGACTCATCTTGGAAATAAGCTGGTTCCAAATTTTTCTTGTGAATAAAGCACCTCCATATTTCCCCACCAAGCCTTAAACCTATACAACTTCTTTACCTGATTTTAGAAAGAGAAAAGAAATAGAGCTTAGGTCTCTTCACAACAGATTTCAAATCCAAGAGAAGATTTCTCTTTCCATTTAATGTGATATTAGGTGGTTTTGTTGGGTTTTGAATGGGTGTGTATGCAGACTGTCTTATGCATAAGTGATTGTTTTCAGGGATCTTTAAGGGAATTCAGGTGAAGGAAGTTGTATCTGTGGTAGTTAGTTGGATGCTCTTTTAATTAGCATAATTCTAACAATAGTGATAATGCTGGGTTATTTGTTAAGTCAGGGTTTTCCTCCTTATATCCATTGTGCTCTTTGCTATGTACTTGCTTTCTGTTTCTAATGAGTGTAATGTTGGCATTTCTACTATGAAATACATGTTCCTGATCCTGCTTTTGTTTCAAGACTTTGTTTTGTCTTGATTCCAAAATGTGTGGCTTACTTTTTGTACAACAAAAATTTCATTCTGGGCCCGGAGAGATAGCACAGCGGTGTTTGCCTTGCAAGCAGCCGACCCTGGACCAAAGGTGGTTGGTTCGAATCCCGGCGTCCCATATGGTCCCCAGTGCCTGCCAGGAGCTATTTCTGAGCAGACAGCCAGGAGTAACCCCTGAGCACCGCCGGGTGTGGCCCAAAAACAACAACAACAACAAAAATTCATTCTGACTACTTTGAATAAATATACTGTAATAATGAAAAAATTATTTTCATTGATGAAAGGAAGCCTTTAACAGAATATACATATCCTCAATTCTATTACACATGTTCAAAGACTAATATAAGATATTTTCTTTCACCTTAATTTTAGACTATACTGTAAACTCTTTAAACTTTTACTGCAACAGAAATGCTTGTGAGATTTTATTTTGTCTGGTGTTAACAGTGTCACTTCACTTAAGCTTTGTGGCTTGTGATTTCATCACTTCCATGGAGCAGAAGTCTTCCATACACCACAAAAGCACCGAGGGGAGAGTAAATGAATATGCAAAGGGTCTATAGTTAATCCCATGACAGTATACTTCAAGGGTGGAGAAACTCCTGTATCTCTTAGGCCAAGGGAATTCCCTGTCTAAACTCCCCAATATTTACTGTTGTTTTGGTGTGGATATTGAAGTTGTTGTCTCCAATTTTCTTTCTTTCTTTCTTTTTCCTTTTCTTCCTTTTTGCGCTGTCATGTTTTTTATTTCAAGACCATGGCTATTATGTGGTGCTTATCTTTATTGCTGTAGTGCTCACTGGATATTTTATTTTATATTTCTTTTGTATGTGGTGTTCCACTTTTTCTTCCCTTTCATCTCTCAAACCGAGGACGAGAGCCTCTAGAAGGACTCTGCCCATTTTCAGCTTATTTGATTTTTACCCCATTTTATTGCTTTTCTTCAAACAAAACCACATAACTAGATCTAGTTCCACCTCTCAAATAGAGGGGGAAACAATGGAGGGTACAAAGACCAAACAGTTGTATGATCACTAAGCAGTAAGCTAGACACAGAGGGGACCACTCATTCTAGCAGCCCCGAAGGTGAGGGTGGGGATATGGGAAGCAAGATGGGTATGGGGTGGAGGGAGGACAAATTTGGTGATGGGAATTCCCCAGATTCAATGTTAATATGTACCTAAAATATTACTGTGAATTATATGTAAGCCACTATGATTAAAATAAAAATTTATATATATTATATATATAAGCTTTGTGACTTATTTCCCCCCCATATCTTTTATTTTTTAAATGTAAATAAAATGTTTTAAAGATAGCGTACAGTTAAGCCTCTTTTTATTTTTTTGAGGTAACTGAATTTTGTGATTTGAAGATATCCTTTTATTGGTAGAAATATTTTTGAGCAAGAAAACAAAGTAAAATCTGTTTAAAGGCTAGGTACCAGAATTGTCAAATATATATAAACATTTTATTTACATCTCTAAGTTAGATACTAACAAAATTTGCCACTAAAATACTTAATAGTGGCCATATTGGAAAAATGAATTAAAGTGATCTTTGCAACTTTTTTAACCTATCATGCCAGATATTAAAACTACTGTCTGCACTGCTGCTGAACAACAGAAAGCTTGGCAAGTCATTTTCACTATTTGTTTGTTGTCTAGCAGACAGACCAATTATAAAAATATATCATCAGCTTTACTCTAGAGTTCATAAGCAATAGTTTATAACATCCAAACATTTTCAGGCAGTGATAAAAGCGATTCAATTTTCAAAACAATTCTGAGCCCCAAATATTCAGATAAAAATTAAAGTCAAATCACTGGTAGGTGAATATCTAATTCTTAACAGATTTTCACAGGCAAAGCCTCCTTAAAAGTGAATTCCTCATAAAAAAGGACAGCAGGTCTTGAGCCCTATATTTATATAAAATATCCCCTAAATAAAAGTGACACTTTGGCTCATTCTATAAACTTTACATTCCATGAACTTACAACTTCGTAAGCCTTCTTAATTCAGTCAGTCATTCCACATTTTCAATAGTTTAGTGCATTACATTATAAATAATTATTAATCGGTAAGGACATGATTTTATAATTTCATTGCTTTCTTACTGTTTTGTTTCTTTGGATCCTCTATTCCTGCCTAGAAATATTTATATTTTGTTAACTTTTTTGTGGTAATATTCTTGTAATTCTCTCATTCTTTTTAATATATATTTTTGTTTTGTTTTTAATTTTTGGGCCACAGCTGGTGACAGTCAGGGGTTATTCCTGGCTATACACTCAGAAATAGTTCCTGGCTTGGGCGACCATATGGGACTCCAGGATGGAACCACAAACCCATAAGGGCTGTCCAAGGTCAGCCATGTGCAAGGTAAACACCTTACTGCTGCACCACCACTCTAGTCCCTAAATAATTTCTTTTCTTTTTCTTTACTTTTTTTTTTGGGGGGGGGGTTGGGTCATACCTGGCAGCACTCAGGGGTTCCTCCTGGTTCTATGCTCAAAAATCGCTCCTGGCAGGCTCAGGGGACCATATGGGATGCTGGGATTCAAACCACTGACCTTCTGCATACAAGGCAAATGTCCTACCTCCATCCTATCTCTCTGGCCCCAATTTCTTAATTCTATTTACTTTGTGCAACTTTCATATGCTTTATTTTGTGTATGTGGTTACCATGTGGTCTGTGAAAATGTCTAATACTACAAAACATAATCTTTAAATACACTGTTCTACCCATCAAAATGCCACATTTTTATATATAAAAATGGTAAAAATTAATCTGAAACCATAAATCACTTAGAATAACCAAAGCAAATTTTTAAAGAAAATTTAATGCTGAATACCTCCTGATTTCATACTTTCTAATTTCAAACTAATTTACAAAGCTTCAGTAATAGAAATAGTATGGCAGTGGGATTAAAAAGACATAGTGATGAAACAAAACAGAACCCAGGACTAAAGCAACACACACACACACACACACACACACACACACACACACACACACACACACATACATATATAGTAAAGGGTCCAATAAAACACAGTGGGTAAAAAATATTCAACTAACTGTGTTGGGAAAAAATGTATACCCATGTGCCAAAAAAAAAAAAACTGAATTAGACCTTTACTTATATTATACACAGTCAATATGGAACAAAGATTTAAATGTTGACCTGAGGGCCCGGAGAGATAGCACAGCGATGTTTGCCTTGCAAGCAGCCGATCAAGGACCAAAGGTGGTTGGTTTGAATCCCGGTGTCCCATATGGTCCCCCGTGCCTGCCAGGAGCTATTTCTGAGCAGACAGCCAGGAGTAACCCCTGAGCACTGCCGGGTGTGGCCCAAAAACCAAAAAATAAATAAATAAATAAATAAATAAATAAATAAATAAATAAATAAATAAATAAATGTTGACCTGAAACTCCATCATTTTAAAAGAAAATACTTAAGAATGGCTTCATGACATGGATTCTGGCAATGATTTTTGATATGATACCAAATCACAGGAAACAAAAGCAAAAATAGACTATATCAAACTAAAAGAGCCCACCTCAAAGAAAATAATCAAGAGACTGAAAAATCAATCAATTGTATGAGAGAAAACTATTTGCATACTAAATATGTATACTCTTTTGTACTATTAATAAATGCCAATTACACAATGAGTAATGTCTATAATGGTCGATAGTTGAATACCTAAACTTTTTAAAGATAAATAAAAAAGGAGGTGTTAGAGATGTGTTTTATTAGAATGTAAATATGTTCAAATTCATTACATTTTAAATATTGAATATGTACAGCAGTTATATCTCAATAAAGCTGTTGATAGAGACTAGAACTCTACAGAAAGTACATCTTACGGGGCCGGAGAGATAGCATGGAGGTAAGGCATTTGCCTTTCATGCAGGAGGTCATCGGTTCGAATCCCGGCGTCCCATATGGTCCCCCGTGCCTGCCAGGAGCAATTTCTGAGCCTGGAGCCAGGAATAACCCCTGAGCACTACCGGGTGTGACCCAAAAAACAAAAAACAAAAAAAAAAAAGAAAGTACATCTTACATCCTTTACCTAATGACATGAGTCCTAGACAGTTGAAATATATCTTTAATTCACCAAATTCTATTTTAGTTTCTAAGATAATCCTTATCTTTATTTTTTAAAAGTGTTTGGTTGTGGAAATTTGTCCAGCACTGATTTTTCACTGATTGCATTGATCAATGACTGTACTGATCTAAGAGTTCAAAGAGCAACATAATCCAGAGGTTTTCTTAAAGAGAAACTAGCTCTACTATGTAATTTACCTAGTTGAGAACAGAATTGGGTTTAGATTCAAATCCAAGTCTTACCATTTACTAATGTATAGCCAATCATAGCAGTTTGAGCCTTAGTGGCTTGGCCTGAAAAAATGAAATTCCTTTATACCTACACTTGCTCATAGATTTTATAAAGATTGAGTAAATACGTAAATAACTGAGCACAAACGGCATTCCTTAGAAACGTTTTTTAGAGATAGTTCAGTGTAGGGTGCTTGCCTTGTAATAAGTGATCATGAGCACTGAGCAAGGAGTAAGCTGGATTTTGTCTGAAAACAAAATAAAAATATTAAATTTCCCTGTTTTAAGAACTCCAAAGATGACATGCAGATATGGGAAATTAAACCCAAAACACACTCCTCCTCAGACCTCAGCAAAGATTCACACTTCTGGACTCATTAGACCAGAAAACCTGTCATTAAGCTCATTGTGTGACTCAACAATCTGAATGTAATAATATTCATGTTTTAAGAAGATTTTCTTTCCATTGTGTTTTAAATATCTGCATAAATACCTTAGTAATTTTCTTTGTGTGTGAAGGAGTAGTTTTCTGGTGACCCAGAAGCCATTCCCATGGCTTCTTAGCTAATTCTGGGCCTGAGGCTATAGTACTAGAGATTACTGAGGCCACCCTGGTTGGGCTGAGGGTTAGTGGTGCAAAGGGTCACCAAAATTATATCTTGTGGTTCTGGGGAATTGAACACAAAGCAGTCATATGCAAAGCTTATAATTGAACCCCTGGAAGTATCTCAAGTCTCTATATAACATTTTGATCAAGAAGGACATATTTTTGGGTCTGAGCAATAGCACAGCAGGTAGAGTGTTTGCCTTGCACACGCCCATCCCAGTTCAATCCCAGCATCCCATATGGTCTCTGAGTCTTCTAGCAGTGATTTCTGGGCAGAGTCAGGTCTAACTCCTGAGTGCTGTATTATATGTTTGTTACATCTGAAGGACCAAGATGGTGACTCAGTCTGTGAATCAAACACACACTGCTATAAGAATATCAAAAGATAAAACTTGGCAAAAATATAAGGTTTATCCTGAGAAACAAAGACTTTGAATTTCATGAAAAGGATTTAAACTCTTTTGGCATATACAGTCTTCCTAACAACTGCATGTAGTTGCTTCCTTGGCCTGTTGCCTAGCTCTATACTTAACACCTCCTTCAGTAGTCATTGAGCAGGCTCTAGTCACCAGAACACGGAGTATCCTATATCTTAGGTCAGCCAGAAATAGGTAAAAAGACAGCTTTCATGAGGCTTTCCTTTCTTAATTTATGAGTAAAAAATAAAAGATAAATTTTAAAATAATATTCAATACAGAAGTAATCTCAACTGAATCGTATCTTTCTCTTGACAATCTTCCTATAAATTAATTTTTCTCAGCTCCACTTTTATCTATTCACTAGCTATAAAGTCTTGTCAGATTATCTTTTTTATTTGTGTTTTATTTTGGGGGGTGGCACACCTAAAGGTGCTCAGAGCACCTGAGAGATGACTCTTGGGGGTGATCAGAGACCTTATGAGGTGAGGGTGATCAACCAGGTTTGGCTGCTTTAAGGGAAACATCTTATTTCCCATGCAGTCTCTTCAGTACCAGATTTATTTCCTATATATAGATAAGTGTTAAGCTTTGCACTGTTTTTAATGATGCTTTATGTATTTTTTATGTAATCATTCAAGAAGCATCAGATGTCTCCTGCATATGAGAGGGAGGGCCTAGTTCAGGCCTAGTTCAGCACAAAAAGATGTCATCAATAATTCTGCCTGTTAATTTTTATAATAAAGATATACCCTAATTATGATTTTGCGATACAAGATACAAAAATGAATGTTTTAAAGAAAATGTACTAAAGAATGTGCTAAATGAATTTACAAAAATGATAGAGTAGTATACATGAAGGAATTCATTAAATGTTATTACCATTTACTTGCCTGACCTACCACCAACCATTAAAGCAATTTCGTTGAACTCAAGACTACTGAATTAATTCAGTTCAGTACTTTTGTAGGAGTTATAGAAATATAGTAATGCATACTTTCTTGAGGGCCTTGCAGAGTCTCTTTAAAAGTTAATTTTGATAAAAAGAACAAGACTTCCTAACTACTTTATATTAACCTTTAGAGAACAAATAGTCTGGCAGTGTATAAGCTTTTTTCTAAGCTAAGTTATTTCGCTCCTATTTTACAAAATCTAGTAAGTTATTAAAAAAGGCTTATGTGTCCAGGCAGAAAGAATATTGACTGAAGCATCTGCACATCTCTGATTAACTGAGACTTCATGTTCTCATAGCATTTATATCCTCCTTTATAGCACTTTTGTCATTGTAGTAAGTAAACAGCAGCTCTGTTCCACAAATGGGTCAGGAATGGTTTATCTCTGTTTATCTATGGATTGTCAGTCAGTGCTTAGTAGAATGCCTCAGAATATAATTTTGATATTTGTTAAATGAGTGGAACAATCACAAATTCTGGTTGAAAAGGGCTGCATAATTAAATTTAAAGTATGTTATTTGGAGATTGGTAATAAACTCATAACTCACAAAGTAGTCAGGCATCTATTTTAATTTTGCATATAAATTTCAAGCTTGTTAGAAAATATAAGAAATTATATGACCGGACTATAAATGTTAACACTTCTTTCTCTTTAATAAATGTTACACTTGGGCCAGAGTAATAGCACAATGGGTAGGGTGCTTGCCTTGCACGAGGCCTACTCAGATTTAATCCACGGCATCCCATATGGTCCCCTAAGCCTTCGAGTAGAGATATCTGAACCCAGAACGAGGAGTAATCTGAGCACCGCCAAATGTGTCCCAAAAAACAAAAAAACAAAAACAAAAAAAAAGAGGAAATGCTAAAATTTAAAATTTTATATCTTCTACACTATAACGTTTAATAGATGGATGCATGAATGATAGATAAGACAGTAAGGTGAGATAAAAATAATTATCATGACAAAATCACTTTAGAAAAAGTTGGCAGTTTCTCAAAATGCTAAACGTAAAGAGTTTTCTATAAACTCAGCAATCCAATACTTAGTACATAGTTAAAGGTATGTGTAGGGCAGAAACAGAGCAGAGTATTGGTTTCCAATAGTCAATGGGGAAGACTAAGGAAGATTAGTAATGGGCACAAAATTTCTTTTTAAGGTGATGAAATGTCCTATAGAGTGATGAAATGTTTATATATATGTTTATATGTTTATATATGTTTATATATATAGTTATAGTTGAACACATCTAAATATACATTTCAGAAAATACTGAACATATAGTTTGAGAACCACTACATTTTATACTTTTTTTGATAATAAAATTTGAGTATAAATGTTTTAATATAGCTATTATCAGAAAATGAATAATGAATCTGCAATAGATTTTAAATCAGGGGCTTATCTTTGAAATTCTAATTAAACACTGCTGCCTAAAACTTTCTGACATTCCACATTAGGAAGAATGTTTAATCCATCGCATAATTCTATAAATGTCTATAAGGTCATTTTAAGTTAACTCCTTCAGACATTGCAATGCATTTCTTGCCTATTTTTCATCAGAAAATAAGGCTCTAAAAAAAAAAAAAGAAAGAAAATAAGGCTCAGGGAAGATACCATCTATACCACTGAGGATTCACTATATTCCATAATTTATCATTTTCCTTTGTTGAATTGCTATATTTAAAAAAATGGTGTTCTATTTAAAGTAAAAATAACATTAAAAGGAAGCAAAGATATATCTCCTATATAAGACAAATAACTATTAGTAAATTGTAGGCAGTTTGTCTGAGGCTAGAGATAATAAGATACATCTTTCTATTTCTCGAGAGAAAGAAAATGGGGCCTGAGCAATAGCGCAGTGGCAGAGCATTTGCCCTGCATACAGCTGACCCAGGATAGACCTTGGTTCTATCCCTGGTGTCCCATACGGCCCGCCAAGCCAGGCGCAATTTCTGAGTGAATAGCCATAGCCAGGAGTAACCCTTAAGCATCACCGATTGTGGCCCAAAAACCAACAAATACGAAACAAAATAAAACAAAAAATAAAAACCCCAACCATTCAAATTCACAAGTTTTACTCATTTTTTTTTGTTCTTTGTTTTGGTTTTAGGCCACACTTGGCAGCACTCAGGAGTTTCTCCTGGCTCTGCAGTCAGAAATAGCTACTGGCAGGTTTGGGGGACTACATAGGATGCCAGGGATCAAATCTGGGTTCGTTGCAGGCTGACCGCATGCAAGGCAAACACCCTACCCACTGCGCTATTACTTTGGCAGGTTTTACTCTTTAAAGACAATATAACACAAGAATTAAGATTAATAGGATAGCAACAAGCACTGTTTTTAAAATAAACACAGTAAAAAATGCTACATATCCAGATATTTCTACCCTTATCTTTTGTATTTGGGTTTTTTAGAAAGTAGAAAAATTTATTGTAAAGTAGAAGATAAAGGAAAAGGGAGAAACTTATTATATGACTAAGTTTTATCTTTTGTATTTTTGTTGTTGTTGTTGTTGTTGTTGTTTTGTTTTAGGCCAAACCTTTTGGTACTCAGCTAACTCCTAGCTCTACACTCAGGAATCACTTCTGGAAGGATTGGGAGATAGAGGGTGAGGGATCAAACCAGGGCTTTCTACTTGCAAGCCAAGAACCCTTTCAATTCTACTATCTTTCCAATCCTACCCTATTTCTTGAAAAAGCTGCTGCAGGGAAATTATTGTAAGGTATCAACATCTGAAGTTCCCCTTCGAGATATACTTATTGTGTCTATGTCATGTTGACATTGAAGCGATTGAGTATTTTTTGTGATACTTATTAATTTCTATTTTAAGTGATAGCAAAATCTTTTCTTTCAATCTCACAATCTTTTGACTATGCAGAAAATACAAATGGAGAAATTTTTATTTGCTGCAAGAACATCTACCCATTAAATTTCAGAAAAAATATTTATATTAATAAATTCTAACTTTCAAAAGATATTTGAGCAAAACATCATCCTATAGGTGACAGTTAAAGGATAATATAATTGTATTAGTCAATCAATGGTAGTCCATTGGAGGTGAGGGAGTTAGACTAGAAAGGGAATGAGGGCCATAATATTTCATACAACCATATGAGAACAGAAATTAGAAAATTCCAATTTAAAAAAAATTCCAATTTACTCTAGTCTTTTTTTTTTGTTTTGTTTTGTTTTTGTTTTGGGGCCACACCCAGTAACGCTCAGGGGTTACTCCTGGCTATGCACTCAGAAGTCACTCCTGGCTTGGGGGGACCATATGGGATGCCGGGGGTCCGTCCTAGGTTAGCACTGGCAAGGCAGACACCTTACCTCTAGTGCCACCGTGCAAGCCCCTGCTACTCTAGTCTTTCATTCTGAGGAATCAAACATCCAGAGACTTAGAGACTCAACTAGAAAAAAAGGATAATCTGGGAATAAAGCCAAGGACTGCTGTCCCAGTCACTGACAGGCTCTCTTGACATATCATATATTGTCTTACTAAACCATTTCAATAATGCATAAAAGCCCTAGGATTAGATAACCAGTTATTATATATTTCTCCTAATAAAAATAAAAGCAAAAATTATACACTAATTTCAATTCCTTTATTAATCAAATTTTCAAGATTGAAAGTCAAGTTCACTCATTTCCCACTTTTCTTTCCTGTTCGCTCCCCAGTAAAAATGAAATCATTGATTTTTGTCATATATTACAAGCATAACTGTCATTATAATGCAACTTCAAATGGTAGTGTGAAACAGGAATTAATTACATTAGCCAATGACTTTCTAGTGCCTAAGACAAAAAAGTTCTACAATATTACTTTGCTGGCTCCAAGTGTCATTTTATATTTATTAATTTATCTATTTATTTTTTTTTTGATTTTAGTGCAACACCCCTGTGATTAAGTCTTACTCCTGGCTCTGTGCTCAAGGATCACTCCTTAGGCAAGGAGACCATATGGGGCTGAGAGTAATCAAATCTGGGATGTTTACATGTAAGGCATTTTGTCCTACCTGCTATATATATATTATCTCTCTGGCCTCTCCAAATGAGTGAAGATGCTACTTACTTGGGATATGTGACACCTATGACCATTTCTAAAAAATACAATATATTCAAAAATTCAAGAAAAGTACAATATAAATCTCACATTCTTTGAGTCTTTGCATGCAAAGATCATTTTGTTTTTTTTCTGATTATACCAAAATATAAGAAACTATAAGTAAAATATATTAATAGAAAATTATTCCAAAATATATTTTAGAAACAGCTATTCACATTTGAGTCATCCATGGAAACTGTTATTTCTAACTAACTTTTATGTGTTTTAGGTAATATAAGTAGTACTTCTAAAGAGGAAGGAGTGAATAAATATACATTTAAAGATATATATATTTCTAATATGCTTAACAATTTAGATAACCTTTTCTGAAAAAGAAAACTACTAGTTGAAACTTGGTGAAACCTCTTGAAATACCTAGTTCTGTAGTGTCTTTTGTTCATTACCTAAAATATGAAATCATATTAATTAAATATTATGCAGCCGAGTTGATCAAAACAGAATTATAAGGTAATGAAAGCAGAGAAACATGCTCTAGGGAAAACCTTTAGGTGTGGAGATGGCTGTGAAACTCGTGTGACAGAAAATCCTCTCAGTAAATAGAAGTTGCAGGACTTGGACGTTTAAAACAACATTCTCTTCTGTGACTGAAAAAAGCTCCAAATTATCTACAATAATTTACCATTTGAAGTAATGAGTTTAAGTTTCAACTCTATATTCAGAATGCTTAAGAAAAAAAGGAATACAAATACTGATCACATCAAACGCTTTCATTGAGAGGTTGACAGAGACACATAAACAGCTTGTGAGGTTGATTTCAAAGGCTTTCCTGTGTGTGAGAAACAGAACTACAGGCCTTTTTGTATAAGTTTCTGTATATCCTGTCCATGCTGTTTTCAAAGAGGGGACGGTGGATTTTTCCTTTGTAAGAGGCTGCCCTGTTGGACCAATATTCACCTTCACCATCATCCAAATGAGTGCCAGGTGGCCGCTGATATGAGCTATTAAGAAAATAAAAGAATACAAAAGATTAAAAATACTGGTGAAGCTTAATCAGAGGTAGTAGTACACAAATAAATTATTTACTGGGTATTTTATGAGCTGGTGATACTCTGGGTAAATATGATAGATACTTGCATGAAATAATCACAAAATAGTAAAATAATCATTCTTCATGGCTAAGACTTCATTTTTTTTAAATTTTGTTTTTAGGCTATATCAAGAGGTGCTCTGGGCTTATTCCTGGTTCTGTGCTCAGGGATCATTCCTAGATGAGCATAGGGAAGCATATGTGGTAGTGGGGCTCAAACCTGGGTCAGCTGCATGCAAGGCAATCTGCTGTACTATTATTGCTCTAGCTATATGACAAGGAGTTTAAAACTTCAAAGAACAGGAAAGAAACAGCATGGAAATAGGCAGAGCACAGATGGTGTGATATGGTGCTCGTGTGTGTGTGTGTGTGTGTGTGTGTGTGTGTGTGTGTGTGTGAGAGAGAGAGAGAGAGAGAGAGAGAGAGAGAGAGAGAGAGAGAGAAAGAGAGAGAGACACATCTAAAGTCAGGCTTGAAACTAAATTCCAGCTCAATTATTTTTAAAGCAAAAGGACCTTTCAACAATATTACTGAGTCTCTGCTTCCTTAATTATATTTCTATTGTTTAAAAATAAAATACAGAAAAAAGTATATACACAGTACTTGAAACATATATATATACACATAGAATTGAACAAATACAAGGTACTGAACTACCAAGTGCTATATGTATTTACCAATGCATGTTACAACTCTGGAAAGTGCGATTTGCCTAAGACTACCCAGTAAGTAATAGAATGGTATCTAGTGCTAAGATTCTTTTCTATTATGCTAGGCTATTATCTTTGAGGAGCAATTAAATACAAATCACTTTGGCAGAATGGAAAACAAAGCAGAGGAGTTTGTGCTTGTAGTAAAAATGGATCCACTCTGATTCTGAGATTTGTGAGGAAGAGAGAACTGGTAAGAAGTTATAAAATAGATCAATCAGAGAAAAAGAAAAATTTCTAAAACCTCTTAAGAGTTTAACAAAATTAAAATTTTTATCATTCAAAACATTAAAATCCATGTTTAACATGTTTCCTACAAATAAGATGCTAATAAGATTTTCAAAGGCTAACTTCTATTTAAATTTTATAACTAATTTCCCTACTTCAATATGTGAAATATTTGTTATAGATATGTCATGCATGTTTAAAATACAAGGTTTGTATGATATAACTGTGTTTTATATAACTGTGGTTATTAAACACCACAATTTTACTTATATACTTATTTACATTTTTATTTCTAT
Organism: Suncus etruscus; assembly: GCF_024139225.1. Classification (NCBI taxonomy): domain Eukaryota; kingdom Metazoa; phylum Chordata; class Mammalia; order Eulipotyphla; family Soricidae; genus Suncus; species Suncus etruscus. The sequence goes on along the minus strand of NC_064853.1, from coordinate 29,390,210 downwards.
AAATTACTATTTAAGTACTTTATATATTTTCTCTTTACACAAACATTTCCTTATTCTTGATTGTGCTTCTAGTGAGAATTCTTGATTCTAGTTGTATAAATTTAACACTGTACAACTATTTGGCCTGTAGTGAATATACTACCTGAATACAATAAAAGAGACCTTGCAGAAAGGAGGCATGTAGTGGACATATTCTCATTATTAGAGCTTGATCTAATGCTAGGAGGCAAAGAAATGAGAAACTTAGACACTCACTTTCTGAAAAATAGTTTGGCAAGTTTTAGTAAGGTTGAATATGCAACTTCAATACAGTTGTTTTATTCCTCGTTTCCTTGTAAAATTCTTGTATAGGAATACCAGGAGGCATGTGTAAATGCATATAATTATAATAGTCTTTGTAAGAACCAAGTACAAGAAATGACCTAAATAACTTTCTATATCAGAAGAAATTAAACTGTAATATATGTATACAGCAGTAGAGCAAATGGATGGGAAAAATTATTGGCTTCTAACATGTTTCTCAACATTTTTCTATTGGTTTTCAAGACTTGTTTCCCTCCTGTGGCCTCATATTCTACCAGTAGACCTCTTAGTCTCATGCTGTATTCTCTCATTGACATGATCTTTTTAATCTGTGATCCCTTGAAATATACTGAGGGCCCACAAAGTCGTTTACCATATGGCCATTTCCCTGGTTGAAAAATACTTGTCAATAGCTACAGATTTCAACATAACACTAAAAAGTTCAAATTTCAAACAAAAGTTGCAATTAAATTTATATAATATTTGAGACAATAAGTACTAACTAACGTATTACTTAATAAAATGCTTAAATGGTAAAACTAAGAAAACAAGAGAAGGATTAACAAAAATCAATTGTAGCTACATTTGTGGAAAGAGATGGGATTTTTAGGAGTATAACACAGCTTTATTAGTGTGGGTTATTATATCTTAAACTACATGTTAAGGTCACAGGCATTACTCATTTTAATATTTTTAGTATTGTTTAGGATGCATAACCTTATTTTTTCAGTTATAATCAATATAATTTTCAATAACTATAAAAATTTTACTTCTTAAGCCATAAGATAAATAAAATATTATCAATTAGAAGTAGTATTTAGAATAAATACATGAAGAAATGTGATGGTTTAAATGAGAGCTGTCGAGAGCATTCTTGGTTGCAGAGTATATAGCAAGGAGAAGGAAAGAAATTGAGTGGGAGGCGGAAGAAAACAAGAATGAAAGGATAGGGGTCAGAAGCCAAGTGATCTCAGGTGCAATGGTGATGTTAAAAAAGGACAGTTAGGGGCCCGGGGAGATAGCACAGCGGCATTTGCCTTGCAAGCAGCCGATCCAGGACCTAAGGTGGTTGGTTCGAATCTCGGTGTCCCATATGGTCCCCTGTGCCTGCCAGGAGCTCTTTCTGAGCAGACAGCCAGGAGTAACCCCTGAGCACTGCCGGGTGTGGCCCCAAAAAACCAAACCAAAACAAAACAAAACAAAACAAAAAGGACAGTTAGGGAAATTATTACACTAACAACTATCATAACACTCTAAATGAGTGAGAGAAGTAGAAAGCCTGTCTAGAACACAGGTGAGGGTGGGGAGGAAGTGGTGGGGTTATTGGTGGTGGGAATGTTGCAGTGGTGAAGAGGGGTATTCTGTTTATGACTGAAACCAAACTACAATCATGCTTATAATCATGATGCTTAAAGGGTTTATTAAAAAAATATCCAAACCAAAGGCAACAATAGAATCAAAAGACCAAAGTTTGACCATTAAGACTTGAAATGGGCCTGTTATACTGGCAGGCTGGAATGAAGGAGGGGTGGTGATATGGGATGCACTCCGGGGAACACTGGTGGAGGGCAGTTGACATAGGTCATAGGATTGACCTGTTTCCATGTGGTATGAAACTCAACTATGAAAGACTTTGTAAATTACAGTGGTTTCAATATAAAGAAAAAGTAGTGATATGATACATTGTGAAAAAAATTACTTCTATGTACAATGACAATAGTTTCTTTCTTTCTTTCTTTTCTTTTCTTTTTTTTTTTTTTTTTTTTTTTTGGTTTTTGGGTCACACCCGGCAGCGCTCAGGGGTTACTCCTGGCTCTACACTCAGAAATCACCCCTAGCAGGAACAGGGGACCATATGGGATGCCGAGATTCAAATCACCGTCCTTCTGCATGGAAGGCAAATGCCCTTACCTCCATGCTATCTCGCCGGCCCCGACAATAGTTTCTTTAAGTCTAAACTAGAATTTTCTAATTGACAAGATCCTGTCCAACTATTTTACATTAGGTATCACTTTTTTCTTGCTGAGAAGTGGAAAGTAATACCGTTGCTGCAATAACAACGGTGTTTAAAAACATACCTATGTTAATTTATATTTTGGCTATCCAATTTCAGTGGGGATTAAAATTATTTTTAATAAAATCATTATAGTCTTTAAAACTCACAGGGCCTTATAAAGTTACAATGCTACTGCTTGGATAAAACAATCATATTTTTGGGGGGCCGGAGAGATAGCATGGAGGTAAGGTGTTTGCCCTGCATGCAGAAGGATGGTGGTTCAAATCCTGGCATCCCATATGGTCCCCCGAGGCTGCCAGGAGCGATTTCTGAGCATAGAGCCAGAAGTAACCCCTGAGCGCTGCCAGGTGTGACCCAAAAACCAAAAAAAAAATCATATTTTCTTCAGTAGATCTGCCCCCAAAATAGTTTAGCCAATTGAGCAAATTTTCTTCTATTCAATTTCTCAGCAAACCTAATTCCTACTGACACAAGAAAGTTACTTTTCAGTGAAAAGGTAGAGAAATCAATTTTTTGTATATATTAATAGAAACATTTTTCCATGTACTTGGGTCTATAGCCCATATTTACCTCTGTTCCTACATACTACTTTAGGAGTCAAATGTGTTGTTTCTCTCTCTCTCTCTCTCTCTCTCTCTCTCTCTCTCTCTCTCTCTCTCTCTCTCTCCTCTCTCCTCTCTCCTCTCTCTTTCTCTTTTCTGTCCATTTCATTTTATTGCAAGCAGAGCATTAAATATTTCACAAAATACATATTCACAAAATACATATCTGTCTCCTGCTTTCCATAATTATCAAATTTATTGCATCTTGATGGCTACATTAATAAGACCTTTTGTGAACTGTATGATTCCCAGGCTAGTTTTACTACAAAAGTCAATGGAAATTGAAATTGCTGACAAATACCGCAAATCAGATCTCAGAAAGATAACTTGTTATATGGGGTATACAAAACTTGGCAGAAAATTTATTTCTACCCATGATCAAAAAATTTTACCAATTAATAAACAGTACCCTGGTTCTCTGGAGAGAACCTAGGGACTGATTCAATTTGAAAGTCCTAAAGTGAACTCATGCCAACATACAAGAGGAGTGAACTGAAAGTCAGAAACTCTACAAACAGCATTTACTTTCAGACACTGGCTCCATGTATAATGGTGAGTGAACAGACTGAGTCAACTAAGATTTTTTTTTATCATATCACTGGATTTTGTAAGTTTAGAAGGTGACACTTGAAAGCCTTCTTACAATAGGCTTAAGTAAATTCCTACAACTGTCCAAAGTATTACAAGCAAATATATACCTACAAAGCTGTTATATTTTCAAAGTAAATATTATAGTTTATTAGTTTTACATGATATTTTTAATATAATTTTTATTTTGATCATAGTGGCTTACATATTGTTGACAATAATATTTTAGGTACATATTTACATAAAATCAGGGGGGATTTCCATCACCAATTTGTCCTCCCTACTCCTCCGTTTTTCTCCTACCTCCCATATCCTCTTCCCTCACCCCCAGGGCTGCTAGAATATGTGGTCCCCTCTGTACCTAGCCTATTACTTAGTAGTCTTGCTCCTGTTTGGTCCTGATGCCTCCCTTATTTCCCCCTCTAACTGGGAGGCAGGACTAGATAGTTTAAGTTATGTGGTTTTGTTTGAAGAAGAGAAAAGTAATAAACTGGGGTAAAAGTCTAATACGCCGAAAATAAGCGGAATTCTTCTAGAGGCTCTCGTCATCGGTTTGAGAGATGAAGGAGAAAAAGGTGAAATACTCCACCACTACAAAAAGAAGTGTCAAATATCCATTGAGGACTCCAACAATAATGATAAGCACCACAAAAACAAAACAAAAACAAACAAACAAACAAAAACCCGCCATGGTCTTGAGATAAGTAACATGGCAGAGCACATAAAGAAAGAAAAGAGAAAAAAAGTTAAGTATAAGTGGGGGCAACAACTTCAATAACCACACCAAAACAAAGAAATCGACCAAAAATAGATAGGTAAATAAAAATAATAATAATAGTACATGAAGATAAAAAAATAATATATAAAAAATAAACAATGTTTTGTGCTTTTTGCTTTTTTTTCCCCTCCTGCCTGGGCACAGTAAATATTGGGGTCATTCGAAAAGGGATTCACATGGCCTAAGAGATATGGGGTTTCTCCGCCCTTGGAGTATATTGTCATGGGATCAACTATAAACTCTGTTCAGGATCATTTACTCTCCTGGTGGTGCTTTTGTGGTGTTTGGAAGACTTCTGCTTTGTCCTGGGTGATACAATCAGACCTCTGTATCTATCGATCTTAGTATCTGCACAGTTCCAGGGGTGGGATTTATGATGAAGTCAGTCTTTGTGGTTCTAGAAGTTCTGTTCCCTCAGTGTCATTTTAGTCCATCTTCTGTGGTTGGTGGTCTTGGTCTTGGCACTAAACCTGGGATGGCACCTAGGATAATGTCTTTCCTTGTGTTTCCAGAAGCCCCATTCCGTTACAGTTGTCTCTGCCAGACCTTTGGAACTGGGGATCATGGTTGTTGTGCAGGTCGTAGTTCAAACCCTATACTAGGGCTTTTTTATTGGTCCCAAGATATATACAGTCTGGTCATGGTTCTAGCAGCCAGTCATCTGTAAATCGAGATCTTGGTTTTTGGACCTACCAACGGGTGACAAGTCTTATCGTTAGCTGGTAAGGTAAGATAACCTACTCTTAGGTCAAGTTGTTCCCATTTTCCTCGTTGTCAGGATATCGTATTAGAGCTGGCACTCGTTGGTGTTCCAGCAGTATTAAGGTTATCCCAGATGGGGTTTGTTTCCTGCAGCTGTTGTGAAGAACTGTGCCATTGTTTCTGTAACTGGGATCCAGGGTTCAAGGCTGGACAGATGGTATCTAGTCATCTGAGGTCTAAGTTGATTCCACATGACATATTTTCAAGGTAGGAGATATCCCTGTATTGTAAACAACTATGAGTTCCTATCTCTAGTAGATAAGAGCTCTTTTTTTATATTACATGATATTTTAAAACAAATTCTCTTACTTAAATAGGGAGTCTTCTATTGACTTATGCTATTAAAAATTTAGTCAGTGAGGTATAGAACTGTTAATGATAGTTTCATGTATACGATATTCAACATCATACTTCTCCACCAGAGGGTCTTCTAAATGTTAATATGCTATAAATAAAACCTTTTTAAAAGCCTAGCATGTATGCAGAATGATCTTAGGCAATTTAGCATGACCATGACGAATATTTTGCTTAGGGAAAGGCAAACTCATCTGATACCTTGCAGTTTTCTATTTATAACCTTCCTATTAAATGAAGACAAACACATCCTACCTTCAAGTAGTGAATGACCCAGATTTTTACAGTCCTCAGACAAAATATAAAGTGATATAAATGGTAAAAAAAGGTAATATGGAGACACTATCTAAAGACTATTAATTCTGAAAAACACCTGGAAGATCCCGAGAATGAAAAAAATTAGCCTTTTGTACCAAAGAACCAAAGTTGGAAGTGGTAATGCATATTCTGTATTTTAAACATGTGATCTAAATAATCAATATAATCATTTTTACATAAGAACTAAATTCCTTCCCATAATAATAAAGACTCTAACTGCCTATTTATATACGTGAATGCCAATAATAACCCCTTCCTGAAAGTTATATTTAATGTATTACTTTATAATGATCTACTTAACAACAAGTTACTCTGAGAATTGCTGGTCATAGATACATTTTTATATATATTTATCATTTTTTCAAGAGATTAATTAAGAGGTTAAATTAATTAAGAGGTTAAATGTTGGGCATGTTGTGATAGAAGCTTCAATATTAAGTAGTCTAGCCATAATTCTAAGGTCATTTTTTTTTGCTATTCTAAGGTCATTTTTAAAAGATGATATAACATTCTTTCTGATACCAAAAAACTACAAAGTTTACAATACATTAAAAATACAAGTCAGTAGCAACCCACATATTTCTGAATACTAATATATCTTCTAGACAAAAAATGTAAAAGACCAGAAAAACCAAATCTTAAATATTTACCGCAAATTATCAAAATACTTCAAATAATACAAGATCCAATGAATTAAAACTTAACTTAAGCAACATTTTCTCACCTGAAAATCAACATTTAGTTATTCAAGAACTTTTAGGTTTATGTCAGATTTATATTTTTTCTGTCCATTTGTTACTAGGAATTAATACATTATCAAATAAATAAGTTGACATTCCAGAAAAGATTAAAACTACAGATAGCCTTTCAGTCAAGATTTACTGTTTGATATTCTGTAAAAAAATTCAAGTAGTCATATTAAGCATATTTCTACTACTAGCAGTTTTAAAGTATATGTAAATGAGCAGAGAAGTGTTTTATTGCACTATTATTTCTGTAAGAGCAATCTGAATAAAACTTTTGAGTAATAATCATAGGAGGGAAAACCATACTCTAAATATAAATTTTATTTTCTTTTTATTCTTACTGTCCTGTATTAGTAGTCAATTCCCATTTACAAAAGCATCATAGCATGTCTGGTTGTAACTGGGACTAACGTTCAAACAGCATAGAGATGGCAGAAGTAAACAACAAAGTGGAGAACTTTATTTTATTTAGAATCTTGGGGCCACATTCAGTGGTATTCAGAGGTCACTCCTGGCAGTGTTAGAAACCATATGCAGTGCCAGAAATCAAACCGGAATCAGCCAGCTACATGCAAAACATAAATGCTAACTCGTATACTATCTTTATGTTCCTGAGTTGAAGATTTTAAACTGAAAACTCAAGCACTTTTAAATATTTGTAAAAGGCAATAAAAGAAGGAAAGATTGTCACAGGCACTCTTTTTCTCAGAATTGAAAAAGCTGCAACAGCAAATGTCTAAAACTAGATGTATAAAATATGAAAGAGGAAAAGAAGTTTATATATTGTTTTCCCCAAAGTGTCCTCAAATTCCAAAACACTCAAAATAAAGTTTCAGTCATTAGAGTCTTCCAAATGAATTTTACTCTCAAAGGTGATGGAAGACATGACCAGATAGTATGAGTAGGTGATGGCTGGAAGATATATAAGCATTCTAATTACCCAACCTTCTCTCCTTGCAAAAAAAACCATCTCTTTGCCTTTATGCTTGAGAGCTGTGATGTAGATCTGGATTGTAAGATCAAGTACTGATAGCTGAACTATTTTGTTCATTTATGAAGCACCGGGATTCAATCCAGCCTAACTGCAAGGCAAGTGCACTATTACTATACATCATCTTTGGGTCCCTGAACATATTTTTTTGATGAGAAAAACATTTCTATCTATTTGTTTATAAATTTGATAAGTTGCTGTCACTATACTTTCCATTAATTCTTAATATATTATTTTTTAGTTCTTGGAAAACAGTTGCTAAATCCAACATTTGGATCTCATTAGAGACAGTTTCAGTACAACTTTTTTCATGTAAATAGGTCACATTTTCTTATTTCTTTGCAATTTCCATACTATTCTGTCGAAAATGGCTGAGTTTATCTAACTACAGTCTTATGCATACACATGGATTTTTACATTACCAGTAATAAGTACAATTTCGTCAAGGTCAACTTTGGTTCACTTGTCCCTAAATCTCTGTTATCTACTCCAACAACTAGCAAGCCCTTGGGTTTTCCCTTACTGTTTGCAAGTGAGATTATTGCTTGCATTAGCCTCCCTGCATATAAAATTTAACCTGCTCTGCTCTCTAGTCCTCTCTGGAATGAGAACCATTTTTCTTTCAGTATTACTGCCCTACTTGATAGTATCATGAAGCTAGGTGTTGGGGTGGAGAAATAAAAGATTCCTATTGCTCTTATTGTAGCTCTGTAGTTTTCCTTGATAAGTATTTTTCAGCGAGCTAAATACTTTAGCTCAGAGTTCTTGCATTACTGTTTTGTCAATTTTGTTGTTGATTTTGAGGAAGTGTTGGACCCCTGGAGCCTGTGGCAGCTTGAAAGCTTGCTCACCCCTCCCTCCTCCCTTCTCAGATACTGCTCCCCTGGCATTCCTGGGCCAAATTCTGAGAAAATGAAATGTTAATTTGTATCATGGAGTGTTCGAGGCCTCCTTGTCATAAAGGCTGTTCTGGTTTTTGGCCCAAATGGTATCAGACCAGATAAGGAAAGTGGGGAGAGGCAGGAGTTGGATGGGGAGAGGAAGGAGTAAGAATAAATCATGTATACTGTGAAAGTTAAACTGTTTGTATTAATCAATAAAATGCTTAGCCTGCTAACGCTATATAAATAGCTTGCTAGTTTCATGCAGGGCCTTTTCCCTTTCATAAGACTGGCCCCAGCTAGCTGGAATAAATTCCCTTTTGCATTTTACATTATCAGAGGTGGTCCTTAACTCTCAGTGTTGGTTGGGTTATGTGCTCGAACTCTAACAGGAGAAGTTACAATGATGACCATGAAGACTTCCTCTTAACTCCTATGTTGATATGTGTCTTCAAAGGTTAAATTAAACCAAGATGCTAAGTGCTCTAGTGTTCGCTTGATTTCTGTTGATCATGCTCTCAAGACAAGCAAATGGGTGATTATTTTGAGAGTGGGCTGTCTCACCTTGGAGAGGAGAAGCAAAATAGGAGTAACTCCTTAACCCAGCATATCATACATATCAAATTATATCATAAAAATGCATATTGTGATTTGAGGAAAAAAAATAATGGTTTTAGTGCTCGCTTCAGCAGCACATATACTAAGATTGGCACATATACTAAAATTGAAACGATACAGAGAAGATTAGCATGGCCCCTGTACAAGGATGACATGCAAATTTGTGAAGCGTTCCATATTTTTTTAAAAAATAAGTAATAGTTTTAGTAGCTTCTGAAGCTAAGTCAAAGATATTCTTCTAAGAGCTTTAGAAGAACTGGCCACTCTCTTTTAGTGATTCAAATACTAAAAGAGATGTCATAAAAGATCTCAAAATGTGTAAACAGAATTTTTCATACTCTGGTAAACTCTAGTTGAAAAGTATCAAACTAACCCTATGAGATTAAAAAAACATTTTTGGTGAACTGGGAAAAAAACAATATTTAGAAGTTTATGGCAAAGTTTAGAAACCAGTGCTTTCAAAATGTAGTCCTTATGCACTTGCATGAAAATCATCCATGATTGTTGCTAAAAATATAGATTTTCATAAATAAGGAAATAGACTCCATTGTAGAAATCCTTAGGCAAAGATAATGCAGGTAAGGTGTTTGACTTGCAAATCCCAAGTCCCGGGTAGTCCCTGAGCAATGTAATGAGTGAGCCTCTAGCACGAGTCAGGTCCAGCCTTTTTTTGTTTTTGTTTTTGAGCCACACCTGGCAGTGCTCAGGGGTTACTCCTGGCTGTCTGCTCAGAAATAGCTCCTGGCAGGCATGGGGAACCATATGGGACACCGGGATTCGAACCAACCACCTTAGGTCCTGGATGGGCTGCTTGCAAAGCAAACACCACTGTGCTATCTCGCCAGGCCCCAGGTCCAGCCTTTCAATACTGCTGGAAATAGTTCCTAATTCTCCCTGCCAAATTAAACAATTAATTAATTAATGCATCCTGGATGTTTTTATACATACAAAAACTTGAAAATCACTCTTCTTATCCAAATTAGGATTATATGGACCAGGAAATCAAAATTGAAATGCTAATCCGTAAAATAAGTATGGAGGGAATAGCACTTTAGGACTAATAAAAGAAAAAATTTCTTCAAGGTATGGTCTTTCTTGGATCTTCCTTTTTTTTCTTCCTGCTTGGACATTTCTTCAAGCATATGGAAATATCACACTAATGTCTTGCTTTTATGAGAGAGGATCTCTAAGAGGGAGTAACTTAGGGAAAGGAGTTCATACTTATACTCTGTATAAGAGATAAAAAAGAGAAATCCTTACATGTTTACAAGATGTTGAACTGAGTTTGCTGCGAGATTTGAGTTCAAAGCTCCCAAAACCAACAAAACTTTTTTTTAAGTTTTTTTTTTTTTCCAGAAAACTCAGGGAGGTGAAAAACATATTGTAATCTTTGAGCTCACATCAAAAGACTCAAAGAACCTTTAATATATTAATTCAAAATTTTGTTTACTTTTTAATACATTTTATTAGAAATGACAGAACTTTTAAAAATATTCATGGAATTTTCTAGTAAAAAAAATTCCAAGCAAAAATTCTACAATTTCTCTTTTTTTGTTAACAAAGGTCTAAATAATAAATATATCCTAAAATAAGCACTAAATATATAGATTTGTAAAGCAAATACACTATGACATATAAAATACACTATAAAAAGCAGGATTAAAAGCACCACTATCAAGTTCATTCTTTTTTATAAATATATTGAAGTATATATAATACTTCATATGTATAAATATACATAAATATACATGTTATATATACTTATATATTGTTATATATAATAATACAAACCCAGATTTTTAAAAGCAGGTTAATTTTGATATCAACTATAAGATCTCTCTATACACAGCACTGTTGAAGCTTATACCTATATTCCGGGTCACTGTCATAGGCACAGTCTCTATATAAAAGGCCCCTTTTCAGTTCCAGTTCATCTTCTTTATCTAGGTCTCTCTCATCCTGAAAAAAAATAAATGATTAATAACTTTATTATTATGACCCACCAATGGAGGGTAATTTTGTAAGAATATAGACTCACAAGAAAAGTCTTGTGAAAGAAGGAATTAGAAAAGGACCATATTGGTATTGTTTTTGGTGGTCTGGTGTGGCAATATATATTTTGAAGAGGCATGAAACTCTCCCTAGATCTATAGTCTTGTATACCACCATTACTACAATTGAAAATTCGTTTTAAAAGAATGTCACACACACAGAACTAATGTCAGCAGTAGGAAACAAAAAAATATCAAAATTAGAGCAAGCATAGATAAAATAAAAACACAGTACATAAAATACAAATGAACCAAGAACCGACTCTTTGAAAAGATCAATAAAATAAATAAATCCCACATTAGACTCATTAGGAACAAAGAGTAAACACTGACAAACAAAATGAAATTAAAGAGTCAATATTTATACTGTATAAACTTCAAAAAAGGAAATGAGATGATTACTATCATCTATATGCAAGTAAACTGAACAGCAGAGAAGAAATGGAAAAATAGGGTGACAGAGATATAGTACAGGAATTAAGGGGCTTGTCTGACATGTGGCTAACCCTGGTTAGAATCACTATTAACCAATGTGGCCCAACAATTTCCCCCAAAGAAAAGTATTTACAATTGTTCACAAACATACAGTGACTTAGAGAAAAGAAAAATCTAAAAATAATTTCATATACAATTTCGTTCAAGACATTAATAAAGGAGATGAAATGTAAACACTAAAAACTATGGTACATGGTTAAAATAAAGAGATGCCATAAAGAAATGAAAAGCCATTCCATGTTTATGGATTGAAAACAATGTTATTAAATGCTCTTACCTCAAGCAATCAACAGATTCAATGTAATTCCTATCAAACTATTATATTTTGAAATACAACAATTTTAACATTTGCATAAAAGCATAAGACTGTTTTCAAATAGCCAAATTCTCAAAGAAATGAAAAGTGGAAGCATCATGCTCCCAGACTTTAAATTAAACAACTAATAACAATTTTAAAAAGAATTTTGCACAAAAAACAGGCACACAAACCAATGAAATAGAGAATCCAGAGAAAATTCACATACATAGATAGGTACCTAATTCATGACAAGTAATGATACAACAGAGAAAGGGAAACCTTTCCAACATTTTATTTTTGTTAACATTTTTTGATTGAGATTATATGGTTTACAATACAATGGTTATATATATATATTATAACAATGGTTATTCATGCATATAATTCCTACACTGATCACTAGTGCTATCCACCTTGTCCCCCAAATACCCCAATGCCCTTTCTCCTCAAACTTCTCCATTTCCACTGACTCAATTACACACACACACACACACACACACACACACACACACACACACACACACATACACACACACACAAACACACACACAATCAGTTCTTTAATGTTGCCTTTGGACTTTAGTTTCTATTTTGTTGTGTTAGTCAAACATGAGAGAATAATTCTATACCCTAGCCCTTTCATGTTGACTTTACTCCGCATAATATCCTCTAATTCCATTTGTGTTGCTGAGAATTGTATGATTTTCTGTCTTAAAATTGCATAGCATTCCATAATGCATATATACTAGAACTTTTTGATCCATTCTTCTATAGTTGGGTATTTGGGTTATTTCCATATCTTGGCTACTGGATTAAGCAAAGTGATGAATATAGGTGTAATTATTCTTTTAAATAATTATTTTGTGTTTTGGGCTAGATATCAATGAAGTATCAATGGGTTTAATGTCAATTCCATTCCTATTGTTTTCTATAGAGGTTGAACCTATGAAACATTCCCTTCAATAGCAGATGAGGTTTTCTTTCTCACTATAATCCATCAATAGTGGCTATTTTCATAGTTTTGTATATGTGCTATTTTCACAGGCATGAGATATTTCTCTGTTGTTTTGATATGTATTTCCCTAAAGAAGTGTGATAATGAACACCTTTTCATATGCTTGTTGGTCATCTGTCAGTCTTCGTTATGGAAGTTTCTGTTCATCTCAACCCATTTGTGGACGTGTATGTTGTTAAAAACCAGACTACCATATGCAAAAAAAGAAAACTAGGCAACTTTTTGGGGGGTCACACCCAGCGGAGTTAAGGGGTTACTCCTGGCTCTGTGCTCAGAAGTTGCTACTGACAAGCTAAGGGGGCCATATGGAATGCCGAGATTCGAACTACTGTCCCTCTTGGATCCACTGAGAGTAAGGCAAAGGCCCTACTGCTGTGTTCTCTCTCTGGCCCCAAATAGGCAACTTTTTATAGCATACATAAAATTTACTCAAAATATGTATACTAGATTCAAAATTATTAAAGGTAGAAGAAACAATATGTAAAATACCCCCACTAACTCAATATCAGCAATGTATTTGAACACATTATTGGACTGGAGAGAGAGTAATGTTGGTAGAGCACTTGACTTGTATGCAGCTCACGCCAGTTTTATTCCACACATCTCATATGGCCCCAAGCTTTCCAGGAGTTGTCCTTAAGCACAGAGCCAGGAATAACTCCTGAATATTGCCAGGTACAGCTCCAAAACAAAATACGAACAATATAAATAAATTCAACATTATTGGCAATGAAACAAAAGCAATAAACAAATGTGACCATTACAAATTAAAAACCCTTTACAACACAAAATTAACTATAAAAAAGTCAATCTAGCAATTGGAAAAAATCATTTGTACATAATATATCTGACTAAGTGTTGATATTTTAAAAATCATACAACTTTAAGATGAAAAAGGTTTTCTACATCAGATTATTAAGGAAATGCAAATCAAAAAAACAATGAGATATCACGCCATATTGATAAAAAAGGGTTACGTAAAAAAACCTTGACTACAACAAGTATAGGTAAGAATGTGGGGGAAAACCCTGGGAGGAAAAGGAACCCTGGATATTCCATTTATCATATGGAAAATGGTATAAAAAAACACAGTGATATGTCACATGATTTAGTGATGGCACACTAAGACATAGATTTTAAGATTTCATTTGGAGTTTTGCTTACTCTAAACAAATCCCATTCTGTATTTCCCTCTTATCTAAATCTTGATCTCTTTCCAAAATATACCTGCATTTTTATACACTAAAATTTCTTCAAAGTTGTGGGTTAGACAGATACACAATGGAATAGTATGCAGCTTTAAGAAAGAACAAAATCATGAAATTCTCAGTAATATGCACAGAACTAGAAGATATCAGGCTGAAAGAAGTAAGTCAAAGGAAAGAGATAATGATCGCTTTCAGATGTAGGACTTAAAGTTATATAGCAAAGTAACAATTATGTGCATGAGAACCCAGTATTGATAGTATAAACCACAGAATCTCATAAAATAAAATTACTTCAGATAGCTGTAGCTTTTATTTTTATGATTACATTTTGCATATTTCATAATAGTTCTGTAAGAGTGCTATGCAATATAAAATGAGTGATAATTATTACCAAGCATTTTATTCTAATTATAACATGGTTTAACACATCAATTAAATGATTCACCATATTAAAATAAAGAAAAGAATGATCCCCTCAATAAGTATAAATATTATTCATAATAAAAACATTTAAAGAAAAAGTGTTGATGTTCCCAAACAATTTTCAGGATTATTACCAGCAGTGATTGACCAGGCTGTGTGTGGTATTTGGGCTTGGTAATGTGGTGTTTCTGGAGAGCAGCAATGCTGGAGATGTCCAAGATGTGCTTGGAGGTCACTAAAGGCATAACTTTGTCTGGCAGCTATCAGTACTTTATCAGATAGTGTTCAAAAGACCATGCAGTTTTAGAGTTTCATAGTTGAGGTCAAACTTAAGACTTCCATGGGCAAAAAAAGTACTCTAGCCCTTTAAATCAACTCCCTACTTCTTTTTTTTTTTTTTTGTGGTTTTTGGGTCACACCTGGCAGTGCTCAGGGGTTATTCCTGGCTCCAGGCTCAGAAATTGCTCCTGGCAGGCACGGGGGACCATATGGGGCGCCGGGATTCGAACCGATGACCTCCTGCATGAAAGGCAAATGCCTTACCTCCATGCTATCTCTCCGGCCCCAACTCCCTACTTCTTAAAAACTTAGACTTGATTGGGGGTTCACAGTATGTCCTCAAATACCACTTTCATTTGGTCATTTTAGAATTCCCTATATAGAGTAATAAGGCAAGAAAAAGAATTAAAAGACATATAATAAATCAAGAAAAATAAAAGGAATAAAGACTAAAGAACAATGCTCAGAAAATTTCAATAATTTTCAGATTATAATTAAACAGGGCATTCAAAACTCCAACAATTAACATGAATAAACAATGAATATAAAACAAATAGCCATACATAAATCCAGTGTTTTATTATATCAATAATGAACAGAAGTTAAACTTTGACAGATACAATTTATAATTGCATAAAAGCACAAAAATATGGGAATAAAATACTGAATGACAAGACAGATTTCTAATGTAAAAAACCATAAAACTTAATTGGCATCAATTAAAAATCTAAATTAGCCACGACATTATTTTCATCAATTGAAAGACAATTATTGGCAATTGTCTCCTAAACAAAACAGATTCAGAATAATCCTAATAAAAATGCAAGCCTTTTTTTTTTTAACTGGCATGATGATTCTGGAATGAAGCTGCAAACTCAAAGAACTAAAAATAACAATAATAATATATAATTAACAAAGCTAATTTATACCTACTACACAGTTTTATAATTCTGAAGTGATTGAGAAAGTATAACATTATTACATTGATAAAACAGTGAAAAAGAAGCAAATTCAGAAAACATATTTACATTCCCAACAGAATAGGACAGAATCCAGAACTATCTCTGTGTAATAACAGAGTTTAAGAAATGATTATTTGAAGAAAAATTCTGGCTCAAAATCATATGGGAAAAATTAAGTCATCAAAATCTCACATTGTAAGTAAAAAATCGAATCCATATGCACTGTGGCTCTAATGTAAAAGGCAATATGATAAAAAAAACTTTTAAAGTAGAATATTTTCATACCCATGTTTAGTCGAATTTTTTATATATAGATTAGAGAAAGCATTAAGTAAGAGGAAAGGAAATATAGGCTAATTTTCATGTAAGAAATTTAAGAACTTTACTTAAGGACAAACATGCAAATCACAGATTGGAAATATTCAGATTACAAAAGATCCACCGGGGTATCAAGGAATGAAAATAAAAGATATTAAAGGCGCATATGGTACATAAGGAGAAAATCTAATATGTGCTTTTTGAGAACTACTTCAAATGCCCAAAGGATAAATATAAAATCATGATATTATACTGCTAAAAATAAAAGACAAAGAAAACAATCTTAAAAAGAGCCAGAGGCGACAGATATAGTACTGTGGAAGGGCATTTGTCTTGCATGTGCAGACCTGGATTCAAGACCTGGCATCCTATATGGGCCTTCTGAGCACTGCCAGGAGTGATTTTTGAGTGCAAGGCCAGTACTTAGCTGAGCATTGCTGGATGTGGCTCTCCCCCCAAAAACATTTCTAGAGAAGGGAATAGTAAAAATATGTTAACAGTAGAATGTGGTAATCAAAATAATGATCCTTAACACGTTGATGCTTGTGCTATAATTTGTATTAATCTAGCCATACCCAAGTGTGAGCCACCAGTGTGGTACATGTCAGTATCAATGTTTAAAGAAGTCCAAGTCTTGGGGCTGGAGTTGTAGCACAGTGGTAGGGCATTTGCCTAGTATGCTGCTGACCCAGGACAGATGCAGGTTCAATCCTTGGCATCCCATATGGTCTCCCAAGCCAAGAGTGATTTCTGAACACAGAGCCAGAAGCAACCCCTGAGCGCAGCCGGGTGTGGCCCCAAAACAAAACAAACAAAAAAAGATGTCCAAGTCTTAATTCCAGAATCAATTGATAAGCTATCTTATAATGCAATAAGAAATATTTTCAGTTCAATGAATGCTGGCATTCCCTTGATAATTAGGGTAGATCAATCTAGTCAAATAAATCCTTAGAAGTAAAAAATTTTTTCATAGCTGTAATCAGATACACAGATATATGAGACAGAATAAAGGTCAAGAGATGCAATGCTGATAGTGTTGCTAATTAAGGAACAAGAAATGTGGGTGACTGTCAGAACTAGAAAAGGCAGGAAAGAGAATTCTCTTCTGGAACCTTTTAACGGAAATAGACCTGCTGACTGCAGCCCAGTGAGACCCAGTTTTAAATAAATATAAATATTTTATATCTAACTTATGATAATCAGCATAAACCTGTAAGCTTGTGGTTAGTTATGACAACAATAAAAATTACCATGTTTCATGAAATAACCATCACTACTGAATAATCATCACACCATTTTTAATACCAGCATTTTTTAAAAAGTTTCACATAAGGTTTCACTCATTTCATTTTACTTTTTGTCAAAAGTAACAAAATATATGCTTATTTAGTGACATGTGGTAATACACAGAGCATTAATCCCCTTATAAAATCATAAATATATTAAAAAATTTTAAATATAAGAAAATCATTTTATCCTATGTACGGTAATTCATGGCAGACAATATGATACAAATAAAAAGAGAAGCTAAAATTGTTTTTTTTTTCATTTTATTTTTAAAGCCATTAGAGAGGTGCAGAAATAATAGATACTAAAACAATGAAGAGAAAATTCAATGGTGAACAGATTATCTGCTTTTCTTGCACATCTTGGGTATGTGCTAAAGGCTAAGAACTAGGCATTGTATCAGGACCAAAGTCATTGTTTTAACCCAGAGAAACCCACAAAGACTTTTTTTTGGGGGGGGGGCCACACCCGGCGATGCTCAGAGGTTACTCCTGGCTGTCTGCTCAGAAATAGCTCCTGGCAGGCACAGGGGACCATATGGGACACCGGGATTCGAACCAACCACCTTTGGTTCTGGATCAGCTGCTTGTAAGGCAAACACCGCTGTGCTATCTCTCTGGGCCCAGCCACAAAGACTTTTGATAACTATAGAGGGTAAAGAAAATGTATTTTTTAATGGGGTCTAGGCACATAATCAGTTTCTCAACAATAACTATGTAGTTGCATGGAGTAAAGCTAATCCCTCAAACTGATAAAGCAAAGTAGATATTCCTACAATCCATGGCCTCTAAGAGACAAAATCCAGGGAACAAGAGGAATTGAAAAATAAGCAGCACAAAACCCTGGGGATAGTATTAAAACTAAAAGACCTGCAACAGTTTCTTAACTGAAGACAATTGAAAATCTGGCACTAGCAAAACAAAAAAATAAAACTAGATTTAAGTAAAGTATTTATATGGGGGGAAAGAACACTCAGCAGAAATTTTAAATGAATCACCTGGTAAATCTAAAAACTGGAAAAAAATCTTAACTACATTTAAGTTTTATGACAAAAGAGTTGTTAAATTCTGTAGGTTTGCCAGTTTGTAGGAAAATATATGAATATAAAACGGACTGAAAGGGGCTTGAGCAATAATAGGGCACTTGCCATGCATGTGGCCAACCCAGGTTTGATTCCTGGTTTTCCTGAACCTATCAGAAGTGATTTCTGAATGCAGATCCAGGAAAAACTTTCCCTAAGGAGTATCAAGTGTGGCCCCCAAACAAAAAATAAAAATATAGAATATAAAAAGGACTGAAAAATCAGAAGAAATGTGACATTCAATCATATGCTATTAAAAAGATAAAAGTTTATTAAGAAGATAGGCTAATACAGTAGTAGATAAGAATTTAAATGCTCAGAAAATAATTACAGGATCATTTTCAAACAAATTTCCTTGAGGACATGTAACTTGGAGATAAATTCTAAAATTGGTCCTAGAATTAGTACTGATTAATAAAGAAATTACCAGATATCCAACAGGGCTTTCTGGAACAAGTGCTGGCACCCTCCCCCGGTATCTTCCTTCTCCTGCAAAGCCAGGCAGTTATAGCTACGTCCACAAACACAGGCACCATATTTGAACCCGGCCAGCTCTATATCTATACACTCACTCTTTTCTCAAACAAAATGTAAACAGAACTGTGAAAGATCATAGGTAAACAGGCTCACGCAGCAGAAAGCTCATCATCTAGGAAGGAAAAGGCAAACCAAGACCCTGACCTGTTGAAACCAGGCCTGTTGCCTCCATTGCTCAGAATCACCATTTTTTCTGATGACTCCACCTCATTACCTCTCTATAATTCCCTTTGGAGACACCAATCTGATCAAACTTCAAGTATGATGGTTTGGGGGCTGTTATCACCAGGGCTTTTTGGAGCAAGTGTGGGCACAAACCCCCTTCCTTCTTCCAGAAGGCCAGCAGAGCAGCTGAGTACACAAAAAGTTTCAGTATCAGCAATAGTGTGTTGAATTTCTGGACTTCATTTGTTTGATCCCTATAGAAACACACCAATTTATTTTTCTTAAAACCCATAGATCTTGCAATAATAATTTTCAGACACAAAAGAGAAAAGAGCTGGAAGTTCCAGCTCACCACAGGAAGCTCACCACAAAGAGTGATGAGTTTAATTAGAGAAATAACTACATTTTGAACTTTCCTAATAATGAGAATGTATGAGGGAAATGGAGAGCCTGTTTAGATTACAGGCAGGGGTCAGGTGGGGAGGAGGGAGACTTGGGACATTGGTGATGGGAATGTTGCACTGGTGATGGGTGGCGTTCTTTACATGACTGAAACCCAAACACAATCTTGTATGTAATCAAGGTGTTTAAATAGAAAAAAAAAATAAACAACCTTCTTTATAAAAAAAAAAAAAAAGAAACACACCAATTTAACAGAATGGACCGCTAACAAGAGCTTACTAAACCTTCTGCCATTGTGTCAATTACTTCATTGGAGATAAAATAATTTTCATAAATATGCTTGCTACACTATACCTTTTCTTTTTTTCAACTTCCTTCTCTTTCTTTTTATTTTTTCTATTTTAATTTTCTTTAACTTTGCTCTACTTAACTGGAAACAAATGCATTATGGTCAACTCTTTCAAATATGTGATATATTTTCTTTAAATAAAGTATAAAAATGGAAAAATTGCCAGATATCTTGGGAGGAAGTACAACAAATTTATGTGTTATAAAATAAGATCTTTAAAATACTTTTAACAGGTAAACATTTAACTGTATCCTAATTTTACATACTTAATATATGCAGGATCTGTTTAAATATTCCTCAGGCAAAAAAAGTAAAAGAAGTTTAAGTTTAAGAAGCCCTATTGTAAGCAGAAAGAAGGTTAAATCACATCTTTAAATTAAAAAAGAAAAAACATCTGTCAACATAGACATTTATACCCAGACTTAAAAAAAAAAGCCTATAGGAGTCAGAGTGAGTAACAGCACCATGGTAGAGAGTTTGCATTGCACGTGGCTGACCCAGGACGGACATGGGTTCGATCCCTGGAGTCCTATATGGTTGAGCACATAGCCAGGAGTAACCCCTGAGTGCCACTGGGTGTGGCCCCCAAACAAACAAAAAGTCTATAGTCATATTAATAAATAATAAGTAATGAAAATGAGAAAAATTTCCAATAGGTCTGCAATAAAAAACTTTTCTTACTGTTTTTTACTGAAGCTCTGTAGTAAAATAAAAGTTCAAAGTTTAATTAAATGGAATGGGGACTGACAAACTGTTTGTTGAAAGGTCAGATTGTGTGTGTATACATATGTTCATTTTTTCAGATTATGTGAACTATCACATTTATGTCTGCTATTTTGACTCAAGAAAAAAAACAAATAAACATGAGCTATCCACATACCAATAAAGCTTTATTTTAAATAAAAGTCTAGGTTTTACTTGTGGGTCATAATTTACGAACTCCTACTATAGAGCAATAAAAAGAAAAGAAAAACATAATTGCGAAAAAATAATAGTCAGTAAAGAAATGAACACAGAAGAATAAGTACTAAATGATCAGTTTATAAAATGGCCATACACATAAAGCTAATCTATATGTTGTTAGATAGTAAGCTTGGTAGCTGGGCGCTATGTAAAGTACTAGGAGCTATGTAAAGAATGAATAGAGGTGTGAGAAGACCTTTTGTGAATTCATAGTGCCCACAGTGTTCATATGAGAAAATGGGAACAAACCACTCATGAGTTTGGGTAACAGCATCTGTGGAGAAATTGTAAGGAAGTGTTGAGGCATATTTGATAAGCCAGTAACTTACAATTAAAATAATTTTAAATATTGACTCAAAAGCTCAGTGAGCAAGTTTAAGAATCGCAACTGAAATAGAAAGAGTTTTCTTCCCACTTCCATAGTGATGAGCACAAAGAGTTTACAGTAAATGGTAAAAGAGATGGGAGTAGTCTGGGACCCATTAACGCTCAAAACTAGCAGGCCGAAGTCATCTTAGAAGATAAAACTTTACAATGAATAGAAACATCTGGGGGAAAGTATTCAAATTGAGAAGAGAAATAAAAGAGGAGAAAATTTCTATATAAAAGTTGAGAAGAAAAAAAAAGCCAGGGAATTCTGAAAACCCAGTTGTGATTCTTCTGGAACACATGATAAAAATAAAAAACAATTTAAGAGAATTCTACAGCTATAAAATTAGAAGGGAATCAAAATCATATGTCTCCTTCTAAAAGTTCATACAACAACTTTCACAATAACAATCATCATGAACGAGTTAAATTTTATAAAATGTTTTAAAGAGGTGAGGTGCCACAAAAGGAACTCTCAATAAAAGCATACCAAAAGTATGCTCACAAAACAGGTGGAAAACATATTACCTTTGTCCTCATAACTTAGAATTGAATTGCCCAGTTAAATGATCTTACTAAAGAGTAGAAGAACATCAATATCTTTTATGACCTAGTTGTACAAGTGACAATCTGATATTTAAAAAAAGACAACTGCAAGAATCAGTTCTATTAGTGTATGGGGAGAAGAAACAACTTTGGATGAGAATACAAGTATACATATAAGAATCATTGGCAGCCATTTAAGAATTCTATGCTATACCCTAAATGCAATGATTTTTTTTAAGAACCAGAAAGTGAAATATTAAAAAATAAAAATAATGTCAAAGTTCGGAAGAAATAAAAAAGAAAATGAAGCTGGGACTGGAGAGATAATATTGGGGTACGGTGCTTACTTTGTTTTTGGCTGATGAAAATTTGATCCCTAGTATCCCACAGAGTTCCTTGAGCATTACCAGAAGTGAACTGTGAGTGTAAAGTTAGGAGTACTCCTTGAACACAGTTGAATGGTGGTCCAAGAACCAAAAAATAAAGAAAACAAAAAATAATAATCACAGCAGATCACACAAGAAAAAACAAAAGCAAATTTATTTTATGGAAATGAGGACATGACAGAAATTTGAGCATAAAAATACATATCATGTATAAATATAAAATGGTTTGCTTAGGGGTAGGGACACACCCAGTTGTCCTTAGAAGTGATTACTGATGGTGCTTAGGGATACTTACAATGCTGGGGATAAAATCTAAGTCTCCTGCATGCAAGATATAGGGTAGCCTATTAAGTCACCTTGGTCCAGGAGTCCAACAAGCAAGAAAGAAAAGAAAGCAAGCACAAGAAGGGTCAAGAAACAGAATAAATACTATGAATGATCATTCAAGAGCACATACACAAAAATATAAATTTTAGAAGAAAAATTTTATAAGGCAAAGAAAAGTTAATTTTAAGCACTATTGAGGAAAATATCAAGCAACTAATTTAAAAGAAACATGTAAGTCAAGGATTTTATATTTATAAAAACTAATTTTAAGTTATAAAGACCACAGGGAATTATTATTTTCAGCTGGTAAGGTGCTCACTTTGTGAGTCAGAATATTAAGTTCATGAGTCTTTCTTTAGGAAGACAAGGGGGGTGAATGAAAACATTGTCATAAGAAAGTGACCAGTAGGGCCGGAGAGGTGGTGCTAGAGGTAAGGCATCTGCTTTGCAAGCGCTAGCCTAGGATGGACTGCGGTTTAATCCCCAGGCGTCCCATATTGTCCCCCTAAGCCTGGGGTGATTTCTGAGTGCATAACCAGGAGTAACCCCTGAGCATCAAACGGTGTGGCCCCCCAAAACAAAACAAAAAAACAAAAAAAATAAAGTGATCAGTATGTATTTATATGCACAAACATAAATAAAGAATAAAGAAGATACATGTGTATAGATGTATATACATATATGATATGTACTCTAAGAAGCTGTAAAGTGCAACAATAAAAGGAGAAAGTGAAAAACGTTGAAAACAAAAACTTTAAGGATAAGCATCAATGCTATACCTATTTTTCTAAAAAATCTAAGTTTCTATTAAAACAACTGAGAAAAAAATTTTAGATAAACAACAGATTTGAGATTAGGGAAGGAAATAAATGTAAAAGATGAGCCTTTAAAGAGTTAAAGCCTATCAGGTTCAAGTCAAAATGACTGGAGAAAAATATGAAGATTTTCCTATTCACCACAGATGGGGTCATTTGAGCACCAATAAGATAGTAGCTGGATAATATAAGCAACATGTCAAAGAGGTTCAAATTCATAATTTCAGAATGCTCTAAGAATAAAGGATCAAAGACATAGTACAGAGGTAATGTGCTTGCGAGCATGCGGTCTACTTGTTTTCATTCCCAGTATCATATATGGTCCCCTGAACACTGCCAGGTGAAATCATGACCAACCGTCATGGAAAAGTATTGAATACTGCCAAATGTGCCCCCTCCCAAATATTAAAAAATTCTGTAGGATTTTAAAGATCAGGAATCCTTATTCTGAAATATTAGGAAAATGAAAGGTTTAATTTATCTTGCTTTTATTTATTTATTATTATATTGCTTTTATTTAATTATTATCATTATTTGGTTTTGGGGCCACACCGGTGACACTCAGGGGTTACTCCTGGCTATGTGCTCAGAAATCACTCCTGGCTTGGGGGACCATGTGTGATGCTAGGGGATCTAACCTCAGTCCATCCTAGGCTAGCACAGACAAGGCAGATGACTTACTGCTTGTGCCACCACTCGATCCTAATTAATTTTGCTTTTTAAAAAATATTTATATATGTGCATTAAGTGGCCAAATAAATAATGGAAAGTTTTCCTTTTTAGAAGCACTCAGCAAACAAAGACTATATTACAAAGTTGGAATAACATCAGTTTGATAACTCCTATTCAGTGTATCTTAGCATTTGGAAGTGCTACAGATAGCAAGAGGGGGAATATGTATAATTTATATGCTTGTTGCTGAAAGATCCTCAGTTCTTGAAATAAAAAATGTAATTAATTCTCTAGATACCACTGCAAATTTAAATATTATAGAAAAAAGGATAATGTTCAACTACACTAAAATCTTATGGGAAATTCAATAAAAGATTGTTTTTTCAATAAATGAAAATGCAGGATAAAATAGTGGTGGAATAAAAGTGGTTAAGCTTAATGATTCTTTGAAAATTAAAAGGCCTATTTTTTTTAAAAAAAGAAATGCCCCCTGAAGGATAATTTTAAGAAAAGCAAGGAAATAATTTCCAATAAAATCAGGATACTGGATTACTCTTTGTAGCAAAGGAGGCAGTGACTTCATTGGGCAACATTCATAGGACTACTGAGGTTCTGGTTAGATTCTATATATTGATAGAATGATGGTCTAAAGAAGGTTTCTTTTAAAAAAAATTATGATCCCTCTAGTGTTGGAGTGATAGTAGGAGGGCATTTGCCTTGCATGTGGTCTACTCTTGTTCAACCCCCAGCATTCCATACAGTTGTCCCAATCACTACCAGGAGTAATTCCTGAGTGCAGATTCAGGAGTAATACCTGGGCATTGCTAGATGTGCTGTGCCTCCCCACCTCACACACACACCAAAAAAAAATTATGAGCCCCCAACCACCAATAAGAGAGTGCCCTGAGCAGAACCAAAAATAAGCCTTATACACTGCCAAGTTTTGCACAAAAACAGAAGAGGAAGGTTAGTGTTCTTTAAATTATAGTCTTTTAATTTTTATACTTCTTTAGTGATAGCTCATCAATTGAAAAAATTATTCAGTAACATATTTAGTTAGTTGCTTCTTTTTTAAAAATTTCTTTTTGCTTTTTAGGTTATTGTGGGGGGCATACCCAGCAGTGTTCAAGGGTTACACTCCTAGATCTGAGTTTAGGGGTCATTCTGGGCAGTGCTTGGAGGACCAATATGGGATGCTGAGGATTGAGCTTGGGTCAGCCATATGCAAGGCAACTTCCCTAACCACTGTGCTATCACTTTAGCCCCTAACCTGATAATTTTTTAAAGCTCAAATATTACAATTGTTAAGTTCAAAGTAGCAGAAAGCTTCACTATCAAATAATAGAATGATTGTAACTGCTAAAAGAAACTGCCAACTTAGAATTCTACAAGAAAAAAACAGTATTTTTTTAATAAAACAAACATAGGAAAAAGGAAAAGGGGAAAATGAACAAAATTGGGATTATTCATATCCACTAAAATTTACACTACAGAAAATACTAAAATAATATCTCAAAAATAATCCCAGAGGAATCTTGGAGATGCAAGTTGTCACAAAATGATAAAACATGGTTATATCTAAACCATTATCATTTACACATAATATGTGATAATATATGCGAAGAATAAGGGTAACAATAGTATGTTCTGTCATGAGGGAAATAAAATTATTCACTCATATTTAACTTATTAAACTTTCAAACATATATATGCTGTTCAGCTTTTAATATAACAAAACATTAAAATGAGTTAATTTGAATTTAAAAATATATAATTACATAAGTCAAAATAGAAAAATAAAATATTTTATCCTAAAGTCATTGTCATTAAATATTAACAGATTAGTAAATCCTACAATTAAAATAAAATTACCACTTTATAAAAAATTGTCAAGAAAAATTAGTAAAAATATCACTTAAATATAAACTGAAAGGCTAAATGAGTAAGAAGATACTACTTACAAAACACAAGTCAAAAGAAACTATTTTTAGGTATAGCAGTATCAAATAAATTAGAATTTTTCAAAGTGTTACTGGAAATAGACATTTAAATTTACAAATATATGAAAATAATTTTATATAAATATATAAAAGCATATAAAACATTAATTTGAAAAATAGTCATGCCCCTTCATTCATACCAACATTTTAGAAAACTCAACAAAATGCAAAAAAGATGAGATATGCTTATAAGGAACAAATGAATGGAATTTGAGGTGTTTATTCTAAATAAAATACAGACGTGAGACAATTCCAAATTATTTTGCTTATATGTAAAATATAAATAAGACCAACAAATTCTTAGGCTTGGTGAACTTTATCTACCCCTCCCCCACCAGACACACTACCATCAGTGTTTGTGTTGGCTTCCTTTTGACCAAAGAACTTTAACTTCTTTAAATGTCCTGATGGCTGTATATTTCAACGTAGCTTATTTGTAATGATTTTTGGTTTTTTTTTGTTATGTCGGATAGTTTTATTGGATATAAATATCTATATTTACTGGTAATTTATTTTGTGACATTTTAAAGAAGCAATTCTACTGTTTTAGCAAGGAATTGAAGGAGAGCGAAAGAATGAGTAGAAGTGTCATTCTAGTGATTAGGAGGAGGTGGTATCAAATATATAGAGAGGGATAAAGTTGTAGTTCTGAAATTCCACAGTATTACTAATGATAAACCAACAGAAAGAAATAAAATAGTATCTTGTTTTTCTTAAAGGTCACTGACCAGAAAAAAACTATGGAAATTAGTGTTCTGTTTTATTTTTTGTTTGGGTAGGGAGTCTCCCAAATGTCTGAGGAGATTCTGCTTCAACCAGGTTAGTATTCAATGCTAAGGTCAGAGAATGCTATGCTGCCTGAGCTTTGCAGTGCCAAGGATCACCTGAGATACCCCAGCAATGCCTAGGGGCCATTATAGTTGTACCCAGAGGACCATGTTGTGCTGGTGATTAAGTCAAAATTAGTCGCATGTCAGGACCAGTGAAACAGTAGAGAGGGTAGGGCACTAGCATATCAGTCAACCTGGGTTCAATCCCCGGAATACCATATTGTCTCCTGAGCCTCCTGGAGTGTTGAGTGCAGAGCCAGGAGTAACATCTCAGCACCACAAGATTTGGCCCGCAAAAAGCAAAAAAATAAAATAATTTCTTCAACAAGTCTTGGAAGATGTTCCTGCAAGCTATATATATTCTAATAAACTTGTAACTTTTACAGCAAAGATATAGAAAAAGACAGGAATCAAATCAAATATATTTCAAGAAAAATTAAACTAGATAAGAATTTCTTTTTATCTTTCTTAAAATATCAAAATAATCATTAGTTAACATAAGAGAATATAGTATTAAATTCTTAAATGAGTGTAATTGGAAATTCCAGAGAGAGAGAGTAAAGAGATATTAGGGTAGAATCAATGTTCTAAAAAATGTAACTTTAACAATAGCTAAGAATGGGAATTCACCTAGATGTGAACATCTATGTTGAAACAATAGATAAGTGAATCATAAAGATGTGGTACAACATATACAATGGAATACTACATAAATATAATGTATAAGGAATGATGCAATCATTCAATTTGCTGCAACATGAATGAAACTGGAAGATATTATATGTTAAGTGATAATCCAGAAGAAAAAATAAAAATACAGGATATTACTTATATGTGGACTTTAAAATAGCCGCACTGTATGAAAAATGTAAGTCGTTTAAATGGGAGTTGTCTAAAACACTCCTGGCCCCAGTTTATACTGAGAAGAAGGAAAGAATTTAAGTGGACGAGGAGAAAAACAGATGTGAAATAACAGAGGTTAAGGGCCAAGGGGTCTTACTTAGGTGCTTTGGTGGTATTAAGAAAGGATAGAAATAAATATCTAAGACAAGAGTCAACAACAATGAAACCATTAGACCCAAACTGTAATAACCAAACGTAAAAAGGTACCTATTATGATGACAGGCTGGGATGGGGCAGGTGGTTGTGTTAGTGCTGGACTCTGGAAAAATTGGTGGAGGGAGGTTGATACTGGTGGTGGGATTGGTGCTGCAGCATTGTATGTGTAAAATTTAACTATGAATAACTTTGCAATTCATAAGCTATAAATAAAAAAATTTTCAATACGAACTTTAGATTTTTAAAGGTATTAAATACCTTTAAATTATTATATACCAATACAGAAATACAAGATGTTTATAGATAGTATGAGATTAATACATTTGCCTACACCTAACAGACACTGGTTTGATCCTTGGTACTGCATATGGTTCCTCAAGTACTATCAAGAATAAGTCCTGAGCACCAACAGGTATGCCCTCATTTACCCCCCAGAAGAAATTTTGAAAAATTCACATAAAATCCTCCTTCAAAATAGCATCTAATTTTTAACAGTAAGATCACTAAAAGCAAGATTGAAAATGGAAAATATATTATAGAGAGGAAAAATTACATATACTTCAACAGGAAAAAAAATAGCAGCCAGGAGACAGTGGAATAAATGACAAAGATACTTTAAAAAAAAACTAACTCGAAACAAGCAGAATGAAAATAAAGCAATAATATTTAAGGTATTTTTTATTTATACTTTTGGCACTGTGACCTACAAATTATTATTAGTAAGATTTCATACCCAAATAATTCCAGTACCACACCTTTCATCACTGTTCCAGTGTCACTCACCCAACACCCTCTACCCTGTATTAAATTTCCAATCGAAGAGAAGTTCTCAATTTCTGCTGCCTTTGAACATGATCTTATTTCTTCAGATCCCACATATGAGAGACTGTTCTGTGCCTGTCCCTCTTCTGACTGACTTCATTCAACATGATGCTCTCCAGATTCATCCAGATAGCAGAAAATTTCATGATCTCATCTTTTCTTATAGACAAGTATCCCAGTGTATACTTGTCTTGGCCACTACAACTGCAACATAAATGGAACTGGAAGATATTATGTATGACTCCAGTGTTTTTGATCTTGGACACAAGTTGTTTCCAGAATTTGGCTATTGGAACAGTGCTGTAAGGAACATAGGGGCAAATGTTTTTTTCTAAACTGAGTTTCTGGGCCCCTTTGGGGCAGATGCTCAGAAGTGGAATTGCTGGGTCATAGTAACACTCAATTCCTATTTTTTTGGAATTGCCCATATTGCTTTCTAAAATGGTTGGATAAACTGACATTCACATCAACAGTAAAAGAGAGTTCCTTAAAGAAGATAACCAAACTGCTTGAAGTAAGATTGTAACATGAAACTAAAGAGTAGAGTATGGATAGATACTATCATAAAACAAAATGATGGTTTCATTTATGTTGAATTAGAATGCATGGCACAAGATATACAAAAGAGAAAAAATGGTTAAAATAGTTATATGTTAAAAAATAGTTAAATGTTTATAGGCTTCAAATTATTAAGAATCAATCAAATAATTTTGTATGAATATTAAAATATCTAGGATAACAATTGCAAGAATTTTCAAAATAAAAATTAGTATTAGTAAAAAAGGAGCTTTTAAGAAAATCTATTGAAAAAAAGAATACCTATTGATCCAAGCAAAAATTTACCTACAGAAAATTTCAGATCTTTTTGTTCATTTTATTTTGGGGGCCACATCCAGTGGTGTTTAGGGCTTAGTCCTGGCTCTATGTTTTGAGATCATTCCTGATGGGACTAAGGATGATAGAGTGCCTGGGATCAAACCCAGGTCAGAAGCATGCAAGGCAAGTGCTCTAAAGCTGAACACTCACCAGCCCCTGGGTTGTTACTCTTTTAAAAAAAATTAGTGTTCTACTCACAAGGTAAATATTTTAAAACATATAGATAAAAAATAAAGTTAAAAAAATCCACATGTGTACTCACCAAAAGAATTGCATTATCAGGCTAGAGTAACATACAGCAGGTAGGGCACTTGTCCTGCATTGTGGCCAACACAAGTTAGATTGCTGGTGTCCTATATGATATCCAAAACACACCTGGTATGATTTCTGAGTGCAGAGCCAGGAGTAAACCCTGACCACTACTGAATATGGCCTACCTATCTCCCCAAAAACCTGCATTCTAACTATACTTAGATCAATATAATTAAATATTCATAGAGGTAATAAACATGACTAAAGAAAAATAGACGCATCCATTATCATGAGTACTGAGCTTTTTGATACTTATTACCTACCACTACAGAAAAAAATAATTTCAATTAAGATATATAAGTTAAAAGCTTAAAAACACAATACAAGTCTTTAGGAGAAAACAGTAAAAATTCTAAAAGCAGATAAAAAATCTAAAAAATAGTAGTAAAATTAATAAATTACATTATTTTATTTTATTTTTTGGGGTCACACCCGGCAGCGCTCTGGGGCTACTCCTGGCTCCATGCTCAGAAATTGCCACTGGCAGGCACAGGGGACCACATGGGAAACTGGGATTCGAACCACCGTCCTTCTGCATGAAAGGCAAATGCCTGACCTCCATGCTATCTCTCTGGCCCCTAAATTGCATTATTTAACTTCAGAAAATATTAAAACACTTAGGGCTTGAGATGGGGTACATGGAGTAAGATGATTTCCTTCCACATGCAACAGGGGTTCTAAAACCTCAGATGGTTCACTAAGCACTAACAGTGAACCCTAGTAACATAGCCAGAAGTAAACTCTGAGTACATTTGGGTGTGGCCCAAACTCTACTTTCCATCCCTAAAAATGAAGGGCTAAAATTGCAAGATACAGGGTAGGGGAACATTTGCAGAACAAAGCTATCAAAGAATTTTTATCAAAGAATGCACTTGGATCTTTTAACAACAGCAAAAAGGAGGTTGAGGGTAGTCCAGGACCAATAAGGTTAAATAACTTGTATAAAAAAAAGAAATATGGGGTCGGCGAGGTGGCGCTAGAGGTAAGGTGTCTGCCTTGCAAGTGCTAGCAAAGGAAAGACTGCAGTTCAATCCCCCCCCAACCCCCACGTCCCATATGGTCTCCCCAAGCCAGGGGCAATTTCTGAGCGCTTAGCCAGGAGTAACCCCTGAGCATCAAACGGATGTGGCCCGAAAAACCAAAACCAAAACCAAAACAAAAACAAAAAAAACATACGTGGAAGAAGGTGATCAACAGATACAAACTTCCAGTTATACGTATACACAACATGAGTACAGCTATATAGCGAGTATTGCTTTATGATATAGAAAAGCTGCTGAGAGTAAATTCTAGGAGTCATAATTATAAGAATCATTTTCCTGCAGGCTGGAGCTATGTCATAGCGGAAAGAGTGTTTGCCTTGCAAGTGGCCAACCTGGGTTCAATCTCTGGCATCCCAAATGGTTCCCCAAGCATGCCAGGAGTAAACTCCGAGTGCAGAGCCAGGAGTAACCCCTGAGTGCTGTCCGGTGTGGCTCTCAAACAAAACCAAACATAAAGAAATATTTTCCTTTGGTATTTTCTTTGCTTTTGTTGTATTTGAGATATGGGTTTTAGTTGGACTACTGTGGAATAAACAAAGCCATCATGTTGTATACCTTGAATTCACAGAGTGATTTATGTTGGTTATATAAATTGGTTTATTTTCCAATAAAACTGGAGGAACTAATCAAAGGCAAAAAAATATATTCACTAATCATTAGTAAACAGCCTATTATTAAAACAATTATGTGATAAAGCACTTTTTACTTTATAAAATACCAAGAAAAAATGCACACAAACACTAGACAAATAACTAAAATATCATGAGATTATGGAACAAGAAGTCAAACACAGTGGCAGTGAAAGTTTATACCATTAAAATCACTCAAAAATTCTTTAGCGTTAACTATTAAAACCAAATTTGTATGTACCTTATAATTGTACATATATACCCAAATAAAAATATATTTCTCAAGGACATGCATAAACTGCTTATAAAAGCTCAATAAAAAGCCAATGTGTTACATAGATACTGTATTTGTCCTTGTAGGCCAAATTGTTATGTACAATGACACTGTAATAACCCCAGTTGATAGAAAAGTGGGGACCACTGAGGAGTGGCACCCCACTGATGCAAAGGTGATATAGCAAAAGAATGAATTATCAAAAGTAGCCACTTGTTCATGAAGATGCTGAAAAGTAGACATGTATAGATATAATATAAGGGACAAGTACAGGTATAATGTTGCAGTGCAAGAGGATACTCTGAGCTATCAAATTGAATCAAACTGCCATCACTTCTGAACTCCAGACATGTAGTTCTTAAGCCTTCTTCAGTGAGGACTTTTAAAGATTCACATGTAGAAGTGGTTCTCTCCTTACACCCTATGTGGGGAACCCTTGGCCCCTGACTATATCTTGTAGGCTGCAAGTCTCCAAAGCCTCTTCCAATTCTACTAACAATTGAAGGCAAGTCATGTCGCAAAGTGGTTACTCCAATGAAATCATATTGTAATCAGATAATTGGTCGAAATTATGGAATTAAATCTTCCACATACCCTGAAAGATAGCACTGTTAAGATCACAGCCTAATAGACTAAAACCTAGGCGAAAACCAGAAGAGACCAAAAGTCCATCAAAGAGAAACAAATAAAGCTTCTTCAAAATACAAATTTCTCACCATCCTTCATTCCACCATTTAGAATAAAATCGATTTGCAAGAAATGGAAATTCTTTATGCTATTGTCTTTCCAAATTTTGAAGGCTTTGAGGTAATTAGCATTAATATTCTTTACAGTTCAGGTGTTATGTGTCAACCAGAAGTTAGATAAGCT
Organism: Suncus etruscus; assembly: GCF_024139225.1. NCBI lineage: Eukaryota > Metazoa > Chordata > Mammalia > Eulipotyphla > Soricidae > Suncus > Suncus etruscus. The sequence goes on along the minus strand of NC_064853.1, from coordinate 29,357,589 downwards.
GCCTTTTAGTAACATCAAATGGCAATTATATACTTCTCTTCGTTTCCAATGAGACCACTGTAAGCTTTAAGGATCTTGAGTGGCTTTTTGAATAATTCTAAAAGCCTTCAACAGTAAATTTTAGAGACTAACATATAGAGATCTTGGATGAGCCCGATGTGATTTCAAGATTTTTTTTACCCGGTCATGGATTTCATCACAGTTTGGAGGTGAGTACCAATCAGAATGGAATCTGTAGGCATAAAAAAACAAAAATGACTTGTAGCTAAGAGAATAATAAATCTATGAATTTTTTATTATTTCTACATAACTACATACTCAAAACATTTTCTTTTCTGCATAAAGAAAAATTAAACTAATTACATATGTAAAACTAAATAGTTAAACATAATTATTTAGAATCCAACCATATTCTTTCCTTTAGAATGAAGGAAAACAAAGTACAAAATGGCTTACTGGCCTAGCGCACATACTTTGTCTGTACCATCAGGAGAACTCCTTATCAATAAGCCCTAAGCGCTACTTAGTGGCCCCAATACAAAATAGAAACGACAGAACAAAGGGAAACAAAAACTGAATGATTCTTTCTTGGCCTAGATAATAACACATCTCTAAAGTGTGCTTTGTAAACGTAACTTTAAAAATAAATATTGAGAAACAGGAAAGAAAAACATAATTTTATTAGTCTCATTATTGAAATTAATAAGCAATTTTCTTCTTCCTAAAGCCATTCTTCAACTCAAATGAGCTTAATGAAGCGGCTTTGCTTCTTATAAGTAATATAAAAAATTTCTAGATCCATCTGACTATAATACATCTCTATGAAAGTTGCTGGTAATTCCTTCACAAAGAAATGATACTAAATACTAACTAGTTATTTAAATCTTTGCTTAGGTTTCTGTTGGCTTGTAAGCACAAAGGAATAATTTTGTAGCTGTATATAAAATATAAAGTAGAATAAATGTTTTACACAACTTTTGAAAAGAGCTCAGTTATATCTAAATGTTCATCTTTGACATTTGTCAAAGGATAGTTATTGCACCTATGCAAATATATTACACTTTTTTCCGCTACAATTTGGAAAATCTGAAAGCCAAACAAGTGGCTTCTCCAGGTTTTGTCCCAAAGGAATCTACCAGACAGGCCACTAGTCTGTGCTGTAGTATAAAGAATGATCATGTAGTGATCTAATTCCATTTACAAAATAACAAGCTTAAGCGTGATTAAAAAGACTATCAGCTCTCTTTTAATTAGATTTGCTAGTCTGATTTTAATAATAACTTTATAACCTACTATAAATTATACTTCATAATATTAGTATTATTACTTTGAGAAAACTGCTTAAGAATTTGATCTTAGTGCCAGTGCTGATATTTTTGTTTAAAAAGTATGAGCAGAAATAACGTGTAATCAGTTTTATTATTTGTCATTGTTTCCTATTGTTTAGGTTATGAGCAGAAATAATATGTACTCAGTTTTATTTTTGTTGTTTTTCTTATTGTTTTGGGGCCACCTCTGGTGATGCTAGGACTTATTCTAAGCTTTGTATTCAGGGATCATTCCTGGCCCGAGGTTCAGGGTTGGATGCTTGACGTTCTGTAATTTATGACAATACATATTTTCTAAGTTCCTAACCATTTGTGAGAGAGGCAAGGAATTTCCAACTTGGGTTCAACAACAACAAAAGATGAAGAGAAATTATTGCTTTTATTCAAAGCAAAAGGTTTTTAAAGGGACATCTAGAATACTTACAGGATTAAGCCTCTTTTGGTAAGTTTGCTTGAGATAAACTAACACACCAATACTTTATAGGATTGTATATATTACATTATATTATATATTAATATTATATACTATACATAGATAGTATATATACTGTAGTAGTATATATTATTACTAAAAAACACCTTGCTTTTGGGCCATACTCAGCAGTGCCTAAGTGTCTATTCTTGGTCAATGCTCAGGAGTGACCTCTAGCAGTGCTCAGAAATGTGGAAGTGGTCATTCAAATTCTAGTTCACCACATTCAAGACAAGTACCTTTCTTTCTTTCTTTACTATCTTCTGATATTAACCTATGCTATTTTTATATAGAACACCTAAAATATCAAACCCCTAGAATCCAGTAAACACAAAACAGCACAAGTCTATTTTTTCATTTTCACAAACCATGTTTTACTGAGTTAAGATAACCCTAATTAATAAAATTAATTTCAGGAGCACTGGTCTGGGAAGGAATATTTAACACTGTTAGATTTAATACGGTAGAAAAAACAATTTAGTACAACAACTAATTTAAAATGTAGGTAGGATTCTTAAAATAAAATTATATTTCTATAAAAAATCACATTATAGGTACCATAGTTAAATTTTCTTTTTTGGGAAGGGGCAGCTTGCAAACATTGCTTGCACGGTTTAAGAGCTCAGGGGCCACTCTTAGGAAGACTCAAGCCAGCAGGTCAGATAATTCAATGCCAAGGCCCAGTGATGTAGTGCTGCGTAGGCCCTGTGGTACTGAGGACTACTGGGTTACAACCAGTTGTCCTGGGGATATGGGATAGGGTAAGAGTGGGAGCGTACTTCCAGTGTTTGAATTTGGGTCAATCCGTTCTCCTGATGCCTGAGCTACCTCTATATCCTCTTGCTATACTGAACAATGATTATTCAAAAATTTAGTATAGAATATAGTCTACACATTACCTTTCCCTGAGAGAAGCTCGATTTAACACAGGACTTGCAGAAAGATGCTTTGGCCCTGTTGAAGGTGCTGAATGAACAAGTAAGGTTCTAGCCGTATGATCAGGCTTGCTGCATGACCTTGTCAAATAGTCATCACATCTTTCCAAAGAGTCTTCAAATTCTCTACCATGGGGTGTCCTGATGACCTTTTAAAGATTACACATAAAAGTAATACTCATAGCTGCACATACTTTAGTTTAAAAATATCCAATATAAAGATACCATTATTGTGCCACTCTTTGAAGGTAAGTTTCAGAATGCAGTAGTCATAATTATCACTTTAAGATTTGGGGCCGGAGATATAGCATAGAAGTAGGGTGTTTGCCTTGCATGCAGATGGCTGGCATCCCATATGGTCAAATCCATATTGAATCCCAGCATCCCATATGGTCCCCTGAGCCTGCCAGGAGCGATTTCTGAGTGTAAAGCTGGGAGTAACCCCTGAGTGCTGCTGGGTGTGACCCAAAAACCAAAAAAAAAAAAAAAAGGTTATAAACATTAGGGGGCTGGAACAATACTACAGTGGTAAAGTGTTTCCCTACTCACCAAAAAGAAAGAAAAAAGATTGAACACAAAATACATCTGTTGAAGTCTTAGCCCCTAATGTGATTGAAGCTTCTGCTCTTCCATCTCTCTGCTGTGTAAGGACAAGAGAAGGCAGCCTGTCTGCAAGTCAGAATTTTCTCATGAAGAACTAGAGGGAAGTTCCCTGACCCTATACCTTCAGACTCTAGAACTGTGAGAAATTTCATTTATGTTATTTAAGCCACATAGTTTAAGTAGTTCTTATAGTAGCTTAAGCTGAATATAATCATCTTTTTTAAACACAGTTGTGCTTAGATGGTTCTTCATAGTTCTAACTGGGTACTCAGGAGACCATGCAGTGTCAGGGATGTAACTCAGGCATCCCACATATTAAGTATGTGTGTTTTAGACCATAACTATTTCCCTGGCCCATTCTCATTTTTAAAACTAATAATTTATACTATTTTTAGATACTGAAATAATTTATGTTGGCAAAGTAGCTATATACAGACTTTTAAAAATTATTGTCCAATGTAGTTATTTACCTTGAAAGAGTTAAAAGAAATCAAACAGGATAGAAAAATTAAAGGAATATGAATCAAATATGTAAATGTACTTCAATATATAAATACTGAAGTATGACAATTCTAGAAAAAATAATGGATATTTGCATGTCTTTAAAACTAAATATGGCACTGTGTAAAGATGTAAGTATTCTTATAAGTGAAAATCAGAAAAGTGAAATGTATAATTAATCATAAAGTAATAGCACATCATTTTTAATAAAACAAAGTATATTTATGTACCCTACTTACATTCCTATAAATGTATGGTGTCTGTGTATATATGTAGATGTATGTATATATAAACAAGTATACTTATGGAATGTTAAATTTCCTTTTTAATAATTTTGAATGATCTTCTCACCGCTAGAGTGGCTGAACAGATGGCCGAAAGCCATGTGTGACACAGAGATTCCTTTTTTTTCTTTTTTGGTTTTTGGGCCACACCCTGTGACGCTCAGGGGTTACTCCTGGCTATGCGCTCAGAAGTTGCTCCTGGCTTCTTGGGGGACCATATGGGACGCCGGGGGATGGAACCGCGGTCCGTCCTAGGCTAGCGCAGGCAAGGCAGGCACCTTACCTCCAGTGCCACCGCCCGGCCCCGAGATTCCTTATTGTTTGGAACAATCCCATTGCACAGAAAATCTAGTATTCCTGCACATTAAATACAAGAACACCTCACCTAAATGACTGCAGTAATAAATTTTTCTGTATTTTTCTAAAGTTCTACTTTGAAGATGATATAATCCCTACTAAGAACCAATACATTAGGTGAATGTATAATGTACACGATAGATAGGTGTGTGCAAATTAAATATGTGGGAGAGAAGTCAATGATGAAGAGTGGAATAATGGTACAACAAAAAATAAACAAAACTAAAATAATAAGAGCATTTGTGAGAAAAGCTGACTTTAATGCATTTAAAGAGAGTAACTTTGGTCAAAAGAGCATCTACAAGAACAAAGACTGTCAATTTGATACCTTAAAAAGACATCAGTAGATATGACAGACACTTGGTAAAGATAAGTAGGAAAAAATGAAAGCTAGGATGTAAAAAGTCATCATTCCTCAATATGTACCCTTTACTCAAACAAGGTTAGTAGTCTATCTTTTCTCCCAGGAAATAGTATTAATCCCAAACTCAAAAGACTTTTTCATGTTGCTTCCCTTTTGAAGTCATAATTTTCTTTTTTTTTCTTGCCTATCCAAAAGTATGATACTCAAAAGAATTCAGATGAAATGACATTTTCTATAAAATCTTGCAAGCATGCTCAATTTTATGCTTTTTTTCCACTGGATGAAACCCTAATAGTACTCCATAACCAGCTATTCTCTATGTAGCTTATAACAAAATAATCTTTTATTATTTCACAGAAAAGAAAGAAGTCTTCAATGTAATTTTATATTTCAACAACAATCTGCCCCTTAAAGATGAAAAATGCTACTCGAGTTCCTGTGCTATCCATCACTAGCTCAAAGATAGTATAAATCATCAACTTCTATTCCATTCCCAAAAGAGAAGAATTCAGAGGTAATAGGGTGGTTAGTTAGGAGAGAGGTAGAGAATAGTTCTTTTAAATAATTAATAATGAAAAGAGAATTCTAAATATAATAAACACTTATGTTTAAGCACATCAGTCAATGTAATTGAATTATTTACCTTGGTAGAGTTAGATTATTTACCTTAAGGTAAAAATAAATTAATGTTGTATTAACTTCATCTCCTTGCTCCATTCTGTATATTTATATTTTGTGTTTACTTGTTTTCTGTTCATAACTGACTCATACAATATGCATTTATTAATATTATAACATCTATATACTAGCAATTATCAATAATGACCTTGCAATCGCGGAATTTATACAGCAGTTAGGTCAGACAAACTTTAAATACAAATGCAAACAAGCATGAAAAATAATGTACAATTTGATGAGTTCCTATGCATATGTACTATGAAAATATCACTCCATTAAAGCTAATAAACATAGCCTTCTCTTCCTATAGTTACCATTTTGACAAAAAAGAAAGGAAAGAAGCCTTATGAAGCATGAACCGAAGAAAATATATAAAAGTAGGCTTGTCCCTTAGATAGGATAACTAAGAGTTTCTCTAGGCCCATATAAAACACTGAAAATTTAAGTTTCTTGAAGTGGATGTGTGTGAGCAACATTTTAAATACCTAATAAATACATATGTGCATTGAATAGAGCATTAGGTATGAGTAAATTTCCACATAAAAAGAGGGGTGCCCATCACATGAATTATGCCAGGCCCACACTCCTCCTCTAAAGGCCACATAAGAAAAGGTAGAAAGTCTTATATAAACATGATACAAGAAAAAATAAAATCAATAAAGGTTATATTCAATCTATAGGAGAGGTTCATAATGGCTGCTTTAAAACATTAAATTCTAGAGCTGGAGAGGTAGAACAGTAGGCAGGGTATTGGCCTGTATGTGGCCAACCTAGGTTCAATTCCCAAACTCCATAAGGTTTTTCAAATACTGTGGCCCCAAAATCATAAACGTAAAGTAAAATAAAATGTTAAATTCGTCTCTGTTCTCAACAATTTCAATTTTGTGGCCTAGAGCAAAGTTTTAGTTCCACCTGGGTGGAGCTCAGACTCTGGTAGATCTGGATTCTTAGTCATGAGTGCATTGGTTCATTTCTTAACTATTCCATAATTTTTAAAATTATATTGGTCATAAGAATCATATTGATCAATAAGAATGAAATTGATTGTAGTAAAGAAGAAAAAGTATTGTAAGAAAAACTATGTTTTTTAATGTTTTATTTTTCTAAAATAAAACATTTTTTCTTTTTTGGTTTTTGGGTCACATCTGGCGGCGCTCAGGGGTTACTCCTGGCTCTATGTTCAGAAATTGCTCCTGGCAGGCTCGGGGGACCATATGGGATGCCGGGATTTGAACCACCATCCTTCTGCATGCAAAGCAAATGCCCTACCTCCATGCTTTCTCTACAGAGATAAAACTTTCTAACAATAAGTTCTTATTTAAGGAAAGAAAAGAAATTTTTTGCTTTCACTATGTTTTTTATGCAAAGTAAAATGGTTTTATTGAAGGAAATTTACTTAGAGAAGTGTGAGGAGGAAAAAAGAAAGAGATATACATGTTAAAGAAATGACACTGGCTTTTCCAATGTGGGGGGAGAATATTCATTGGCTTTCTTATAAGGCTGATGTTCATTTAAAGCATGAGATACTAAGATCTCATCAGTACTTATAAGACCAATAAACCAAAATTATTTTTTTAAATAGCCTAAATTTCATACAAATATTGCAGACTTTTCTCTGAATGAAAGCAGTTAAAATACTAGAAGTACTTAGAAGATTCTAAGTACCAGCCCGATACTATCTTTTGCTGTTTCACACACAACAAACTTATAAAAGCACATTTAATAAGTAATTCATCGTGCTCACTTTGGCAGCACATATATTATAATTGGAATAATACATAGAAGATTAGCATGGCCCCTGCGCAAGGATGGCATGCAAATTCGTGAAGCGTTCCATATTAAAAAAAATAAGTAATTCATCAATATGAACAAGGATAAAAGTAAAATACTTGTAGGAAAAGAGTAAATGAACAGCCATATTGTAGTTAAAATAATTGTCCATAAGGTAACAATTACGTATTTTCTTGACTAAAGGAATCAGCATTCCGACCAGATATACGTAGAATATACCCAAACTCTTATTAGAAAAACAAGAGAATTCTCATTTTTAGTTCATGCTACATACCTTATAATCCTTGGAACGACAACAGCCAAGATGAGCATGATCTAAAAGAATATACAAAAGAATTTAAGTAAAATAAGTCAATCAAAAAGAAAATTAGTTCATTCTTTTATATTTTCTATAAAGTGAGTTTACAACTCTGGTTTTCATTAATGTAAAGATACATGAATATAGACGGAAAACATTTTCAGTTTATCTTCTGAATCTTCTACAGTGCAAACAATATCTTTCATCAAAGTCCAGACTCATAAAATTCAGCTGCATCAAGTGCCTTCAAAACTAAGAAAAGAAATCCCCAGGCTGGAGGGGTCTGCCCCTGCTGTGAGATTACCATCTGGGAGAGACTGAGGGGACCTGTCGCCTTTGTGTGTATCTCTACTCTTTTGTCTCCTGAAACTCTCCTGAGAGGGCCATAAAGGGCCCAGCAAAAACTGTTTCCTAGTGGCTCCAGAAGAGTGCCTTCGCGGCCACGCATACTTTCTAACTAATGAACCCCACCATAACACGCAGAAAAAAAAATCACTCAACAAGCGTGACAATGGGGAAACTTCACAGGCAAACACCATGCACAGAGAATGAAGATGATAGTTCTGATGACCCAAAAAATACCAACTATCTGATCAAGATCTCAGAGCAGGAGTTTAGAATAGAAATATGGAGGATCCTCATGGAAATCAAAAACATAGCTCTACGGAACACAAAGATAAAATCAGAAAACTTCAAACTGAAATAACAAAAAAGTGACTCAGACCCCCAGCTAACACCATGTATGAAGGTAAAATCCAAATAGATTAAAGACCTTGATATCAGACCTGAAACCATAAGGTATATAGAACAACACATAGGTAAAACACTCTATAACATTGAGACTAAAGGCATCTTCAAGGAGGAAACAGCATTCCCAAACAGGTGGAAGCACAGATAAACAGATGGGAATATATTGAGCTGAGAAGCTTCTGTATCTCAAAGGAAATAGTGCCCAGGATACAAGAACCACCCACTGAGTGGGAGAAACTATTCACCCAATACCTATCAGATAAGGGGCAAATATCCAAAATATACAAGGCACTGACAGAACTTTACAAGAAAAAAACATCTAATCCCTTCAAAAAATGGGAAGAAGAAATGAACAGACACTTTGTCAAAAAAGAAATACAAATGATCAAAAGGCACATGAAAAAATGCTCCACATCACTCATCATCAGGGAGATGCAAATAAAAACAACTATGAGGTACCATCTCACGCCACAGAGATTGGCGCACATCACAAAGAAAGAAACCAAGCAGTACTGGTGGGGATGTAGAGAGAAAGGAACTCTTATTCACTGTTGATGGGAATGCCCTCTAGTCCAACCTTTATGGAAAGCAATATGCAGATTCCTTCAAAAACTGGAAATTGAGTTCCCATACGATCTAGCTATACTACTCCTAGGGATATACCCTAGGAACACAAAAATACAATACAAAAATTCCTTCCTCACACCTTTATTCATTGCAGTTACAATAGCCAGATTCTGGAAACAGCCAAGATGCCCTTCAACAGATGAATGGCTAAAGAAACTGTGGTACATATATACAATGGGATATTATGCAACTGTCAGGAGAGATGAAGTCATGAAATGTTCCTATACATGGATGTACATGGAATCTATTATGCTGAGTGAAATAAGTCAGAAGAAGAGAGACGCAGAATAGTCTCACTCATCTATGAGTTTTAAGAAAAATAAGACATTTTTGCAATAATTCTCAGAGACAAAAGAGAGGAGGGCTGGAAGGTCCAGCTCATGACATAAAGCTCATCACAGAGTGGTGAGTGCAGTTAGAGAAATAAGTACACTGACAACTATCATAATAATGTGAATGAGGGGCCGGAGAGATAGCATGGAGGTAAGGCGTTTGCCTCTCATGCAAAAGGTCATCGGTTCGAATCCCGGCGTCCCATATGGTCCCCTGTGCTTGCCAGGAGTGACTTCTGAACATGGAGCCAGGAGTAACTCCTGAGCACTGCCGGGTGAGACCCAAAAACCAAAAAAAAAAAAAATGTGAATGAATGAGGAAAGTAGAAGGCCTGTCTCAAGTACAGGCAGGAGTGGGGTGGGGAGGAAGGACTCTTGGGATATTGGTCATGGGAATGTTGCACTGGTGAAGGGTGGGTATTCTTTACATGACTGAAACCCAACTACAATCATATTTGTAATCAAGATGTTTACATAAAGATATTAATAAAAAAGAAAAAAGAAATCCCAGTTCAATTCTTCTTCTGTAAAGTTTAATGTGCAATAATGTTATTATTTTAATAAAATAGAACAGAGTTTAAAAAATAAAAGCCAGCACATCCACACCAATCCTTTCTATTTAAAAGCAATTTTGTTTTGGGGCCCACATTCAGCAATACTCAGTGCTTATTCCTGGCTCTGTGCTCTTGAATCATTCCTGGCAGTGCTCAAGAGACCATATCGGGTGCTGGGATTGAACATGCTATTGAACAGGCCTACAGTACTCTCCTTCAAACTCCTATTAAAGTCATTCCTGATCCTCATTCTGTCAATAATAGCTAATGTATGTGCCCAATGAATGAACCCCAGTCTTTGCACCCTGAAATTTCTTATTTTGAAGACTATTATTATCTGCCTTTTTCATTATTTCAAGAAACAAACTCATTCTAGTAATGCTACCATTATTTAAATATTTCCCAGATGCTGCTGTATGACTCTATTTGAGACACCATTAAAAAGCATGTGCCACTAGAATCTTACATGTATTAGTCCTACTGGTCTAATGTCCATATAACATTCTAAGTTTAATCTCTGCCTTCCTGCGAATCTTCATAGAGCATAATGCCAGTCCTTTCATCTTATGTAAATCTCTAGGAGTCATAAGTAAAATTAGTATAGAAAGCTATAGAAAACAAAATCAAACTTTACTCGCAGGCCTCCAACTTTCTAAAAAGGAAATTAACACTTTTTTCTATCCTTTTAATACTATGTTTCCTCAAACTGTTTTATTCAAACTCTAAAACTTTTGTTTGTTTGTTTGTTTTTTGGCTCTACCCAGTGATGCTCAGGGGTTACTCCTGGCTAAGTGCTCAGAAATTGCTCCTGGCTTGGGGAACCATATGGGACACCGGGGGTTCGAACAGTGGTCTGTCCTAGGCTAGTGTGGGCAAGGCAAACACCCTACCACTTGTGCCACTGTGCCGACCTCAATCTCTAAAACTTTTATGTCTCACTTTTGTGGGTGTCTAAGTCTCAGCAAAAAGTAATCAAACCTTGCCTCTCATTTTTCTTTCTATAATCAACAGCAGTACCCTGTTTGGGCCTTGGAGGTAGCTGAAAGGACTGAGTACATATTCTGCATGCAGGAGGCCCAGATTCAGGTGGTATCAAGTGATCCCTTGAGAACTGCCAGGAATATCCCTGGTATCAGGTGATCTCTTGAGAATTGCCAGGAATAACCTCAAAACACCAAGTCAGAAGTAGCTCCCACGAACCACTCTGTATGGGCCAAAATCCAAACATAATGGAAGTTTTGAGTGGTGGTCACTACAGAAGGATGGTGGTTCGAATCCTGGCATTCCATATGGTCCCCCAAGGATGCCAGGAGTGATTTCTGAGCGTAGAGCCAGGAATAACCCATGAGCCCCTGAGCGCTGTCAGGTGTGACACACACACACACACACACACACACACACACACACACACATTAGGTAAAGGAGGTGAAATCAATAGAGGTTCCTACATTTGTTGATGTCATTGTTAATTTCCTTCTCTTGATACTCATCATGTAATATATTATCTTTACTAGTCTCCTAGGGTTATGTTCACTAAAAACTGGAGACCTAGTGGCTTACAGATGTGCATGTCTCACAATTCTTGAGACTAGAACTATAAAATCTTGGTGCTATCAGTACAATCTGGTTCTGATGAGAACTCTCATTCTAGGTTAAAACTAGATATCTCTGGCTATGTCTGCACAGCCAACACTCTCTTAAAAGGAGTTCAATCCTGTCATAAGAGTCCCAAAAGCAAAACACCATAGCCTAATTATCTCATACAGTCCTCATCTCCATTATATTGTGGGTTAGGGCTTTAGTATATGGATTTTGAAGCAATATAATTTAACATACAGCAATGTTCTTGTCAAAAATATATATGCACACAAATAGACTGATGAAAAGAGGAAACAGTAAGCTAAAACCATAGTATTATTTATAAATTCTGAGTGAGATATAATATGTAATTTTTATATTTAACTTTTTTGTAAGCCCAAAATTGTATCATAATAAAAAATGGCTTCTTGTCATTAACTTCTGTTTATACATAGGTAGTTGACAGCTTCAATTAAAAGTTACTGCAAACTCTTAACAGTTCAGCTGATAAATTCATAGTACTGTCAAGATAAACCACTTAAAGTGCAGTTAAAAACCTATTACAAAGAAAATAACTATAATGAAGTTTTTGTTTTCTTCAAGTTTATTTTTCCTGCTCATATATTTCTTTCACGAGAGGAAACAGAGTATAACATCTGTTCTAAATTTCCCATAATCTACTATGCTGGGTATTAAAGGTTGTCATATCTATTTCCCTATTATGCTATATAAGTATAAACTGCTTATTTTCATAGAAGACTGTTTTCTCCCTCCTTTAGAATAAAAAAGATTATACACCATAGCTGAAAAAAAAAGTGGAGTTACAATTATTTTTCTCTATAGTTATGACTATAATCTTAACAATTTCCTTTTTTCTATATGCCTTTCTACGTGTATAGGATATTAACATAAAGTTTTGGCAAACCGATGAGTCAAATATCTACTATACATACAGGTATTATTAATTCTATTAATTCAAATATGCCTATGTATAGTAAATTATTTAAATTTTTATATAAATCTTCATATTGAACTTAGAAAACCCCATCAATTAGAACTAGTGCTAGAGATGAAAAAAATATTATTACTATACTTAAATGATATTATTTTTCCATCTATAATTATTAAGTATTATAATGACAGTATTTAATAAGTGTTTTGCATAAGGGTACGTTACAAGGTGACATTAACCATGTTGTTTTCAACAGTGCATAAGCTTATTATCAATGAAGTGAAATGATTTTTCAACAACATCCAACTTATAAAGTGGAAGGGCAAATATTCAAATATATGCATCAATATCTGTCCAGACCTATAAACTTCATCTCCTTCACTATAGTATTTCTCAAAATCTAATTACAAACTAAACAATTATGTTAATTGTTATGTGAGAATATTGTTATATAGTGAAGTAAATTTAAAATTTACTGAGCAAAATAAATCAAGTTTCTTTTTTTACTAGAAGGGATTACAGTTTTTATGCTAATATGTCTTTTGGATATCAAAGAAAGAAAATGATTTATAATGCACAGAAATTTTTGTAAAGGTTACCTATATGACTATATCACACCTTCAAATTGTTACTATAACAGTGTTATATAATAATAGGGCAAAGATACTGTATTTTTGCACAATGCGCTATTAAAGGTCTGATCATGGGTTTGGTATTAAAACAATGAAGAGTTTACATGTAGCTCACCATGGGGCATCCTGGACCATCCATCTCTTTCACAGTCTCTGCCAGAGGATGCAAATGCATTATCTGTCCTGGGACTTGGGGGATCAACCTAGGAAACATTAAGTTCAATGTTAAAAACAAAATAAACTTGGCCCATTGCCTTAACCATGGCATTTCTCAAAGAAATACATGCATACTATATAAATTCATATAAAATAATAGTGTACCTCAAATAGCCAAAACAATTCCAGGGAAAAAATTTGGGACTTTGCATTCCCCAATTTCAAGCTATAACATAAAGCTTATTAAGTAAAAAGTGGGATACTGAAAAAGGACTGAACTCTCACACCAAAAGAATAAAACTGAGAATCCAGAACAAATCTTCAGATATATAGATGCAGATATAGACTTTTTGCTCCTTTGATCAGGAGCAAAAATTATGAAGCAGATCAAGAAAAGCTTCTTCAACAAGTAGTCTTAGGTTTGAAAACTGGTTGGCCACATTACAAAAATTGAATTTCTTCTTTTTGGTGGGGGGTTTGGGTCACACCTGGTGCCGCTCATGGGTTACATCTGGATCTATGCTCAGAAATCGCTCCTGGCAGGCTCAGGGGACCATATGGAATGCCGGGATTCGAACCACGCCTTATCTTCATGCTATCTCTCTGGCCCCTCATAAATTGAATTCTAACTCTTTTCTAACATATTGTACAAAAGCCAGATAAAACTGTTTTAAAGATTTTGATATAAGATCTGAAACCATAACTAATATTGAGGATAACATAAGCATACTATTCCATGACACTGAAGTTAGAGGTATCTTCAAGGATTCAGTGCCACTGGCCAAGCAAACAAAAACAAAGATAAATAGGATTACATCACATTAAGGAGCTCTTGGAGCCAGAATGGTGGCACAGAGTGGTAAGGCAGCTGCCTTGCTGGCACTAGCCTAGGACAGACCAAGGTTTGATCCTCCGGCGTCCCATATGGTCCCCCAAACCAGGATCGATTTCTGAGCATAGAGCCAGGAATAACCCCTGAGCGTCAAATGAGTGTGCCCCGCCGCCCCCCCCAAAAAAAACCTCCTGTAACTGAAAGGAAATGATGAACAAAGAACAAAAAGACACTCCAAAGATTAGGAGAAAATATTTAGCTATCATTCACCTGATAATGTTTTAATAACCAAGATATAAAAAGCACTAGTAGAACTTTACAAGAAAAAATCCAATGTCATCAAAAAGTAAGATGGAAACATGAAAAGAAACTTCCTCAAAAAAAGTCAAAGAAGCATATGAAAAAGTACTCTATCACTTATGAAGAAAATGCAAAACAAAACAATAATGAAATATCATTTCACACCAGTGTGACTAGTACACATAACAAAGCAAAAAAAAAAAAAAAAACAGTGCTGGCGAGGATGAAAGGAAAAGGGAGCCTTCATTCACTGCTGATGTGGAAGGTCACTGATCAACCTTTATGGAAATTATCTCAAAATACTGACCTTATATGACCAGCAATTCCACTTTTGGCATCTACCTCAAGGACCCAAAAACTATGTTTAGAAAAAAATATTTTGCACTCGTATGTTTATTGCCGTACTATTCAGCGTAGCCAAAATGTGAAACAATCCAAGTGCCCAAAACAGAGGACCAAATAAAGAAACAATGGTACACATACACCATAGACTACTACTCAGCTCTAAGAAAAAAAAATTACTCAAGTTGGATGGATATGCAGCATATTGTGCAGTGAAGGTAGTCAGGGAAAAAACACTGAATAATTTTTCTCATAAGTGGGATATATATATATATATATAAAAGCAGGGGGGCCCGGAGAGATAGCACAGCGGCATTTGCCTTGCAAGCAGCCGATCCAGGACCAAAGGTGGTTGGTTCGAATCCCGGTGTCCCATATGGTCCCCTGTGCCTGCCAGGAGCTATTTCTGAGCAGCCAGCCAGGAGTAACCCCTGAGCACCGCCGGGTGTGGCCCAAAAACCAAAAACCAAAAAAAAAAAGCAGGGGTATATAACCAATACCCAAAAAATATAGAAACTGAGAAGTGGCCTTTAGAATGAAGCAAGGAATGGGACAAAATGGGGGTGGGGGGAACAAAACTAAGACAATGATGAGCGAAGTGGACTCTCTGGTGGAGGATGTGGTGTGGGAATGTGTTTTTCATGAAACCCTATTAACGGTATTGTAAATCAGTATCTAAAATATGTTTAATAGCTTAAAGACTCATAGCACCAGAAACACAACTACACCGCACCGTTTAAAAATCTTCATGGTCCAAAGTCAGAGCTCCATTAGGTAATGATAAATAAAACTGAAATTAAAGCTGTGGAATTTTTAACATATTTGAGTACTTTAAAAAGGGCAGAATTTTTCCCGGAGCAATAGCATAGCAGAGGGCATTTGCCTTGCATGCAACTGACCAGGGACAGACCTGGGTGCCATCTCCAGCTTCCCATATGGTTGGTCCCCCAAGCCGGTAAGGAACTATTTCTGAGCGCAGAACCAGTAGTAAACCCTGAGTGCCACCAATGTGGCCCAAAAACCCAAAGAAAGAAAAAACAAACAGAATTTGATGGTCATAGTACAGAAAGTAAGGCACTTGTCAAGGTAGTCCCCTGCCAGGAGTAATCCTTGAACACAGAATCAGGAGTAAACCAAGAGCACAACAGGTGAGGTCCCAAATCCCCCTCCACACACAAAAAAATTTTTTAAGTCAAGGTTTTATCAAGCAGAGTATTTTTTTAACACTGATGAAAATTATTCTACTTTAAACACTGATGTGAAAAATATGCAGTTTAAGAAGTTAATTTCCAGTCTGCCATAGAGGCAGGCAGTAGGAAAATCAGGAAGGAGGGCAGGAAGCAAACTAAGAATGTTGGTCACAGGTAATGTGCACTGGTGAAGGGATCTATGTTGACATTGCATAACTAAATTCAATCATGAACTACTTTGTAACTTTCTCTAGAATGGCCCCTGCACAAGGATGACACACAAATTCGTGAAGCGTTCCATATTTAAAAATAAAATGAATATTTTCCTAAACAATTTTAAGTGACTAATACCCCCAAGTATTCTGCTTATCTTTGTACATTAGCCACTTTAGTTAAAATGCTTCTCTTTATGGGACTGGATAGACAGATCAAGAGGCTGGAGCACAGGCTTTAATTGCAGGAGGCCTGGTTCTACCCTGGCACCACATGGTCTCCAGAGTAAAGCACCAGGAACAACCCCTAAGCCCTGCTATATGTGGCCCTAAGAAACAACACAAAATGGCTACTCCTGTAATTAGAATTAGAAGTCTTTTCTTTTCAACTTAATTTACAATTGTGTGAAATGTAAACTTAAAAGCTTTTTGAAAGGGCTATATTATTCAAACAAAAAGCAACCAAATAATGTACCAGAAACCAGAAATTATATAGAATTAAGACCAATACAATCATGATAATAGAATATTACTATTTATAAGTATGTGTTTGTTACTGTATTTTTTCTAATAAAAATATTACTTTTAGTTAAAAGAAAAAATGAAAATAAAGATAGTATGGGAATTCTTAAGTCACCTTCTATCTTTCTTTGGTGGGAGACTCATACATGTAGGGTTCAGAGGGGCATTCCCAGCAACACTCAGTGTGAGTAGTACAGTGCTTGTTTCTGGCAATGCAGTAGTGATGGGGCAGTAGTTGGCAACCTGCGGCTCATGAACCACATGTGGCTCTTTACACTTTTAATTTGGCTCTTCTGTGTGCTGGGCGGCCGCTCCAGGAATCAGGACTCTGCTCCTAGCCTCTGTTAGTGCTCGCCCTGTGTGGCTCTCAAAATAAATTTCAATTGTGGTTTTGGCAAGATTTGGCTCAGTTGAAAATA
This sequence comes from Suncus etruscus, assembly GCF_024139225.1. Taxonomy (NCBI): domain Eukaryota; kingdom Metazoa; phylum Chordata; class Mammalia; order Eulipotyphla; family Soricidae; genus Suncus; species Suncus etruscus. The sequence continues at coordinate 29,340,580 of NC_064853.1, read as the reverse complement.
AAGGTCACCGACCACTGTCTGGGGTATTCACACTAGGCTATACTAAAAAGTTTTCAGAGTTAAATTTGTTAAAATAGGCATGATAAAATAAATCTGTATTTTCAGGTGGTGTATATTCAAAAAGTTATCATACCATCAAAGGGATATGACTATAGGTTTGCATATATTTATGTCTGGAGACTAGCAATTTGTTTTGAAGGGTTACCTAGCAGTGCTCTGGGGCTATTCTCAACTCGCTTGAAAGGTCCCTCCTGATAGTGCTCAAGGACCATATGCAGGAGCCGGATTAAAGCTGAGCCTTCTGAATGAAAAGCATGTTGTTCGGCCCATTGAGCTATCTCCAGCTCCCAAATTAACACTTAAAAGGCCAGAAATTGTTTTATAGATATCTCTAAAAGGTTGCCTTGCTTCTTTAGACCCTTAAATCCTTAAGTTTAGTACTATTTACACATTTATTAATATTAAGTTATACATTTTTGCTAAAGAAATGTTTCATAAATTTTCTTTATAAAAAATGTCAGAAACTATGAGGGACAAAGCAACAGTACAGTAGATAAGGTGCTTGCCTTGAATATGGCTGACCCAGGTGTGATTCCCAGCAACTTATATGGTCCCCTAAGCCACTAGAAGTGATGCTCCCAGCAACCTAGATGGTCCCCTAAGCCACAAGAAGTGATCCCCATATACAGAGTCAGCAGTTAGCCCTTAGCACCACCAGGTGCGACAAAAAACAACAACAAAGCAACCAAACTTCTTTTAACTATAAAAAAGAAACCCCTTCACTGAATATTTTTATTATAACCCCTTAAAATTGTAGCCAGTCTATTTGACTCTCACTCTGATCTTAAGTTCTAAACTTAAACTTTATCAAAAGCAACTTTCTGTATAAAAAAAAGATTAGAACTAATTCTCTTCTACTTCCAAAGGTATTCCCAATCAAATCAAATAATTTTTGCTTCTAAGATTCATCATTTAACATTTACCCAAGGGATGTAATTCAAGAGAAACTTACTGTCATCTATATGTATATGAGAGCTAGTTGGAAGAGGGACTGGGCTCTTTTTCATAAAGAAAACTGTCCTCTTTTAAAATTATACTCTGCTTGCATTTCAATACTATGCCAATTATGTCTAAGTTCAATTTGTAGAGTTATTTCACTGTCCACTGCATAAGAAGAAAGAAGATGGATACTTAAAAGACTTAACATGGCATTCATAATAGAGCTTGATCTGTTAGTTTTAAAGACTGACAAGAGAATATTCTTTTATTCCATGCTAATTTTAGGTTCTAGGTGAACAGACAGTTCAAGGAAAAAAACATTAACATAAGCTGGAAGTTGAAATAAGTTTCAGAATAATGTTTTAGTGCAAGACAGATGAGCTGTTTCAAATGCAAATGTTTAGGAGAACACATACATGTCTAATCACAAACGGAGGTTTGTCGGTTTCCTTTTTGAACTCGTAGGGTCCCAGATTTAAATGGGCCAGCCGTCGCCTGGTGTCTTCAGAGAGCTCACACATCCGTCTTTTTGTGTAGGGAGATGGAGAGTGTGATTTTGAAGAAATTGTAGGCTGTTCGTAGCTTTTCGCATTTAGGCAATATTTATTTCTGTCAGGTGATTTTGACTTTTTCTTTTGTGACCTTGATTTGGTTTGCAGTTTGCCATTTGCTTTGTCAACTGGAGTTGTATGGTAAAGAAATTTATCCTAAATATAAAAAATTAAAATGAACTTGGGTAAAACATGTATTTTTTAATTTCAGGTAAATTAATTTAAGGTTCATATAATTATAAAAAAAACATTGAGGTCTGTCTTTCCTATATGTTTAGGTATTGGATGAAGTCAGATCTATCTTCTCCTAGATATATCTTGTTCTAGCAGTGAATAAATTATATGGTATAAAACTTGCTCTCTGAGGGATGAGTGATGATAAGCAGGTAAGACACTTGCCTTGAATGTGACCAACTGAGGTACAATCCCATATGGCTCCCTGTGCCCCATACCAAGAGTGATATCTGAGTGCAGGAATTAGTCCCCTGAGTATAGTTTTGATTCTCACTGAATCTGCTATTTGCCTTTACCATATCCTTAATTTCTAGAACTTTTTCCCAAGATCTTGAGTAGTTTTAGCATCCCTTACTTCCAGACTCAGATGACCCTTTAATCATCTATTTCAGTAATGATAAAAAGTTCCTTTCCCCATTCCTGTTTTGTATACAAACCTAAAAAATAACCTACTGACATTCCTCATCATCATTTTTTTCCTTTATTTAAACATCTTGGTTACATATATGATTGTGATTAGGTTTCAGTCATCATTTTTAAATACTAAATAGCACAAAATCTTGCTAAACAAAGTAGAATTGATCTATTTGATAATCTGTAAGTATATTTAACCATTATTGTGTTAAGTCACAGTTATAATTCTCAATAAATATATTCAAATAATTCATGGATGAATTAACATCTCACCCTGTTTGGACCCTGTAAGCTTCATAGATAATAATCGTTCTTCAACACAGGTTGGTCATTAGTTACTACCTGGTCATAATGCAACCAAACCTGAGTGATGCCTAGACATTATTAGATAGCATGTAGATAAGGTAGCAGGGCAATCCTGGTGACTCAATAATAATTAGGACCTGAATGAAATATGAGAATCTGGGTATCTCAGTTTCACAAATAAAGGTAGTTAACCCATACTGTTCAAGCTTCCCTGTACACATAATACCAGAATAGCCACCACACTGAATAAGCATCTATCACAGAGACACTCTAAGTCCATACTCACTAAGTCTGTGAAACTCTGGTCATATCTGTTTGAACTTATTTCTGTAACCTATAATTCCTGTAAGATTTACATATATTTACAATCAGTTTTCTCAGCAGGACATTCCTTCTATTCTTTTTCTTTACTCATCTCAAATTATTGAGCTAGTATTTTATTTACATTACTATGTGTTTTAGAGGAACAATTTTACAGCCACTTCCATACCACAACCACTGCCAAAATCCCACTATTCTTCAGCACTTTGGGCCTTCTCCTTCCATGCCTTCCCTCCACACTGCCCTCTGTTCACCCTACCTCTGAATTCTTAGTGCATCAATGTTGTGCTTGGTTTTGTCTGTATCTTGCTTCAATAAGTAAGTTTTTTTTGTAGTTTGTTATAGGTAATATGGTTACAAAATGTTACAGTTTATGGTATTGTAAAGAGCTCTGTGAGTGTATTTCTGGCAGCCTTATTTCTTTACATTAAAAAGGAGATTTACAGAGCAAGAGTAATAGTACAAAGATTAGAGTGTTGGCTTTGCACATGCTAATCTGGGTTTGATACTCAGCATCCCATATGGTCCCTGAGCACTGCCAGGAGTAATTCCTGAGTATTTCTGGGTGGAAATTAAACAAAAAACAACAACAAAAGGGAGATTAACATAGACTTATGAATATACATATGCACATATTTATATAAAATACGACTGCAATGTCAATCCAATTGTGTCAAGCAAGCATTTCACTCTCAAATATATTAAGTTGAAACCAAACTGCTGGAAGTCTAATATAAGTGGTTTAAAGATTAAGCAGAAAAGAATCTAGAGTAGTGAGAAAAGCTAAAGTCAACATAAAATGATGCTGGTCCAGAGTGATAGCACAGTGAGTAAAGTGTGCCTTGCATGTGGCCCAGGCAGGTTTGATCCTTAGCATCCCATATGGTCTCACAGGCTTACCAGAGTAATTTCTAAGTACAGAACCAATAGTAACCCCTAAAGGCTGCAGGGTATCACGCAAAAACCAAAATAAAATAATGCTTCACAGGGGCTGTAGTGATAGTACAGCACTGTAGGGCATTTGCCTTGCACGTGGCCAACCTGATGGATCTGGGTTTGATTCCAGCATCCTACATGGTCCCCCGAGCCTGCAGGGGTGATTTCTGAGCATAGAGCCAGAAGTACCCCCTGAGCACCGCCAGGGATGATCCAAAAGCCAAAATAAATAAATAAATGTAAAAAAAAATGCTTCCCAAATTTCCATGACCAAATAAATTAAACCATTCAATATTTTATGAAACAAATGATTTGAACCTGAGTGCGGCACTTCCTTGAACTTATAAGACACTCAGTAATCACTGATGTTGTAGAAAATTCCAGTTTTGGAGCAATTCCCTGAAGAGAAAGACAAGGTGTTATTAGACATTTCAATAGAAAAAATTATTATTAATAGTGAATATATAACAACAAAAAAACCCCTCTAATCAAGGTTTAGCTGTTCCACTTACTAGTTTGGATTTCTGTGCTTCTAAACAAATGCTATAGATTATAGGTAGAAATGACATTTTTCTTGTATTGGGTTAATTACAAGCCAACTTACAGAAGTTAGAGAAACATTTTCCCTTCTGGATGACTAGTAATTATAGCATAACATAGCTCAGGAAAAGCTAGGGAAATGCATTCAAATACAAATAAATCCTGGCTGTTTTAGTGTGAGCTTTCCAAATAGTTTTCTTTTAAAAGAAAAATATTTAATAGTGAAAGTATATGAGTAGAGAAAAAGGAAAGGAAACAAATCTGAAAAATACAAATCAAAAGAATGCTTGTTAAGTATTGCAAACCAGAGTATATAAAAGGAAAAGAGAGAGAGAGAGAGAGAGAGAGAGAGAGAGAGAGAGAGAGAGAGAGAGAGAGAGAGAGAAAGAGTCTCATATAGTTATACAATGGTCATCCAATGAGTCTGTGAGGGTCCCATAGAGGCAGGCAAGGGGGGTGTGGTCATGGGGAAGGGCAGGAGAGAAACTGGGGGAATCAGTGGTAGTAAATGTGAAGAGATTTAGTGAAAAGATGGGTGCTAGACATTGTATGACTGAAACCCCACCATACACAACTTTGTAACTGTGTTCAATCTTAGTGATTCAATTTAAATATTATTAGAAAAAAAAAGAAATACATAATTGATGAAAAACATTTAAGGCCTTTTGTGGTTGAGGGAACAAAAAAGCAACTTGTAACAGCCATGAAGATATTCCCTGTTTTGCTTTACAAATATGTATGTATATTTAGAAAAATGATTGCTGAAAGACTATTACAGCATATGACAAAATAAATTGCTTAGCTTTTTACTTTCACTAGAAAGTTAAAAATTATATTTGTTAAGTTTGGATGGCATAGAAACTATGGGAGGTATTGATTTTTTTTTCACTTAAGATTTCAGTACAATGAAAGCTGAAGCAATAGCACAGATGGTAGGGTGTTTGCCTTGCACACCACCTACCCAGGTTTGATCCCCAGTGTCCATATGGTCCTCCTATACGTCAGGAGTAATTCATAAGCACAAAGCCAGGAGTAACCCTTGAGCACTGCCAGGTGTGGCTCAAAAACAAAATAAACAACAAAAACTATTTTAGCACATATAAAATAAAATCAGAACATTTTAAAACTGTATTTTAAGCCAAATTAAATGTTGAATTAGTTTTTCAAGATTCAAGGATTAGGGTTGGAGTGGTAGCATGGAGAAGGATGGTGATTCAAATCCCGGCGTCCCATATGGTCCCCTGAGCCTTCCAGGAGTGATTTTGAGCATAGAGCCAGGAGTAATCTGAGTGCTGCTGGATGTGACCCCCCTTAAGAAAAAACTCCCACCAAAAATAAAAAAAAAGATTTGAGGATTGAGGGTTATACGGTGGTTTCTGAAATTATCCCATATCACTGCCTGATTCAGAAAAGAAAAAGAACTTACTCGAAGGCCAGAAATTCTCCTCATGGTAACCTGGCGGTTTGAATCATGGTGTCCAGAAATTTGATTGGGACCCGGGAACATGAAATCTCGTGTGTTTTCATCATATGTAGATAGTGTTTCACCCACTACAAGAAAGATATCCTATGTTTCAAATTATAACAAAATAGTCTATTTATTTATTTATTTTTTTTTTTTTTGTGGTTTTTGGGTCACACCCGGCAGTGCTCAGGGGTTATTCCTGGCTCCAGGCTCAGAAATTGCTCCTGGCAGGCACGGGAGGACCATATATGGGACGCCGGGATTCGAACCGATGACCTCCTGCATGAGAGGCAAACGCCTTACCTCCATGCTATCTCTCCGGCCCCAAAATAGTCTATTTAAAAACAAAATCACCAAAGATAGAGAATGCCTAATGCTACAAAAAAATACTTTAAAAAAGAAACAAAACTTGCATTCGTGGTGGGAAAGCACTGGTAAAGGAAGGTGTTCTTTGTGTGACTGATACCCAATTATAGTCACGTTTGTAATCATGTTGTTTAAATAAAGATATAAAAAAGAACAAAGAAAGAAAACTTACTAGTAATTTTATTCATGCTAATTTGTGATATCTATGAATTCCTAGAAAAAAGTCCTATAATTTATCAAATAGGTATGACACTGATGCATCTAAAATAATTACTGCCTTGTACTTTTTCCCTTCCATTTTTTGACCTTTCAGAATATTAGGTTACATCATGCAAAATAGTAAACATTTTATAGAATTTGTGGTTATTGGAAATAAGTATGAATTATTTTCTTTCAATGGTTACTCTACATTTCACATAAAATACATAACATAAACTTATTTTAAAATCATAAAAATCAATAATAGGGGGCCGGGAAGGTGGCGCTAGAGCTAAGGTGTCTGCCTTACAAGCGCTAGCCAAGGAACGGACCGTGGTTCGATCCCCCGGCGTCCCATATGGTCCCCCCAAGCCAGGGGCGATTTCTGAGCACATAGCCAGGAGTAACCCCTGAGCGTCAAACGGGTGTGGCCCAAAAACCAAAAAAAAAAAAAAAAAATCAATAATAGGATTTAAAATATGCTTCATATATTAACTATCTAATCCAGAGATTTGTCATTTACACTAAATTGTTAAGAACTCATTTCTCTCTGTTCCCAATACACTCAATATATAAAAATATACAAAACATACTATTTTGGATGACATACAATTTAAATAAGTTTGTATAAATCACAAACATTATGCTCAAATATACAGCTTACATCTTACTTTCAATTATTACTATTTAAGATCCAGAGTAATAATACAGTGAGTAAGGCACTTGCCTTGCATGCAGATGGCATGCAGTCAATCCCAGAAACTCATAATGCTCTCTGAGACCTGACAGCAATGATCCCTGAAAACACGGACATATATCCTAAACACTGACAAGTGTGGCCCAAAAAACAATATCAAAAAATTAATTACTATTTATTCAATTTTTAGTAACCCGTGTTCTATATATATCCCATTTTCAATACATATTGCTTATATTAAGTTTTATAGACAATGGGAATAATACTAGAAACTCAATACTATTCTTATGTTTCAAAGAAGGGAGAAAGATTACATATTTTAAAAGAATGTTAGTAAATAGATTCATAGATAAATTACTTTATCAAAAAATAATACAGTACCTGGTGGAACTAGCTGAATCAATTCAAACAATGTGGTATCATCTGAAATGAAACATTTTTCTTTAATAAATAGTAATAATTCATTACTTTACCAGTGAAGCATCTAAAATCCAATGTCATTGCTGGGAAAACCAGATATAAGTTTGTATCTCAGTATAATGTATATGTTTTAGTAGTGACTGTTTTTTGAAGTATCTCCTACATCATTAGATATCTAAAAGAAGACAAGCCCTTTACTATCTGCATTTAATTATTATTTAATAGTATTTAATTATTTAATAAAATTTTAATGTTGTCATAAAGCTTTGGATTAGAATAGTTGTAAGAGCTATACAAAATTACAAAATTTTTCCACATTCTCTCTGGTCTTACACATGTAGAGCCTCTGCCCATGATGTGACTTATAAGAATGCCATTTTTTTTTTGTTTGTTTTTGGGCCACACCCGCGGTGCTCAGGTGTTACTCCTGGCTGTCTGCTCAGAAATAGCTCCTGGCAGGCACGGGGGACCATATGGGACACCGGGGTTCGAACCAACCACCTTTGGTCCTGGATTGGCTGCTTGCAAGGCAAACGCCACTGTGCTATCTCTCTGGGCCCAAGAATGCCATATTTTTTTAACTAAGGTTGACCATCTACTAATACATCATAATCACTCAAAGTCCATTATTTATTTCAAAGTTAAATCTGAGCTAAGTAAACTCTGTGATTTCAGACAAAGATAACATATACACCATTATATTATCATATAGTGTATTTCGCTGCTTGAAAAATCCTAAAGTCTGCTTATCATCATTTTTCCCAAGTTGATTCTCTCCTCTTATTACCCCATAACTTCTGATGTTTTAATAATCACAAATATGAGTACATGTTGTCAGATATACTTAGAATTAAAATCAATATACTTTATATACCATATGAAAAAAGTATAAATCAACTTCAAAAAGCACAAACCAAAAAAAATTAGTATAAACCCAGAGGGGAAGATAGATCAAAAGAGCTAGAGTACAGGCTTTGCATGGGGAAAACCCTACAAGCATCACCAGTTGTGACTTCTGAACATTGAAAAACTAAAGAATAAGCCTAGAGACTTAGTCTTACATAAGTCTCTTGTTCTTATTCTTAAACATCAAATCTAAAACTATTATAATTAATAAAGCATAACATGTGAAAGTGTTTATAGGCACATTAAGTATAATAGAGAAGTTAGAGAAGAATCCACATGTCTTAGCATTTAATTTATGACAAACAACTGCAGAAACAAGAAAGTTCAACAAATAATACTGTTCATTTGTAGGTATATTTAAACACTGGAGCTGGGCAGATAGTTCATAGGCATATAGACATGCCTTGTTTGCACAAGATCCCAAATTAAAATCCCTGCGCAATCCCAGAATTAATCCTGGCATTCCCTGAGAGCCACTAGAATGGCCCTGATGTCCACGGTCAAATCACCAGGCTGAGGTAATATTACATTAGCACCTGTACTGATATTACACAAGCACCTGTCAAGCTAGTACAGCTGGATAAAATAATGTCCAGGGTCCCTAAAAACTTCTTGAAAGCCCCCTATAAATAAATATAAGTAAATAAATAATATTACATATAAACTACACAGACCATGTAGACTATAGTTATGTAAAGATCATACATATTGAGGGCCCACATGGGGGCTGACCTGCTGTGTGTTTAAGCACAAGAGAGCCATTATAAAGGGTTGCTGCCTTGCTCTCTGCCTGCTTTTCTGCGTGAGGCAGCCAAGAGGATGACAGCGAACATAATGTTTTCAGGGCCCAATACCTGGTAAGCTGTCCCTGCCCAATAAGGGTGGAGCCAGAGGAGCACATCTTCTAACCCATGAACCCACCACAACACATAGTAAAAACCATACTGCAAGCGTGGCAATAGGGAAAATTACAGGACAACCCATGTATAGAGAATGAAGATGGCAGCTCTGATGAAAAGTACCAACCAGCTAGACATTCTCTATAAGGTATTTAGAGAAGAAATATGAAGGATGCTTTTCGAACTCAAAGAAAGCATAGATTGAGTTGAATGGAACACAAATAAGAATCAAGAGAATATGAGGAAATCAGAATATTTCAAACTGAAATAACAGGTCTGAAAAACTTGGTAGATGAAATGTAAACCTCAATGGAAAGATAGAGTGACAACAGCTGAGATCAGAATCAGTAAACCAGAAGATGAGATGCAGAACAACTCCATACATGTAGCAGAAGAGACTAGAAAAGAACCTTAAAGCAGATAATCAGATAATGGATAAGCTACTCAAAGAATGTGAGCAGATGAAGATAGAAGTCTTTGATAAACTCAACAGAAATAATCTAGGAATCATTGGAGTCCCAGAGACCCAGAAAAGAATTTGAGGAGTTGGAGGAAGAGTGAGAAGAGGAAGAAGAGTAAGAGTGAAATGAGAAAGAGGAGGAAGAAGAGGAAAAAGAGTGAGAGGAAGCAGAAGGAGGAGGTAGAAGAAGAAGAGGAGAAGGAGGAAGAAAAGAAAAGAAAGAAAAGAAATGGAGGAAGAAGAGGCTAGGAATATGGTTGAATTTGTAAAGCAGATGACTTATAGGTGTCAATGCCTAGATTTGATCTCAGATGATCTCGTGTTCATGATCTAATATTCTTACAACTTGTATGAATTAGTGTATATCTATATGTATAAAAATATGTGATATACTTATGCATGCTCACATCTAATAAGGCAACTATAAAAATAGAATTAAAAAGCTAGAATTAAAATTAAAGCTAAAATTAAATTAGCTAAAATTAAAATTAAAGCTAGAAATAAAAATACTAATTCAAAAGCCTTTGAACCCAAAATTAAAGAGCTATTACAAAATGGTGGTCTGTGTTGGAGTGGTGGCACTAGAGGTAAAGCATCTGCCTTGCAAGCGTTAGCCTAGGACAGAACTTGGTTCAATCCCCTGGCATCCCATATGGTCCACCCAAGCCAGGAGCAATTTCTGAGCATATAGGCAGGAGTAACCCCTGAGAGTCAAATGAATGTGGCCCAAAAACAAAAACAAAACAAAACAAAATGGTGGTCTGATTAATTCCTGAAGGATGTGGGTCAGGCTATATTGTATTGTATATTGTAATTGTGTGTTGCAAATTCCAATGTACCATTTTCCTAACACCTAAATTTTTAAAAATTATTGTAAACAAACAGAAACATCATTTGCTCTATGTAGAATGTAGTAATATGATTTACAATAAAATAAAATGCTAATGATTAATATAAAAAAGATCATACATTTTATGTTTTGCTATAAATTACATTAAAATAACTTGTTCATCAAAAGAGCCAAACAGGAATCACTAATAGATTTAAAAATCAAGCCAAAAATAGAAGATACTTGCAACACATATAACAGAAAGGGAGTTTGTAATTGGAGAATTTCCACAAATCAATAAATAACAAGCAACCTAACAGAAAAAAATGAGAAAAAGTCAAGAATTTAACACATGCACACAAATGTTGAAAAAGATTGATAATTATCTCAAGAGGGAGTCTGCTTCATTTGTCTTCAGAAAATAAAAAATATAGTCACTATTCGTCAACCATAATGACGGAAATAAAAAAAAAGTCAAGCACTATCAGGAATTAGGAGGGATGTGTAGAATAGAACTTTCATCAGTTTCAGAGCAAGAGAAAACTGTTTGATATTATCACTTAGATTGACCCTAAGACTCTGCAATTCCACTTCTATATAAACACCAAATAGAAATGTTTACTCATTAGCATCAAGACTGTGCTCATTAGCAACAAGAAGGCTCAAGCACGTAGTTTATGAAAGCAAAATCTGGATATAACCTAATTTCCCACATATATAAATAACAGTAAACAAATCAGAGTAGTACATAATAAAACACTACAACAATAAAAGTGAATAAATTGATTACAACAAAGATAAATTTCTTAAGAAAGACTCAGGGAATAAAAGCTGAAGTGGTGGAGCAAGTGGTAGGGCATTTGCCTTGCATGTGCTAACCTAGGATGTGCTAACCTAGGACGAACGCAGTTCGATCCCCCGGCATCCCATATGGTCCCCCAAGCCAAGAGCAATTTCTGAGTGCATAGCCAGGAGTAACCCCTGAATGTCACTGGGTGTGGCCCAAAAAGCAAAATAAATAAATAAATAAATAAATAAATAAATAAATAAATAAATAAATAAATAAAGCTAGGCATAAGGAATTCACAAATTAAATTCTATTTATTTAGTGCTCAAAAATGAAACTAAACTACAATATGAGACATTAAAGGGTTTTTTTTGTTGTTTGTTTGTTTTGTTTTGTTTTGTAGACCAGGAAAAGATTAGGGCCTTCTATAAAAGAGGTTTTCTGAAGTTCAAACATTGTTTTAACTTAACTTAGTTGAGGTTATGTACATGTTAACACTTCAAAAATCCCAATAAACTACAACTAAAAGCTTCCACTTAAAAGGTGATATATTAAATGTATGGATTAATAAGTCCATCTAACCTCTTACTGAAAGAATAAAAATAACATTCATACATGCACAAAATACACACAATACAAACACCAACAACCATTGAAATTCAAAAAACAGAAATCCAACAAGTTAAACAAATGTAATGACTGAGAAGACAAGAAAAAGAACTGTAAGTCAACAGACAGAAACACTTAGATGTAACACAATTTATATTAAGTTGTTAACCAACATAGAGTTTGGTTGTTTAAGATACCTCCGAAAATAAAGAAATCAGCAGGACTGAAAGATCAATGGGGTTGAAATACCGTATTTTCTGGCGTATAAGACAATTGGGCTTAAAAGACGATCCCCTAATTTTACAGTTAAAACATAGGTTTAGGCCTATATTTGCTGTATAAGACAGAATGTTCCTGTGCTGCAACTGTATCTTCCACAGTGAGCCAATCACAACAAGCAAAGGTCCAAAGGTTATACTGTAATAGATGTCCTCTCTGACACTGGCCAATCTGAGCAGGCTTTTTACAGTATAGATTCGGGTACAGAACACTGTACAATTTGCATGCATAAAAAGCCTGCTTGGATTGGCTGGGTTAGAAAGGCAGTCCGAGCAGCCTGGCAGTGATTGGTGCAGGATCGAGTTGGAAAATTCGTTTTGTGGCAATATTCAGACAATTTTCGTTTAGCGGCATATTGAAACATTTTTCAGGATATACTCAGCATATAAGACAACCCCCGATTTTCGATCAACTTTTTTTTTGTTTCAAAACTCGTCTTATACGCCGGAAAATACGGTACAAAGTCATGAAACCCCAGATTCTTCCTCACAGGCAACTTGAAGTTTAAACTCTAGAAAGGTGAAGGAAAGAAAGAAAAAAAAAAAGGATAATAATAGCCAGTGATAATAGAGAGGAGGACTAGGAAGCCAGTTCATGGTAGGAAGCTTGCCACAAATAGTGGAGCTGTGCAGTTAGGGCAAAGAATGGACCACCATGACAATGGTAATTGGAACTGATCACTCGGAACAATAATCGGGTACTGGATGGAGATAAAGTGATATGCACAGTATCCCCTCATTAACAATACTATAAACCACAGTGTCTAATAAGGAATAAAAATGGCAAGAGAGGAGCAGAGTTTGTAACAAGTTTGTGTTTAAATTTAAAAATACATAAAAACTAAGTAAATAAATAAGAATCCCCTAAGAAAAGAAATGGTAAAAATTTATTAAGAGAAAAAATGGGAAGCAGAGGAGGAAATGAAGAGGAAACAGAGACAGAACAGTGGAAGATGAGGGAAAAGAAAAGGAAGAAGGAAAAAGTAGAACAAGTATTAGTAAAATCTAATAGTTATTACTGGAATGGAAATAGCAGATACAGATAGCAGCAGAGGAAATAATGGAATGGGTAAGATGAAGAGAGTATCTGTGATACATATTATCTTATACATTATTATTATTATTCATACTACTTGTACTAAACTACTATCAAATACACTACTACTATAGTTTATCTACAAGATTCTAGAAACAATGGCAATATTTACAAAAACTAAGGTCACGAGTTATTTTCACAAACACCTTGATAGCACTAATGTTTCACCATCTATGCAGAAGGAAGCAGAAAGGAACTAGGTTAACTAAAGGATCCAGAAAAAGAATTCCTAACCAGTCATCTATACCAATTAGGAAGCATAGCAGGTCAAGCTGAGAAGAGATGATGTCAGGAGAGGGGGTTACAAGGAGTGACTGCCCATTCCAAGAGTAGGTGAGTTCAAAAAATTTACATTAAGAAGGTAAAATTGGTAAAAAAAAAAAATAGCTCAGTAGTCAGAAGTATATGGTTTGCTCTCAAAATATGCTGGTATGTCAGATACAACCCCACTGATAATGTTATAGGCAAAAAACGGAGACACTAAAAACTAGGTGCAAACTAGGTACAATTTCAAATGTAACCCTTTTGTTAACACTAGTAAGAAAAGGCATATTATGATAAATTTTGAAGTGACATGCAACTTGCATATCAGTACAATGTTTCTCAAACTGTATGTCTGTGGCAGTTTACCAGGACAAAGACAGACACTCTCAACACATATGTTTGTGGTAGTTTACTAGAACAGGGAGCAATGGAGACACAGAGACAAAGATATAGTGAAAGACAAAAGCAAATATAAGATGCAAAAGCATATATGTTTTACTAAAATTACTTCAGTCTTCTATTATTTACTCTCTTGATTTGCAATATATACTGAGGTTAATGACAGACTTTTGTATGCTGGGAAAAGTCCATTTAATCTGGATCTCCATCCTTTTATCAAAAATACTCCAAATTATCTTAAGTAAAGGAAATTCATATGCTTCTTTTTGTTTTCCACAGATTAAACAAATAATTTAAATTCCCTGTCTCTCTAGTATACTTGTCCTTTTTTATTATTTCCAGGTTTATTTTGAAATTATAAAAAAATTAAAGATTTTTATTTCAATTATTTTTCTAAAGTTTATTAGAATCATGAATTAAAAGATAAAAACTCACATTCAAGCTGTGCTACCACGTCTCCAGGGTCTACGGCTTCAGGGAACACCTGTAATGGGAGAAGGCAGACGGGGCAGGAGTAAGAAGTGAAAAGAAGGTATATGTAAGAGAACTTGGTTTTTTCCTCTCATTACCAAAATATAACTTTCCCAACCAAAGGGAAATTTGCCAACTAAAGAAAAATAGTTTCTTCCTCTGTTTCCGTAATCACCATGAATATCTTACAAACATACCTCATCACTTCGCCTCAGCCTCCCTCTCCAACATCATCTGCTAGTATTCTTCTTTAATCTGTTACCATGGTTATTCTGGTCTCAGATGTCCTCCACCCATCTACTTACTCTCAAAAGGTCCCTTTATGTTTTCTAATCCTCTACTTTGAATGCTTTCCCCCCTGACTTTTGAGGAACAGGCACTCATAATTCAAGCTCTCTTAAACTCTTCTTGTCTTCATTGAGTAGAATTTAAAATAGATAATGCCTGCAATTCTTAAATGTCTCTGTCTCTATAATCTCTTTATTATCCCAAGGACATTTATTACTATTTAAAATTATATGTGGGGCCAGAGAGAGCATGGAGGTAAGGTGTTTGCCTTGCATGCAGAAGGTTGGTGGTTCGAATCCTGACATCCCATATGGTCCCCTGAGCCTGCCAGGAGGGATTTCTGAGCATAGAGCCAGGAATAACCCCTGAACATGGCCGGGTGTGACCCAAAAACCAAAAAATAAATAAAAAGTATTATATAAATTTCCTTATAGGGTATATATTATCCTGATACCATAAAAGTTTCAAGAGAGGAGTAAGTTTGTCTTGCTTACCCAATGCTTAGAGCAGTGCATAGAAGAAAACTGGTATTTGTGAAGGAGATGAAGGAAGGAAAGAAGACAGGGAGGCCTACTGGAGGATAGGCTCCAGAAATGAGGGAAGGTGAGAAGAAAGGAATATGGGAAGGAGAGAAAAGGACAAAAGAAGGAAGGAAGGAAGAAAGAAAGGGAGGGAGGGAGGGAGGAATTGAGGGAAGGAGGGAAGGGGATAATGGGAGGGGAAAGGAGAGGAGGGAGGCAGAGAGGGGGAAGGGGATGGGGAGAAAAGGAAGGGATAAGAGGGGAAGGAAGGAAGGAAAAAGTAAACTATTAATGTTTTCATTTGAGGGTAGCATCTTTGTTTAAGCCAAACTTGGTGATTCAAAGGGTATATTCCTGGCTCTGCACTCACGGATCACTCCTGGCAAGCCTTGTTGACCATATGCAAAGCCCCTGCATGCATATTTACTTTTGAACTTACAAATTTAAGCTACAAATCTTTTCAATTAGACCAAAATCAGTAATAATAATTTGTGCCTTGGCATTTAGTTTACATTTAGTTTTGAAACCACTTTGTTTTAATATGTTTTTAATAATATTTGATCTGATATCTGAGCTCACCTTTTCAAACACCATTCTGGCATTGAAGACCAGTGGAAAAGTGGCTGGGACACATTGTGTCTTTTTGTATTGGCCAAATACACAGATGCTAAGATAGATGTCCTCCTTGTCTTTCAGCACCACTCCGGGACAAGTTACCTGAAAGAGTATCCAAATGGATATAAATGCTTTACAAATTCCCTGAGCTATCTTACAAAAATAATTATAATTCATCAAACATTACATAAAAGCACAAGTCTGTTAAACTAATGAAAAATATACATAAATAAAAAAGAAAAAGCCTAGTGTTTACAAAGTTAAATAAAATTCCCTTAAACCCTCCATCCCGCTGAGAAATCTATGCTTTTCTATTTGGTTATGTGTGCTACATTTGACGCTCCCTGTGCTGGCTCTAGGGACAGACACTAATAGTTTTAAACAGTCAGCCTTAGGCTCCCAGTTTATGCAGAATGCTGACATAAACTTATTCAGCATCACTTAATTACAAAGGATAAAGACTCAGCAGAAATAAAGCCCTTAACTGTGAAGCCAAAAAAAAAAAAAAAAAAATCGAAGTGCATATTTGACCTCTATCACCCTGAATAGCAACCCCACAACCCTTATCAAAAAACAATGGCATTTCAGAGCAAGTAAATTTTAAGATTTTAGTGAATGAAATACTTTTTTTTTTTAATGAATGAAATACTTTTTTTTTTTTGGTTTTTGGGCCACACCCGGCGGTGCTCAGGGGTTACTCCTGGCTGTCTGCTCAGAAATAGCTCCTGGCAGGCATGGGGGACCATATGGGACACTGGGATTCGAACCAACCACCTTTGGTCCTGGATCGGCTGCTTGCAAGGCAAATGCCGCTGTGCTATCTCTCCGGGCCCGAATGAAATACTTTTAAATAAAATTTTACTTAATGATTCTTATGAGTGTGAAGTATGGGTGTAAAATGAAGAAGTTTCTTAAAAATACACAGCTCTGGGGCCAAAGTGGTAGTGCAGTAGTAAGGCATTTTGTCTTGCACAAGGCTGACCCAGGATAGACCTGGGTTGGATCCCTGGTATCCCATATGGTCCCCCAAGCCAGGAGCGATTTCTGAGCGCATAGCCAGGAGTAATCCCTGAGCATCTCTGGTGTGGCCCAAAAAACAAAACAAACAAAAAGATACACAGCTCTGTATCTTCAGCCTCTGCTGAATATCACTGTCAGTGATCAACTGTACCCAGAGGACTTATTAAACACACTCCATGATTTGAACTCAACCTTCCCACATGCTAATATTACTCAACATCTCTAGTAGTGCAGTTAGTGTTTTTTTTTTTTCTCAATGCCCATACTCTTTACCTACACATTATTGCCTTCATTATCTGGATTTACTATTCCTTACTACTTCATTCCATTTACTCTCTCCCACAGAATCAACATTAATATCAACTAACTCCTGTGCAAAACTTCTGCTTATTTACCAACTATCAATTCAACTTAACCTCATTCAAATATGTATTATAAATTTATTATTATAGGAAAGTTTTTTGAACTTTAGAACATTTTATAGTTGTCTCAAGGCTCTAATTATTATTTCATGTATTTCAATTGTGTTGGCATATCTCACATCTTTTATTTTATTATAAATTCCCTGAAGACAGAAATGTTATTCTCCTTTACAATGTCTCTCAAAAACATTAACTCTAAGTATTAAGAAGCTTAGAGATTGATATTTGAAAGCAACAGCGCCCCAAGAAAGTTTGCACGATTTAATTACTTAAGTCACAGAGTAAATGAATCAATTAGTATAGAAACTATATTATGTAAATTGTACTGGAAATAAATATGCAACGTGCTTAGACAATGCCTGACAGAGCATTCATTTCCATCAGTACTAACTAATATTGATAAACTAAAAACCATTATCACCTGTCATTCTAATACAGACTTCTGATTTCAATAGACACTGAAGACTACAAATCTACTTGGAGAGTGACTCCATCTACCTTTAATTCTATTTTATTCTATCATCCCAATACACTGACTACTGAACTCTTAATATCAAAGTACTCAGAACATCACATTCTATACATCAGCTTTATTTTCTACACTGCCTCATTAAAACTAAGCAAATCTCACTTCTTCAAATGCATGGCAACTGTCATCCAGAATGCTGGTCACTGTGCTCCTCACACTAAACATATGACTACTTAGTCCAAACAGAGATTAGGTTGTAAGGGAAAATAACAAGAGTTTGGAGATTATGAAGACATGTTCTAAAAGATTTTGAGGAACTGTTATGAAAAAGTCAAATGTCTAATAAATGTGTAATTACAAGTTGAAAGGATGCTTTGGACATAAATCATTACTAAAATTAATCTAATTTTAACATTTTAGATAGCTAATAGAAAAATTTATATACTCTTTAAAATAATAAAATTTTATATATTTTTTGTGGTTGATATCAGATTTATATTAATGGCACTGTACTGCCTTTATGGGAAACAACGACTCTCTTTCTACTCTCTTCCAAATTTGCAGTAAATGAAAAAGAAATATCTTTTTTCCTCATCCACAATGATACAAATATTGTCCTTCTTTGACAACATCTTTCCCAAAAAGGGGAAGAGAAGTAGAGTGTAGGGAGGGTAAATAATCAGCTGTGACAAATCAACTACGTAAATTGTTCACTTACCAATCACATGAAAAATTACATAACTGTAAGTACTCAAAACAATTGGAGAAGGGGAAAATTGAGGCTATTCTGCAGTGCTCAGGGTTTACTCCTAGATCTGTGTTCAGGAATTACTCCTGCTACGGTACCATATGCAGTGCCTAGGATTGAATTAGAGTTTGTGAGCAAGTCAAAAATGTGATGTTACCCATTGTACTATCCCTCTGGCACTCCTCATTATAAATAAAAGGCAGAAATGATGAAATTGAATGAAAAAGTAAGTCAATATGCAGCCAAACCACAGTCAACAACAGGGGAAGAGGGATAAAAAGCACTATCAGAATGATGAAGCCCCTCTTTAAAATAAGCAATAAGAACAGTCAAAAAAACTGTCACACAAACATTTTAGATATCTAAAAACTAATCAGAAGCTTGCAACAAACAAAATTACTTTAAAAATAGCGTATTTGGGGTTTTCTAAAAGATAATATTGTAGTACTTGGCTATATTCTATTACTAACCTCTTCTACTCACATCTGTCACCTTAAATACAAAAACCCTCATAATCAGAATAGACAACATGAAACTGCAGAATCACATGCCCTTTCTCTGGAGAAAAACAGGGTTAGAATTATCCATTAGTCTCTTTTCCAGGAAACTCTCAGATACTGTTCTGGCAGTATCTGAAAACTCAGTCACAAACATCTCTTTGACCAGAATCAGTTTACTCAAAGCTATCAGCCCATAATTATTATACCCCCATATCATACCCCATAATCTCAAGGCATTGGCCAAAAGCAACAGTTGTATAGCATCTCAGATTATAAGCAGGAGCTTATATTATATTATAATATATAATATATATTATTATGTGGCAAAAATATGCTTAAAAGATAAACATGGAGCAGGGCCCGAGTGTTGGTAAGGAGCGGTAAGGCTTGCTAGCTCTAGCTTAGGATGGACCACAGTTCAATCTCCTGGCATCTCATATGGTCCCCCAAGTCAGGAGTGATTCCTGAGTGCCTAGCCAGGAGTAACCTCTGAGCATCACCGGGGATGGCCCAAAAAAGCAAAAACAAAACAAACAAAATAAATAAACACAGAGAATCAAATATGTGGGAAGATGTGAGGTGGGTGTCTCTCTGGAGGTGTGATCAATGGGAATTTAGAAAACCTTTCTGCACCCAGGCAAGGTTATAAACATGCCAAGAAATGACATGTGAGCTCTATGTTGAAATAGAAGGCCAAGATAAAATTAAAAACTACTGCCTAGACTTTAAATATTCATATGACAAATAAAAAAGATACAAAGAAAATTATACACCCAAATGTACACAGAAGTCCTCAGCAAAAGTTGAAAGAGTTATTGGTTTAAGGCGTTAAGAAAATATCAATCCTGTCATCAGTGGAGCAAGCAGCTAACTGAACAGAAACAGCAAAGAACAGAAATTTAACAATACAAATTTCAACTCAGGAACATAACAATAACCAGAAAAGCAAAGATAGGACAGCAACCACCTTATGAAAGGAATATTGAATCTACTAAGTTCTATAATATTTAAAATGCTTTTTTAATCAAATTATGAAAAATTAGGAGAATGGTCCATACATAGGCGGAAAATACTCAACAGAATCTGTCCCTAAATTTACTAAGTCCAGAAACTAAACTTACCAACAAGGATTTAAAATCATATAAACAAATATAAAAGACTAAAGAAAAAAATCCTAAAAATGCGAAGAAAACTTTGACAATAGAGAAATTATGTATCATTAAATAGATAAAAAGTATTATTTTGGGGGGGAGAGGGTTCGGGCCACATCTCTTGACGCTCAGGGGTTACTCCCGGCTATACAACTCAGAAATTGCTCCTGGCTTTGGGGAGCATATGGGACGCAGGGGATCGAACCATGATCTGTCCTAGGTTAGTACACGCAAGGCAGACTTGTGCCATCGTTTCGGCCCCTAAATAGATAAAAAGTATTCTTAAAGTAACATTTCTACATGTAAAAATTACATGCAAAAAAATGAAAAAAATCCCCAGAGAACTTCAAGAGCAGATATGAGATGTCAGAAGAAATGCCAATTAAATCAAGCCATTTGAGGAACAAAAAGACAAAAAAGAAAAAGAAAAAAAGAAACTCAGAAACCAAAGGAACGCTTTCAAGCACAGCAATGGATAATAAAAATTTCAGAAAATAATATTAGAAAAATTGGGGGCCAGAGAGATAGCATGGAGGTAAGGCATTTGCCTTACGATGGTGGTTCGAATCCTAGCATCCCATATAGTTCCCCGAGCCTGCCAGGAGCGAATTCTGGGAATTCTGGGCATAGACCCAGGAGTAACTCCTGAGTGCTGCCAGGTATGACCCAAAAATCAAAAAAACAAACAAACAAAAAAAACAACTAGAAAAATATTTGAAGAAATAATGTATGAAAACATACAAAATAAATAACAATCTGAACATCAACGAAATTCAATAAACTTCAAACTACACCAGTGCTTCTCAAATAGTGGGGCGTGTCCCCCAGGGGCGGGCGCGAGGCGGTAAAGGGGGCAACCTCAGCAAACACTGTCATAACACTGTTATAACAAGCTAAGCCCCGTGCTTATGTCTCTGTATGTCTCTGGAGCTGAGTGCTGTGTCCTGCTTCAAACTCGGCTTCGAAAAGCTATGCTTTGCAAAATGTGCTCATTGTAGCCATTAATCCAGACATCATCCCTGATTAAAAATCAGCTCAAATTATTTTATATATTTTTGTTTTTTAGGTTAAAGTTTTTTAAATAAAGTTACTATTTACAGTTGTGCGGGTGGGGGGCGTGAAAAATGTTTTCTTCTTCCTAGGGGGGCATGACAGAAAATAATTGAGAAGCACTGAACTACACTAACATCAGAATCAAGGATATAAAAGAATGATGAAAAGAATCTTGAAAAATGAGGAGAGGTGATTTCACCTCAACAGAAAAAAATAAAATCCTCAACAGACTCAATCACTGATTTTTCACCAGAAAAAAAAAAAGCTAGAAGACAGTATATTGTTATAAATTGCTAAGACTTTCAAACAAAAATTTAGTATCCCAAATTTTTTCCTTCAAAAGGAGAAACGTTACATCTCAGAAAAACAAAGCCACTAATTATTATTAGGAAGCTGAACTTCCCTAGAGCAATACTGAAGGAACTACTCAAATTGAAACAAAAAAACCACTAGATTAAGTCATCCATAAGAAAAAAACAAAGAGCACTACTAAGGTAACTACATGGGTAACTACAAAGATAACAAATACATTTCCTATTTTTCCAATCTTACTTAAAATAAAATTATAGAAGACAATTACTAAACATACTGTCATGTGTAAGATGCAATTGGTACAAAATCATAAGACAGAGTAAATGGAACTTATTAAATCAGTCTATGTACTTATGTAGTTAAATTGGCATTGATACTAAACTGTCATAAATGAAGATGTTATGTAAACCTGAGACAATCACTAAGAAAATAACTGAAAGTAAAACTTCAGTACTAGAAGAAAGAGACTCTATATAGTATAACACAATATAAAGTAATAACGCAGGGATAATCCAAATTCAGACATGAGATATAGAGAAACAAAAATTCTACCTTACTTTAAATTGCACAAAAAGCAAGCTAACAAAACACTCCAATCAAAAGGCAGGAATTATTTTAAAACCACTGTAACTGGGCCCGGAGAGATAGCACAGCGGCGTTTGCCTTGCAAGCAGCCGATCCAGGACCAAAGGTGGTTGGTTCGAATCCCGGTGTCCCATATGGTCCCCCCCGTGCCTGCCAGGAGCTATTTCTGAGCAGACAGCCAGGAGTAACTCCTGTGCCCCCCCCAAAAAAAAACCACTGTAATTGTCTGAAACCCAACTATGAAAGACTTTGTAGATCCCAATGGTTTCAATAAAATTAAAAAACAAAGGGCTCGGAGAGATAGCACAGTGGCGTTTGCCTTACAAGCAGCCTATTTAGGACCAAAGGTGGTTGGTTCGAATCCCGGTGTCTCATATGGTCCCCGGTGCCTGCCAGGAGCTATTTCTAAGCAGACAGCCAGGAGTAACCCCTGAGCACCGCCGGGTGTGGCCCAAAAACCAAAAACTTAAAAAAAAAATTAAAAAACAAAGACAAAAAAAAATCACCCATTTAGGAAAAAAATAACACTGTGATGCAGCTCAATATAGTCTAAGTGAGATTCAAAAACAAACAAAAAAGCGTTAATAGCAAAAGATTGGGGTAACAATATGTGAGCAATGTTGACTATGTGAACAATAATCAGAAAGAGAATCTGTTATTACACTAACATTAATAAAGCAGACATCACGGTACAGTTGATACAAGAGACCAAAAAGTAATTTTATGTCATAATTAAAAAATTATATATAAGGCATACATTCTTAGGAGATATAATAATTTTAAGTAGATGTGCATTTAAGAACCAAAAAATACATGAAGCAAACTAGTCAGACATCTCTCCAAAGAAGTAAAACAGCCAATAAGCTCACGAAAACTTGTTCAACATCACTCGTCATTAGAACAGGGGTCCTCAAACTCTGGCCTGTAGGCCACATAGAGCCAGCTGAGGATCTTTATCCAGCATATCAGGTGCTTTTGTCTCCGCTGCCTGTCCTGCTAAGCAGTGTACTCAACGGAAGCCTACAGGGCACATGTATCAGATGTGCTCCTCACTCCCCTCCTTCTCTCTATCTCTAGACTCCTCCTCTGAGTCTATGGAAGGGGTCCTCAAACTATGGTCCCCCAAAAGCAGGCCCAATAGTTCCCATTGAGAGACTGATAAGTTTGATTTAACTTTACCTGTTCTTCGTTTTAAATATTGTATTTGCTCCTGTTTTATTTTTTTTTTTAATTCAAAATCGGATGTGCAGTGTGTATAGAAATTTAGGCTCAGTTTTTTTTTTTTTTTACAGTCCTGTCTGAGCAGTCAACTGCCTCCCTGTTTAAAAAGTTTGGGGACATCTACAGTTGAGAAATGTAAATCAAAATCACAACAAAATATCTCAGCAGAGAGAGAGGAAAGGAGAAAAAAAGAGAAAGAGAGAGAGAAAAGAATAAAATGTCTGTAATAGATGCATGGGGGATCCAGGGAGAGGGAAGACAGAGGGAATTGTGTAAATTGGTGGTGGGAAATGTGTACTGGTGAAGGGATATTGGACACAACATGAATGAAACTCAAGCAGAAACAACTTTGCAACTATGTATCTCATGGGGATTCAATTAAAAATCTTATTTAAAAAATATAACTCAGCAAACCCACATTGCTATAATTAAAATGGTAGACAAAAAACAACTATTAGAGTGTATGCTAACAATTAGAACTCTCATACATTGCCATAAGCAATGTAAAATGGTACAATTTGTATGGAAAAGTACAAATCTTAAAAAATTAAACTACTTTGTTATATGCACAATAACACTAAAATTATATGCAAAAATGCATTCCAAATGTAATAGCATTATCTATAATGGCCAAAAAGTGAATTCAATTCAAATGTCCAATAATTAAAAAATAAATACAACATGGTATATTTATAAATAAAATATTACTTAACCATAAAAGAAATAAAGTACCAAAACATACTTTAACATGAAAAGTCTCAAAAACATTAGGTATGAAAGAAGTCAGGCATAAAAGGCCATAAATTATATGATTTTATTTATAAAAAGTATCCAGATAGGCAAACTCATCAATTAAAATTAAATTCATGGTAGTCAAGAACTATAGAAGAATTGGAAATAACAACAGGCATAAGATTTATGAGTGACGGTCAAATGTTATGAGCCATAAAACAAGTCTCACAATATTTTTTAATTATACAGAATATATATATATATATATAGCAAAACTAGAAATCAGCAACAGGTATTAGCCTGAAAAAAAGTCAGAATATTTGGAAGTAATGTTTTTCACAAACTTCAGACTTGGCAGAATTTGGTCTACACAAGTTAGGGGTGCTTACAGATGCCCAGGAATCCAACTCAAGGCTTTGCATATGCTAGGTAGAAATCCCTAGCATCCTAACTATCTCACGGGCTCTATACACATAATGAATATGGGGATCAATATTATATAATAATTGCATTAGACTGAAAAACAAAAGAATTAAATATAATACAACTCTAAAAGCATTTTTTAAAAATTCTTGAGCCACACCCAGAAGTACTAAGGGTTTACTGCTAACTTTGTGCTCAGGGATCACTCCTGGCAGGCTTAGGGGACCATATAGCATTCCAGGGATCCAATTCAGATCAATCATGTGCAAAGCAAGTGCCCTACCCACTATGCTCTGGCCCATCTGTATCTTTTAATTTAGGAATAGGGGTGAACTTCCATAGCTGAATGAAAAATTCTACAGTAAAAAATTTATTATAAAAATTTCATGGCCTCGGGGGCCAGAGCGATAGCACAACAATTAGGGTGTTTCCCTTGCACGAGACTGACCCAGGATTCAATCCCTGGCATCCATATGGTCCCTCGAGCTTGGAGCGATTTCTGAGCACATAGCCAGGAGTAAGCCCTTAGCGTCACTGAGTGTGTCCCCCCCCAAATACAAAACAAAACAGAAAATTTAGGTAATAGTCATTGTGGAAAAGAGCATAGTGGTTCCTCAATATATTTAAAATATATAAAAGAGTCATCATTTGGTCTAGCTAGTCTACTTCTAGATATATATTTAAAAAGAACTGAACTCAGAATCTCCACAGAGTTGTCGATACCTAATTGTCTTATCAAAGAATAAATGAAAACACAGTATAGCAATAGAAATGTATACACACTATAAAATTAGCCATAAAAAAGAAGAAAAGTGTATAATTTGCAACAATTAGATAGACCTTATTGACATTATGTGGGATAAAATAGGTCAGAAAAATATAAATACTTTCCTCTATTACTTATATATGTAATATTAAAAAGGCAAACTGAAAAAAAGAGTGGTTGATACTGGTAGGATCCTGTGAAATAAGATATATAGGTTAATTTATGATGAGTATTAATTAATAAAAAGAAGAAAGAAGCAATGTTTTTCTATCATAAGTTTTTCCAATGTTAAAAGTGATAATATAATGTTATTCAAATTCCTTAAAGGTGAACTACTTGCCATATCATTTTACAGAGATTCAAACTTTTGTCCCAAGAATATTTTGTCTTGATCTGCTAAGCAACACAAGGTGTTGTCATTCATCAAAATCTTTCACAATTACTAATCTTTTGTTGTCATATTAATATGAGATTACATCTCATGAACATATGAGATTACAAATACGAAAAAGCAGCAGCGGGCTGGAGCAATAATACAAGTAGGGTGTTTACCTTGCACGTAGCTGACTAAGGTTGGATCCCTGGCATCCTATTTTTTTTTCTCTATCCCCGCCAGTATAATTCCTGAGCACAAAGCCAGGAGTCATCCCTGAGCACCGCCAGGTGTAGCCCCAAGCCCCCCCCCAATATATATGGCAAAAACTAAACATGGAGGGGCAGCAGAGAAGAAATGAAATACTATACTGTTTCATAAAACAAGTACCATATTTTTCACTCTATAAGACACACCTGACCATAAGACACACATAGTTTATAGATGAGGAAAACAAGAAAAAAAAATTTTTTAAGCATATGGTGCAACGTGAGATGCTGTCAGGAGACGGCAGCTGGGAACAACAGCCTGCAAGGCTAAAGTATATCTAATATAATATGCTGGTCCACAGCTGGTTAAACACATTTACCTAACGTTTTTTTACATCAGAAAATTAAAAAAAATACCCACTCAGGTGACATTTGCTCCATATGCATAGACATTTCTCCCATCTTTTGGGGGGAGTGCCACTTATGGTATGAAAAATATGGTAATTCAATTTTTCACAAAAGGAAACATTTTAAATAAATAATTCTCCATCTGGGGCCCCACTTATAGTACAGCAGGTAGAGCACTTGCCTTTCCCCAGCACTACTACCAGTGACCCCTGAATACAAAGCAGAAGTAAACCCTGAGCACTGTCAAATGTGGCCCAAAAAGTCAAAGAAATAGGTAAATAAGTAATAAATAAGATAGTTCTACATCTAAGCCTAACTCTTCAAGAAGTACTGTAAACATGAAAGTTTTTCCAAAATGTTCACAATAGCTTAATCCATGAAAACTACAAACTAGTAACAAACCAATCAGTTATCAAGGATACATATAGTATGGGATGCATATACCAGAGTACTAATCCACACTAGAGAGGAAAAGATTTCAGATACTAGAGATATGCTCTAAAAATATCAGTATTTTTATTGCTGTTGTTTTGGGCCACACCGGTGATGCTCAGGAGTTACTCCTGGCTATGCGCTCAGAAATCGCTCCTGGTTGGGGGATCACATGGGACAATGGGGGCTCAAACCGCATTCTGTCCTAGGTTGGCGCCAGCAAGGCAGACACCTTACTGCTCCATGCCACTGCTCTGGCTCCTAAAAATATCAGTATTTTTAGAAAGATGTATGCTAAAGTATTTGGGGCTAGTACAAAAATAAGTTACTTTCAAATTTTCAGGCCAGATAGATAGTACAGTGGAGGATGCTTGTCTTGCATACAGCCCTCTAGGGATCAATTCCTACACCATATACAGTCCCCTGAGCACAAAGCCAAGTAGCTCAAAAACAAAACCAAATAAAAGCAAATTTTCAGCAAAAAAATTTATTTCTAAATGAAATATATACATGTATACAAATAAAACAATTAATGTACATAGGTCTTGATATAATTATTCACTGTACTATCTTCCCAACTACTCTGTATATTTGGAACATGTCAATAAAAACTTGAGCAAAAAAGATGGCAACTTTTACAAAAATAGAGTGAGCTCCAGGTTACATTAGGTGAAGAAAATAAAGCGCAAATTAATTTACATAATAAGATACCTATTATCTTAAGAAGGGAAAGGAAATTCACTATATGTGATTGAATGTGATATGTATGTGGTTATTTTACAAGGGGAAATAATAGAATGAATCAGAAACCAGGTAAAAGTTACCTATAATAAATACTAATGGGAAACAGGTTTCGGCAGACTAGGCTGGAAATAAGAATAACTTCAGAGTTTATTTACTTGTATAGTCCTATACCATGCAAATTAAAAAAAAAAACACGCTGACCACAATGTGTTTGAAAGAACTGTGATCAGATCATTCCTCCATTAAATTGAAGTCAGATTAAACCAACTTGCTTGGACTGTAGGGCTTTATGGTTGCTGATGGCTTTTTTCCCCCTGCTTCTTATTGCCATTTAGCAGGGTTTGTTTATTGGCTTAAAGCACTGACAGACATACCCTAGAAACACTGGGCAACCTTGTAGCCCTGCTCGGTTTCAATGTTCTCATCTACAAAAACGAATTAAATCAATAACGTCTAGGATTTCCTAGAACTGAAACTCTATGTTGAAAAAAGAATATTAAAGAGGAAGGTTTCCGCCTACTTAAGTTCTTGGGCAAAACTCCAAAACTCCATTATACAGTCACACAGGCTTTCTGTAGTCAGTGGATACAGCAGAGAAGCAAGGGTGAAGACACCAAACCTCTGCCCAGCTCCAGGGGGCAGGAATCAGCTCAGTAATGTACCTCCTAGTCGGGTCAGCATGAGGAAGTGAAGCCACAGCAACTAATCCGGCAGCACCCCCACATCACACCACACACACACACACACTCACACTCACACACACACACACACACCAGGCACACATACATACACAAATACCCCGATTCCTGAGAAGAAAGCTGCAGCCAGTAGTGAAATTAGTGAGCATGTACTTGGGACTTTTTACTAACTGCCCAGGCCAAGCAGTTTAGGAAACTTCATCTTTTCCTTGGCTAATCAGATTTTATTTCAATAAAGTATTTCAACAAAGTCTTCCGGGTGAAGACTTCTGAAATCAAAACTAAAGTAGCTTCTGACCCAATCAATGGACAGCAAATTTCTGCTGACTGAAAGGAAAACCGAGAGTGCCAATAGCTTCTCCTTCCTGCCCACCAGCCTGTCCTTCTCCAAGATTTTTAACAAAGGTCCAGATCCACTGTGACTTCCTGGAGGCTTAAGTGCTTGGTTGTAGCTGGTAGCCAGGATAGAGGCTTGGCTAAGAAAGGATGCTGTATGGGTCCAAAAGTGGACCGAAAGAGGGGGTTCTCAACTGCAAAGTATGCAGGAAGTGGGTAAGGCAAAGGGGTAGGTCCCAGGGGAGAGGGACTGGACATAGTAAGAATCTGTATCCTGTTCCCAGAATGGCTGGCAGATTAAAAACTGAGCTGGGCCAGCAAAGGGTTTAGAGAGGCAGGAGAGAAAAGAAACTGCATGAGGAATTTTGGTTCCTACCTACTTGCAGGTCTAAAATGGGGAAATTCAAAGTACTCCTGAAATTATTTTGGGACAGGACAGTCTGGAAGAACCTTCATCTAAAGAGCATATTCTCTAAAGAAAGACTCAGTTTCCCCACCCCTACCCCCAAATCTTCTGAGACTATTAAAAGGGGTAGAGGCCTTTTCTCAGGGTAAGAGGGACCCAGCCCCATCTCCAAAAGGTGCTCTCAGCTCAAGTTCGGAAAGAGACAGGAAGGATCCTTTTAGGCAAGATTAGAGAGTGACTTAGTAGAGTTGCAAGTCCTTCTCGGCAAGTTTGGAGAGAGGGAGGTTCTATCCCTGTAAAAGCTGGTGCCTGCCAGAGAGGAGGGCCAGCAAAGTTAAAAAGATCCCTTTCAGACTTTGGAGACAAGGAGACGAAGCCCGGGAGGGTGCATAATAATAATAGTTCGTTTACTAGATGTGATAAGGGGATTCTCCACTAAAGACTGAGCAATGATCCTACACGAATCTGGAGCTAGAAGAGGAGTCCTTAGTAGTTGCTTCGGAAAAGTGGCCCAGAGGGATTTGCAAAGAGAAGTGCTAGCCAGCTTCTCCCTCAATTGAGCAGATTAAGGCTGGGCCAGCGGCCTGAAGATCCTCACGAGAGTAATAATACTTCTCTCGAGGAGCAGGAAAGAGGGGTGGAAAGAGAAGCCCACCCCATCCCCAAACTCATTGGATACTTGGGGAGAAGCAAGGGGGTCCCTGGAGGGAAGGAGGGCGTCCAGGATTTTGAGCTAAGGAAGCCTCCAAGTTCCGTCGGGAGGACTTGAAGGGTGAAAGAGAGTCTCTGGGCGGTAATCTGGGGAGTCCCGAGGAAATCCTACATCTGGGGAGCTCCTGATCACCCCGCCAGGCCTGGGCTCGCGGGTGGGGACTCACAGAGCGGATCTCCAGCGCCAGGGCGCATTGCAGCGCCTTCACCTTCGGCATCCGAGCAGGGTGGGGAGGCGGGGTGGGACCCCGGCCGCAGGCCCGAGGGAGGCGGCGAAGAGACGCGGGCCGGGGACGGGGAGGAGACGGGATGATGGCGGCGGCGGCGGTGGCGGCGGCAGCTGTGGCCCCCAGGCCGGGGCCCGCGGTCCAGCCTGGGTCCCACCCCCGAGCAGCAGCTGTGCGCGGGGCGTGGACTCGTTGTCATGGCAGCCGAGGGGGCGGGGCCGGAAGAGAGGCCGGCTGGGGGCGGGGCTCCGTCGCAGAAGGCGCGCGGGATAGGGCGGCCCCTCAGGGGGCGTGGCCTCGAGGGGCGGGGCGGTGGTTTTGTGAAGTCAAACAGGCCCAAAGACAAAGGGGAGAGAATTTGTTGGTCATCGTCCCATTTAGGGCTGGGGACCCTGAGTTCAGATGCGGTGAATGGTCTTTGTGGGCCCCCCTCTTGGACAATTCTCAAGTAATTGAGAATTAAGAGGGGCCCATCAGTCCCCACTTCCACCACTAATGCCTGAGGGTTTACTAGAAGCCCTCCCTCCACCTTCCCTGCTTTGGCATGAATTGAGTTTTCTTGTTTTACCCAGAGCAACACATTTAAATTACCATCTCAATCTCAGATTTCTCCTACAGCCAAATGAGTCCAAATACATCTTTATAGGTGATTTCATGTTTTACTTAGTATAGCCTTTGAACTTCCGACCTTTTGTCTTTATTACAGTTCTTATAAACTCTAGTCATTAATCTCTAGTCAATTTTAGACACTGAAAATAATCTCCCCCACCCTTTTATTTAAATGTGTACCTATTCTGCCCAGGGTATTCTTCAACTATTTTTTCTTATACTCCCTTTTATGATATTTTGTAATGATACTGTTGATATTTTAGCTAATGTTTTATTAAAGTTTTTTTAAGCCACACCCGGTGATGCTCAGGGGTTACTCCTGGCTATGTGCTCAGAAATCGCTACCATATAGGACACCAGGGATCAAACCACAGTCCGTCCTGGGTCAGCCACATGCAAGGCAAACGCCCTACCACGGCCTCATCGCACAGGTCCCTGTTTTATATAAGTTTTAATCTATATTCTAATATGAATTAGTCCTACATGCTTTTAATTATCTTTTCTGGATTAGAATATAAGTTACAGCATCCTTATAAACTATTTCATATATAAACTGTTTGCCCAATCTTAATCAAATATTTTCTCGGGGGAGGAAAGTGGGCCACACCCAACAGAGCTCAGGGGACATTTTTCACTCTGTTTGGGGGGAGTCACTCCCTGCAATGATTGGGGGACCACGTGGTGCTGGATACCTATCAGTGTTTGACAAAATGCAAGGCAAGTCCTTAGTTTTTTTTGGGGGGGGGGGAATCACACCCACTGGTGCTCAGGGATTACTCTTGGCTCTTCATGCAGAAATCATTCCTGGTGGGCTCATGGGACTATACGGGATGCTGGGCATTGAATCTAGGTTGGCCATATGCAAAGCAAGCTCCAGCCTCCAAAAGCTAGAGAGCATCCTTGGGTGGGCATGAACCGGCAAGTGATTTACCTCTGTACTATCACTCTGGTTCAACCATAGTTTTTTGATGCTTATTTTTATTTTTATGATGCTTTATTTTTTCTTTTTCTTTTCTTGAAGTCTTGCAGTCACATAGTTTCTTTTCATCTGTCTTCAAGATGACTGACTCTTAAACCATCCTCAGTCTGCTACTAAAATCATCCAATAAGAGGATTTCATTAAACATACAATGAATCATTTAATACATAATCCAGTTCTAAATATTCATGTTTCTCTTTTTCTTTTTTTTAGTTCATCAATATAAAGTTTATTTATAATGTTTCTCTTTTTCTTATGACTGTTCAGAGTTCATATTTGTTCACTCATAAAAACTATATTTTTCTTTTCTCCTTTCATTCTTCAAACATGTTTGTAGAACTACTTTAAAGTCTTTGTATTTTATATCCAACACATATATAACATCAAATTCAGTTTTTACTAACTGCATGTTTTCATGACAGGATTATATGTTCCTGTTTCTTTGTATACCTAGTGGTTTTTTTTTTATTCAATTCTGGATATTTTCAATATTGCATTATAAAATCTTACTATTATCTTTCAATTTTCATTTTAGGAGGCAATTTACCTGGCAAATGTGCAAACTTAATATACTTTGTTAATGCAATTATATCGAAAGCACAGATGTTTTTGAAAGTATCTCTAACTTCATAGGAGCCAACTTTCAACAGTCCCTTTCCTGTGAGTTTCACTACAATTGATTGCATACTTCGTAAGGGCAAATTTTGTACACATCTATGTGGTATTATGATAAAATGTAGCCTTTCCAGCATATCATTGGAATTATCATCTCAATACTTTCTGTTGTGCTCCTAATTACTAACTGCTTGGAAAGTTCAGCTCTCAACCCTGAAATTTTGGGAAAATCTCGCAACATCTTTTGTTCTGTTTCTATACAACTCTTGTCTCAATTAAGGCTCCTATAATTGAACCACATATACCAGAGGTTAATAAGCCACAGAAAATCTGGAGCTGTAATTCAAGGTCAGTATTCCAGCATAATTGGATTCTATTATGGGTTACCAATGTTTGCCATCTCACAACATGAAAGAGTACTCTAAGTCTCTTTTATAAGCATAATATTACATTCATGAAGGCTCTACCATCATGGCCTTACCTTTCAAATTCTCCATCCATCACTTGGTATTTAAACATACAAATATGAAATGGATATAAGCCTCCAGTCTATAACAACTCATCTGAGCATATTTTAACCTTCAAGTTTCAGTCATGCAAAAAGTAAATTTGTTATAGATTTCTAGGCCTCAGGCATTGAAGTTTTGGTGACAATTTTAATAAGCTTGAATAACAGCATTATGAATGATACCACTAAAATTAATGATACCTGGAAGATTTATAAGCACAGGTAGCAGATAAAACATAAATAGCACTTATTCCTCACTCCCCTCCTTTTGTCCTTTATAAAATTTTATAGGAAATAAGTCCAATAAAAGATTTAAGTTCTGAATTGTTCCCAGAAAACCTACCTATTTATGAAAAACTTTGAGAAAATTATCTAGAGAATTTTTATTTTATATAGTCTACATTGAACTTATGAAATGAGAATGATAACTCAGATACCCTGCATTTAGAGGAATCTTTAAACACCTTTATTGTCTTTCATTTATATTTTTCTACAAAAAGGAATTGATTTTCAACAAAGGTAGTCACTAAGTTGCAGTGACAATTCAGTAGTGATCCATTATAAATTAATTATCATAAATGTATTTAATACATAATTATGTACCTCACACATCTTTACAAGTATTTTTAAATTAAACAAATATTTTCTCATTGAACAAATGGAGAAACAATTGCAAACTAAACTAATTTCTCCAAAATCACACAGATAATATCTGACACCACAAGAAAACTAAGCTAAGTCTGCCCTATTCCGAGGCAATTTTCTGCTAGAAAATTCTCCCTCTCATTATTAATACTGTAAATAATAAACATGCCAATTAGTTTATATGTTTAAGATAAAGTGGATAAAAACAGGATAATCATAACAGCGATTGTTATATTATTAATAACAAGATAATGATAAAGGCATTTGCTATATTTTAAAGGGTAGATGGTATACATAGTATTTTCATGATGTTGCATTTAAATAGAAATCTGTAGTTTTTAGGGGATAGAGATATAGCACAGCGGTGTTTGCCCTACAAGCAGCCGATGCAGCACCTAAGATGGTTTGTTCGAATCCCGGTGTCCCATATGGTCCCCCGTGCCTGCCAGGAGCTATTTCTGAGCAGATAGCCAAGAGTAACCCCTGAGCACAGCCGGGTGTGGCCCAAAAACAAACAAAAAAAATCTGTAGTTTTGAAAGAATGCTTTTGTCATTAAAGTTGATTCTCAGGATCATTTGTGTATATATATATGGTTTTTGGGCAACACCTGGAGGCGCTCAGGGGTTACTCCTGGCTATCTGCTCAGAAATAGCTCTTGGCAGGCACAGGGGACCATATGGGATGCCGGGATTCGAACCAACCACCTTAGGTCCTGGGTCGGGTGTTTGCAAGGCAAACACCGCGTTCTATCTCTCCTGCCCCATCATTTGTATATTTTATGACAGACCAACATCTAAACCTCTACTATGAGAATTAGACTGTGAGCTTATCACTAAGAATTCTATTGAAGTTTTAAAAGAAACAAGGCTTTAAGATTTTTGATACTGATCAGACTGAAAAGAAAAAATAATAACTACAGAATAGTTCAATATTCTTATATAGAACAATAAGACTCAAACCCCTAGGGGGCAGGAGGATGTATTTGAGCTTAAAATGTTCTATGAGACTATAATAATACAAACCCAAAAGAATGCTTTATTTTTATTAATCTTGTCTTCCTATGTAAGATATGCTAGTTCCATCAATAATAATTAGATTGTCATTCCTCTGACTGAGTTTTAGAAAGTAATAAGCCCATGAAGAATCACTTTCAATGTCTCCTCTAATAGCCTGAGGGAAAGTGATGAGTAGGAAAAGTGGATGGGTAATCATCCAGCCTGCTTTTGAAAATCCAGAATTGGGAGTAGGAGACATTCATAAGAGAACTAAGCCCTGACTACAAATTTTTGTCTACTGAAAGGTAGTCATTATTTCTAAACAGCAAGCAGGCCTCCCAAGACTCAAGCCTACTGCTTATCTTTTCCAGAAAGAGCACAGCTTCGGTAACTAAACAAGTGTTCCAAGAGCCAATAGCATTGCATTGACTTTCAGAAACATCTATCCTAGATAACTTCTGATTGGAGAAGAGTCCTTTTTGTGGGGATAATTTTATGGGGTCTCAGTTTTTACTGAGTCAGCCAAGCTTCCTTTTGCTGCCACTTAAATTTTGCCAGGTTTTAATATGCATCACATGAGGGTCAAGGTTGGCAGAATTAAGAGTAGTTGTGCTAATTAACTCAGAAAAGGTGAAAGGAAAAGGTAAAGGGTTTTTTTTTTACATGTGTATACAACAGTTCCCCATCTTCTATTTGTTAAAAAGACCCATGGGTGTAGAAAATATTTGATAGTGCTCCTCTGAGGAAGTAATCTGTTGGTGAAGAGAAGTCAGAGTGATGATCTTCTACAACTGCTAAACAGAATCATTGGCCAAAGATCTACTCGAAGAAGTCACTTCCTGTGGTCAACTCCATTGCAAGCAGTGACCATCTCTTGTAGCATGAATCTGAAAAGATACAGAAGGGGAACGCTCCGAGGCCAAAAAAGATGTTAGAGGGATAAAGAAAAAGTTTTGTTTACCAGACAGACATACATACATCCACTCACACACCATTGATCAGTGCCCACTATTGGCTGCAGTTAGTTGAGGGACCTCGGGCCTCTCACAAAGTGTCTTCTACAAAAGGGCAGTGGGCGCTGGTGTTTGGGTCGCTCTTCTGAGTCTTCAGCTAGCTCTTTTTTACTGCCTGGTTCTGTACCGACTAACGGGGGCGTAGCTGGGCAAGGTCGAAAACTGAATTGGCAGAACCTATGTCAATTGGGAGCATAACAGCTGCCTTGCACTGGTATTTCGCCTGGCCCAGTTATGTTCGAAGCTTCTGGATCTTTCTGTCCATACAATATCAAACTCCACAAACTCCCCATCTCTGACACTGTGTAAAGACTTCCTGGAGTTGTTTCTCTTAGTAACTATCCAATGAACAAAGATATCCTGCTTAGTATCATTTCTGTTGTTGAAACCATAACCAGCCATTTAACAATAACTAAGACTTGGATGGCCAGCACCTGCTTAGCGTCCCTACATCACTTACCCCACCAGGTTCTGTACTGACCCTGGAAGAATCTTTTGAGTGAGAGTTCTTTACTCTTGTATTCTGCACACCTCTGTCAGACATCTTTAATGCAATTTCATTTATCCCATCGTGTCCATTAGCAGCCTTCGGAAAGTCTTTTGAGTAAGGACTCTTCACTACTGTAAAAGCACTCTTCCCTTCTTGGAGCATGTGCATGGGAGAATTTTTAACGAATCTGCCATGTTCAATTCATCTTGAAAAATGTTGCTAAATACTCCAGAGCAGTCAACTCAGAAGTCAACTCTGAGTCAACTTCTGAATCAACTCAGAAGGGGGTTATATAAGCTAATATTTCAGTAGAAGGTATACTACATTCAGCAAGAGGGGGTTGACATAGCCATACCAGTTTCATTATTCAGTACCCCAAGAAATTTGTTACTCCAGTCACTGTTTTTTTTTTCTTCAGGTCGCCGTTCACACACAGCAATTTTTTACAGTGATTTCACATGTGTATGACAACACTCTTTATGATGTGAAAGCTAGTTAGTTGTTGGAACATGGAGCATATTTGGATGTAGATATTTTATTTATGTCCACAACTACCAAGCTTCTCTTTAATTGGTTTAGCCAACTCTTGCTTAGAAAATGAATAGCTAGGGCTTGAGCGGTGGCACAGGCGGTAAGGCTTCTGTCTTGTCCGTGCTAGCCTAGGACGGACCACAGGGTGATCCCCAGGCATCCCATATGGTTCCCCAAGCCAGGATTGTTTTCTGAGCGCATAGCCAGGAGTAACCCCTGAGTGTGGCCCCCCAAAAAACAAAAACAAAACAAAAAAAAACACAAAAAGAAGAAAATGAATAGCTGACAACACCAAGAACTTATATATATATCGTTATTATATTATATATAACATATTCACCCCAATCAAGAAATGAGCATCTTTGGGAGTGAGGTATAGGCATCCATATATTTTTGGGGGGCCATCTCAAAGAAACTTGCATATTGAAGTCTTAGTTCAGGTATCTTAAAATATGATTCTTTTTGGGGACAGAGATAATTCAGTGATTTAGACATCATATGAGCCTTTGAGCATTGCCAGGGGCAGCCCTAGAAGTTCTGAGTACCACGGGGTACAACAGGCACAGCAGAACCTGAGTAGCTTCGCATTGGCCAAGAATTGCCAAAGGTGTCAAGAGTTTTATTAGCACTTGTGAGCACCCTACCCCAGCACATTAGCACATTGGGCTCTGTATTCCTCCCATACCTTGAGAAACTAAACTTATGTCCAACGGTTACAATGTTATGAAAGTCCTTCCATACTAATGCAACCAGTTACAAAAACAACTGGTCCCATTGAGTACTTTTATTCAAGGAGCATTCATTTTTTGAAGTTTGAATATTAGCATTGACAGTACTTCTCTTGCTAAAATGGAGTTAAAATTATAATAGCTTTTATCATAAAATACTAAGCACTCAAGTAAATTGCTTTCACTTGAAATAATAAAAAACCCTATTATCAGTGCTTTAACATAAAGATATTTAATTATCTCATCTAACATGAAGTCAAGGTGGTCAGGAGAAAGCCGTTATAGAAATTCACTTGGTTAAAAAGTCCTGGGTCCTTGTCATTTTTTCCATTTCTCTGTTTTTAGCATTTTCTTTTCTTTCTTTCCTTCTTTCTTACTTTTTTTTTTTCATGCTGGTAGTTCACTTTCACATCAGAATAAGGGAGAAAAGGCAGGACCACAGACTAGAAAAGTGTGCCTGTTCCTTTTTTATAAGAAAATAACCGTGCCCCATAACCTTCCAATAGACCTCAATCTGCAAAGTTCCATGTGCTTCTGCAGCTGTAAGAAGGTAAAAAGAGAGACATCAGACAAATGGGAAAAGAAAGTTGATGGGTGAAAACCACTGATTCTAAATCTAGACAACAATCACCTGCAGAAACTTTTAAGAACCTAAATCAGTGTTTCTCAACTGGGTACCATAATGGCCCTTTTGTGGACTCCCAGAATATTCCTAGGGGTTATAGTAAAAGTCATATCAATGATGGTGAAGGTGGGTGGTGGGCCACAGCCTGAGTCTCAGCAGACAACTGGCATAGGAAGGATAAGAAGACCACAGTAAAGAAACAAGGACACAGGAAATCATTGAGAAACAACCTGATCTAGATACTCCGAATAATTCCCAAAGGTGTTGATTCTATATACCTAAATATTTATGTATTTAAATATAGAAATTTGAAAATCTAGCATATACCAATTATTGCTAATTTCATAGCATCACCAGGAACAACATGAACTCAAATAACAAACTAGACAGGAAAAATATTAGAGTGGCGATTAACATCTTGTAAAAATATACATTCTTTATTCATTAATAGGGAATATACAGCTGTATTGGGTACATTTGGATACGAGATTAAAATTATCAGTGTATTTTTTCTTTGTACCCCCTCTTCCCACTCCATATTTTTCTTCCTAACTCCATCTTTTTTCCTTCTTTTGCTCTCCTTACCCCATTAGCTCTGGAGCATCTTCATGGCCAGGATCAAATAGTCATATGAAATTTTCTCTTCCAAACGCTAGGCATTGCTTGGATGCTTCCTATGAGAGTTTTCTGCATTTCATGGGGTTATTTAAAGAGATGGTGTGAGTTAGGCTCTTCATTCCAAAGTGGCGAACAGAAATGAGGACAATTGCATGGGTCTTTAGCCAGCTTGATAAATAAGCATGTTCTTCCAATTCATATGAATATGCCATAGGCTGGTTCTGATGAAATTCACCTCCTTGAAGGTGCCACTCAATGGTCTATTTAATATCTTGGAGCTGCTTAAGGCATCTTTGCTGTCTTCTGTTTGGTCATCATCAGCCTTCTTGTCTGCAGCTTAGTTGAGCCTGGTTCTTTCAGACATCTGCCTTCAACATGGCCTCAATTGCCAATCATTATACCTCTCGCTTCTCTTTGGCCAACCTCCTTTTGTTTTTGATTTTGGGCTGCACCCAGTGACACTCAGAGGTTACTCCTGGTTATTGTGCTCAGAAATCACCCCTGGCTTGGGGGACCATATGGGACACTGGGGGATATAACTGATGTCCTTCCTAGGTTAGTCACTTGCAAGGCAACTGCACTACCACTTGCACCACTTCTCTGGCCCCATGGTCAACCTCCCATTTAAGATCAACACTATAAACCAACCACGGTTTGACTTAATTTCTCTTGTGTGTATGGAGGAGGAGAGTTCCCAAGCAATGCTCAAGAGGTCCAGGGCCATGGCCTATGATACCAGGCCAATGGGGCTGGATGTTGCAGTGTTATGTTTTTGAAGTGATGCTTTTTGAGCCAAGACCACACCGCAGGGTGTTGGGAAGAACATGAGACATTGGGGGTTGAATGCAGGTCCTTGAACATGTCTTGCATATATCCTTGATGCCTGAGCTATCTCTTCAGTTCAATACTTTTCCTCTTCTATCACCTATTATATTTCTCTTCAAACTACTTCTTTTTTTATTTTATTTTATTTTGGGTCACTTCCAACAGCACTCAGGGGTCACTCCTGGCTCTACACTCAGAAGTGGCTCCTGGCAGGCACAGGGGACCATACGGGATGCTGGGATTCAAACCACCATCCTTCTGCATGCAAGGCAAACGTCTTACCTCCATGTTATCTCTCCAGCCCCTCAAACTACTTCTTCCTATGACATTTTGTTTTGTTTTCTCTATGGAGAACAGAAAGATAATTCAGTCTTTTGTGTAGCATAAAAAGATAAAGGAATTGGGTTTACATTTTACAGAATTCAAAAAGCTTATTTCTTGCTTTGTTTTATTGGTTATGACTGCAAGGTTTGTAGCTGGTGTTCAGGAAGTTCTGTCCTTTTTCTTGTATCAAGTACTACAAGAGTTCAGGTTGCCTCAGGCAGCTCTGAGCTACACATTCTGACTGACAGAACTTGCCCTCCACATTATGCTCTTGTCTTGGCTGTAGACATTGTGTGCTTTTGGGTCAATTATGTGGAGGAGAATCTGTATCATAGGCAGTAGCAGTGCTCCTGGCAGTTGTTCTTGCCCTGGACAATGTCAAAATCTAACATTGGAAGTGAATGAAACAATAAACAGGACCCAACTGAACCCACTTTCAATGTCTCTTACACTGGATCCCCAAAATAGCCTTGGT
Organism: Suncus etruscus; assembly: GCF_024139225.1. Classification (NCBI taxonomy): domain Eukaryota; kingdom Metazoa; phylum Chordata; class Mammalia; order Eulipotyphla; family Soricidae; genus Suncus; species Suncus etruscus. The sequence continues at coordinate 29,300,784 of NC_064853.1, read as the reverse complement.
TACTCATTACTATCATTTGTGAAGACAAGTAAAATGGAGGGGAAATTGGAGAGGAAAGAGGCAAGGATCTGAGAAGCTTGCCATTCAATTCTTCCTTATACAATGTACAAAAGCAGATCAAGTATATTGCTGTGGCTGGGACTAGGAAAGTAAGGGACCTTGAGCCTTTGGAAGCTGAAGTAAATCTGTTGGTTAGCCACACCATGGTCATTCAATGAACGAATGAATGAACAAATAAATAGAACAGGGAGAGAAGAAAGATAAGGGAGCAATGCCAATGCTCAAAATTTGATGCTGAGGGCTGAGGGGTAGATAAGGAGAAGATCCTGGGCCTACTGATTGTTACCTTAACATCTTTCCAGAACTGACACTTCTGACTTCCTGGACCAGCTTCTTGAGTTCCTCCTTCCTCTTCACCCCAGGCTGTTCTAACCACACAAAAGGCTGGATCCTCATTGGGAGAGGAGGAAGTTGGCAAATCACCAGCCTCCTGCACTCCTCTCTGATTTGCAGTTTATAAAGGACAAGAAGTGCTTCATTCCCAGCCAGGCCTTGCATTCCAGGCAGCTCCATGGTAGTCACCAGCTTGGATAGAGAGGGGCAGCACTAGATTCTTTGCCAATAAATCAAGAAGAGAAGAAAGCCCCTGTCTGCTTGAGCATTCCAGGGAAGTTTTTGGAATGCATTAACCAAAGCAAAATATCAGGCTTGCTCCAACAGATGAGGGCACCCAGGTTTTGCTTATAAATGAAAGCACTGTTTTCCCTACTGAGAGCACTATCCTCAAAGTCCAGCTCGGCAAAGCCTGCCCAGATTTCTCTTCTCCTTACTAGGGTCTGATTGGCTGAGGAGTTTCTCAGAAAGATCTTGCAAAAGCAGCTGAATCTCCTCTCCACTCTGCCTTTTAGCATTCTTGCTTGTCAAGGTGTCACTGCCACACATTTAGAGCAGATCTCAATCCTCTGTTGCCATTGCAGTCTCTCCTAGTGGTGCTTCCTTTTCTCATCCCCTTTCCCCCATCTCCTACCTCCTGGCCTCTCTACTTTTCTTCTAATGTGTCTTTGGAGGGAAAATCTCTTCAGGCATAAAACCCACCCCCTTGATCAGACTTCTGAGGGTCTAACAAACTGTTGACAGCAGCTATACTAGAGACTCACCAATGGTTGACACACTTTCAACTTTTATATACATTCTGGATGAGCACAAATGGCAGCATCCAGTATCATATCAAACCATACAAAGCCCCCATAGTTAGATAGGACCAAAGGGTGCCTATTTCAGGATGAGCAGCTTGAGAACCTCCTACTGGTCCTGCCCTAAGGCCACCTGTGATATCCAGTTTCTCAGGGGTTCCAGTGCCAGGAGTCTGAGCTCAGCCACCAGTTTCCAATCCCATTTACTATCTCACTTTTCCCCACTCCCATCCACTCTAGCCTAGGAGGGATAATTGATGCCAATAGGAACTGGGAAACCTTGCTCTTCCACACTTCCTATCTTTATTTAGGTTCCCCCAAACCCTCAGATAGTGTTTTGAGTACAAGTCATTTATTGAGGCAACTAGTCAGGAAATACTAATCAGGGAAGGAAGAAGGCCCATAAGAACATATTTTTTAATCAAGATACCATCACGTGCAACTGGAGATCCATTCTACCAAGAGCCAGTATAGAATGCATCGTCCGAGGTATCCATCCCAGAGAGGTCTAAGATCTTCTTGCATGAACTCCCATCTGCCACAGCTTTAGGTGCAAACAATTTGTTGGGCTGTTGATCCTGAGGTCACAGAAGACACTGATGTTGAGGGAAAATAGTTTTTAGAGTAGACAAGTGGGACCTTTTCATGATGTAAAGCAAAGTGGTAGACCTGATCCTCAGAGTGTGAGGATGGTTCAGGATCCCTAGGTTACCGGCCTGGTGAAGAGCAGTGAGATTATAGGAAAGAGACATGCTACCTTGCAAGACCAGGAGCAGGACGCAAGGCCAAAAGCAAAAATTCAGGGTGGAAATCTGGGATAAAAAGAGAATTGAAAGTGAGGTTCTGAAATCTGAGCCTCCTTCGCTGTAATAAGTGCAGTTCTCCAGGAAAATTGAGGTCACCTTGTAGTTTCAGTAACATGTGGATCTTGGTAAATGGTATTTACAACAATTGGGGTTTGCTCTTTGACTCTTGGTGGGAAATAACTCAGAAATACCAGGCAGACCCACACAAAGAAGTATTCAGTATGTATGTTCAAGTCTAGCTCCTTTGCATGATCTTCTAGCTGAAAGATGTATTTGTCCATCTCTGTGTTTACAGTAGGTTTTATTTCACATAAAAATTCTGAGTCTTTGATGGATTATTATAATGCTAAGCCATTTTTCTAGGAATGATGTGACTTCTTTTCAATTCAGGGAAAACTCTACTTGTCTAGAACTCTACCTAGATCTGTATGGGAATTGAGAAAAGCTTTCTTGGCTCATGATTGTATTTGAATTACCAATTCAGCATAGCTGTCTGGACCTGTTTGCATTTATAATTTTCACATTTTGATGATTTTTATAAAGAGATGAAAGTATGTGCTATTTTATTATATCTTTACATGTACTGAGTATTAACATATAAAATGAAAATGATTGTATTACTTATTGCTTCTCACATATTTTTTTTTGTTTTTGTTTTTTGGTCAAACTCAGTGATACTCAGGGGTTACACCTGGCTCTGTGCTCAAAAATTGCTCCTGGCTTGGGGACAATATGGGACTCTGGGGATTGAACTGAAGTCCATTCTGGGTAAACCATGTGCAAGGCAAATGCCCTACAGCTGCACTACTACTCTGGCCCCTCATCTATTCTTTATATTACATTGTAGAATAAAGTATTTATATGTCTTTTAAAAAAGTTTTCATGTGGGCAAGTCATTTTTTCTTTGAATTTTATGTAGAAAAGTGTTAACAAATGTGAGTTAGAAAATTGGAATGTTGGATCTGGTAGGACCACTAAACCTCAGCATTTAAGCTTATAAAACAAACACCAGGAAGAGAGACCTCTAGAAACCCCAGGATGAAGAAAAAAGGCCACTACATCTTCAGTGTCATTTTCACCCTACCTTATGTAGACTAGTTCTGAATTTGTTTTTCAGGCTTTAGTGAATGTTTTATCAACAAATCTGTTAGTTTTCAGATGAGAGTGGCTATCATTAGATTTGAAAAAGTTTACACTTAAAATATCTACTTGGTGGTGGTGGAGGTACAGTAATTTTGTATATCAATTCTATAAGCTAACACTATTATAACCTATCATTATACTATGAAAATATATGACATATATAAAATATATATTATAGTTATATATATAAAATATAAGAAATATATAAAAATACTGTATATATTTTTTTGTTTTGTTTTGTTTTGTTTTTTTGGCCACACCTGGTGACGCTCAAAGGTTACTCCTGGTTATGTGCTCAGAAATCACTCCTGGCTTTGTGGACCATATGGGACGCTGGGGGATAGAACCGTGGTCCATCCTAAGCTAGTGCCTGCAAGGCAGTTGCCTTACCACTTGCACCACAGCTCCAGCCCCAGTGTATATTTTACTTTTTAGAAATTGTTGAGAGGGATTGGAGAAAATTGATTGATTCTGGAGTGAACAAAAGTAGAATAAGAAACCTAAATCCGGATCTGGAAATAGTACAAGAGTTGAAGTGTTTGCCTTGATTGCACAAAAGTCATTCATCCAGTTATAATTTTCCAACACCACAGATAGTTCCACCAGCACTACCACTAGGGGTCACTTCTGAGCATAATGCCTGGAATATGGCCCAACTCTTTCTCTACCCCGGACCCAGAAACATGAATCCTATTGTGTAATTTCTGGAGGGCAGACACAGAGAAAACTGATTCTGAGTAGGGAAAAAGGAGGGAGAGTCAGATAACTAGAGTGCAAGCTTTTGACATTTTAAGGTACTAATATACTTGGGGGCATAGGCCACACCCAACTGTGCTCAGGGCTTACTCATGGTTCTGTGCTCAGGAGTAATTCCTGGTGGTCTCAGAAACCATATATGGTGCTAGGGATTGAATTCAGACCTGCACAATGTAAGATAAAAACCAATTCCTCTGTGTCCAGAGTTACTTTTTTTTCCCCTGAAGCTGGTAGAATTCTTCCCTTACACATCACCGATCACCAGCTCTCCATGTTTCCCCAGTCCTCCAGAAGGGATCCCTGAATACAGAGTCAGCAGAAATAAGTCCTGATAATTTTTGAATGTGACCCCAAAATAAAACAAACAAAAATTGGGAGGGAAGATTTGCGAGTCTTCCCAGAATTTCTTTTCTTTCTACCTAATTAAGTTTTCCCTTTCCTCATACTTTCTATTAATTATTTTCTGGAAGTTCCGTGTATCTTTTCTGAGTTCTCCTTTGATTACTCTGACAGTTTAAAAATCAAAGCCAAAAAGAATTCTCTTAGGCTTCTGCAGAGACAGAATGGAGGTGTCAGTGCTACACTACTGCTGTTGCATCTGGCTTCCACAAGGTGGCACTGTTGAAGGCAGCCACTGTTAAGAACAGGAGTTGCCTTAGGCCAGCTGTGGAGCTAAGAGAAATGAAAAGACCTTGGTTGGCACTTAGTTTTCCATTCTTAAAATGTTCCTTTCATTCCTGTCTGATTAAACAGCCATCTTTCAAGCAACAAGCCACCCCCTTTGCACTGTGACTCTGAGGTCTGATGATTCAGACTCAAACTCCTGCCCCTCCAACCAACCCCTCCTAGCCATAGTCTAAGAAGATATGTAAGTTTTGTTGCTGAGCTTTCCAAATGCAGAATCTCTATTTCTGCTTTTTCAGACCATTTCACAGTGCCGAGTTCATTTCTATTTCTGCCTATCTGATGCTGTTAGCTCCTCTTGTTATATTATAATGATTCTATGATAACTATACCCCTAGCAAAACATCTTCTCTAGCAGTTATTAGAACTGTTTCAGGAAGAAAAGGCATATCTTAATAGGAAGAACTTTGAAAATCCAGAGCCCTATAATATCTACTAGAAGGGGGTGAAAATCTCATTTTCAAAAAGACTTAAAAGAGACTATTTAAGTACATTTACACCAATATCCCAGCAGGTCTGCAGACAGACCATTCCACCTTGATATGGCTTTGAGTTGACAAGGCTGGCCTGGAGTAACAGTAATCCCTCTGTCCCCCCAAAGTGCCTACTCTCACAGTTTCCCCTCTTTTGTCAAAACTAATGAGTCACGATTTTAGTAATGTTTTTCTGTGACTCCAAAACCATTTTGTTTAATGAGGTACTAAGTCTTTATAATTAGGCCCAGAAGGAAACGAGGATGCAGCCCTTAAGAGCAATAATTATTTCAGTTATTTATGGTAATAAAAAATTGAAAATAGGAATTCTTCCTCAGAATGTGACTATTTATTCTTTTACATATTGCCTAACAGGCAATTACCCTATTAAGGCAGCGTTGGGTTGCTAAAGACATTAATTGAAATGTAAATTAAATGTAAATCAGCTAATTAAATTGATATGTAATGAACTTGTCAGGCGGGTCTCTGATCAGATGCATTTCACTAATAAACAAGTGAGCTGTGGCCCAACACACAGCTGGGGTATCAGTGCCTGAACTATCCTAGCCAAACAGAGCCGAGAAAGGAGGTCTACCTTTCCCAAAGGGTCAGCAGCAAAAGCATGCCACTCCTCCAGGTCCTCAGAAACCCTTTTTTTTTTTAAGAGAGCCACTTCTTTTGGCTTCCTGGTTGTGGTTTCAGAGAAAATGCAATTAAGGTTGGGAGTGGTTGAGGCAAGGGGCTCTTCCTCCAGAAGTTGCAGGCTTTGAATGCAGTTGTTTAGACCACAGCTATTTCTTCCTAGTTTTTCCATTGCTTTGTCTTCATCTGTGGGTTGGTTTCTGCCAAGTCTCTACACCTACCATAGGCAAGAATGGGAGTGATTTTGTTCCCACAACCACTGAAATCCCTGAGTGCAGCTTGTGGAAATGGAACAAGAATAACTTTATAGTGGGTTTGCACCAGCAACTGCTGTGCCATTGTTACCTAGAGATCCAGTGCTGGGGTCATTCACGGACCATCAAGTAACAAACACAGTGAATGGTGGAAAAAGAGCTTTACTGGCAAGGATCTAGCACGTGGAAGATGGTGGACTATGTTCTCAATGTAACCATCTTCTCTGCTCAGAGGCAAGAAGAGATTTTATAGAGAAAGAGAAACCCTGGAAAGTTCACTTTTAAGAAGCAGGGTGAAGGGGCCGGAGAGATAGAATGGAGGTAGGGCATTTGCCTTGCATGCAGAAGGACAGTGGTTTGAATCCCGGCATCCCACATGGTACCCCGAGCCTGCCAGGAGCGATTTCTGAGCATAGAGCCAGGAGTAGCCCCTGAGTGCTGCTGGGTGTAACCCAAAAACAAAACAAACAAACAAACAAAAGAAGCAGGGTGAAGTCTGGGCTGTGAGTGATCAATAAATTTCCTCCTGGATCAATTTCCCAAGGAACCTTGTCTTACCTATCAATATTTGTGAATAAGATTTCTGCTCTCTTACTCTTGAAGACAAGGGAAGTGGAACATTCTCAACAATTTAACCATCACTACCCAAAGAAGTTTTTATTTTTACTCCTGAATTCAACTCTTAATTTTAGGGGGCTTTCCTCAGTTTTTAAAATAATAAAACACTTCAACATAATTGGTAAATAAGTACTTAGCCAATATTGCTTCCTCCTGCAATGGCTATTCCCTAATAGGCCTTTCTGGACTCTTGAATCTTGTTCTAAATGACTGAAAATGACTCCATGATTCAAGCAAGGAAAGGATGAATGCTTGGTTAAAGAGTAGGCCTTCGGAACTCTGCTTAGTTGTAACTGTTAGTGCTCTTGCTATTCTGGGTGTTAAATATTTTGACATGTTTTCCCAGGTATCACCTAAACCAATCCCTGAAATTAAGAAAATTGCAATTACTGATTAATTACCCTTATGAATTTACACTGTTGCCAGGGGAAAGGCCTTTTCAGGAATACTCTAAATTCATTCCAGAGCAATGATTCTCAAATTTTAATGTGTCTCAAAAACCTCTGGAGAGAGCTTGTTATAATACAGTTTTTGACCCCACAGGACCCTAAGACTCCATTTCTCCGAGTTCCAGATGATATGGACACAGAGGGCCTGAGGAACATACTCTAGTCTAGATCCTTGCCTTCTTGGGAGAAAGAAGTGCCTGCTTATTCCAATCATGCTTTATTGAATAGGTCTGATAAGAAACCTTGTGGAGAAACACTGCCGTAAACAGAGGCCTAGAGACACAGAGGTCCAGAGAATGAATCCACTCTCCCATATATTTTTACAACTAAAATTGTTTTTGACCAAGTTATGTGTGTCTATAAATTGTCTATGGCTGCTTAATGTTACATTCATGTAACCAGAAAATTATGACAGGGATAGTAGGGTTTATAAAGTCTAAAATATTTAGTAACTGTTCTTTAGAATTATAGTTTGTCTTCCTTGGATCTAGATTAATGGAGGAAGTGGGCGTTCCTCCATTAATCTAGATCAGATGGAAGTGTAAGTCTCCTCTATCAGGTTAGTTGCTACACAGATGAAACAATTAAAATGAACTATATCCACATGGTCCTCATTTATTTAGTAGGTAAAATAATCTCTAACTTAAAGAAACCAACTCTTTGAAGGCTAACTATAGTACTTAAACTAATAGATTTCCAGGAAAGCCCAAAGGCCAACATGATTTCTTTATTGGAATGCATGTTTAGGAAAACCAGATTCAATTTGTCTTGGTCTTCTCTATAGAAGTTCCAATGTGATCATTTTTTTGGGACCCCAATGAATAACTTAGATGTATATACATACCATCTGGCAAAAATATTGTGCTCATATCATAATCTGTGAAGCAAGAGTAGTGGTAGGAAAGGAAAGGTATGTGGCTTTAAAAATTGAACTCCCTGATTCCCAGTGATAAAAAGTACAAGTAGTAGTGCCAATAGTAGAAAGTAATAAACTTAGCAGACTTAGAGTTGGTTATCTTATAATTCTTCTTAATTTCTCATTCTGGCAGCTGAACAAAGAGAGACAACATGGTAGAAGATGGTAGAGTACTGCAAATGTAACCAGGTGGTAGGTTAATGATGATTTTAAAGGATGTGGTATGTTTTTGAAAACAAATCAACTAGGGATGCTGATCCCTGTATGTGCACCTTTATGCCCTGTTTTAAAAAATAATCAGAAAGGGGCCTGAGAGATAGCATGGAGGTAAGGCGTTTGCCTTGCGTGCAGAAGGTCGGTGGTTCGAATCCCGGCGTCCCATATGGTCCCCCGAGCCTGCCAGGAGTGATTTCTGAGCAAAGAGCCAGGAGGAACTCCTGAGTGCTGCCGGATGTGACCCCGCCAAAAATAATCAGAAGTAGATGCAGTTTTAAGACAAGAAGACACTGCCTCAGGATTATATTAAGGCCCTGATTATTGTCTAGTTGAGAGGCCCTGGATGTGTAGACAGTCAATGTTACACTGGTCTTCTGCTTATGACATCACAATAAATAAAACTGAAGCACAGGAAGTCACCTGTACTCTGAGGGCTCTCCTAAATTCCATATAACCACAATTGCTTAGTTGGTGTTGGGTGTTCAGGACAAGGTGCTTTAAGGAACAAAGCCTAGAGGAGAGAAGAACTAGTACTGTAATCCTCAATAGTAATGAAAATGACATATTTAGGATAGAGAAAAAAAGCCAATTTGATTGAAATACAAAGGACAAGGGTACATGTCATGAGAGTAGAGATTTGAATAACTGTATATAGATTTATGAATACTAAATTAAGTCATACACAAAACAATGTTCTTTCCTGATTTCTTTATTTCCTTCCTTCCTTCCTTCTTCATCTTCAATCTCTCTTTTCTCCCTCTCTCCTACTTTCTTTCTGAAACTTTAGTAAAAAATTTGGTACAAGGATAAAAATATATGGTGACTAAAAGTATCTGGGTGAAGTTTGAGATTTCAAATATATGAATCTGAATTTTTAGGATGTTGTTACAGTAGAGATTAGGATCAGAGATTATTGGTGCCATTTGTGGGAATAAAAGGGCATTTTTGAGACTGGGGAATGACTAAAGGGTTAAAAGTAGAGTTCTGTTTGGAATTTGAATCCAGACAGACTTTCCGCTTTACCACTCACAAATAATGTGGCCTTTGACCTAGCTCCCCAGATCAACAAAATGGGTAATGTAGGACTTTCTTCTTGAGGTTAGGGGAAGGAATAAAAGTTCATGCAAATCTTATGTCAGAGACACTTGCATCAGCATTCATCTGACAAAACCTTCTTGAATGGTAGTTATGGGCCAAGAAATAAGCAAGCATCATAATTTTACAAACCTAAGCTTTGAAAATATTCACTAATGTGCCATACTATCAAAAAAATCTATACAAATGCTTAGACAGGCCCAGAATAAGGTGGAGTATAGAGTGTTAAGGGCTGAGTGTAGGTAGCTGCTCATTGGCAGTGTTGTATGCCCTGACAGAGAGAGGACTTGCTTCCCAGTGATTGGTAAAGCTTCAATGGAGAAGGGTATGTGGGTGGTTGTACAGAATAGCTGTTTTTCAAGTCAGTCATAACTGGATTCAAATTGACAGCTGGTCTTGACCTAACTCTGCAGTGTTGAATTCTACAGAAACACCAACTTCTTATCTAGAACCTCATGGCTATGAGCAACCTGCTTGGGCTTCTGCAGGAACCACATATTTAATAACTATGTCCACCAGCTTCTTTGTTATTTTCACTTTAATACAGCTCATCAGGAGTTTAGCATTGAGGAGCCCTTGAATTTGAAGTGTATGGAGCAATTAAACTCCCTCCAGGGAGACTCCAGGCCAGGAGAGTGTCAGTGCATCGAGATGAGCAATTGTGTATTTGTCTCCCTCATGCCAGAAAAATGGAACACTTCATACTGCACCAAGGACTTTGACCACCTTTCACTGGACTGTGTGTACATTGACTACTATATAATTAATCTAGAAAATGATTCCTCTAATAAACTCAGAGAACTTTCCTGGCATCTCTTCGTTTCTTTTAATTAGCTATCATTGAGAATGCCATTACAATCTGCCTGATATGCTTCAGACCTACCTGAGAGGAATGATCAATAACGCTGAGCCAGTGATGGCCTTGCTGGCCAGCAAAGTGCTAACTCATCTCTGCTGTCTTCTCACATCAGTGGTGGCAGAGAGTGTCATCAGCTGCATTTTGAAGCACAGAGAGATGAAGGGCCCAAGTTGACAGCAGGTGTCTTGTCTCTGAAGTCAGGTCATTAAAAGCATAGGCTCAAGTGAGGCCTATCTGCATTTACACCCCAGTCCTAATAGTTACTGACCTTATAGGCCTGGCTAGTGTTAACCTTACCTCTGAGCTTCATTTTTGTGGGGAGTGCTGCCACATTCATGTGACTATCAGGGCTGGGTGTGTCCTTTTCCTACTTGGGAGCATCTTCAATTCATTCCCTCATCCCTGGTATGGGTGACTCTGAGCCATAAATCCTTTAGCACTCACCATTCCCAGCAGCTGTAGTTTGCACTAAGGAAACCTGCTCCAAGTCGAACACTTTATTGGCTGATTTTCTTTCTCTGTCTATTTTCCCATTTCCCTGTTGTCTTTTCCTGGGAACTCTTCAATAAATTTCCAGTACTTGGGTTCTTACTTCAGAGTCTGTTTTAGGGAAACCTGACTTAAAACAGAGACCTTTGACAAGTTATTTCACTTTTCTTGGGTTCTTAGTTTGCTTTTCTGTGAAAAGAGATAGGGTAAGGGTACTTACCTCATAGGTGTGTTGGGAAATTTGAAGGAGATTGCATATGGAAGGTTTTGCACAATGATCTTTATACTAATCTAATTTATAACCCCTGAATGGAAAATAATTGAAATGTCCACTAGGAGGCAAAAATAAATTAGGTTTTATCTGAATGTAGATGATTACACAGTCAGAAAGAAATGGATATGTTAAAAGAAACTTCGATGAGATGGAGACTTGTATGTGAAAACTATACATTACACAATTTAGCTAGGGAACTGTGAGAGGGAATGTATAAAACTATAAATGCAAAATTATAATTTTGTTAGAAATATACTAAAACACATTAAAAGATTTTGCTTTCTTAGTGGTGCTGAGTTATTTTCTTTATGCTTTTTTACTGTTCAAATTTTAAAATATTCCAGAAATAGTATTAATGTTCCTAGTTAAGAAATAAAGATTTGCTCCTTATAGAAATGAACGTCAACTTCGTGATTTAAGCTAAAATTAAAATAGACACATATATAAGTGATTTAATATATATTAAACAATATATATGAACATCACACACAGTTTTTTTTTTTTGTTTGTCCTTTTCTGGGTCAAAATTACTATTGATTAAAGGGAACCTCAGCTTTCTTGTAATAGTCTTGCAATGAGGTCAAGGTTTTGCAAGGCCCCAAGGAAGATCTATATCCAATATCCTTGAATCTATACTTTTGTTAACTGGCCCTTCTGGGATCTCCCCATTCTAATCATGCTCTAAGATAGTTCCCTAGCTGCCACATATTTTAGCTCTATTGCTCTTCTGGCTCTTCTTGCAGACTTAGTTCCAAGCTGGTGCTTTTCCTTCCACCAAATTGAGGCAACAGACCAACTATGATAGCTTATATGGCCCAGATCACGTGGCTTAGGTCAGGATTTATTTCTTCAGAAGACACTTTGATTTACCTGCCCCTGCTCCATGTTGACTCCACTTCCTTCAAAATACTCTACACCTAATTTCTCCCAATCTCTATTTGCCCCTCTCTGCCCCTCACAATTGTAGGTTGAAATTTTTCTTAGGAAAAGGAAATTCATCTGTCAATATATAGACATGGCTATCTATCCAATCATCCTTCTATCCACCCATCTGTCCATTCATCCACTCAGCAATCACTAGGCACGCAACTCCATGGGGACACAGGGCAAGAGTTTTGAGATCCAGAGTTGACTCAGATTCTGCGTATAGCATATTTCTCAGCTATAGGATACCAAAAACAAGGTACTTTCTTTACTTGCTTTCCTGGGGCCCAAGTGTAACTCATACCTGTAAAATCACCCCAGTGCACCATATTTCCAATCCTGGGTAAGCGGGGTGAAGCAGGGTTGCCACACAAATAATACAAACCAGGCTGAAGGTGAAACACATGTAGTCTGGCAATCTTCTACCTCATGTCAAGAGTGAGATGCCTAACAGAACTTATTTTTGTTTGTTTGTTTTTGGGGCCACACCCGGTGATGCTCAGGAGTCACTCCTGGCTATGTGCTCAGAAATCGCTCCTGGCTTGGGGAACCACATGGTCTGTCTTAGGCTAGTAGTGGCAAGGCAGATAGATGCCTTACTGCTCCATGCCACTGCTCTGGCCACAGACCTGTTATTTTTATTGAGAATAGAGACCACCCCCAGGTGGGAAGTAGGGACAGAGTAAGGACAGATAGCTCAGGCTATCCTAAGCCAGCCCCGCCCAGGTTTATATGTAAGACAATCTCTGTTTTAGGGTAAAACCAAATTGTAAATAGATACAAAGGAACAAGGAATTATCTTTGTTTTTGGGTAAAACAAGATGTAATCTAACAGAAACCCACTCAATATGTGTAGTTCTTTGTACTACAGAGAAAGTACATAGAAAATGCTGCTGAAGGACAAAACCTTTACCTCAGCTGCCTGTAATCCTGAGTCCTCTCTGTTTTGCAGGGAGATAGCTCAAGGCAGTGGTTTATTACTATTTCTAACAGTATCCTAATGGGATAGAAGAATTCTCATTTGTTGGTGGTTAGCTCAGGAACATACCCTTTCACCATTTTCTTCCCAGTTTCCTTCCTCACTCTGCCTCCATGTCTCAACTGACACAGACTGCTTCCTCTCAGTTCCTTGTCCCAGGTATGCTTTGGGAAGAACATGGACTAAGATCTCATGGCAGACATTACAAATGGAGACTGGATGAAAAATATGTTATAACATGAAGGGAGAAGAGCTCTATGAGAGGAAAACAAATGACTACCTGCTGTTCCTAAAGATCTGGTTACCTCATTATCCTAAAAGACCAAATCTTCCAAGTAGGAGGGCCAGAGTATGGGTGTAACCAAGCAGTTTAGAAATAGTGAATCTTGGATAAACATGAAAGTTCATGATATTAATGGTTACCTTACATGGGAACACACCCATTTGCTAGGGACTTGACTCACATTATATATTTTGTTCTTTATCAACTTCGTGTGGCCTGAGCATTAATCCCTCTGGTCCTGTAAGATCCTCAAATCAAAACCCCCACAATTTCATACTCTTCACACGAGTCCACTCTCAGTTTTCCAGCTATTGGGCAAACACTTTCTTTTGCGGGGGACCATACCCAGTGGTGCTCAGGGGTTACTCCTGGCTTTGTGCTCAAAAATCACTCTTGGCAGGTTCAGGAGACCATGTGGAATAACAGAAATAGAACCTGGGTCCATCCAAGGTTGGCTTTGTGCAAGACAAATACCCTACTGCTGTGCAATTGCTTTGGCCCCAAGTGCTAACACTTTCTAAGGAACACCTTAGTAATCAAGGTTGGGAGGAGCCAGAGTATGTTTGTGCCTGAAAGAGCAGCAAATAATTTGAAGTCCAGTTACTCACTGCTAACAAACACAACATAAAGCATTACTTTATTTATTCTCTCTGGACGCTCAAGTGTGCTCCATGATGTCTGTTACACAGTGATATTAATTAGGTCTGCTGCATCACTGCACCTTCTGTAAGCAAGACTTGTTGAGTCACTTGGTGGTCTCATCTCTCCAGAGTTCTCTGGATCAGCGTCAGGTCTGGGGACAGAGAAAATCTTTGGGAGGCTGGCAACACTACCAGTGCAGCCAAGCCTAGCATGAAAATTTACCATCTGGACAACCTACCCACTATAAGAGGAACTAGCAACCTGACACACTTCTCAGTTAATATGAGATCCTTTTTCAAAGCAAGCAATTGGGTTGAAGGTAGAGTTATAGAACCCCTAAATGGCAAACCTGGAAGATTCTTTAGTAATCACCATCAGGATAATCACCATTTTATAGAATTTTTTTATAAGCCAAGGCTTAGAGAGGGAGAGTGACTATTCCAAAGTTATAGAACTTTTAGTAGATAGTTGATTAGGGTTAGATTATAGAGGTTTTTGCTTCACCATCAGGTTCTTTATATATGTATTTATATATTACTATTATTTATTTATATATTATTATTTATATATATGTGTGTATATATATATATATATACACATTCTTTTGAGTCCCTTCATCTGCCTCTTCCTGTGAGGCTGTGGAAAAGAAGCATGCAGAGGATGTTAATTCCTTCTCCCCACTATACCCATTTTCCCCTGGATTTCACCTATATTTTGCAAGTGAAAAAAATTGAGGTTCAAGGTGGGAAGCTTATAATAATTATATCAAATTTAAATTCAGTTTTTGAGCAAGCATTTTCTGTAACAATTAGTTCTGCATTATGATGAGTGAGCAGATGACTAAAAGAATAAGTGAAAATACATACTAAACTATATGTTATCACAATGTTAAGAGAAAGAATTAAAGCATGACTGATGAACAGGGCTGAATGTTTGAAAGTTCCTGCCTTGTGGCTTTGCTTTTCAAAAAAGTAAATCTCTCAAGTCTGTTGAAGCTACAGAGCAGGCCAGAGCCATGAAGAATTTAATTCATAATAGCAACTCTCCTCCACTTTCAATCATTCACCCTGTTTGGGACCGGGCCTCTGTGAGTGCTTCTAAAATGGAACAGAAATTAACACTCTGAAACTGTCGTGTTTTGCTCTCTAAGTGAAGTTTGGGCAGGTTATGAGGAGTGAGGAGAGTTATTCCTTCCTTCATAATACAACATCTCAGTGGATTCTTTAGAGCTTTTGCCAAGGAGAGCCTGAAGGAGAAAAAAAGAGACAGAGATGGACAGGAACACGGAAGTTGAGATTCAGGAAAGTGACCCAAACATATCATCTGCTGATAAGAGTGTCAGGGAAAGAGTTCTCGCAGGCTCCTGCCCCAAGAGACTGGCCTGTGGAAGTCAGTGTCTGCCTTCAATGGATGGTGGGGGAAGGAGCTGACAGCTGTCTGTGCATGGTTTCAGGAAGGGCAATCCATTAATATGAATGAAAAGTCAAGAGATTAGATAGAATTTCAAACAGGAATTAAACCCAACCCTTCTGACTAAGAGTTGAGGTAATACTGTGCTTAGAATTGACAATGATCTATAATCTATACTAAGTAATACACACACAAATGTCTGCAACTGTACCAACTCATGCATTTTTACACCTAGGTATAAAGAAATTATGCATTACAACTTGATGACATGCAGATGCACTAGTTTTCACATATATACTAACTCCCATATTTATATACTCTACCACACTATGCATCCACACACAAAGAAGCATGAAATTACATGCATATATGCTCTATTACACTCAGACTCTGTTACCTATTGTTTTCTTTTCTCCCAGAGACACATTTAGCTTCAAAGTTTGGTGGCTTCTGGGTAGATCTGTTCTATGCTTACCCCATTTGTCTATACGTTGATTTTAAGAGATTACCCTTATGTATTACTTTCTGGAAGATAAAAGGAAATATTTGGCCCCAATTAGGCATGTCATCCCTACTTTTAGCAGCAGCAACTACAGCAGCAAGAATGAATGAATGCTCTCTGCCTGGTCATGTGCTGGGCTCTGAGCCCTGGGCCTCAGTAAGACAACATTTTGTTTTCTCTAATCATCTCTTCCAAAAACAATAAAGTTGAGTTGAGAAGACACAGCTGATACATAGGAAAATTGAAACATCAAACCTATTGTTATGAGCCAAGTGAGATGATTTCACGGTAGTTTTATGAGAGCTTAGAAAAAAGTTAACTATGAACATTGGAAGGCTAAGGGAGACCTCCTGGAGGAGAATACTTGAAGAATATGTAGGTATTGAGGCAGCAAAGAAAGGAAGCATCTAGCAAACACAAGAGGTTTAATATTCCATCCAATTTTGTTGGATAAGATAATAATAGTCAGCTCAAAGGCAAAACAAGGTCAAAGTGAAGACTTTATTGATGTCTCAGAGGCAAGAAAATACTGAGAATTGTTTTCTAAAATACATAATTTCTCCCATACCTCCATTCCTGAAGATTAGCACTTTCCCATCAGAGTAAGAAATACATCCATAGAAACCATGCAGTAAAACCAATCAGGTCAAGATATTTTCTTCATGTCCCATCATTGTCAAAATTGGGGACAGAATTCACTTTCCTAAGGGCATTATACATAAATCCTTCTGAACTTACATATTTCTTTCTTGTGAAGAGATGAGTTTAGGGAGCATGCTGGGGTAGAAGAAGAGGTCTTGGAATGATCAGGGTAAACCCTATATAGTTAGTGAGCAGCATTTGCTTTGCAGTGCTGGTGTGGGACAAGGAAAGATGGTGATCTCCTCCATACTATCCCACCTCTCCATCTAAGCTCCTGGCAAAGTTTCTCTCATTCTTTCAACTCCAAAAGTAGTGCCAACCTGGCCTATTATGGTGACAATTCTTCAATCATAGAGGAAAATCAGGACAACTTACACAAAGAAGAATGCCTAGAGTCCAGCTCAGGGGAATGAAGTGAAATGAGGTCGGACAGAGGGGAAAAAATGAACCAGACAACTCCCTAAGGTAGAGGCTTTTTACAGTCAACATTAAATATTCATTGTATTGTCAGTCCTACAGCTAGCTACACATGGAAAAGCAGAGGGGAAAAGGAAGAGAGGTAAGCACTGAAGCCTGCTGGACTTAGTGTGTGTGACTAAGTGCAGACCATTTCTTTCCAGACCGCTGCTTCTTTATCACAGAAATGAAGAGGACAAATACCCACTTCCTAGGTTGTTGAAAGGATTAGATGAGATTATGTGAGTTAAATCAATACTCCACTAAAACAGAACTGCAGTAACAGTTCTTAGTAGGAGAGGTAGTACTAGTAATAAAAAATCAACATCAAATTCACAATAGTAGAGGAAGCAGGAGTAGTGGTAGTCCAGCAGTACCCATAGTAGCCATAATAATAACAGCAGCTCTAGAAGCTTAGTAAGAGTAATAATGGTAATAGCAGATTAGCAATATTAGTTGAGGCAGTAAGAGCAGCAGCACCAATAGTAACAGTGGTGTCAGTAGTAGTAGCAGTAATAAAATAGCAGCAGAGGTGATAGATTGGTGGTTGTATTGTATTGTAGTATTTTAGTACTCCAATTATAGTATTAATAGATCATCGTAATTATAGGAGCACCTATACTAACACAGTAGGAGAGCAAAGTCAGGTGTAGAAGTATTAAAAAATTAGCAATAGTCGCAGAAGGAGCAACTATAGATTTAATTGTCATTATGACAGGAATCAATGATTACTTTTTCCTGGTTTATGAAAAAATATTGGATTTGCAAAAATGACTAGAGGTGTAAATTGATCACCTCCATCTCTCCATAGGGACAGAGGCTTTGAACATCATACAGGACTTCTGGCTCAAAGTCCAAAGCATCCTCTTATTTGGTGACTGGATTTTGTACTCAATTAGAACCTAATTTGGCAGGAAAGGGTGAATTATGGAAAAATTCTGAGCATTGGCATGTTTCAGAGACCGAGCCTTTGGGAAGATGTGTGAAATTAGAATCCAAGATGAGCTCAGGACGGAATTTTGGATTGGAGATTCTTTCATTATTTCTGCTACATTGACTAAGTGCCTCAAGATATAGCTGGGGCTGTTTCATTGCTATGGAATATAGAGAGATGAATAAAACTCAATCTTCATTCTGAAAAAATTATATAAGTGAATATCTAAATGAACAATAGATAAGTATATAAAAAAGCAAATGCCGGGGAACACGGAAATGAAAGCACTTCATTATAATTGATGAGATTGAGGAGGCTGCCATGGAATTGAAATATCTGGGTTACATCTTTAATGATAAGAAGGATTTTCTTTATATGTAGAGATGGTGGATGGATAAAAGCAACAGCAGATAGGCAGAAGCAGCAGGAGATGGCAACTGATCAGAGGGGAGGTGTGAAAGACACAAAAATGAGAAGATATCCCATTAAAAGAGGTGCTATAGATAGAGGGCCCTGCTTTATAGAGATCCTGGACCAACTTCTACAGACAGCTGAGAGATTCTGGAGGCTGGAGAGCAGAGGAGGATGCCAATGAGGGACTATTCTAGCAATCTATGTAGGAAAGGTGGAGGGAATAAATGGATGGGAGAGCATAAAAGTAGTGGAGAAAGGGAAAAAAATTCTTCCATTTTCTTTCCTCATTCTTTGAGATAAACATGCTGTAGGCTTTAAGTAATTAACAAGACAAAAAATAGCAAGTGGTGGAGCAGAGATTCATGGGTTCCAAAAGCACCTGATTCCACAAAAGTGCCTGCAAGCAGGTACATCAGAAGCAGAAGCAATAGATTATGACTGGTCAAACAAGTAGCTCAGTGGGTTCAGTGTTCATGGGCTGAACACATTCTTTGCATACAGGAGGCCTGGGGTTTGAGTCTTAGTGAGCATGAGCACCATCATAAAAAACCCCTGACTTAGGGAAATGAGTTGTTTGTGAGCAAAATGTAGTGTGTCCTAAAACCTTAGAGTAAAAAAAGAGAAGAAAGAAGGGGAAAAAGGAGGAGGAAGCCATAGATTTACAGTAACTGACTGACTTTTGGAGGAGATGGTGAGAATTGGGTGACAAAATAATTAACCAGAAAGACATTGCCAAGGAGAGCATCAAATTCTGACTGAAGATTGACATAGGGTCAGCCAAAAATAAATCTTGTCTTTGGAGACAAGCAATTTAAACATTATAAAGCTATAGCAGGCATCATAGGATGATTTTCTGAATCTGTCAAGCTTAGCAGTGAAATTTGGGGTGTGCACAAGTTGGGCTTGTGGCCCAGTCCTGTCCTCATTACTTCCTATCTGTAGACCATGAGCAAGGAACTCAATCACACTAACCCTGTCCAGCATGAACCTTGAGTTTCAGAGTAAGAAGACCTAATCAGGATGAGAGCACTTCTGGGAAATGTTGTGTTTCATCTGGCAGAGCATATAAAATCAATAATTCTCTAGACACAATCCCTTGAAATTGCATGTCAATCAAAAATAACATAGAAAGAATCTCATACAAATCCTAGTAAGAGTTATTTTGTTGTTTTGGCTTTTGCTTTTGGGGCCACACCTAGTCAAGGATTACTCCTGACGGTGTGGGTCACTCCTTGCAGAGCTCTGATACCATGTAAAGAGATAATTTAGAACTGGGATTGATTGTGTGAAAGGCAAACACCTTAATTCATATACTATCTCCCTGACCTTTTTATTTTGATAAAATAATTTATCTTTCAGACCTATATTCCATTTTTTTTTAGTTTTGTCTATTCTGTCTCTATTCAGACTGGGCTAAGATTGTGTCCAACACTTTTTTCCTCTGTACAGAGGCCCAGTATTTGAGATTTATTTTTTCCTCAAGGACACAGTGAATTTGAAGTTCATCTACACCACTTGTTCATTACATACTCAGTACACACAAACTCTGTTATGTGTTTTGAGTTGTGTTGAAGCCAACATTAATGAATAAGATGTAAGCTACTAGCCTGATACTGATTTCTGTATTTTTCTAGACCCTTATATCATTGTCCTTGAGAAAAATCTATACTTTTCTCTTCATCTGCAAGTAAGAATGACTTCAGTTTCAAAGAAAGGGATTTCCAGTCCTTTCAAACAAATGGGGCTGGGGTGATTGCAGAAAGGGTTCTATTGCATGAAAGGTACCTGATAGATGTTGTTTTCATAAGAACTCTTAACATGATCTCTAATTATTAAGAAATATTTTAAGTACACATACATTTTATTAACTTTAGGCACTATGTTGTACATCAACATATTTAATTCTCACAATAACTGGGGAAGTAAATATTGCCATTCCCATTTTACAGTTGATGATCCTCTGGTTGCACAAGGTTAAATTTCTTGCCCACACAACTAGTTACTAGAACCAGGACTCCCAGTTAGGTTTGCCTGACTTTCAAACTCAGATTGTCTTTAGAATTCTTCCTGTTTCCAGTATAATATCTCCTTTATTCTGCATGTCCTAAGGTGCTATGATCTGATCTGATCCAGGAGGAAAGTGTCCTCTAATCTCAGTGCATTTACACTGCTCAGGAGGCATCCATCCAAAGAAGAATTCTGAACAATAACTGAGGAACAGATTTGATTACATTCATGTGGACCACAAGGGAGAATAATAAACTATCTGCCTGGAGTCAGTAATCTAGAGGGTGACAATAGGATGCTTAGAATATTCATAAACCTCTATAAGTCAAAGAACAAATGCCCATGTCCTGTTGGAACACCTAGCTTCAAGACAGACAAGAGCATGGGAAGCAGAGATGAAGAGAAGGCAAGGTTTCAGGAACAAATACCAAAATATTCTGAAACATTATGTCACTTACAAGCTGAAATTTTCAAGCTCATTTTTTCTCTACCTTTATGTTATTTTGTTCCTATTTATTTTCCTGGTTTCACCTGATTTTACCTGGAGACAAATGGAAAAAGTCTAAAGGAAATGAAACTGGGTTTGAATCCATCCATATTCTCACTAGACATATAAATTAAAATAAGAGATTTCACCTAAAGGATTTCCAGTTTTTTCACCAAGAAGCTGTTAGGGATATCAAATAAGGGAATAGGTACAGAGGTGTTTAACAGAATAAATGACTTGCAAAAACATGTGATAAGTATTGAGTAGAAATGGAAATGGTTCCTGAATCAGGAAAAGAATACAACTCACCCTATTCTTCCTTACTCACATAGAGAAAGCTTCTATCTAATTCCTTGCTGTAGATAATGTCAGCAGTGGCAGGTACTGCAGTGCCTACAACTTGTCTAACACAGATATGGAAGATTAATAGACCATTGGTTCCTACCTCTGAGTGTATGGATTGTATGGAACAAATTTGGTGTTGCTGATGGTGTAGAGCCTGGAAAAGTTTGAGAATGCCCTACACTTCCTTTTTATAAATAGAGGTGTCCACTCTCCTCAGAAGTACACAAAAATAATAACTTGGTAGCTGGTTTTCCCTGAGTGTGGGTCTGTCCTGGTGGGGGGAAAGAGAGGGGAGAGAGAGAGGAGACAGAGGAGAGAGAGAGGAGAGAAAAAAGAGGAGAGGAGAGAGGAGAGAGAAAGGAGAGAGAGGAGAGAGAGGAAAGAAAAAGGAGAGAGATAGGAGAGAGAGACAGAGAGAGACAGAGAGACAGACTGGGAAAGTATCTCTGGTTGGCTCACCTGCCTGCCTGGTACTGTCCTCCTTCCTAGTGCTGAAATACTTCCTCTCTAAATCAGGGGTCTCAAACTCAATTTACCTGGGGGCTGCAGGAGGCAAAGTCAGGGTGAGGCAGGGCCGTGTAAGGGATTTCACTTACCGAATATTCGCAATAAAAAATCGCATTAGTAAGAAAAAAATTGCAAAAAATCGCATTAAACATTTGCATACCCCAAACAGAACTGCTCGGGGTATGCTAATGTTTAATGCGATTTTTTTCTTACTAATGCAATTTTTTATTGCGATTATTCGGTAAGCGAATAATCGCGAATACTGTGATATTTGAAGGCCAGCTGCGGGCCACAAAATGTTGTACGGAGGGCCGCAAACAGCCTGCGGGCCGCGAGTTTGAGACCCCCTGCTCTAAACTGAGACCTTAACAACCTAGTTCAAGAAAACTAGGAAGTGGCTGGGTAGGCCAAATCCCACAGGTGCCTCCTGTTCTACTATCCAAAACATGGTCCCATCATCTCTCTTTATATACATGGAATTTTCCCCTCAGAAGGACTGTTATTAACTGGGCACACACAGTTCAGAAACATCTACTGATACTTGCTTTAGCATGAAGCAATACTTTCAGAGTATAAACGTTATTCTCTGCCTCGCATGGTTTCTCTCCAGTTATCTACCACTGTGTATCTAGCATCCCCTTAGAGATGGAGTTTCCCTACTTTTCCTTCTTGAAAGATGCTCAGTAAGAATTTGCTAATAATGGGGAGCTCGCTGTCTCCCACAGGAGCCTGTCAATGGTTGACCACTCCATTTGATTAAAAGTTTTCCTTAAATTTGAATTTAAAGTCCTACTAAGATTCCCTAGCTGTATTTGGTCCATAACTTTGGTAACATAGAATAAGTTTTCTCCTTGGGGCTAGAGTGATAGTACAGTGGATAAGGCACACAGCCAACACAGGTAAAAACCCTGGCCCCACATATGATCCCCTGAGCCATGCTGAGAGCTGTCCCTGAGTGCAGAGACAGGAGTAAGCTCTGAGTACTGCCTGGTATGTCCCTCTTTCTCACAAACACACACAAGTGTGCACACACGTGCGCGCATGCACACACACACACACAATCACACAAGTGTTTGCTTCTTTTGGATAAAAAGCTTCAGCAGCACATATTACTAAAATTGGAACGATACAGAGAAGATTAGCATGGCCCCTGCATAAGGATGACACACAAATTTGTGAAGCATTCCGTATTTTTAAAAAATTAAAAAAAATTAAAAAAAGCTGTCTAGGGTGTCCCTTCCTCTTTTAAATGGTGGTGATCTTGCTTTCCCATTTTTTAAAATATTTTTGGGGGGGTTACACCCAGTGGCACTCAGGGGTTACTTCTGACTCTGCATTACTCCTAACAGGTTCAGGGGACCATATGGTATATCAGGGATCCAGCCCGAGTTGACCATGTGCAAGGCAAACATGGCCTTGCAAATACCTGTTGTGCTATTGCTCTACTATTGCTTTTCTACTCTTAATTGCTTAACTTCTCTTATCTTCCATCTCAAAGATAAACAGCTCCTCACTATTTTGTATTTGCTATGCTAGCTATATTCCAAAGGATTATAAGTCTGATTCAGTGAGTACTCTGGCTGACATTTTACACACCTAAATTCATCAAAACGATTGAATTACTGTAATGAGGCAAGCATTGCTATTTCCATTTTACAGGTAAGGAAACCAAGATTCAAAGAGGTTAAATAACTTGGCTAAAGTCATACAAACATGAAGAGACAGAATCGGGATTTTAATACAGAATCAGAGGCAATATTGCTTGGCTGCACGTTCTATCTCTTTAACTATAACCATATAATCTATGTATTGCCTGGTATTCAACTCATTGGTGCAGTTTTTAGCAAGAAGGCCTAAATAGGATCACATTATAAAAGTGTTAGTGATGTGATACAGGAAGAATAATTTTAGTCCATGATCTCTTTGATTTTGTGCAGTCTCCTTCTACTGGGGGCTCTCTCAAGTGATGCTGTTGATTCCAAGAGAATTGCCACACTATGTGTGCAGAATGAACAGTTGCAGTCAACTAAATTCTGCAGGAAGAAGATGGGAGCTGCTGAAAAGTCAAGTCTCCACTGTGTTTCCTTAACTTGGTGATTGAGTGCATGACCTCAAATTATGGGTGATGCCAAATTGGGGCTGATGGTTCTCGAGAAAGTGGGAGGGAGACACACAGGGAACAGTGCCAAGAATAGTCCAAGGAACAAGCTGCATAAACATTTTATTTGTGTTCCTCTGGGCAACAAGAACCCAGGGGAGTATATACAACAAGATATTTGTTGCCAACTAACATATGGTTCTTTGTTATCTTTTCCAAAAACCAATAAGCAAAGGGAGAATAAGATTTGCTCTCAATTTTTGCAACACACTTCAAAAATCACCAACCCAAAGAAAAGAATATGTAACTGGAGGTTTGTGCTAAAGGCCCTATCTCCCCTGAGTTCGCCTTCCTCTCCCTATCTCCTAATCCTCATTTCCGGAGGTCATTTTAATTAGCAGGCTGTCATGGTGACTCAGCCTTCTGCTAGGCAGGCAGGAAGGGAGCTGCCTCCCCAGACCCATTCATCATACAAAGGCACTTGTACTCTTCAGAAAAACGCACAATATTGTGCTTGCCCCACCCTGGGAATTGCTACTGTCTTGTTTATTTTATCACTCCCACCTGCCCTGCACTGCACTCTTTGTCTTTTGCACTTGCCTTAGCTGGCAATCAACCAGCCCTTCCTGATAGGTTAGCAATAACCACCTCTTCCGTGGTCAGGCAGTTTACAAATGCATTCACTGACCCTGTGTCTAGGACTACTGTGATTTCAAAAATTGTGTCCCCTTGGTCCCAATGTCTTTGAATTATACATACAGTTGTTGTTGCTTGGAATTAGCAAGTATGGCTGCAGCATTTCTACACTGCCAACAACCAACCAGAAGCTATTTAAAAGGTAACTTACTGGAATAACTATACGACTTAATAAGTTAAGGGGACTTTGAAAGCACTGACCTAAGATGTCAAACCTTTTAAAAGATTTCTCTCTTTCCAGTGAGAATCTCCATGTTGTGGGAAAAAGCATCTGTACCTGCCTGGCTTGAGTGTCTTATTTTGTTCGGGAGCCTTAAGCTGAAGTCTCACAATTGATTTTCTATTGGTAGAAGGAAAAAAGATCAATGGTGGAATTTTTCATTTTCCATTTATCTTTCACTAGCTTATTCATTATCCCAACAATTTTTATCTTGGAAACTAAAGAAGGGTGATTAAAATCACCCCACTCCACTCCAGCAGGAAATGCATGTTTTGCCTCCACAAGACTTTTCTGGACCAACCCCATGTCTTTAAAAAGAATTTGAAGGGTCTTTGTGGTTCACTGAATTCTTCTTGTCCCCTTTGCCATTGGGGCAGTTGCTGGCCGAGCCCCGTAGATGTGGGTGCTTGTAGGAAGGGGGTTTTTCTTTCCTGTAAAGGGGAAGATAACAGAAAGAGAGAAGAAAGACAGCACATATACACAATGTACCAAAACATCCTGTGTGCAGGTCTAGATTCCCTACTGACCTCTGACCTCCTAGGAACAAAGACTTCATTCATCCTCTGCTTCTTTAACCCAGGAATTCCATCCTGCTAACTCAATGAATAACTGTTAGGTCGACAGGGATGCATTGTGTTTTTCTGGTTCTGGAGACATACTAACTGCAGTTTTAGCACATGTACCTTTCTTTCCATATAGATCCTCACCCATTCAATATATTTCAAGATGGGATGAGAATCAACATATAGAAGAACTATGGCTTGGGAAGTCCTTCAGCATAAATCACAGTATGAACTCCACAGTCCTCAGTAAAGTCTCATGATGGCATTCAGGAATACGTCTGTTTTGCCCACAAGTCAGGAGGCTCTTAGTAAGCATACTTGAGGAGGGGGTCTCCTTTGTCTCTGTGTCCCAGCATTCAGCATAGAAATCAATATTGTTTAACATTTCTTTTCCAGGTGTTCACTGTTTGTTTTGTTCATACATTAGACTTATGCACAAGAACCAATTTTTTCTTTTTTTTTTTTAATTTGCTCTCATAAGATACTTACTGATAGCATTTGTTCATGCTTTAGGCTAAGGTTCACAGTGAAAAGTGAAGATTTTAGAAGCCAAAAGAACTGATCGAAAGCCCCAGACCAATTGGCAAAGAGAGATTTAACCTTGGGCAAGTTATTTACCTTCCAGGAGTTTTGTTTGCAAAATACGGGTGAAATAGCCCAATCTTGCTTGTGAGTTTAGATGAGAAAAGGGAATAAAAGCAACTCAGACACATTACTTCCATAGATGTGATGCTAGATGCCAGGCAGGAGCCTATATCTTAGAGGTGACATTCAAAAAAGCTACACAAAACAATAAGAACTGCAATACAGAGTGGACAACAATAAAGGTCATACCTGGGATCTCTGAGCTCTTGAAGTTAGGGAAGTGATTTGTGACCTTGGAGTTACCCATTTCCCTTTGCTGTTTGATGAAGCAATTAGGTAAAGCTGAAATGTGTGGCAGCACACCTAAGAATCATCTATGATAGATCTTAGGCATTGGGAAGCCTTGCTGCCTGAAATGTCACCCTTATGGAAAACAGAGCATAGCTGTCTAGCATGTGAGAGCTGCATCTAGATCTTAGGGCCCATCAAAAGCTTGGAATTCATGCTAAAATGTAGTTTAGACATTATATAACTTGTATCCTTTCCCTTCCTGGAGCTCCTATTTCTACATTTCTAAAAATATGTACCTTTAAAGAACTTACAGCTTTCCTGCCACATAGGTTTTGAGAAAAGGGAGATTGGAGAAGAGATTTGTGAATTTGGATGCCATTGAGAAATACAGTTCTCAACTCTAATGAGGCACAGAGGAAGTCAAGTGGGAAAGCTTTGGGGGGTGGAGGTGGGAATAAAAGAGGTTGCTTCCCTGGAGAGAAAGCACACCTTTGGTCACCAATGTGACAGCCAAAGTAGATGGCAGCCTGAGAGAAGGCATTCAGTGTAAGGAAGAGCTAGGTAAGTAACTGCCATGCTGTCTGGACACAGGCAGCAGGGATGGGGGGGGGGGGTCAGTGCTAGAGGCAACTGAAGACTTCTATTTTCCATGATCCCACACTACTCTCTCCCATTCATCTCTTGGGGGAAGTGCAGTCCCAGAAAACCAGCCACACTTCTCTGACTTTTTGTACCATGCTCCTCAGCACATTACTTTCTAGAGAGTTCTTGCCCTCAACTGCTTCTCTCAGGAGGCTGTGAATTTGAGGTTCTATTTTTCTCTGTAATTCCTGAAGGAAGCAAAGCACAGGCCTGGGATTAGAGAAGGTGCTTGAGAAGTCTTTGGAGAATAGATATGAACTTTTAGCCTTATCTTAATCTTTCTTGTTCTTAGTTTCTAGGCCTGAGTGTTCCCTTTGAATATAACTTTCTTGGTCTTTTCATACTTAGTCCTTTTATTTTCATGCTCTTAAATTCTATTTGTGTGTGTTTAGACCTGGCTCTTCCCAAGAGTTACTTCTAGGTCTTTACTCAGAAATTACTCCTGGCAGACTCAGGGAATCAAATGAGATGCTGGCTATGAAATTCAGGTCAATGCCCTACTGGCTATGATATCACTCCAGCCACTTTATGTGATTTATTTTTTCATAGAGGCCATAATCAGCAGCCCTCAGGGCCCCGAGTCTCTGGGGCCCCTAGAGCCATGGCTAGTAGTATTCAGGCATCTGTGGAGTACAGAGAATGAAACCTGAGCCTTGTACATGATGACCATGCATTCTACCCCACTGAGTTACCTCTCTGGCCTACATACCCTTTAAAAATAAATGACAACCCTACTTATTTCCCAAAGCCTTTTACAGGTCTCCTGTTAGCTGCCAAATACTTACTGGTTGGTGTGGAGAGTGTTTGATGAAGTCTCATTTTTGTCAACATAAAAAGGTTGAAGTAGATGGTTCCTAAGTGGCTTTGTCAGTTCTATTGTTTTAATTATATTTATGTTCTGGGCTAATTTGGGTTATTTTATGTTCTAGCTGCTGTGCCTGGCATTCAGGACACAGGAGTAACCAGAAGAGCTCCTGAAGGAGTCATATACTGGGTAGAAAATGCCAGCATGGAGCAATATCATGGCGACACACCCTGGGAAGTACCAGGTTAGAGGGACAAACAGGGCAGTCAAGAAGCCATCCGAGGGCAAGTTGCTTTCTGGGTGACCTGTGGCAATGCACCAAGGCCTGACATATATACTGGACATTGAGAAGAAGTAGATTCTCACCATGTCAACATGAAAAAGAAGAATATTCCAGGAAGTGGAGAAAGGATGAATAATGACATGGAGGCCTGAGAGAAGTTGGCTGCTCAGCTCCAAGCTCAGGTAGGAAGTGACTTCCAGTAGCAGGTGTGAAGGATACACACAACAGGAAGGGCTGTGCAAGAGACTGAGCATGAAGTTCTAAGTGTAGGTCAAGACCTCAGAGAGCAGCAGTAGGAAATGAAAGGTTTTATAAAAAGACATAGTTGAATTCTATCTGAGCATTTCTACTCCTTATTCTGGAGCTCTGTTGTTGTGTGTGGCTTATACCTTTCTTCTCCATACCTCTGATCTCCTGAGGTGCACATGGTGGCCCCAGAGCATGAAGTAACTGTGATTCTCAGACCACTTAAACACACACACAAAAATAAAAAACACCACGGTGCCAGTCCCATAATCCTCTGCTCTGTCTCTCCTCTGAGGCTCCCAATATTTCCCTGTTGCTTCCTAACTATGCACAAGATGAGCAATAAGAGCTTTTATTCTCGTGACTAATCATTCTGTCAGCTGTGATTATCAATACCTTGTCCCTGAGCCTGTGCTCTCAACCCACATTGCTGCCCTTCCTTGGGACCTGCTCTGAAAGGGGGTTCAGTACATAGAGTGCCAACAGGTTTCTGTCACTATGTGGGTGGAAACTGACATATTATAATTATCCACAGAAATGAGAGAAAACAAGGATACGTTTTAAGTCAAAATATATATAATTTTCTTTTAAAACCAGAACTGTGCTTTCACTTTGCTCTTTGATGTCTGGGTGGAAAACAATCCAAAAATACAATGTATTTGATAAAGTGCGCTGTCAGAGCCTTGCATCCATCTATCAAGCAATTGAGGAAAAAAAAGCTGGTTTTCTTTTCTTCCAATGGCAAGCTGAGTGGCATGTCTGGTCTGAGGAGGGCAGGATTCTCTTCCCAGAGATGGCCAGGGAGTAATGGTGGTTTTTTTCAAATTTAAAGACAGGTATAGTTACCTCAAATTCTTAGACTGTGAATTTAAGAGGCTCACTATGAGCTAGCCATGTCTGTTCTTACAAAGATTCAAAAAAAAAGCTTCTATAAAGCATTGAAATCTGGTGCAGGAAACTTTCTTGTATCCTTTAGACACAGCTTTCAAGGGCTCCATTCAGTCTCCCCAAAATTCCTCACTAGCTGATGAACACACCAGGTGGGCTGTGAAGACTGAGCTCTAACCAAACTTTCCGCTCCCTGGATCTTAGCTCCTACCACACTTTAAGGAGAGGAGGTCTACATGGTACTATAGTCCCCCCTCAGTGGCAATTCCATTTTACTGGTCTGTGAAGAGTGATACAGGCCAAAAAAAAAAAGTGGTCAGGGATCAAAATTTCATTCAGAATTATAGAAGACCTGAAAGAGACAATTCTCAAATTAACCTATAAATGAGATTCTCAGAAATCTTTTGAGTATGATGAAGCTTTACATTTTTAAAGAACTCGAACCAATCAAGAGTGACTTCTAAGAATTAACTGAGCATTTTCTCCAGAGGGGAGTGCCTCAAAGGCATGGGTCACAGCTTCATCATGTAAAATTTCTTCACCCCCTACTTCCTGAGCTTGATATAAAACACTGTTGTACTGGAGCGAATGAGGAATGTATGCACATATGCCTTGCAGGACATCAACACAGCCTGACACAAAGAGGAGATGGAGAGAGCCTCTGAAAAGAGCAGGTAGCCCAGGAGTACAAGTGACACAGTGACCCAGAATGGTAGGTGACAAAAAATGGGTATGAGTTAAGTACCACTGTCGCATAGACACTGCATGTAGCTAAGGCTCAGAGACAAAACAAAACAAAACAAAACAAAACAAAAACACACACACAAAAAAAAAAACAAAAAGAAAAACAAAAAACAACTCTTTGTTTGATGAGTATGGACTCTAGGACAACCCCATCCTACAGAGTCCGGGGCTTTCTCTATGCTTATATACGTTGATAGAAAGTTGGAAACATAAATCTTGAAACCATAAGAGATGGAAACATATCACTGAGCACTGACTAGTTTCCAGATACTCTAGATAGTCATGTATTTTATATTTAATGTTCTTTGGGAGGTGATTGTCTCAATCCTAAAAAAGGCAGATTGAAAATGGTTTTAAGAGGCCAAGAAAGTTAACTAAGTTGTCATAGTTAGTATGAGCCCGAGACAGAACTTGAACAAGCACTGAGAATTAGCATGGTTTCTCTCTAGAGGCAAAGCTTAACTGACTTCAGTCTAAACTTGAAATATCAAAAACCCAAAATCAAACCCTGCCTCTTCCTAAATGCTGATGTCAGGCCCTTCTCTTTTCCTTTCTGAGCCACCATTTCCTGATTTGTAATGCAAAGGCTATCATCTCTATGAGTAATATATTAGATCATGTGCACGAAGTAATTGGCTCGATAAATAACTAATGAACATTGTTGAAGAGTCTAATTGGATAGAAAGGAAGGTCTTTCAGTACAAAGGCTCTCAGAAAATAAAACACCACAAGGGCAAGGTCAGATGAAAGAGTGGTATGGCAGGGTAATCACTGGGCACTGGGTCTTTGTAGGGAAAAGTAAATGAGCCTAGAGCTAGGGCAAGCCAGCACATTCATTGCAAAATGCCCACAGGGCTCAGCTCCAGGAGTAATGGCACCTTCAGCATATGGGGCCCTGGCACAGTTTTCTGAAAAGAGATTCATTTCCTGAACTTCTCTCCTCATGAAACTAGTTATGAAACTCAGACTGAAGTGCTACCTACTGTGCTGAGGTACCTCATGATGTAGGTTAAGTAGGACTTTAGCCCCTATTTCTCTGTTTTGCCACTTACCGCAGCCTTGGCATGGGAATCGCCACTTTCTCCACCATGGGATTCAGTCGGTAATAATCCAAAAATGTTCTTGCCACATTTCGTCCAAGCTTCATATCTGTAAGTGTGTATGTTAAGGAACAACTTTGAAAAGAGTATGAGACAACGAGCAGAGGATTTGTCATAAATACGACAACAGTAATTAAAATAGTAATACTACTCACTGCTGAACTATCTGTAGGCACTGCCTTCCATGAACTTCAGACAACCTTAGCAGTATTATTATTTTCTTCCACTTACAGATTACAAAACCAGTGTACAGAGTGATTAAAGCATTTGCTCAAAGCCAAAGAATCAGAAGAGAAGGAGCCAGAATCCACTTATAGGTAGTGAGAGCTCATAGGTCACAGCTTTTAGGACACACTTTATCCCTTTGGAACTCACTGGACTTCCATGGTCTGAAGTCACACAGTCCCAGATGTAGGCAGCTCAGGGCCTTTTTGAAGCT
Source organism: Suncus etruscus (assembly GCF_024139225.1). Lineage (NCBI taxonomy): Eukaryota > Metazoa > Chordata > Mammalia > Eulipotyphla > Soricidae > Suncus > Suncus etruscus. The sequence continues at coordinate 29,269,785 of NC_064853.1, read as the reverse complement.
GTAGAATCAGTTATCCACTTTGGTCACGTCCAGAAAAAGGACTCATCCTAAGTATTGTCCCCATTCTACCATTAAATATAACCTATTAAATTCTCTGGAGAACAGAAAGAGCTAATTCTTCATATTGCTCATGAGCACTTTAAGAGAATTATAACAAGCAACTATTCAATAGCACAAGTCTTATCTACTCCATGCATGATTATTTCTTCCCTCTAGATGAGGGGTCTCAAACTCAATTTACCTGGGGGCCGCAGGAGGCAAAGTCGGGGTAAGGCAGGGCTGCATAAGGGATTTCGCTTACCGAATATTCGCAATAAAAAATCACATTAATAAGAAAAAAATCGCAAAAAATCGCATTAAACATTTGCATACCCCAAACGGAACTGCTCGGGATATGTGAATGTTTAATGCAATTTTTTTTCTTACTAATGCGATTTTTATTGTGATTGTTCGGTAAGCAAATAATCGCGAATACTGTGATATTTGAAGGCCGGCCGCGGGCCACAAAATGTTGTTCAGAGGGCCCTGAGTTTGAGACCCCTGCTCTAGACCTTTTCACCAAAAAGCCCTTGCCACGCTTCCAGGCTTTCTGAAGTGACTGCATTTAGAGAAGTTATCACTGTTCTTAGAGCCCTCATCTCTGAACATCGTGCTGTCACCAACTCTTTACGCATATTAACAATCTATTTTTTGAATTTGCTCCCTTCTCTCCAATCTCTTGCTGTCATTATATGAAAGTCCAGCACCCTCTTTACCCTGCATTATGGTTATCCAGTTCTAAAGTGTCTTTCTACCATAGGACAGCCTATCTCTACACCAGTTACTACAAGCTAGCCAAGGGGATTATTCTATAATGCAGATATGATCGTGCCACTCCATTGAATAAGAATTCTCAGTGGTTGCCAGCTGCCTTTATACTTAAAAGTTTGAAAAAGCTGACCAGTTCAATTATAGAGAGGACTGATTACTTGTTCAACATAATGCCTAATGCCTATATCTCTCATTTCTTACCTTGCCCATCACAACCCAGAAAAACTAAGTCTGTCTCCAGGCCTTTGCCCAGACCATTCCAGTGTCCCAGATCACATTTTCTTTCTCTTGGGTTTCCAGAGTCAATCCCTCAGCCTTTAGACAACTTAGTATCATTTTTACAGTCCTGGAGTCTTTGCCACCATTCTAGTCTAGGTCAAGGTCATAGAGATGATAAAGTGAGGAAATTCTTACCTCTTTCTCTAAGGAATTGCCAGATTGGGAAAGAATATGATTCAGGACATGAAAACTAAAAACTAGCATTTATGGAGCATCCACTGTGTCTTTTGCACCATGCTAGGTATCGTGCTTACAAGTGCAATTTAATCTTCACAAGTGCCCAGGGAAAAAGACATTTTATTTTCTCTTTGCTCAAGAACTTGTCTAAAGTCACATAACAGCAATGACAGAGTCAGGACTGCAATTCAGGAATGTCTGCCTCCAAACCCTGAGCTTCTAGCCCCCTGGGCTGTTTCCCAACTTGAAGACACCTTTCCTGTCATAGCCTGAGTCATCCCAGGCCAGAGCCTTGTGGGAGAAGGAAAAACACCAGATGACTTGTTTATGACAATGACAAGTGCCGCAGACTCACTGTGCTCTGGGCCTGCCACCTGCTTTCTTCTTCTGAATAGGACTGACCTTCACTGTTCCCTTCCTTGGGAACTCCGCAAGTTGGCATTGGCCATGGTTTGTCTGGCCAGCAGACCTGGGAGACTGTCTCGCTGCCAGAGTTTGCAGAGGCAGCTGGCTGAGTTAGCCGAGCCAGGCTCTAGTCCACTTCAGAACAGATCCCAGTTTGTGTGCCAATGGTAAGAGTCACAAGTGTGCCTGGGGCTGAGGGAAGACTGGAAGGAGAGGTCCCTCAGGGCCTGGTTATAAACTGCACCAGAAGGCTTGGAACCTGCTGTATCTAAGCCAAATCTGGCTTTGCCATGGGCTGGAAATAGCAGGTTGGAAATAACCAATGCACTTACATACTAGTTTGGGCTGTGACCTTGTGGCCTACGTACTTATTATTGAGTCAAGGTGGACTTGTGATTCACTTATAGTCAAAAGAAGGATGGCTAATAAAAGTGGCAGGGACGATTTTGTGGAAAGGTCAGAAAGAGTGAAGCAGCTTGCAGTCTTCATGCTGTGGAATCTTTGAACTGAAGGTACTGAATTTCCTTGCAAGCAGTTGAATTGAACTGGGATTATCTTGCTGTGAGAGAAAGGCCAGATTAGCTCTTGTGAGACCCTAGAGGAGGAAAGGCAACAGAGACACAGAGAATGCAGGGAGAAAGAATGAGTATAAGGGAAGGAGGGGGAGACACAGAGGGAGAGGAGGATGGGGAAGAGAAAGAGAGAGAGTGAGAGAGTCTTACTATTACTCTACAGTGATACTCATTCTCTACAACTGCATCAGAATTTCCTCACTGGACAACCTGTGTAGTTCTCCCCAGATTTCTCACATAAGAGAAAACACAAAAGAATAACTATTGCTTTCCACACTAATATTGGAGTATTTATCCCTAAGCACAAGAGGAAGATTACTGGAACTCTGTAAGACCTTGTATCTTTCCAGCACCCTGCACCTCCCTTTCTCACTGTTAATACAAAGGTGATACCTGCATCACAGTGCTGGTAGGGAAACAAGTGATCGAACTAAGTAACATAAGAGTACTGGGGCTGGAGAGATAGCAGAGAGGTTAAGACACTAGCCCTGCATGCTGGTTTGATTCCCAGCACCACTGAATACAATCAGGAATGATCCTTGAGCCAAGAGTAGGACCTGAGTCCCACTGAGTGATTGTCACATCCATCCCTCTGTCCATAAGAATTAACATAGGGGTACTATCTGCATACATGAATGAAAGAGGGAGGCTGAATTTGTGACCCTCTTTTTCCAGTCTGTAGGGACTGATCGACTTGAAACAACCCTAGAAGATATTCTCATCAACAATGACCTTTCAGATATAGAAGGAAAGAAACTAGCTTGTCCCAGTCAAACAACCCACTGAGTCTTGTGGATAGTTTGTACAAGATCTGTTTAAAATGCAATGCTTTAAAGGAGAGTATTCTGGGACAAACTTCTTTCCCCATCCTTCTCCAACCATGTTACAATTTCCTCAAACTCTGAGAACTTCTGGCCTTCTCACTTAAGATGATTTACTGTGATGGCTCTGAGTCAAGATATGGAACGTGGCAGGGGAAGGAAAGAGTGAACATTTTCAATTAAAAAAAGCTGTCTTTGAACAAAGATTTAAGATCCAGGCAAGGAGAAGGAGAAGGCAATAACTCAGGGAACAATTTTTTCCCAATATATTATAGATATGAGAAGGGGAAAATTGGGGTGAAAACTCCCAATTATTCATTGCCAAAAAAATTTTGGGATGATCTGTATGTTGAAAATGTCACCCTAAGATACTTTGGTAGCTTAGTGAAGTATTTCTTTCAAAGTATCCTCAAATACAGTAAAGCTGGAGGGTCCATTTCTAGTGGATATGGAGAACTGCCCAGAATTGTCTTGAAGCAAAGGCAGGTTATCAGTAGCTTCCACTTTCTCTGAATGTTACAGAGGAACATTCAGTGGGCAATAAGGGTTTGCACAAATTTTCCATTTACTCTTATTCATATATTCAAATGTTTTTGACTACTCCAAAATATAAATCACTACCAAAAATGACAGGAATTGGAAGTGGAAAGGAGATGAATACAGTTTGCAATCTAAGGAGGAAACTCTTTTCTAATTAACTGCACTACCACTCAGGTGTCTGCACTGTCACCTTCACATAAACAACGTATTATTTAGATTTTAGAACTTACGGTGTGTGTGCAGGACAGTGTATTTGCTATTACCTGGCTCACCACAACCTTAAAAGGCCAAAATATTATTTTGCTTGAACATATGTGATATTCACATATGTGATACTCACATATATGATACTCTAGTGACCACCAAGGTTTCAGTTAGTACTTGCATTTTGGCCTAGATTTCATCTCAGGATCTAACTGCTCTGGGTATAATGTATGATCTTTCAGTCTTGGAAACTATGGTGGTAATGAAGTTGTCATAATTTTGTTCATCAAAACCATAAAAATACCACTATTGTCACCATGCTACCTAAATCATAATAATAAAAATTATTTTTTAAAAAAGAATGTATGATCTCAAGTCCTTTCCAGTGCCAATGCAATATATTGAAGTAATGTGATCATCTTATGAAAAATCCTATCTCCTTTCACTAAGCAAAACTGATTATTATAGGTACTTGGGTTATACAGTGAAAAAGCAATAAAGATTCTTGTCTTAATGGAGTTTATAATTTAACTATGACATACAAAATATCCATATAAAACATTTGTAAATTTTAGAGGATGTCAGAAAGTGATAAGTGGCCTGAAGTAAGATAAGTATGGTAAAAGGAGTGCTTCATGTGGCACAGTACAGAGTAGACTGGAGGATTAAGAAAAGTGGTCAGAGGAAGCCTTATTGAAGAGGTGAAGGTGGCCTAACTCCCTGGACAGGGAGAAGGAACTGGACAGTAGCAAGGATAAGGGAATTCTGCCCATCTGAAATACAAGTCCTCACCAGTCATTTGGGAAGTGGGTCCTTACTAAGTACAGCTTAGTCCCACTAAAATAGTGATGTGCCTGCTTTAGGGTTGGATCTTCTTGGTGGGAGTCAGCCATCCCTCTGACCAGGAACATAGTAGTTTCTAGATTGAACTCTTGCCAGTGGTTCCAGAGCTGTTATATCACACACAGACCCTCTATGTGTATATGATCTCTCTTCCCTGCCCCACTCTTTCTTCCATAGAGTCACCAAACTTCTTACTCCCTGCAGCTCTTCCAGAACCACCAGCAAGCTCACCAACACTAAAGGAAGCTGAGGTCTAACCTGCTATTCAGCTTCCATATTGCCCTTCACTCTTCCCACAGTTGATGTAGAAGACAGGTTGTATCACGCTTCCCATTTAGCAGAGGAGAAATCAGTGGCTGGTTCAATGAGGCACATCAGTACTTGGCACAATGAAGATTGAAGTTCATTCATTCATTAATACATGCAGGTATTTATTAAATGCCTTTTGGAAGTCAGACATTATTCTATGAACTAGACATCATCTAGAGACAATGATGGGAAAAATATATAATCTTCCTCAACAAGGTCTTTACCTTACCATAATTCTGCCTCCAAATAGGAAAGTTTAACTCCTACCTGCTCCTGTTTGGAAACCCCCACCTAGAACTCTTTCTTGGCTAGCACGCCTACCCCTGCCAGCAACAGATGATCATCATTAAAGTGGAAATATTAATTTTGCAGAGGGGTAGACCAAGAAAAAGTGATTTCTCTTTGGTAGGGCTGACAGCCCTGTTGGAATATTAAGAGGCACCTGTCTGGGAGTTGCTAGGTTAAGCCAGAAGAACAATGCCACAATGAAACATCTTTTGTCTCTGCCTCCCTCTCCCGTCCTCCCACAGTGTCGGACAGGTGCATGACTAAACAGATGAATCCTCTGCTAACGTGCGTGTGGAGACTGCAGATGTAATTGTAGATTCCTGTCCCATTGTAGGCACATCCCAAGTGTGTCCCACCCCAACCCCCCCATTGCAGGTAAAGGGGCCTGTGAGTGAAAGAGAGGCAGGAGAGCCAGCAGGATGAGGGACAAGACAAAGAGAATCATGCAGAGCGGCAGAGATCAATGGAAAGAGGAAAGCACACAGGCAGGAAGGCATAAAGAGAAAGTATTAGGATGGAGCAGAGTGATGAAGAGAGAGGGTCTACTGAGAGACACCAACTGGAAACCTGAAAAGAAATGCAGTGAGTGATAGAAAAATATGAAGTGAGTGATCAAGGAAAAGAATCAATGAGTGAGAGAAGAGCAATGTAGACAACAGTGGGGGATAAGAGAAGAGAAAGGTGGCAGAGTCAGAGATGAAGGAAAAGATTAAATATAGGCAGAAGAGAATATAATGTATAATATATATCAAGATGAGAGAGATATCAAGAGAAACAGGGAGGAAGGCAGAGCGGGACTTAGAAAGAAGAGAAAGACAGAGGGACTAGAAACGAGATTTCCTGTCTGATATGTAGAATGTAATTCAGATGCAGAGGCATTTTCCAGCAAGATTTGTAAATGGGAAGATAATTCAGACCATTAAGGAATAACTTAATATTTGTGACACACGTCCTATTGCCACTGAGTAAACTTGGTGGGTTTTGGAGACAGGTGTATTCCCTCACTGTTTTTAAAAGCCAGAAATCTAAATGGTACAAATCATGGGATTTCTATGGTTTAAATCATGGGATTTTCATGGGATTTTCAAGTCTGTATTCTGGGGCTTAAAAGGACAAAGCCTTTCTGTGTCTTCTAGTTCCTGGAGACTGCCCATATTTCTTGTCTTGTGGGCATACCACTTCAGTCTATGCTTCTTTGTTCACACTGTCTTTACTTTTGTCTGCTGCAGCTCCCTGCATCTTCTTCTTCCAGGGACACTTGTGGTTGCTTAAAGGATCCTCCAAAATGATCCAATATAGATTATTACCTAAATATACTTAAGAAAAAACTTCTGCTAAGATTTTGTTTGCATGCAAGATTACATCTATAGATTTTAGGGAAAAAACAGAGAGTACATCTGTTTTTTCAAGCCCCAGGAACTGCAGGAGTATGATAAACAGGGTTCTGATTTGCACCCTACTTTTTGCTCAACCTAAACTGTCCAATTGATCCTCGACATTACTTGGAAATAAATATGCTTGATGACTCCCACCTAAGCCAAGGTGGATTTCTTGGGATATGCACCCAGATAAGTCTACCTCAAGAGTTCTTGTGATGTATATGATTTGCTTCTTCTGCTTTAAGCTAATTTCACTTTATATTTCACCACGTGAGCACCTCATAAACATGACCACTACTCTCACTACTATTCCTTTGACTCAGACCCTTAGCTCTCACCTGAATGAACCATTGTTTCCACCTCCTAATTTCTCTTCTTGACTTCAGTTTCTCCTCCATAATGCCTGAATTCTTTCATATTTGCTAACCTGATCATCTGTTCCTGATTACCATCCTCTACTCTAATGCATCTCTTTGGAACATGGAACTTCCACATTCCAGAAAAGTGTGAGTTGCTCTTGGTTCCTGTATATTTCTTTTAGTTGTGTGTCTTTTAGTTCTTTTCAGTTGTGACATAACCTTCTCTGAACCTCATTGTTCTCTTCTTTGAAGTGGATAATCCTACCTCTTGAGATTATGGTGTTGGTCAAAAATTAAATATTCAGGGGCTGGAATGATGGTGCAGTGGTAGGGCGTTTGCCTTGCACTTGGCTGACCCAGTATGGACCACAGTTCAATTCCCTGGTGTTCCATATGGTCTCCAAAGCCAGGAGTAATTTCTGAGTGCATAGCCAAGAGTAATCCCTGAGTGTCACCGGCTGTGGCCCAAAAATCCAAAATAAATAAATATTCAAAGCTCCCAGGAAAATGTTGGTATATAGCAGCTCTTGTTATTATAATTATTATTTATTAAGCTGTCATTTCAAGGAAAGCATGAGTGCTTCAAAAACAAGTATGTATCATGTTCAAATTTGCTTTCAAAGCCATTTAGCATGTTAGGCCATTTCACCAGAGGCAGAGGGAAGACAAGCTAAAAAAAATAAGGGAGAAAGGATAAAAAGAGGTACAGAGTAGAAGGGGAAAAATGAATAAATTATTTTAGATATTCATATTTTCTGAATGTTCAGAGATTAAACCTGGTAGGCTCCTTGAAGACTATGTGTCCAGTTTCCTCTGACAAAACTGACTGGATGTTGACCTGGATCATGTCTGGTTCTAAGGCTCACTTTCTTTGTTCTACCTTATGTACTAGAGCAGGGAAGCTACTTTCTGAGCATAAAAACACAGGTCGGGCTATTCAGACATGAAGATGGTGCTGGCACTTTGGTGGGCTGTTTGGGAGAGAAACAAGGTGAAAAGCTGGCTAGGCCTGAACAGATAGCGATTTGACCCCACTTATCAAATGCCTATTGAGTGGAATGACTGTGTAGTACTTTAGGTCACAGATGTCTTTAGAAGGGATGTTATCCTTCATTCCTTACTTGTTCTTTATCCATTAAAATGACACTTATTATGCACTTCTATGCTTTGTGTTATGTAATAGGTTTAAGGTGAAATAATAATTTAAGGTGATCTAAGGTGAAATAAGAGTAGGCCTGGGCCTACTCTCAGGTACTGTAGAATTCAGGATTGAATAGTTCTAGGTCATAGGAAGCTGTGTTGTGCATTGTTGTGTGATATTCAACGGCATCCCTGGGCTCTTGAATAGAGGCCAGGAGAGTCCCTACTCTATTGTGGCAACCAAACACATTTAGATAACAATAAGAAATGGGATGAAGTGTAGAATCACCTTTGGCTGAAATCAGGGGTGAAATCAACAATGAAATCACCCCTCCTGAAAAGTCTAGGAGTTGTTGATATGTTGTGACACAGTTAATGAAAATAGGTATTTGGGCAGGAGGTTGATGGCTACAGTTTGAATAGGGGTTGGCTTCTTGATGTGGAGAAAATGATCCGTGAATAGCACCCATAAGAAGGGTTGAAGGGAAAGGAAGCTAAATGAACTTCATGTGGGAAGGGGAGCATCTAACCTCTCTCTCTTTTCCAGTCTAGCACTGGGGCCTCCCTCAGCACACCTTGGCTTCAGAATCCTTACCTTTCCCTATTTGCCTAGGATGGCTGGGATTCATACCTATCTCAGACTCAAGTCTCACCTCAAGGAAATTCAGCTTTGACTTCAGCTCATTTTGTGGCCCTCATGTCCCTGTCTCTGCCTCTCCAGCTATGGGTAATTTCCCCTTGGTGCCTCCTTCCCACTAAGGGTACTTTGGCTCTGGAAATTGGATCTTCCAGTCTTTGATGCCGGCCCAGCTGAGGTTTGGTGGTGTCTTGGCTCTGTGTCTCTGAGAAATGCTCATGTATTTTTCAGAAAAGTAAATTTATACATAATAAAAACAAGGGCTAAGACAAAAGCAAATATTTGTGAAGAAGCATCTTGGCAGAAGTTGGAATGGAAGAGGGAAGAGTGGTATAAAAAACAGGTAACACTCAGACAGGTTTTTTATGTTGCAAGCACTATCCTGATATTGATGGGGAGACCCTGAGGCTGGAATCAGTTTTCCTGTATGTGAGACTGGGGGCCAAGGCTGATGTTCTGAAACCTTTCAACATTGATGTTCTCTTGCCTCTATATTACCATGAGGGAGATCCTTATTCTTCTCATAATAAAAGGTCAAATTTTATACGGAAGGTGATTTTCTCTGGGATGGGGGAGAGAATGTTTTTTACTTTCTATAATTTTCAAAGTTATCTGTGCCTTCCAAAATGTTAAGAATCTCTGCTCAAGATCTGTGCTGGTGATATTTGAGTTTATCTATGCCGCCCAGGTATTATTCCTGTTTCTCATTTCCTGACTCATTCACTTTTTATATCCTGACTCCTGGGATTGGTGAGAGAGCAGCAGTGCCGGGGAGTGAAATCAAACTAGACTTGGAGTGGAACAAAAAACATCTAGAATCTTTCCAAGTGCCTCTGTATTAAAGATATTGCATTAAAACTTGAATAAGGTGGCCATGGTCTGTGGCAAAGCTCAAAAATATCATTCTTAGGAAGTGCTGAGGTCAGCGCCAGTCTCTGGTTGAGATCTGAGGCCATCTCTGACTAGAAAGCAAAGTGCCAGATGAAACTAACCCAAGATTTCAGAGACCCACTTGAAGGTCTTTTGAATGGATAGGATGTGGCTTCTCTGATCTTTAAAAGAAGCTTGTTTTCTCTTCCTGTGTCTTTCCTCTTTATTTTTCCTATTTGGGGGGGCGGGATTGGGGTCACACCCAGCAGTGCTCAGGGGTTACTCCTGGCTCTATGCTCAGAAATCACTCCTGGAAGGCTTGTGGGACCATATGGGATGCCGGGATTTGAACCACCATCTTTCTGCATGCAAGCCAAATGCCTTTCCTCTATGTTATCTATCTCTCTGGCCCCTATTTTTCATATTTTGATGCAGTTCCAGAGAGTAAAGTAATCAGCACTAGATTGAATCTAGAGACCTATATTTGAGTGTCCATTCCTACCAGCTTGCTTAGGAACCTTGGACTCATCACAGAGTCCTCCTGTGCCCCAGTTTTCTCATTAGTGTGATCAGGAAAATTAGGCTTACTGAAAAAATATCTCACCAAGGAATGGGTATTACTGCAATGACACTTCATTATAATGTCTCATTCTTGGACACCTTCTTGCACTTAGACTTCAGTTGAGGATATTCTTGTCCCACTTTAGGAAAATCATAAATGATCCCATACCTAGGAAGGATTTGATGTTGGGTTCCAATATTGAGATTCTCCCTGACACTAACACTTTATGATTTTTCTTTTTCAGTCTGGAGTAAAGTACTCTAGTACTTGCTATCTACTTGTAAGAATGTGGGAAGACTTCTTAGAGGAGGCAACATTAGATCTGGGTATGTTTTTGTCTATAAAAATGTATCTTTATTAATATTTTTATCATCATTGACAATCTATTGCATGCTTTTCTATGTGGTGAAATATAACAACACATGAAACACAAGCCTTCAATTCTCATAGTGTTCACAATGCAGCAGGAATTACAGTGGAAGGCAAGGTAATGGCAGGAAAGAGCATCCCCAGCACAGGTATGCAAATGTACTGAGATACTGCTATCTCTTCAAAGGCTCTGTGACATCTGTTGGCTGATCATATTCTAGAAGATGAAAAGGGAAGCAAGAAAAACACATGGAGGCAGGTCACCAGGGTCTTCTGTGATACAAAGGGCAAGAACTTGAAGTGACAGGTATTGAGGAGCTGTGGCAAGGTTTAAGAGAGGGAGAGAGAAAGCTAGATTTGACTTTAGGAAGACCTGTCTAAGAGAGGGAGAGAGCTACCATTCCATTCCAGAATGGTGAGCATATGAGAGGACAGACACTAAAGGAGAAAAAGAAGAAGGCATAGAATCAGAAATATGGTCAAGTAAAACTCATGAGTGACTTGGGGGTTGAATGTGTAGTCTTGCTAGAAGTAGCTGGACTAGAAAAAGCATCAAGGCTAGCATACATGGTTCCTATTTGGGGAACTCCCTGAGTGTATCAGCAGTGGTCCTAGAAAAGAAGTGTGAGTGCAGATTCTAGAAGTTGGAGCAATTCTATGTTCCCTTGGGTAGCTTCTATCACATTTCTTCCATGCAGTGTTGCCTGATATTGTATTATTGTACCATTGTGCCAAACAGTTCTGATAATTCTATAATAAAACGCCATCATGAGGTCATGTCTGTAGCAGGTACTGGTACCTAATATTCTTTGAAGGCATTTTGGTTTCATGTCAGGCAGAGCTGAAGTGATCCATTCACAGGATGGCTAAGAATCGGAATTTATTTGCCCCAAGATTAACTTATGGGTCTCAACTACAGAATTTTTTCTGGATCTTTTCCATTTTTCTCTGGATCTTTGCTTTCCCTTTTTCTCACTCTCCCACACCTCTGATGGGCCAGCTGGCCTGCTTGTCTGCCTCACTGCCTCCCTCCCTCTGACATACGCTAGTCAGGATCTGCTCAGCGTCAGGATGTAAACATGCCTGCTCCGCGTCTCACGCTATCCTGCTCTGTTTTAGTAACAAGACAAGTCATATTATATCTTGTGCTCTCATTTCTCCCTTGGGCAGCAAAATTTCTTCAATTATATGCTACATCATGCTCTTTCATGGCAGAGCTTTGACTGAACGGCTGCTCCAGACCCTCTCTTGCATGACCTCAGGGTAACTCTTACCAATTTTTATTTCTCAGTTTAATGACATTTTAGAAAAGCCTCCCCTGTCCTGGCCAAGTCACTGCTCACCAGAATATACCCTTCTGATACTTTCAGGCATTTTCAGGCATGCCTTCAGAGTCCTCTCATTGTTATTTCATTGATAACATTATATGTATACATATGTTCTACTCACTTTTATAAAATGTTGTCTCTTCTCTGGAACTATGAGATTACACCCTGGGGTTTTGTAGGAGTTTAATGAATATTTTCCTGCTGAAAGAGGCCAAGGAGACAAAGAGAAAAGGTGGTGGGGCAAAAGCTGGCTCCCTGTGTGTGACACCAGGCAGGGAAAATCCGCGAAAGTACACCGGCCCAGTGGGGCTCAGCTGTGAAAGACTGTGAGTGTGACCTGTCTATGTCTGTCTACTGTCCTCTTGCGTGAAACTCTTGCGAGTGGGGCAAAAAGAGGCTCAGAGGAGCACGGCCGCTCCGCTTCGCTACGCGGCCGTGCACTCTTTCTAAGGAAAGAACTCCATTGCAACAAGAAGGAAAAATCACACTAAGAACGGTGCTATATCACAGAAGCAAACATTTCTCTCTGGACTGTCTTCTCTGTTGCATGCTCGGGCCTAAGATTTGTCCCAGTGTGAGGCTTCATCCACGGAGGACTCCCCTCCCTTAGAGGCAAGTCAGCCCATCCAGAAAGGGAGGAGCCAGAGGAGTGTGCTGCCTACATCATATAGACAATGAATACCACTACAACACGTAGAAAAACCCACAATACAAGTGTGACAATGGGGAAACAACGCAGGCCAGCATCAGACATAGAGAATGAAGATGACAATTCTGAGGACCAGATAATGACTGAACAACTAATCAACCTCTCAGATAAGGACTTTAGACTAGCAATATGGAAGGTGCTCAACAGACTCCAAGAAACCATGGATCGAGTTGAACAGAACACTAATAAGAACCAAGAAAATATGAAGGCAGAAATGACAAAACTCCAAACTGAAATAACATGTCAACTAACAGGACTGAAAAAGTCAGTAAACGAAGTGAATGACAAAATGGATAAGCTCTGGGACAGGGTATCAGAAGCTGAGAATAGACTTGGTGCTGTGGAAGATGAGATACATAACAATTCCATACAGCAGGAGAGATTGGACAAAAAACTTAAAGCAAATGAGCAGACAATGGAAAAATTAGTCAAAGAATGGGAACAGACGAAAATAGAAGTCTATGATAAGATCAACAGAAACAACTTAAGAATCATTGGAGTCCCAGAGACCCAGGAAGAAAATTTCCAGGAAGAATCAATGGTCAAGAACATCATTAAAGAGAAACTTCCAGAGCTAAAGAATATATGTGATCAAATCCTGCATGCCCGAAGAGTACCAACCAAAAGAGACCCCAGAAAAACCACCCCAAGACACATCCTAGTCACAATGACAAATCCCACAGATAGAGACAGAATTCTGAAAACAGCAAGATCAAAAGGGGAAATCATGTTCAAGCAAGCTTCCCTGAGATTTACAGCAGACCTGTCACCAGGAACGCTCAATGCCAGAAAGCAGTGGTGGGATATTGTGACAAGACTGAATGAAATGAATGCTTCACCCAGAATACTATACCCAGCAAAACTCACTTTCCGGTTTGATGGAAGAATACATGGTTTCACAGACAAAAAACAGCTCAGAAACTTCACAGACACAAAACCAGTCTTAAGAGAAAAACTGAAAGACCTAATCTAAGACAAGACTACCCAAAAGACACACCAAATTTTGAAATAAAGATGGCGTTAAATCCCAGGACAATTCTTTCTCTCAACGTCAATGGACTAAATGCACCAGTTAAGAGACACAGAGTGGCTAAATGGATCAAAAAACTCAATCCAACCTTCTGCTGCCTACAAGAAACGCACCTGAATAGTCAGAACAAACATAGACTCAAAATAAAAGGCTGGAGAATATTTTCCTGCTAATGGTAGACATTAAGATAGAAATTTGACCTCTCCTTTCTGGACCAAGGTCATCTCTATACTTCTCTAGGGAAAGAAACAGAGGTTGCCAGCTTTTGATGGATGGGAGAAATGAAAGATGCTGAGTGCAGAAGGGTTGAGGGGACTGCTGACAGGAGGCTGAAGATTCAGGGGTGGGGGTGGGACTGGGGTGGGATATTAATCCTGTTCTTCCTCTGACATACCTTAGAAAAGAAAGAAAATTGAGATATAGGGAGTCTTAAAGTGTGGTTGTCTATTAGTGAAGGAGCCCCAATATTACCCATCTGAAAAGGATTTCCCCAAAGAAGTAAGTTTGAAGAGGAGCTCTTGCCTGGGTGCAGAGAGAAAAAAAATTTTTTTTTTTTTTTTTGGTTTTTGGATCACACTCGGCAGCGCGCTCTGGGGCTACTCCTGACTCTATGCTCAGAAATCGACTCTGGCAGGCTCAGGGACCATATGGGATGCCGGGGTTCGAACCATTGTCCTTCTGCATGCAAAGCAAACACCTTACTTACCTCCATGCTATCTCTCTGGCCCTGAGAAATCAGTTTTGTGGTAGAAACAATGACCCTCTAGACCTGGGGTTAAGAGACCAACTTCCTGTGATAACAAGGGAGCTCTATATGTAGGGTTAAGCCAATTGAGTCAAGAGCACCTCTTGAACAATAGACTGGCAGAATAATGTCCCATGTAGGCTGAACAGAGAATCCAGACCTGTGCTTTGAGAGGATAGAAAGGAGTGTGTGTAGCCAGTGGATGTTTTGGGATCAGACTTGAGCTGTCTCTTTTTAGATCAAGTTTGAGCCCACTGTAACCTTGATGCAGATTGCTCCCTGTTTCTCTCTTTCCCACTGTACAGTGAACTCCTAGAGGGCAGAACCTGCCAAGTCCCATCCTGCTTCCTATATAGCTCAATAGAAGACCTCTACAGATTATTTGTGGAATAGTGAATGAACAACCAACTTCGAACAGAGGTTTACTCTTCACTCTTACCTACCTTATCTGTAAGGTGGGTTTGACAGTAGATCTAACTCAAATACTAAGGTTGAATACATGATAAATATGCTAGTGTCTGGTACAAAGCCTAACCCAAACTAGATGCTCAGAAATAGGAGCTTGGAGGGATATGGGGTGCATTGGTAGTAGCAATGTTGCACTGATGAAGGGGGGGGTATTCTTTTTGTAACTAAAACCCAGCTACAAGTCATGTTTTTAATCGCGGTGTTTAAATAAAGATAAAAAAAAAAGAAATAGGAGATTGGTTCTCTTTTCACCCTACACTACATCTCCTAACTTCAAATGCTCCCCAACTTTTACTGATCATGTGTGTGTGTGTGTGTGTGTGTGTGTGTGTGTGTTGGAGAGAGGAGCTGAGTTTTCTCATGGTTCTGTACTTGGGGACAATAAGGGATGATGGGAGATTGAATCCATTTTGGCTGCATACAAGGTGAACATCCTACCTGCTGTATTATTGCTTTGGCTCCTGATCTTCATATTTCCTAGGGCATCAGTGACTCAAGAATCATAAAATAACTGAACCAAAGAGTACCCACAGTGGATATTTGTCTTCTCGTGCTTTTCTGCTCTTCATCTACACTCCTTTCACGACACTCCATTGTATTGATTCAATTCCCAATCTCCCTATGGCTCTGAAGGATAGGGCCTTGATTTTAGGAAGTACTAGAGTTAATCTTATATTGAGCATCAATTCTTGCCTGGTCCCTTAACCCCAGGTCTAGAGAGTAATATTTCCCTCCACAAAACCTATTTTTCTATGCACCTAGGCAAGAGATATAGCCTGTATAATTGGTTAGGAATTGCACAGAACTGGGAAGTATTAGTCCTGGGATTATGGGAAAAGACCCTTACTGTGGAAAGGGTGGGAAATGGCTAGGAGCTGCTGCTGGCCACTAGTTTCCATGAAGTACACAGCCTATCAAAAAGACCAAGCAGGAGATGATGTCTTCTCACATTGATTCCCTTCTTAGTATGTCAAATTTGATAAGCTAAATAATTTTTTATTCTTTTTCATTCTCATTGTGAGCTGCATTTTCTGTTCCTTATAAGCAAAGTAATTCTAATTACTCTCAGACATTGGAGTTTACTTCATCACATCTCCTAACTTTACAGATGAAGAGTTATTGGCAAGAGTACATAGTATTTATACACAGTTTTTCACATTTTTAGCTCTCTTTTAGGCTTACCAATGGTAAGAACAGGGACAAGTTGCCCTTCAGTCTGGGTAGGGCCATAAATTATTGATTTTGGTCACAGAATGCCTAATCTTTCTTCAACAGAGAGAATTTCTTAATTCCAGTCCTCAGGAACTTGTTTTGTTTTGCATTACAATGTTTTTATCCCCCCAAGCAGAACTGCTGATGACCATTCCTTCCCTTTCACACAGTGTAATCAGCAGCAATTAATTCTAATCACAAAGAGACAGCAAGAATGAACAGGGCATTAATTGGACGGAAGTAATCAAAATTTCCTTGAGCACACACAGTTGGTAGCAGGTGAAGACAAATGTGAGAGGGCACATGCTTGTCTGTGCATGCATGTGTGTGTGTGTGTGCGCACACATAAACGCACACACAAACACTTGTATTCACAAAGCATACTCCTACCTCTCCTCACCAGCATCAGCTCTCAACCAGAGCAGAAGAAAGTGGTCCAGAGTGAATATGCTTTCGGTCAGTATGGTTTAGACCAGCAACAAAAAATGTTAAGGATATCAGAGTCAAAAAATACTCTACTAACAAGTTGCTTAAAATTGGCCTCCTTTGGGTATAGCAGTACACACACCTACTTTAAAATGGTTTAGAAGATTTCATAAGATTATTACATGTAAATCAATCTTCACTGCTATGTAGCAGGAGCTCAGTACATACTAATTCCATATCAAGCACCTTCTATGACGGGTAGAGCATAAAGGACTAATGTGATTTAAATTTTAGAATCTTGAATGACCTGGATGCAGTTTAACTAAGTTGACAGCCTTCCTCAGATCTCACTTTACTCCCTCTAGTTCTACCTTTCCACTTACTTGAAACTCATACCTTTCAAATGTCACCCCTTCCCCCCTCACAATCACTTATGCATGCATTAAAGGGGCAGATTAGATTATCCTATCTCTATAAACACTGTTTAGATACAGCAATCACTCATTAATCTTTGTTCTGGGACTTTAAAACTCACTATTGATTTGTCTGAGCTGAGCTTCCTTCTTTGTATTTTAAAAAATAATGTCCCAAGTACCAATTAACCAAACTCTGGGCTTGGCTTCCTAAGAAAAGCTCCTGATGTCTTATAACTGATTGTAGGTCTCTCTATTTTTAAAAAGCTGCCAGAAGAGATATTTTGGCCTTTTCCTTTAAAGCAGTGAACTGTTCCTCCACAGCCACCTTTCAAACCCTTGAGTGATACCGCTTCTTTCCACTCTCACTTAAATGCCTTATGACTGATTCCCCCTCCTCACTCCCACTTCCCATCCAGGTAAGAATTTTCCCTGTTTAAGCATTCTTCCCAGGTTCTCAAGGCTGTTTAGTTGCTGTGTTCTTTGTGTATTCATAGAATTTGATGAATATCTGTACTTTAGCTTTAATAACATTGTTTCATAATCTAAGCCAGGTCATGAGGCAAGGTAGGCAATCAGGGGACTAAGTACTATTTGTGATGGGATGTTAAAGGATAAATAATAACACAGGTTGTAGAAATGTGAAGTTTTGGGATCTATTTACAATATGTGATTGGAAGAACATTTAAGACCCGGAAGGTGGAACAACTTCTCAAGATTCAAGCTAGAAAGGAGTCAAACTAGGACTTCAGTTAATTCAGTTAATCAGTGCTTGGGTTAGTTTTCAATTATGTATATTAAATGCTGGTTGCCAACTGCTGTATTATGCACCAAGATGCAGAGATTTCACCACAATGGCCACAAGAAGAAGAAAGGTAGAGCAGAGGCATGCTCCTTAGATTGGTCTCTGTTCTCTAGATCAGAACTCTTCTGCTACACCATGTGAGTTTTTGCCTCTGGGGAGTTCCATACATAGTATCTCACTCTCCCCAGGACAAAGCAAGAGACTTCTTCAAAACACCCCCTTTCCCTGTCCTGAAATCTTTGGCTGTGCCCAGAGTGGATAGAGAGCCAAGGCTGTTGCCAAGTTCATTAATAATTTTGGCTTTCTGGAGGAAGAAGTTGGATTGCTTTGCTCTTCAAATATCAAAACATCCAATTAACACAGCTAATTAGCATCACTAGCAGCAGTCAAAAGAATGGCAATTTAGATGCAGGATTTCAAAGGTTTCCTAGTTGTAGGCCAAAGCAACCCATCTCTTGTTAATGACAAGAGTTCCTCACTTAGGCAATTCTATAGCAGTCATCAATTAGCCTAGCCACTAGGCAGAGTCTGGCCTCTTCCCAGAGTCATTTGTCTAATCAGAAGTGGTGGGGATAAAGAGAGACAGACTTTAAGGGAAGGAATGGGGAAGAGACAGAGTTAGAGAGAAAGATAGAGAAACAGAGAGAGAGTAAAAGGACTAACATAAACAATCATAAATATAGACAGAGAAAAAGAAAAAAAAATTCTGATAGTTTCGGGAAGCCCTAGTGTTCTGATTTTTAAAATCAAGCTTAGTTGTGAAAGTTCAGATTAAAAGTTGGCAAAGACTACAGACAGGTCCAAGAGAGGATAGTCCCAAATCACAAAGAAAGCTTTTGTCTTTTCTTATTTTTACACTGAATATCAATTTTCCCACAAGCCTTAGTTTCTCTTTAAAAGTCAAGTATGAGGTCAAAACTCCATTAGGATGCTTTCTCTTGTGATCCCAATGGGTTGTACAACTATGCCTATGATAAAACAGGGTGATTTTTTTCAAGGAAGAGAACAAGTGTCTCTCTCATACTGAGTTCTCCTTAAAAATAATTTCACTGTGTTTCCACCTCCTCATTACAACTCCTCTGCCCTGAATCAATTATGGTCAGTTAGATTATTCTGATATCTCTGGTATCTTTGAGGTGCTTTCCAATCCATTATCACTGCTTCTAGAATGCCATTTCTAAAATGCTGTTGGAACTAGATTCTTCTATGGAACCTCTGTAAAAAGTTTCATACTTTCTCCAGATCAAGTCTAAACCCATTAAAATGATAGTCAAGATTTTCTTGTGGGTTTTGGTTCCTATTGTCTTCTCTGCAGCTTTCTCCTAATTCATGGATATCTTGCTCTCTCCATTCTATACTCATACTTCAACTATCTTGGATAATAAGTGGATCCTTAAGGTGTCACAGTACCTCTGAACATTCTTTCTATATTATTTGACCCCTGCAACACCTTATAGATCCCTGCTCCTGCTCTGTGCCTTTCTATGCCTATGCTTTTTATACTCCTCCATGTTTTTGCTTACCAGGTATACAAGGGTCTTAAGCTCAAATATCTTCAGAGGATAAGCTGGTAATGTAAGAATATGCAGTCAAGGGCATGAAAAAATAGAAGGGAAAGTGGCCGGTGGATAGAAAAGGCCATGCTCAAAGTCTCTCCAAACTCAAAATTCAACTAGCCAATCAATTCACTATCCAGAAATATTTTTCTTACCCAAATTCACTTTTTGCAGGAATGAGTCAGCCATCCATTGGTAACCCTCCACTTGTTATCTAGACTCAGGGCTCAGGTGGCCTCTAAAGTCTTCCCCATTCAGACTCTACTCCCATCTCATGCCATTTCTTTGCATCTTGCTCTTCAAGTACAGGGGCATTTTCACAGCTTCAGCTATCTCCTCCCCTCTGGGCACTGCAGGGGTGTTAACTGTGTGTAAATAGCTGCAAAGAACACTAACATTTACAGTGACTGGGCCAATCTCATCATATGCCTGGCCCAGGCAAGATGTTATTAATCAGCATTTTAATGAAGCCTAATTACAGCAGATGATGCCTCCCACCAGGTAAGGCAATGGTTACAGATGGGAGCAAACCAGGAAATCTCTACACTCTCTGCAGAGTTTGCTCTACTATAGCACAGGAGGGTTAACTCTGGAAGGATTGGATGGCTCTAAAGGCTAATGTCCAGCAGAGGGCCCTGCTATCAGAGAGAAATCACCATTTTCCCCCTGCCAACACAAACAGGCTGCACAGAGAAAGGAGCTGGACTTGTCACTGGGGGAGGATTCTGGCAAGTGTCACCAACTCCTCTGATCTCCCACAGTGTACATTATATTCTCCTCAGTAGAACTGGGTCTTGCTTTCTAGCTTCTACCTGAGCCAGAAAGGCCTTGGTTCCTGAACTCTTGGGCTTTGTTTTCTCTTTTTGCTTTTTTTTTTTTTTTAACTCTTTTCCTCTTTTCAATAATCAAGGATAGATGTACCCAGCCCCAGTCCCTAGACACCAGAACCTCTCTAGTGCATACTGCAGTGCAGGAGTTAAGAATTTGGGTTGCAGAATCAGACAGTGATAGTTGGGAATCACATATATACACACCCCCAAAAGTTACTTAATTTCCCTGATCAAAATTCTTGGCTGTTTCTGGTAGCTTAAATAAAGTATGGGAATAAGATACTAGGAACAAAGTTGGAAGCTCCCAATGTATCCAAAACCTTAATCATGATGTATCTACCAACCTCGCTTCCTCTTCTTTGCATCTTTCTATATACAGTATCCTCCTATTAATATAGTCACTTCTTCATGCTTGATCAAACTCAAGAACCTTCCTTGGCTCCCCATAGCCTATAAGCTAAAACTATAAAATTGTCCTATAAAACTCAAGACATTTTATGATATGGTCCCAAAGGACTGTTGCAACTTTCATGCTTAAGGTTTCTTTTTCTTTACTTTTTTTTGTGTGCATAAACTTACTACTCCACAAAGGCCAATTTCTTTACATGATCCTCCTGAGTTTCCATGCAGCATGACCCAATATTTGGCAAACTGAATGAATTGCCACCCCTTTTGAGTTCCCTTTAAAGTTCAGAATAAGTTCTTCGGGGGGGGGTGTGTCTAGTCTAGTCCAATTCTGGAACTAAAGAAAGAGACATAAAATGAGTTGAAAGCTCTATGACTGGAAGGGTTAATTGCTCAGGACAAGTAATAATAATTTTAGATATTAATTTGTATCAGGTCATTCTGTTACATGGTCAAACATTATTCTGAGTATTTATGAGAATATTTTTTGGGTCATTACCATTTAGACAAAGAAGATTACTCTGTAATGTGGAGAGCCTCTTCCAATCAGTTAAAAGTGTCACTAGAACAAAGACTGACTTCCCATGAGCAAACATAGAATTCTGCAATGGGGTGGGAGCAGAGAGAGGACCTTGAACTTAACCCCACAATATCAGTTCTACTTACTCAGTAAGCTGACCACACTATACAATTGTTGGACTTCTCAGCCTTCATAACCACATGAGACAATTTCATAAAATATCCCCTTTCTACATATTTGTGCACATCTTATTATTTTTTTTCTCTAGAGAACCTTGACTTAATAATGCTTACTAGTTGTGTGCTTCTATTAAGTGACTTTCTCTCATGAGCTTCTGCTATCTAAGCTGAAAATATGGAGATAAAAGTAGAATTCTATCCAGTTTTTGTATGGGGGTATCTCTAAGACCCTGTCTACACTGTAAAAGCAAATCTTACCATCAAGTCTTTCTGGAAGGAGGGTAGGAATGTGAGGTCCCAGGAGAGAGGCCTGGTAGAATCTGGGAACAGCTCTTAATGCCAGAACAGAGGCTGCAGTGAAGGATTCAGACAGGGAGCTGCGGTGGATCGGGTCCTGAATTTAAATGCATCCCATTGCTCTTTGTCTCGACAGGGTAATAAAAAATCCTCAGACAGTACATTATAGATGCAAAGGTACAGCACAGGCTCTGCTCTCTGCCTACTGTCCAAGAGGAGGGTGGCATGTCTGGGGCCTGTAGGAAATACACCTGGTGGGGAAGAAAGCAGATCAGAAAAGAAGGCCATCCCACTGAAGGTCATGGAGATCAGAAGGGGCTGAAATGTTTGTACTAAATTCATGCTTCCTGTTTTTTTCCCTTTGCATAGAGAAAATAAGACTTGTATGCACTGAGAGAAAAGAATTGGAGAACTGTGTTCTATTAGGGGGTTATTGGGCTCTAAGACCATCTGCTTCCAGTCTTTGAGGTTGGGTAAAGGCTGAAGTATCAGGATTTGGTATAGCAGTTACCTGCCAGGACTCAAGTGGAACACTATGAGCATCTTTCTCCATCAGCTATCACATAGCCAAGCTAAGCCTGACAAGTTGGCCTGATTGAAAGTTCACTTGGGCAGTCTTATTGGACCTTCTTTGCTCCAGGGTGTCTTTGATTATTATCTCTGTTCATGATTGAGAGTCCTACAAATTGGTCATGTCACCCCTCAATCATGTTGACCACTTCAACATGCTCAGTAAAGCAATAAAAAAGGATAGTCCACTCTCTTCTCTAATCACTATTTTTAACAGTAAGTAAGGGAATAAGGTACTGGAAATAAAGGATCAAGTTCCCAATATATCCAAAACCTAAATCATAAAGTACCTACCAGTCTAGCTTCATCAACACCCCCATTAGTTTGTGGGTTACAAGCCTGACAGAAGAAACTCAGCCATCAGGGAGGCTGAGTAGACTTTAAGCTGTGTTGGGACTATGGTTCTCACCCTTGGTCTTCAATTTGGAGCAGAGCTGATGTGCTTGAAATGGGCTATTCTCTGGGTGGATCTCTATAGTAACCAGAGGCCAATACAACTGCACAGATATATACAGAGGACAATCATTACAGTCCTGTGGTCTGGTGCATTTTCCAAAACTGGTCACTTAAATCTGCCTCATAAGACAAACCTCCTGACCACCTGAGACTGCCAGCTTCCAAGTACAGTACATGAAATCATGTCTAGAGTATCTGTCCATTCATTGTAATGTCTACATGTCAACTCTGTAAAATTATGTTTTTACACTGTAGTGGCCTTGCCAGATTCTTCTCTGTGTCTTAGACTCCCGGCACTGGATTTGACACAGAAGGAAGTCTCAGGAAATTCTTACCAAGCATATGAGTAAATAATTGGATAAACTATTGAAGACTGGGTCCTTTTGGTTTTCTCTTTACCTGGACACACTGGGCTCTATGTTCTGCCCTGAATCTACTGGAGTAGAAGTCAAACCACAACTTTCAAGTGGCAGTAGAGCTAAAGCACATGAAATAAGGTCAAAGGCCCCATTCTTAGGGCTTCACTTTGCATTATTGATATATTTTTTTTCTTTTTTTTTTTTGGGGGGGGGTCTCACTCGGCCTTGCTCAGGGGTTACTCCTGGCTCCATGCTCAGAAATTGCTCCTGGCAAGCATGGGGGACCATATGGGACGCCGGGATTCGAACCGATGACCTTCTGCATGAAAGGCAAATGCCTTACCTCAATGCTATCTCTCCGGCCCCGCATTATTGATATTTTTAAGGAAAGGAAACCAGAGACTCTGTAGGCCTCTTACAAGAAGCATCATCTCTATCCCAGATCCTCAGAGCCCACACAGGAATTCATGCAGAGTAGGTACTTACTAAAAAGATTTGTTTTGGCCTTATGTGTTCTTTACACTTTCATAAAAAGGAAAATAAAATCCCAAAGACGGAATGTGAAGCCTATGCTTGCATCACAGTTTCCAAGAGTCTGGCTTCTAGCTGGGCTCCTCAACCCCTGACTTCCAGGATGACAAAACAATGAACATTATTTTAAGGTTTAATTTTTTTGACAGATCTAATTTTTTTGACAGATCGGAGGCTATTTGAAGTAGACTCTTTTTTTTTTTTTTTTTGGTTTTTTGGGCCACACCCATTTGATGCTCAGGGGTTACTCCCGGCTAAGCACTCAGAAATTGCCCCTGGCTTGGGGGGACCATATGGGATGCTGGGGGATCGAACCTCGGTCCTTCCTTGGCCAGCGCTTGCAAGGCAGACACCTTACCTCTAGTGCCACCTCACCGGCCCCAAAGTGACTCTTAATTAAGATTTCAAATTTGTTTTGTATCATTGATGGGTCTCACAGGGGAAGGTCAAGTAGCCTGAAAGCTGTGAAGGCAAAAGGCAACTGAAGTGGTAGCAAGAGAGCAGTCTCAGAGGCAGACAGACCAGAGCCAGCAGGCAGGAGAAGCACTTGTCCATGGCCTGACCTTGGGCAGATTTCCTTCATTTGTTCTGCTTCAGTTTCCTCATTCACCCCACTCCTAGTAGGAAACACAATAAACTAGAGCAGGGGTCTTAAACTCGTGGCCCGCAAACAGCCCTCCATACAACATTTTGTGGCCCTGCCCTAGAGGAATGTTTTTTGTTTTGTTTTGTTTTAGTTGTTTGGGACACCCCCCCCCCCAATGTTCAAGGCTTACTACTGACTTTGCACTCAAGGATCATCCCAACTTTGCCTCCTGCGGCCTCCAGGTAAATTGAATTTGAGACCCCTGAACTAGAGGGTTTAGTGAGGAACCACAGTCTTTGTGACCATCTCTACTTAGAGCATCTTCATCTTGGGTCATCAGTCACGTACAAAGGGGTGATATTATCAGATTGTACTGCAGAATCAGTGTGGAGCAATGGATTGGAGCACTGGAGCACTTTCAGATTTGGTTCATTCATACAAACAACAGTCTCAGGTTCTGCACATCTGAGTATTTTAATATTCATGGTGCCACAGCTTACTATGGGGCAGTCAGTGACCATAAAGTTTGACATTTGAAAGATGAAAGTGCTTTGAATTAGTCATACACATGTGAAGTCATTGTTCCTACTGGCTCTGCTCTGGAATCTAAAAAATGACTTTGAGCTGAGACCAGTAACTTTCCCTCAGACATTACCTTCTGGTAAGGAGTCATGTAGGAGTTTATGTCAAGTGAAGAGTCTTTGTCATCCAGAAGAAAATAGGAGAGGGGAGAGATGGTGTGAGTCAGCAATTTGGAGAGAGGGTTGGGAAGTAGGAACTGAAAAGTTAGGGATAAGAAGAAAAAGATAAGGTTGGGGAAAGCACAGAATAGGGTAGATGCAGGATAGGCACAGAGCAGGCACTGTGAATTGGATCACAGGGTTTGGGTTTTGGGTTCAGACTCTACCAACTACATTATGTGGCTACAGGTGAATTTATCACTTGAAAGAAAAAAAGTAACTCCTCCATCAGGGGAGAATTACTGTGGCTTTTTGCTACATAAGACACATCTCACTATCAGACGCACAGTCTTCAGATGCTCTCCTCCCCTGCATTCAGGCTTCAGGTTCAGGCAGCATTCACACCATATGATGCACTTTTTTGGGAAAAAAATATTATGAAAAATATGGTAAATAAGCTCAAAGAGCACTTAGCATAGTATCTTGGGGGTTCGCAGACAATCACAAATATTTCCTTTCTCTTAAGACCTTTTCAGCTTTCCAGAGCTCAAAGATATTCTTGGTGCTTGAATTGCAATGCACACTCAGAATCCCAGCCCTACGAAAGCATAGTTACTCTGCGGGGCATTTGCCACAAACTCTTAGTGCATACAAGTAGGGCAGTCTCCAGACACTTTTCCTGTGAGAAGACTCATCAGATTTACTCTAAATCTCTTCACCTGACTTTATGTATCTCTGTGGAAGTGGTGATGCTTCTTCATTCAGGTAATAAATCTGGTCCTCAAAAGGAGGGCCTCTTACTTTATAAAACTGATTTTCAACACCTTGGTCCCCAGGAAGTGACTGCATAGAATTGTCAGACATAGAAATAGTGACTACCCCTTACAGGGAGGGAGTCAAAGCGCTGAGTACTTACAATACATTCCCATAGCACCTTGTTTGTACCCATGGCCATTTTTAGTGCCATTGTCTCCATTCTCTGGAAAACAAGGATTAAGTCAAGTTCCAAGTGGCACAGAAGTTCCACATTTCAAAGCTAGGGTTTGAAAGCAAATCTGTTTGACTCTACAGCCTGATCTCTCCACTACTGGACCACATCAACTCAAACACCAGCACGTCTGGTCCTTGTTGAAGCTGGGCTGCTCATGCCTCCTCTGTAGCTGGGTTGAGAGGCACAAGTGCCCTCAAGGATGGTACAGTGGTGGCAGAGTGTATGTATGTTCCCTAACCTCTGGCTAGGATGTGCTTGGAACATGTTTGGTATATAGGTCTGGGGCAATCACTAAGGGGCACTAGAAGTAGTACCAGAAGGGGAATCAATGCCAGAAGTGCTTTTCATTGCTGAGCTTGGCCTGGGCTTTCTTGCAATAAGCACCAATGATAAATAAATGAAAATGCACATGAAAATAACTGGCCCATGAACACATGTACCAGGGAATCATGTGAGACTCAGGTAGAACTCCTTGTTCCCCACAATTCTTTTCCAAAGGACACTGGGAGGAGAGATGCCTCTTGTTAGTCAGACACCCTCTGTTTTCTGACTGAATTTACAGATCTGGATCCAACACTTCATCTCCCCAGGGACAGACAAACAGTGATAGTGAACCCATAGAGGAACAGTTCCTTATAGGTGAAGGTCAAGTTCTAATTTTTTCTGACAAGCTCAGAAAATGGTATTGATTCTGAACAGAAATATGAAGAGAAGGTTAAAGAGGGGAGGACTGAAAAAGGAAGGAGAACAAGAATAGAAGGACAAAAAGGGGCCAGAATATTGAGGCTCCAAGGAGACAGAAGATAAGGGGTTGATGAATGGGGGCCCACACCAAGGGTCAGAGCTCACACACGTTCCCAAGGTCATGTCAATGGAGAATCTGGAAATTAAGTACAAATGTGGATCCAAAAAAGTTCCACTTAAGAGTATAATTAATAACTGTTATTATTAAGAGAGTGGAAAGGACAGCAAAGGTTAAGAGCTTAAAGGGGGGATAAAAGAAGATGCAAGAAGATAAGGTGAGAGTGGGAGCAGAGAGATGTGGGGTGTGTGTGTGAGTGTGTGTGTGTGAATGAGAGAGACAGACAGACAGACAGAGAGGGAGGGAGAGAGAGAGAGAGAGGGAATACAACAAATACACAAGAGAAATGGGAAGGAGGGAAATGAAGAGGCAAAGAGTCTAGGCTGCTCATGTGGGAGAGAAACCAAGGAGAAGAGAAAGGCACGTGTCCCCTCTAACCCACACCTCTAGTCCCCAAGGTGCCTGTGGCCTCCAGAGCTCAGACCTAACTGGCAGCTGCCCAGTTCTCTCTGAAAGGTGTGACAATACCAGACAGTCATGCATCTGGTGGCCAGGAGAGGGCACTTCAACCTCAGGCATCAGCAGACTGTGCCTAGTGCTGACACCAATGGGCAAACAGCTCCCAGCACAGAAGCAGCCAGGAGAGGCCCACATTGTTCTCAATTTAGTGGGTTACCAACACCTCCCTGATGAAATGAGGATCCATGTACATAATCCCTGTGGAAATTGGAGGGACAGTGAAGCAGCCAGTGTCCCCTTTGACTGCCTCTGTACCCGCATAGTGTTTTTATTCCCCTTCCTTCTCCAAATTTCTGCCTCAAAGCTTTGTACAAAAACTTATGTTCATAATACTCATCCCTTAACCAAAAATCATCCTTTCTTTGAGTACAGGGCAAGCTAATAATTGATTACACACAAAGCAACTTGATGTGCACAACCATTCACAAGGTGGGACAAGAAGGGAGAATGGAAAACTGAGGCACAGAGTCAGTTATCTGTCACATTCACACTTACTCTATTCTCTACTCCTTACATTCCACAGTGAGGATCAGAGTATGTTAACTCTCTCAGGAGTTTTTTTTAATCCCATAATTAAGGAGGCCTCCCACAGGTTTCCCTCAACAGAGCACCAACCCCCCTAACCTTGTGACAATAGAACTCAGAGATTTAGGCACAAATCTTGACCATTGACTGAATTTTGAACCTGATCGTTCATCATATTTTCCTGTTTTGTTTAAAAATAGTCTGAATTATGCACTTATGAACAGATAACAAAGTCTGACTCTATTGGGATATCTGAAAACTGCAAACATATTTTAGAAAAGGCTTAAGAATAAGAAGAATACTTAAGAATTTTGAAAGGAACTGGAGAGATAATACTGGGTTTGAGTCCCATAGCCTTAGCCTTGCCTGTGGCCAATCCTGGTTCTATCCCCACCGCCATATGCCTCCGTCACTCCAGCATAGGCAAGGTGTGGCCATGGAGGCTCCCAGCATTGCCAGGAAAAAAGGCTGCAGCAGCACTTCATCCTCAGATACCACCAAGGAAATCCTTTCCCTTCCCACCCGCCAAGAAATAACCCTCAAAAAATTCTTGAGAACTCTTCATGTAAGGCTCCATAAAACATCTAGCATTTCTTCCTGCTGGTCCAAAAATTTACTTAGATTTTATCTAATTCTGCAACAATCATGTGATGATTCACTGAGTTCAAACCATGTCCCAGGCAATATCCAATATCTTAGGCACCTGAGAAATTTGTTTCCATCTACTTTAAACCACCTTTAAGGTAAAGGTAAGGACCATAAGCATCTTCACTGCAAGGAAACTGGAGCCCAGGAGTTGAAGTGATTTGCCTAAAGTCACATAAATAGGAAATAGTAGAATCAATTTTCATATCCAGGTGAGTCGTGCTCTTTTGTTCTCTCTTATTCACCAAAATTCATCATCCATCTAGCTGTTACAAGATTCCCTGCCATAGAGTTTCCTAAAAGTCTTCTTTAGCGGGGCAAATAGATTAGATTTGGACTTAACATGAAAAGAAGCATATCCAAGCTTTAAGGTGATATGTAGGTGAACTGTTCCAGGAAAAGCTACCTCTATGTACCTTAGTTCCTCTTTTTCTTCTGCTGATCCTGGATACGGCCTCAGCTTAGGGACAAAGCAGACCTCTTTGTTCACAAAATACAGATACTAATAATCCATATTTCTAGACTTTTGTGGGGAGCAAAGAAGGTGATGATTCTGAATGCCCTTCACATACTCGTGAGTAATGTCATTTCTTAGAAAGTTGCCAGGACAAGGGGCTGCTCTCAAGAGCTCCATAAATCCTGTACTTACTTTACTTTGAACCCCAATCCAAATCCCCACTTTCTCCCCTCTTGCCTTCACTGACTCTTGGCCAAATCTGCATAGACTGACAGTAGTGGTCCTGGTTCCACTTCCCCCAGCCTCCCTCCTCCATGCCATGCCTTCCATCTCTCGCCTCTCAACATCAACAAGCCAAGCACGGCCACAACCCCAGCTACAGGCCCTCATCTCAGACGGACTTGGCAGCTGCCTCCTCTTATTGGCAGGACATTTATCATCTTGAGGAAAATATTGACGGATAAGAAACCCCAGACAAGCAGACAGGCAGCCTGTCTCAGCTGGGCATGCAGCCTGCTGAATTGAGAAATAAGATTTGAGGTACTGGTTCTAGTTTCTCTGGAAGAGAGGGAGACTTGGTTGTCTCCTGGAGAGTGGTCCCTGGGGAGGAAAGATAAGGGACTGACAAAATTCTGGGTATACCTATATCTGGTACATAGTAGAGGTTCAATAAATGGGAATTTGCTTCAACTGAAATTAGTTCTTGAAATAATACCTGGAAAATAAAGGAGCCTTGCCACATTCTTTTTGTTTTGTTTTGTTTTGTTTTGTTTTGGGCCACACCCAGTGATGCTCAGGGGTTACTCCTATGTGCTCAGAAATTGCTCCTGGCTCAGGAGACCATATGGGACACCAGGGATCAAACTCAGGTTCGTCCTGGGTCAACCAAATACTGCTGTGCTATCAGTCCGGCCCCATGCCACATTATTCATTACACAGATGGGTAAGCATCTGTGTCAAGAAAGGCTAGTGCCGAATTCGAGTCTACAACCAGTGTGTGGTAGATACCAGATTAGGCAAGTCCACGGCTGAATATTCTGATACTCTAGGAGTAACCAAAAGACTTTTGGTTACAGCACGTCATCTGAGGAACTGAAGCTCTTGGTTCTCAAGGGAATCAGGAAGAAGGGGATCCTCTGACTTTCAGAGATGACCTTCTAGAGATACAAAGATGGGAGGAAGGTGGGTAGGTGACACCTACATGCCTTCTTGAAGTTTAGATGTGCTTCTTTTCATGTCAAGTCCAAATCCTTTTGCCCCACTAAAGGAGACTTTTAGGAAACTCACCAACCTTCCCACAAGGCACAGTGCTCTTTTCCAGGGCTGATATGGTCGTGGATCTGTCATCTATGATTGATCATAGAACAGTTCCCTCAGACTTCTCTAGTGTCACTGCCAATCACTCCCCATCTGCATCAACACCTTGATTGTCCCAAGGAGAGTAACTTCTCTCAGGGCCCTGCTCTGCTCATGCTGACCTCTCACCTGAAAACCACTCCATGTGCCCTCTTATAGCACAGACTCACTCTGATACCTCCAAGGATGTGTTTCTTGTTCCTTCTTTCAGTCCTCACTGCCTACTAGCTTTACACTTTCCCGTGGTCACTCTCCTGCCAATTTCTCCTATCATACTTGTAACTTCTCCAAGCAAAGGCCAAGATCACTCATCGCTGCATTCTCAGAAACTCAGCATGGTTTGCAATGACAGACACAGCCTGATCTCATACCCTACATATTCTCTAACCTAGTTAGAAATTCAAACAAGAGCTGCCTCTGGTTCCTCCTCTAGGGTCAAACATATCTACGCCCTCTGTTCTTTGATTGATCTTTAGATATTCGACCAAAGCAAAGGTGTATTCTCAGTGGCCTTTCTAAAAAAACATCCTTGTTTCTTTGACCAAGTTCTCAGATAAGTGATACTTGGGTAGGATGAACAAGCATCTTGGTTTATACAGGAAATGTCTTGATTTTAATACTGGAAGTCATACCCCAGGAAAGTTCCAGGTAAACAAGGATAATTGTTATGCTGTGTTCCCATTCTAGCCCTGCGAGGAGTCATGAGAAATATTGTTAATATCCAGCATGGGTGGGATAGGTAATTTGTGTGTGTGTGTGTATTTGTGTTTGTGTGTGTGTGTGTGTGCATAACTAAACACAGCCTTGGGGATGAATAATGATTAGTGTCTTGTTCCCAATATGAGCTTCTGTTAACGCAACCAGTCATCATAGGTTTCAGCAAGAAATTGTGATAGGTGTGCCTGCTACTTTTGACCTATATTTGACCAATAATGACAAGTAAGATGGCTAAATAATTGCACTACATAGTAAATCTCATCTCTCTGAATCAGTACTTCTAAAGCTGCCTTTGTTTTATTTTATTAAAAAGGCAGAAATAATTAAACATCTTTGTTCTTAATATTGTCTAAGTCCCTGGAGTGTTCAAGGCATTTGTAGGCATCTACACATTCAACAATGAATTCATAGATACCTAAAATGCGGCAGACAGTCTGTCTCATTGTTCTTTGAACTAATCAGAGCTAGGAATACATCCTTAACTGGATGGAATTGACCTGCAGGCCAGCCATTCCACAGGGGAGCATGGTAGAGATCTTACATTTGTATAAGTGTATGTGTTCAAGTGAACATTAATGTAAACAAGTAGGTTCAAGTTTCTTAAGAACCAGCCGGGATTTCTCTGCCCTGATTTGAAATAATATCAACTCTCTTGATCATCACTTTGGTTTCCATGGAGCCTTGCATGGCTGCTAGTGATTGCTGACAGTTATCACCATAAAGTAACTTTACAACTTTGTAATTTGTAGCTCTCTGCTGTCAGTAATATTAACAGCATTTCGAATTATAGCTATAAACTTGACAACAGCATATAAAACCCGTAGAAACCTGATTTGGGGGGATGAGGAAGGCTGGGGGTAAAACAGCTTGTTTTCCAAGCCTGAACTGGAAGTTGGCTGAAATCTGAAGGGGAAGACAAGTAGGCTCACGGCCATATAGCTCTGATACCTCAAAGAAGGATGTGGATGACATCTAGGTAAAAAGTGATCACAAACAGGTCAAAAGAGAGGCAGTGGTGAGTGAGAGTAGGACTAGAGAGCAAGTAAGAAGTGACTGGCAGACATCAGCCAAGGTTCAGAAGAAGGTTTATCCTGTAGGGTATAGAGAGAACTTGAGCTAACCAGCAGATCAAGAAAGAGGGTGAATCCAATCAAGACTGCAAGCAGTACTGAGTATTAATAAAATCCATACTTTGGAGCTGTACCAATACAAGTACAAATCCTCCTTTTCCTAATTAATAGCTGTGCATTCATGGCATGCCATTGGACTTTGGGGTCTTTATTTTCCTTATCTGTCAAATGTGGTACTTATCTCAGAGGCATAAAACATATGATTCTCTATTTAGAAATAAATTTAAAAATATCATTTCATCTTCTGATCAGAAGTCAGGGAAATCTTCACCAAAACCTACTGGTAATTTCTGAACAGTGATCCTGACCTTCCTCATAACTCATATATCATTACTATTGGAATGACTCGTGGTCACTCATCCATTCTGCCAGTCATTTAGCAAGTGTTCATAATAAAAGGCATAACTTTAGTCCCTGTCTACATAGAGGAAAAAGAAAGAAACTGAACAGATTTTTGTCCTTTTGAATCCTTGATTCCCAGTGCCTTGTGATGAAAGCTTTTTGTTAGCAGCTTGACCAAAGCTCATTCCTGTGTGAGGAAAGGAAAGGTTCCTTCTGTATACTTTTCATGCTAATCTGAAGGATAGATACAACTGCTTCCTATCTTATGACTTTCTAAATTGTAACACCATCTCCCTGAGACATAAAATACAGATAGAACCTCCACCACAAACTCTATTCCACCAAAACATTTAACGTATTTTGGTAATTATTCTGAGCCACACAAAGCTCACCACCTATTAGTTAACTAGGTAGCAGATACTGGTAAGGACTGCTTCCACATCATTCATTCATTTGAACTTACTGAGAATTTACCTAATTCAAACTTTGAACAAAGAAGCAAAGTGAGGTAGACAAGGGACAAAAGATTGTACTTGAACAGGATCCTTACTCCCTGTATGCATCCTTTCTTACTTGAGTACAAGAAGGCCAACTTGACTGTGCACACTATGAAAAAATTTCCTTCAGTTAAACTCAATAGTACCTTCTGGAAAAATCAATTGAGTCTGTCTAAAGCCTAGATCCCTCTTTAGAACTGTGGACCCATATGGATATCCTTTTGGGATATATTATGAGTTTTCTACATTTAACACATCCCAGACAGAACTGAGCATTCTCTCTCCCAATCTATTTCTCCAGTGTTCTATATTTAAATATCTGGCCCCTTATATTTACCATGTGATTCAAGACATGAAGTTTGCCATTTTTCCTTGACTTCATTCTTTATTCAGAAGCAATCAGAAGATAAATATTTCTACCTGTTAGATTTGAACATGTTATAATGATGAAAGTTCGGTCTTGTTTTTAACTGAAATTGCCAGTGACAGATGCCACATTTCAAAGTACAGCATGTAAGTCAGAGAGATAGTACAACAGATAAGGCACTTACTTGCCTTGCATGTGGTCAACCTGTGTTCAATATCTAATACCATATATGATATCCCAAGCATCACCTGCAGTGACCCCTGAGCACAGAGCCAAGAGTAAGCCCTGAGCATAACTAGGTATGGTCTTTACCCCCTCTTTACCTCCCCTCCTCCCAAAATAAAAGTGTAATATGAAACCTCTACACAAGTTCTTACAAAAGGAAACCAGTTTGGTGGCTAGCCTTTAGCACATCTTCATTGGACAGAGCCTCAAGAGTGGTCTCAATAGAGGTGAACCACTAGATCATCAGGAACCACCACAAATTGAGCTTTGCACACTCATTTGTCCATGTCCACAGGTCTCTGCAGTGGGAGAGATGATTCTGAAGATACCGCCAGAGATCTTCATATCATCTTGTCAGAGCACCTAAGATATTATCCTACCTTGTAGAAGTAAACATCTGGTTTACTCAGAAGGAGGAAGTGTTGAAGACAAATTGGGACAGAAGTCAGCAGGATGCTACCCTTGAGTCACCTTGAACTATCTGCCTAGCTTGGGCCTAGTCAGAGGAGAGTTAGGGCTTTACTTTGAAGAAGTTGAATGGCTTTGATCAGACCAAGACAGAGTTATTGCTGAACTAAAGCTGCTTTGTGACCAGAATTAATTAAAAAACATTTAATTTCCCGAGAGTGACTGTAAAGTCAGAAGGCCTGCCAGAGCTTTTCTTTCTCTTTCTCTAGATCTAGAATCTACAGCCAGCTATCTGTAAGGTCAATAGGAGACCAAAGGTTTATAAGTATGCCCGGTGAGTATTGCTTGTTCCCTGTATCAGCTGCATAGTTCACAGATCTTTCTGCTCTCTTCACAGTCCAGTTCTGCCAAAATTTATCACCTGCTGCTCCTGACACAGCCTCAAATGCCCTCCAGAACTTGGGTCTCTCTCTCTCTGTCTCTGTCTCTCTCTGTGTCTCTGTCTCTCTCTCTGTCTCTCTCTCTCTCATCTGGGCACTCTCTGGGCTTCTTCCTTTGCCAGGAAAGCTGTTGCACCCCTGCTGCCTTTACCCACACTCTTGGGGGGCTGAGCCCTAGTTTCCCTTCCTGTAGGTAGTCTGTCATCATTCACCCTGTCCATCACACCTACAGAATCACATACCTCCCTGTATCTTTAGCCATCTACATTCTTCTCTGCCAGAGTATTCAATGTTCTCTGTTGCAGTCTCCACTTCCCCTTCCTGCAGGCAGAGATCAAGACTTCTTTTATATGTCCTTATCCCATGTCTGATAAGCATTTCAGTGAATTCACTCATCATGTCTGAACTCTATTTCAAAGGTTCCCATGTGAGGTGAAAGTAGGTCTCTTAATAAAACCAAGCCAACGGATTGAGCTCTAAATTTGTATGGCTTCACAGCCACTTCCCTAGCCATACCTTTCTCCCAGATGCAGCATTTTCCGTTCTCAAGGTATGTATGCCCAGAGTGTGAAAATCAGTCAGCTCATAACCCAAGATCTCTCTTCCCAATGTTTTTCTCATATATTACATCAAAGAGCTATTTCTTTTTGGCTTGGTATCAGACTATAAACAAAGACCAAAGAAGTTCTGGGTTATTTTATGGTTCCAGTTTAGTCTTTCTCTTTCTTT
This sequence comes from Suncus etruscus, assembly GCF_024139225.1. Taxonomy (NCBI): domain Eukaryota; kingdom Metazoa; phylum Chordata; class Mammalia; order Eulipotyphla; family Soricidae; genus Suncus; species Suncus etruscus. The sequence continues at coordinate 29,234,966 of NC_064853.1, read as the reverse complement.
TTAAAAAATCATTTGAACAGAACATATTTATTACTTGGCAGACCAGTAAAATGTAAATAGGATTTGTTGAAGAATGGTCCAAAATTCTCAGGAATTTATCACTTCACTACAAAACAACAACCACAGGATAGAAAGGCAAGGAACTCATGTTTAATAGCACTAAATGTGTCCCATGACTTATGTGCCTTGCCCATATAACCCTAAATAATCCTGTGAAGTAAATAGTTATAATCCTGGCTCTATAGCTGAAGAGACTGAGGCTCAGGGGGGGTTAAATGATGAGATCAAGGCCCTCAGTTATAAATACACAAAGTAAATGCACGCTCAGGACTTTGACATCAGAGTTGATTCTGACCATGTCAATGACAGACCAGAAGCCAGAGAATAAAGCCCAGAGGATATTCCATGTCCTTTTTAGATTCTATTGAATGACTAGGAGTCTGGGTCAGTGGTAAAGAGCATATATCTCATGTAGAAGGCTCTATGTTCACTTCTTTGGCATCTCTATTTCATATATGTATATACATTTATGTAAAGGGGGGAGGTAGAAAAATATATAGATCTATATATACAGAAAGTGAAACCTGCATCCATATTCTGTTTTACATAAATTTTGAATGTTTTTGTGCTTTTCTTTAAGATTATGGATAAATCCCTAAATAAAAAGAATGAAAGTAGCTATCAGTTATCCAGGACACTTTTTTTTTTACTGACTTGTCATTATATATGTTATGAACATGACATTCTTATTCTCTTGAAACCCTTGAATCTCAACACTTACCAAAGAACAGAACTGAATGTTCTTGATACCATAAGTTTATCTTTCTATGTATGGGATAACATAATTTTAAAATCAGAAGTCTTTGAGTGGGAAAACTATAGAGATCATTAATATAAAGATTACAGAAAGGGATAGAGTAGTCTGCACAAAACCTCACCCCCCAACTCTGACTAGTAGTATCAGATATTGAGACAGAAAGAGGAGTAGGTGCTTGCTCCAGATCATCTAGAAACAGTGGTGGAATCAGAATTCAAAACCTGGTTGGTGTCTTTGAAGCCACATCATCAGGCATGCTGTCAGTGTAGGGCTGAGAACAGCAAGGGCAAACAGGGGGGTCATTTGTTGATCACCCCTGAGGTGCCAGGCAGCACCTCATACTTCCAGCATCATTTCATTTTTCAAAAAAATGTGCTAAGTGAGTGTGATTAATTTGGCTTTACTTCCCCTAGCCTCTTCCTGATTTCTTGCTCCCTGCTATACCTTGGATCACTGTTTAAGCCTCCATTGATCCCAAATGTTTAGGACAAACCAGTTATGGAGAAGATTTTTCTCCAGACAGAGTCAAGACTATAATTATTTACTTCACAGGATTGTTTGAGGGTTATAAGAGACAGGCATAATAAGCATTCATGGGACCAACCTACTTCCCACTATGTGAACCAGGTGGCATTTAGACATTAAGGCTGTCATATGCAGGGACCTTGCTAAGATTCGTAATTACATGAAGTCTCCCTATACAATCTCTGGTCTCTTGACCTATCTCTCTCTTTAAACCTATGTGCAGGTCTTCACTCACAGTTGCATCAACCTTTATAGCACTCTAACCAATAATCACAATATATAATGCAGATAGTGTATTTTTTTTTCATCTCAACTTATGTCAACTCGTGAAGTTAAGACCTATTATGCCCTCCAATGACATATTAGGAAACTGAGGCTCATAGAGGTTCCATTCCGATTGACTGAATCAGGATCCACTCTATTATTGGAATCAAAAGTCTTTTTTCTTTGCATCTCATGGTACTTTTTCCTGAGTGTCTCTCATTAATTCTCACAGCAGGGGTTAGAAAAATAAGTTCCTTGGTCACTGTGTGAAGGTGAGGAAGCTTGCCTGGGGGAGGCTAGAGGACTTGCTGAAGGGCATATTCTAGGATGAGGCTTACACATTATCATCAGAATCCAGGTCGCCTAGTCTGGAGGACACTTTCTCCCAGACCATATTGCCATTCCCACCAGACCATGTAATTTCTTTTTTCTGATTGGGACATGGAGCCAGCAGTCAACAAAGATCACAATCTGTCTGCCTGAAGTCTCTCTCTGTTCTGAGCTGAGAGTTAACAAAATTCATTTCAAACAAAAACCAGGTTAAACCATTCTTGCATGTTGTATTTGTTTGAGTCTTCCTGGTGCAGTTCCGGGTTTATCCTCTTGTTTCTGGATGACAGAACAGACTGGTGGTTCCAATCACATCAAGTTCTGCTTAACTCACACATAGTCTCTACTTCCCTGTTTCCCTGCTTTTTTGCTCTTGTTATAATAACCAGGACGAGCATATGTATATGTATGTGCTTGAGGTACTTGCACAGCTTTTGTTATGGTGCTTGCTAGGGGTGCACACTTTAGTTATGATGTTCAAACATGCCACTGTGATATCTGGGATTCCAGATAGCAGAGCTGTGGGAATGAGTCTTGGTTGTAGCACAAAGCATAACAGAGTTCAGACTTGGTAACGCAGACTTGCAAAGCAATAGATTTTGCCATGGAGCTACCTCCAAACCCTTTTACTATTTGCTCTTAAGTCCTTCCACTTACCAAATCCTGTTCTCCATAGACAATCCACCCAATCATTTGCAATTTTTTCTTGGGTATACATTCTCAATACTTTTTCATAACACTTAATCTCAGCTTGAACCATTTTTATTGTGGTTCACCATAACCTAAGTACATTTTTGAACATTTTCCATCTATCCTTCCATCTCTAGCCAGAGTAGCATTTCGCTCTTTGAAAACCTCTCGGTTGTTCCTCCATTGTCTTTATGTTCAAGTTTAAGTTCCTTACAACCTGCCAAGCCATTCTAGTCATCTTGGCTCCCTTACAGCTCCTATTGCACTCCTTTCTCCTTCTCTGTGTTACCAATATTTTCTTTTGCACATCTTGCCCACCCCTTATGGCTATTTTAGCCAGCTATAAAATCTCAATTTAGATGTCACTTCTGCTGGGATGTCTTCCTGATCTCCCCAAGCTGGATGAGACTTCCCTCCTCCCATTTGAAGACATTTCTGTCTTGATCATACTCATTTATGGGCACGCTATGGCAGACATTGTCTAAATATGTTCAGTGAAATTTTTCTGTGGCCTTCTGAAATTCTTCTACCCCAGGATTTCCATACATGTTTTAATCTAATTGCCTCTTAGAGCTCTCTTGTTCTATATTCTACTCCAGGGCCTTTGCATGATTCCTGCATATTCTTATGGTGTGTTTATTTGTGATGAAGAAGGATTGAGGGATATTGAAAAGAGGTGAGGTGATCCTGGGCCTGAACAGAGAGAAGTAAATTCTATTCAGAAGTACATTTTCCCATAACACAAAAGTAATTGACTCTCCAGACTTTAGCTACAAGCTGGGCAGAACAGTCTTATGTCTTGCCATGCAGTAACTTAGAAATAAAAGTCAACATTCATGACACAATGCCTAAAAAAAATCAGACAAGCTAGAGAGTAGCCTCAGAATTTGTGACAGCAAAAATGAAGCTTGGGCATGTTTGGAAAAGTTATATGAGACTAAAAAGAAAAGTGATTTGCATGGAAATTAAAGATGTAGGTTGGAGGGAATGAACAGAGACAATAAGCAAGGAGAAAGTATATGTGTGAGAAAGAGACAGAGGCTGAGATACAGAGAAAAAGAGAGAGCAGTGTAGCAAGAATGAAAGGGAAAAGATGGAGGGTAGAGGAGTAGATGGAAGGAAGAGGAGATAGATAGAGGAAGAAAACGAAGCGATAGGAAGAGAATCACACAGGAGAGGAGCTTGATCCAAAAAGAGAGGGATACAAATGGTGGGAAAATAATGAGGAGGTAAGAATGGGAGAGTATGAGTATAGAAAGATGGCAGCTTACACAGAAAGTGGTTTCTTTTTTTTTATTCTTCTTTTTTGTTTGTTTGTTTGCTTATTAGGTCACATCTGGCAGCACTAAGGGGTTACTCCTGGCTCAGAAATCGCTCCTGGAAGGCTCAGGGGACCATATGGAATGCTGGAATTCGAACCACCATCCTTCAGCATGCAAGGCAAATGCCCTACCTTCATGCTATATCTCCGGCCCCAGAAAGTGGTTTCTTATGCACAAGTTAGAAGAATAAGTGAAAACCATTAAGTAAATCTTTCTTCTACTGATCACCTAACCAGGTCACCCTTTAGGTGATGATTTCATCCCTCCAAGGGCAGTGGAAGGCATAAAAAAGAGGAATAAAGGTGTGAGGAGGCCTAAGAAGACCCAGGCTGATGGGAGGAATGTCTTTTAGAAGGGTTCAAGTAAACAGCACAATCCAAAGATGCCAGCCAGAGCCAGATCCTCCCTCCCTCATCCCAGACTCCCAGACCTCAGATGAGTCAGATAACTCCTCCCTGTCCCACTGGTAAATGCTGCTTAGCCTGGATGGGCCCAGGGGGCAACTTGCCAAGGATACAGGCTTCTTCAGTGTAGGGCACAGCAGCTGTGGTTCCCCCAATGATGTAGCTGTAGAAAGAGACCTCCAGGGTATAGCAATAGGACGTGTGGTCCAGCAGCCCCCCAAGAAAACGACGGCCAGTTCCTGCTTTCACCGCATCTCTGTTAAAAGATGTGCTTGACTGTAAAAGACAAAGCAGGGAGAGGGAATCAGAGATGATCACCTGCTGGCTTCTGTTTTTTTTTTCTTCAGTAGGGCCATATCTTGGCTTTTGAGGGTAGTGTTGGATCCCCAGGACCACCCCCAGAAGAGCTTCCACAAGGGGTATGTCCTTTGTTCTGGGCAAGGAGGATATAGTGCTAAGTATTTAGCTTTGATACCTCAAAGATGTTATATCTTGCTTCTTACAGCCCCTCTGGGTTTCAGTTTCCTCACTGGAAAAATGGCAATTTAATCCATCAGAGAATGATTATGAGGCCTGATTAACAGATGCAACTGAATAAAAAAACATCTGCAACGTTTTTGGAACATAGTAACAGACATCTGACAAATATTTTGGGAGGTGTAAATGGGAGAGATGAAATGGAGAACTGACAAAGAACAAGAGACCATTATATTACAATGATGATCAGAACTGAAATTTGGGCAGGGCTTTCAGTTTTATAATACCTCATAGTACCTTGCTCAGGCTTTGATTATAGATGCTATAATTTTGCCTTTCTAAGGCAGAAAGATGGAGGCTTAGAGGAGCGCATCAAGTCAATTATATAGCACAGATTTGGACCCAGGACTGAGTGACTCAAAGAGCACTGCATTCCTTCACAATATATCCACCTTCCCCCATAAGGGGACATGGCACTAAACTGTGGTCCAACATCTTCAGACAGCAGGATTAAGACTGCTTGCTGATGGTGTGGTCAATTTCCAAAATTAGAGAGTGAAGGAATATTTATTTATTTACTTATTTTGGTTTTGGGGTCACACCCAGCAGTGATCAGGGGTTACTCCTGACTCTGTGCTCAGAATTTGCTCCTGGCAGGCATGGGGACCATATGGGATGCCAAGATTGGAACCACTGTCCATCCTGGATTGGCTGCATGCAAGGAAAATGCCCTACCACTATGCTATCTCTCTGGCCCCAGGAATATTTACTTTTATATATTTCTTAGAAAACAAAGGAAGAGAAGAGCAGTTTCACAATTCAGGTCCTCTGCATATAAATAGGTGTAATGTCAGGAAACTTGCCATAGTTTGTCTAAGTCTGTCAGTGAAATGGAGGTGATGATAAGATACCATCACAGCATGGGAGGATCAGTTCACTTAAAGTCAGGAATACTGACTGCTACGGCCATCTCAGTAAATGCAGACTGTGGCTTAAACAGGGTAGAACCTTTTGTTACAACACACTTTCTTAGCAGACTTTCCTCAGCATGCTATGAGAAAAGAAAGGCAGCAATGAGAAGGAGAGGGAAAGACAGATAATGAAAGAGACAGAAGTGTGTGTGTGTGTGTGTGTGTGTATGTGTGTATGTGTGTGTGTGTGTGTAAAAGGAAGTATGGATAAGGAACAGAAAATCATAATTCTCAGGTCTGAAAAGAATGAAGATGTTGGGTAAAACAATCCAACTGTCTTTAGAGACAGGCACTGAGAAACAAGAGGAGAAATGGGAACTGAATGAGGGTCAATGATTTTGATCTTGGCCCTGAAGTTTTTGGTGGCTGCAATACATGCAAAATCAGAAATAAAACTGCTTGCTTGTGCTCCTTGGTAAGCCCCAGAAATCTGGTCCTTTGAGCATCTCTAAGGCCTATAAACCACCTTCATGGGAACTTGGATTCAGATGAAGACAGTTGCTTTGAAAGTATAAAGGTTTCTGAAAGTGAGGGCTGGTCATTCCATGGAGCCAGCGACAGAAGAAAACACACCTGCTTTCTCCCAGAGCCAGCTGCTGTGCTTCTCCCAACAAATGCTCCCCATGCTTATCTCTAAGTGATAGGCATCTACTGGGTATAAAGAGGGGAGTGAGATAATTTAGTCTTCTTTCTTTCCTGGTCTGACATTCTGAGATTCTGGGATTCAACATGTATCTTACCTCATGGAGAAATATATCATCCACACTAATGTCCAGGCCTAAAGCAATGAGCAGGCCAGTTTTCAGCTCATCAATTTCAAAAATTGCTCTGACCTCTGTGGGCCTCTCCCCCTCTGGCCACATGGAAATAACAGGCCTCAGAGATTTAGTTTCAAAACAAAGGAAAATGTGCTACAGCTTGTTCCTGTATCCCCTTTCCACATGCTGAGTCTTCCTTATTTTCTCTCCCTATCTCTTTCCACTACTGCTTTTTTGCTGCAAGTTATTCTAGATGCCAGTGTATTCTAGCTGTTCTATTTATTCTAGCTGCCTCTCCAGTCATCCTCAGCACGAGAGGTGGACAGGAACCACGGTAGCTCCTGGAGTCTGCTGAGGTCTTTACTGCCTTCAAAGACATTCATATTTATCTATTACAGCATTCATCCTTGCAGGAAGCAGTGGTGCAAGGCAGAGCCAAAAATGCTCAACCAAAAATCACTGTAAAAGAACTTGGGGTGTAAACAGAATCATGAAGGTAGAGAAGGGTGAACATGTGATCTCCAACACCATCTCCTTGGCACCTCCCTTAGGCCCTAATTGAAAGACCTGAGGATGGTGAATGAAGAGCCTGCAACAGGGTCTAATCCCTGGTGAAAGTTCACTGAGTTTCTTCTCTTATTAATACTGGAGCCAGAGCAAAGAAATAAATGCCGGTTACTCAGCCTGCCAAGATGCCTTTTCAGTCTCTTTCCCTGACAAGCCACTGAGGGCGCTGGGCACAACATGCTCACTTGTCTTTATTTCCTACATGGCTTTGGCACAGAGTAGGTGTCCTGGAAATGTTCCATCCAGCTGCACTAAGTGAGGAGGCAGTGGTGGTGGTGGTGGGGGCCTCGCTGAGAGAGGACTCTTGACTTACGTAGGAAAAGTCCTCAGCATTCTGGCAGAGGAGTTTGGGGAAAATGGCCTGTCGCTGGAACCGTTCCTCATCCTCAAAGATGTTGCCATACATGAAGCCATTCATCATGGTGGAGTGGGCGTGGATGTCAATATAAAACTCCAGGCTTGTTTTCTGTTGAGAGAAAAGAAAACAAATGATAAGTTTGAGGCCACAGAGTTTGCCTTGAAAGGATTAAAGGCTAAATTAGTGTGTATGTGCCTTAGCATGTATTCCCTCTCTCTTTCTCCCTCTCTGTCTATCTCTTACACAGAGTCACTCTTCCTTTCACACACACATTTTCACTTGTCTCTTTCATATACATACCTACCCACCCACACATACAATTTCCTTTCAAGCTAGTCCTAAGTATCAGCTGCATAACATTTATCTTGTGAAGATCAGTTTCTCCCTTTAGCACCATCTGCATTGGTGTCGCAGAGTGCCACCCTTCACATCCTTCTTGCTAGGTCTCTTGAAGAGCTAAGTTTTTTCATTAAATAAAACAGTGATGTTACTTAACCAAAAAAGCTAAATGAACAGTGACAGCAGCATTAGTCGAATTTGTTTCTTTGAATAATAAGAACTACTTTCCAGGTAATGTAATTGCATTCACATTGGGTCTACTTATCTTTTTTTTTTAACCTATTAAGGTCATTTTTGGCTGAGGGGTATAGGGTCACACCTAATCTTTGAGCCTCAGCTTTCTTATTTAAAAATAGATAAAATCCAGCCTCAGAGAATTATACCTAGCATACCACTGATGATCATGTACTGCATAAGTAATCAAATAAAGCAGGATTCTAGGAAAGTTGCACATAATATCTCATTACTTTTTTTTTTTTTTTGGTTTTTGGGTCACACCCGGCGGTGCTCAGGGGTTACTCCTAGCTGTCTGCTCAGAAATAGCTCCTGGCAGGCACGGGGGACCATATGGGACACCGGGATTCGAACCAACCACCTTTGGTCCTGGATCGGCTGCTTGCAAGGCAAACGCCACTGTGCTATCTCTCCGGGCCCAACCTCATTACTTTTTATACTTAATTTCACTTCATGATGCCATCAGTCCTGATCAATATGGGACATATAAGTATAAATGAATACGTTTTTACAATATATTAATAGTGTTTGGTGAAAAAAACTATTTGTCATCCAAATTCAACCTATCTTCATAAATATCAACTTAATTAATATTATTTTATTTTGTTTTTGTTTGGGGGCCACACCCAGCAGTGCTCAGGAGTTGCTCCTGGCTCTGTACTCAGAAATTGCTTCTGGTGGGAGACCATATGAGATGCCAGGGATCAAACCCAGGCTTGTCAAACCTGGGTCAGCCACGTGCAAGGTGAACGCCCCATTGCTGTGCTATCACACTGATATCTGGCCTAATTGTTTTTATTAATTCTTTCTGAGAATAAAAAAGTCGCTAAATAGGGAAGAGACTGATTCAAGCTCATAATATAATATGGACCAAAACCCAGGTTTCTGGCCCCCAGCACAATAAAACTATTTTCATCAATGGCAAATACTAGAAACAGGCAAGGCAAAGCCTGGTCACCTTTCCAATCCCCTTTCAGCATGTAATTCTAGGAAAGACAAAAAATTCATGCTTAGAAGGATTCTCCTTCCTTGGGACACTTTGAAACAAAGTTAAAACCAAATGAAAACCATGTTGCTTCTGGAATGTGGGCCTGATGACTGTCATTTCATTTGCCTCAGAGTTGGAGTGAAAAATTATGCCTCGCTGAGCTCCCAGTTCTCTGGGTAGCATAAGCTGTCTTTTGAGAGATACAAGATGCACTGCTCTGTGTGATATTAAACTCATCATTTTCAGCTTTGGAGGTGGAATGCACAATGATTCAACAGGAGCCCTATAAAAGTCATCTTTGCAATTTTATTTTCTTCAATTGTCTGTCTTTTCCCTCTGAGATTTTGATGAGCTGCAGAGGAAAAGGAGGAGGTAGGGAGATGACTTCAGAAATGTATAAGGAAAAACTGCAATTTCTTTCTCTGGATGACAGAACTAGAGAGCCTAAACAGCCAGCTTTTCTGACTTCTTCCAAGTCATCCATGTGAGGAGACATTGCTGACTTAGAGTTGGCCAATAAGGTAGAAGCAAAAATTGAAAAAACAAAACAAAACACAAATATCCCACACAACACAACAAAACACAACAGGTTCCTCTGATAACCACTCAGGAATATCTCCCACTACCTTGTATATCTCCCACTACCTGTACCTAATATGATATCACTGCATATAACCAGTAGGTGACTAATATTGTTTAATTCACAGGATCCTGAAGTCAGGTCTGAAGGCATTTATGGTGAAACTCCAAATCCTCTGATCACCATTTTCTACTCCAGCACAAGGATGAATATCACCACATTCACATGGCCTCTCTCAAAGCTCTAGGTAATTTATCCACAGACTAGTAAATAATCCTTTCCCTTTCTTCCATTATATACAAATGGTAGCAAACAAAAATTACTATAATAATTTGATTTTTTTCTGTTAGGATATTGGGTGAAATTATGTCTCAGTACACAAAGTCACCATATATAAACTAAAATATCCTCTATTAACTGACATTTCAGTTACTTTCAACCTTTTTTTCTCTTAGAATGTTTCCATGTTTGACTTTCTATACACCATTTCACAATTATAAGTAGGATAAATTTATTGAAGTAGAATTTCTGGGCTCACTGTGCATTTGTAATTCTGATCAATATTGACAGACTGACCTCCTTAGAAGGACCAATTTACACTCCTGGCAATTTATTGCAGTTTCTCTTTCTCAGTTACCTTGACAACATGAATAGAATCAAACTTTTTGATATTTGCCAATTGGATGGGTGAAAAATCATATCTAAGATTAATTTGAAAATTAATTTCTTTTAGTGTAATCATCTTATATTATTAAGCATCTTTTCATATGTTGAGCACTATTTTCATTTTCATTTTTATGAATCAACTGTTCATTTCTTTGTCTATGAAAATTGGGTTGTTATTCTTAATTTACAAAACTATATTAAAGAAGCTAGCCTTTATGTACAGTTTAATATGAGCTTTTTATAGATTCTCATTTGTTTTATTTTTGCTTTCTGTCTGGTATTTTTCCCATGTAAAATATTTCATACACTCATTTTTACATAGATTTATCAATTATTGCTTTCATGGATTCTGATTCTTCTAAATTTTTTATGTTTCATATATTTAAATATTTCATTTCAATTTAGATTTACCTGAATGTAAAGTGTGAAGTTAAAATGAAACTTTTATGATGTATATTATTTGCTGAATTGTATAACATTTTTCACATTACTTGAAAAGTCATCTGTGCCATATACATTTTTATATGTAATGGGGTTTAATTTAGAACTTTTAATTCTGTTCCTATCATTTGTCTAGTCAGTACCACGCAGTTTTATTTTAAATTTATAAGGAATTTTGAAGTTTCTTTTTTCACATTTTCTTGCATATTTTCCTATGCTTTTTTTATATTTAGCTTTGTTGATTTTTCTTCACGTCCCAAATCTTATTTATCATTTCAGTATTTATGGAATAATATTTAAATTACATATCAGGCTAGGAAGAATTGACTCATGTTTTTAGACTTCAAATCCAAGAATATGCTTGACTTTCCATTTATTCAATTATTCTTTGGGGCATATTAGAATGTTTTTAAGGTTATTTTTTTTAATTTTCCCATAAAGTCCACAAATATTTCCTTTCAACTGTTATTATAATTGTGATCATTTCTTTCAGTAAATCTTCTAACTGGGAGTTTCTTATAAATAAAGTCTTTTGTTTTCAACATATTAAATTGACACAAAAATACCTGACTATTTCTATTATTACTCATAATAATTTCTCAATTGACTTTTGAAATTTTCATTTGTTTACTTACTAAAGAAATAATTGTTGACTACTAACTACCTATCAGTGTCCTATCTAGTACTGGGGATATGTACTAAGGAGTATTTTCAGCACTATGGGTATAACAATAAACACAGTAGAAAACTTTTGATCACAGAGTTCCCAATCTATAGGGAGAGACAGAGGATAAATTAATTAGCTCATAAGACTTATACAACAAAATACCCTAGTAGATGTTAATATTATAAAAACAAAGCACAATAAGAGAAATACAGACTTGATTGGAGTCAAGAGAGATAGCCTTGAAAATATCAGGTAAAAGAATCTTCCAGGTAAAACAAGAAGCCTATGTAAAGATAATAGGTTCTAATTATACTTAATAAAGAGGAAAGAGTTGAGGATGCCTGAGAACTGAATAAAGGGGAAAATGTTTTCTGGATTTTTTAATCATTCATGCCTATTAATTTTACTTCCTCTGTTTCAGTTTTTCTACTTTGTTTTCCATGTTACAGTGACTAATATCTCTAAAACAATGTGAAAGTATTCATTTCAAAACTTCATTCCTATGACGAAATACTCATAGTAGAAAAATTCTCAAAAATGTGCCTAAATGGGACCTGAATTTGAGTTTTTGAATTTATTTTCCCCTACTTTACACATATTCATCACTTTGCTGAGAATGCCAAGATCACAAATACTAATTCAACAGAACCTGCTTATTCTTTGTCCCCAAACTAGTTTTATGAAATATACTGCATTAGTTAAAAAGGAGCATAAAAGACAGAATCAGTATTTCTAACTTTGGTTCCAATGTTAAAATAATCTATGACCACAGTCAATAACTTCACTGTGCCCCAATGTCCACATCTTAAGAATTTGTTAGGTAAGATAGAAGATTGGATTTCTATCTTAAAATCTTCACCATTCTTCAGAGTTAAAATTAATCCCTCATTTTCTAATTTCTTAAGTAGTCCTAATTATCAGTATTAGTAACAATATATCTGATCTTTGAATTCTGTGAGAAGAGGGATCATGTCTGACTTAAGTCCTATGAGCCTTTGCTAGTTCTACTCTAATAAATTTGTTTTTAATTTGTCTATTGTTTGTTTGTTTTTGCTTTTGGACCATATCCAGTGGTTCTCAAGGCTTACTCTTGGCTGCATGCAGGATCACTCCCGGCAGTGCTTGGTGGATCATATGGGAGTACTGAATCAACCATGCATTAGGCAAGTGCCTTACTGTCGGTACTATCACTTTGGCCCCTCTAATAACTTCTTGTTTGGCTTCCTTACTTCTTCATAATAAAAATTTTAAATGTAAACATGTCACATCCCCTGTTAGAATTGCTCCACAGCTCCTCATTGTTTACTAAATAAAGTACAGGCTACTTAAAATATATTGAGGGTCTGGACTCTGCTTTCTGTCTAATTTCAACTCTTGTCTTGGAATATTTTATATTCCAATGATATGGAGCTACTTGGAGAATTTTGAACCAATATAATTGTGACTTTGGTTTCTATAGTTATATATTAAAATATTTCCCCAGTGTGGGATGAGGAGGAAGGACACTTGGGATATTGGGGATGGGAATGTTGCACTGGTGAAGGGTTTTTTAAATATATATATATATATATATAAATTCAAAAAAAAAAGAAAAGAAAAGATAAGGCCTCCCAATGCTTACCACAGGCTGTGTTCTTTACACTGACTGTATAGAAAGAGGAGGTACAGTAAATGCTCCCCATATACACCTCAAACCAGGCCCTTTACCTGGTCTGTATTGTGAATGGGGGGACAAAAATATTTCCCTTCTTTGAATAAACATTTATTTATAAAATAAAAATATTTTTCTCTATCTGATTAATTGACCAAACCTTCACATTTTAAAAAGTGAGGCTTGAGTAAATAAATGTTCAGAAATTCCAATTTTCAAAAGACATTATCCTGTCTCTTGTGACATTTGGTTGAGATTAAATTAAATGTGGACACTGGCGATGACTACAATTTCCAGGCCTGCCTATAAAACTTATGCATTATCACCCATTTTTCTTTTGATTTTATATAGGTGAAGCCACATATAAAAGCCATGGAATGAGAAGGGAGAGGCCTATGGTTCTAAATCATCATGGAAGCAAAATGATCATGGGAGTCACTTGGCCTGAATCAGAATGTGATGAACCTGTAGTAGATGAAGCCACTGTGATTTGTAGGTTGTTTATTATATCATTAAATATTATCTGACTTTTATAAAACCTCAATTTGAGTATGCTTTTTCTATCCTTCAAATTGAGTTAATAACCTTGTCTGTATTTTCATAATTCAAAGTACCTCCCCTTCCTCAAGACACTACATACATACATACTACATACATAGTAATTATGTTTTTCCATTTAACATTTGAATATGAATCTTTGAGGAAAAAAACTACATAACTTTATTTTTTAAATTCATAGGACCAAAGATAATCCTGTTAAGTGGTAGATTGGGAAGGGAAGGACTAAAGACTTGGAGAGGACAGAAAGAATGCACAAATTAAATGAACCAACAGATGCATTTTGAGTCTCTTCCAGCAATCAAATGAGGTATTTCATTGTGGCCATATCAGAACAAGGGGTGTGTTGCTAATGGAAGGCCCTTAATTATAATTTGGGGCTGAGAATAGGAGCGAAAAGCAACTCTGTTCTTTCCTTCCAAACTAAGAGCCTTAATTAAAACAGAGTGAAGCAGGGCTGTCCCCTTGCCAGCAGCCAACAGCTCATCTGCAATCAGGGGCCTAAAGAGTAAATTAAAATCAGTGCCAATAAAATTAAAACTACCATGGGGCATATTTGCAACATAATTTACTGTGGAGTTTGCTTCCTTCTAGACACCAGGGAGGACATTTTTTTTCTTACATTCTGAACTGCTTTCTTGCTTCACCTCATTTGGCACAGGCCAGAGCCTGAACTTTGGGTGGTCCTGGATCTTTCACACGTGGGCACCACTTAATGGGCTAGCACAGATTCATCCTAATAAAGGAAAGGGAATGTAATCTAGGAAGGGCAGAGGTTTTATCTAATATTAGTATACAAGAACAAACTAATGATTTGGCAAGTAGATGGCAAGTTGAAAAGGATAGGCTGTGTTATTAATACTGTCTTAGAAAATAGTCTTAGACTGAGGTTCAGTGACATAAGTAACTCTCTGGAAAGAAGAAGTGAAGCATGGGAATGGTTGGGAGTCAAACCAAGGAAGCACTCCTAATTTGCCTCCTTTTCTCACCATAGTAGTGGCTGGTGGCCCTACTACTGACCATGGATAATGGTAACAATGATAGAAAAAGGGGAGTGGGAATAGCATAGTTTGGGATCTAGTAGGCTAGACTTAAAGTGTCAGCTTATTCATGGCTAAGTTTTATGATATGTGTATTCTACATATCATAAGATATGAACTTTCTTTTATGTTTCATCTCTGTTCCTTCACCTCTTTATTTTAAAATTTGGGAAAAACCCTATCTTCCAAGGCTGTCATGAAATCAAATGGGGCTTTGCACCTAACCAAATGTCTGGTTTCTTATACACCCTCTTACCTTATTCTTTCCATCACATGGTGATGGAATCTGGACCTGCTGAAGCTAAAAAGTTAACAAGGAAGATTGACATTTTATAAGTAATTGCAATCTGGTGGAAGGTTCAAATACTGGTAAAAGGCTGTAGGAGCACTTGGGAACTCAGCTTAGAGAAATGCACATTTATACAGTAAGACATTTATTGGCAATGACTAACACCTTGTAAATTTGCAGTTTATTAGCCCTTCTCATACCAATAAGCTCATTTGACTCTCTCAACAATACTCTGAAGAAAACAGAATCATAATCTAAGGTTTTCAGAAGTCTAGAGACTGTTAGAGCAAGAACTAGAACTCTAATTTTCTCATTGCCTCCAATTCCTCTACTAAATCCTCACTTCTGAGGGTCATGTAGCTACCCATTCCTGCATCCAAAACACTCAGATATGAGAAGAGCCCAATTTCCCCATAGGAATCCTGGGCTTGTACAGGATGAAGAGACAAACTAAGAAGAAGACTGAGCTATATAATATTTAAGCCTGCAAGAGCCTAGGGACATTTTAATATCATAATTAAAAGTTAATGTTGCTTCATTATAAATCAAAGGCTGGTGAAACTAGGGCACCCTAGGAACATATTAGGAACTTAAAAAATATGTGTGGTCTCAGCTTGCAGACATCCCTTAGAGGAGGGAGTAAGCTGATCCACAGTGGGAACAACATGTCTAATCACTGATTGGGGGTGCAGTAAATCTTCAGCAATTATAAGTTCCTTAGCCCCACCCACCAAAAAAAGAAGTTATCTCCACTCTCCTCCTAACCTGCCTAATCTGTTGTGATTCTGGAGGTGTACTTCTTCCTCTCCAATGTTCCCAGATTCATTTACTTTTAGAGTTCATTATGTGCTGAGAATCTTAAATCTTTTAAAACATCACATTCTCCTGCCTTGCACTATTTTTGTTTTCTTCTTCTATTTCCTTTGGATTCCAAGGGCATATTTAGTCAGCTTCCCCCACCTTATCTTCTTCAATACCATGAATGCATGCTGCTTTTTCCTTGGCATGGCCCCGTGGGCAGAGCCCACTGCAAGAGGACACTTCAACTATTTCCCTGCACTAATGCAGCCTTCCCACTTGGCAGATTATAAATCACTGCTTTTCAAAGAAGAGCTCAGTGGAGCCAACATTCATGCTGATATTATGCATTTTATCCCTGAGAAAAAATAAGATAGTTCCTATCTGCTTTATTCGCTGTAGGTGGCTGGGGAGAAGAGGAGGCAGGGAGAAGAAATAGGCAGAGAGATATCTGATCCCTACTACATTACTCATTCTTCCCTTTCCTTTTCCTCCCCCTCAACTTGCTCTTTCTCTCTTCCCTCCCTTTATTCCTTCTCTTCTGTCCTCTCTTTCCCATCCTTCTCTCTCTCCTTTCATTGTGGTAGGGGAAAGCAGACAAGGAAACAGTTAAGTGTGCAAAAACCTTCCCAATGCCTCAGAGTTATCTGTGAAGACTCTTAGAGGTTCAGGAAACATTGATTCACTGGGTGGACGGGAAAAATTCCATAAGAGGAGCAAGTGGTTGAAATATAGAAAGGTGTCCACTATGCGGATGAGGGAAAGAGACTTCTGGGCAGAAAAATATTATTCTGGGCAGAGGTATCAGTGTAAGTAAAACTCTAAGCCACCTAGTCCTTTAGGGTATAATACGTAAGGAATCTGTCACTATAGCTGACAGGAGAGGCTAGGCTGAAAAAAGTGGCAGCAGAGACTTCCATGAACCGCTTGAGGAACAAATTTACAAGCTCCCAAGGACCAGGACTTTTCTATAATGTGGAAAATAGAGAACAAGAGAATTGTTTTATGAAAATATTACATGATTATGATTTGGGGTGGTTGGGGCCACACTTGGTATGCTCAGGGGTTACTCCTGGCTATGTGCTCAGAAATCGCTCCTGGGTTGGGGGACCAAATGGGATGCTGGGGGATCGAACGGAGGTCCATCCTGGGTCAGCAGTGTGCAAGGCAAACACCCTACCACTGTGCTATCGCTCCAGCCCCTGATTATGCTTTTTTAAAAAAAAAAGTTGTTGCAGACTTAAGGAAGAACTAGAGGTCATCAGTTTCAAAGGCACGCAATATGACAGTCCATGGGATAAAGACTGATATATTGATAAGGTTCTGAATTAAATAAGAAGCAGAGAGGGTGAGGTGGATACAGATCTGAAATCTATTTAAAAGAAATATTGACAATGCTCGATATGGAAACTAAATTTGGGCCTAGTTCCTAGGTTTCTGTTAGGAGTGGCTATGTAGAGATTGGGGGTACATTCACTGAGATGGGAGCTATCATCAAGTGAGAAGTCTGGGTTGGATATTTGCTGCCCTAGATCTTAGTCCCTATTAGAGTAAGAGGCTATCAGATTGTTTATGATCTTAGCTTATGCCATTTTTTATCCAAACAACTTAATTTTCTCAAATATGACTGACTGAAAGAAAAATGTCTTTTTATATAATCATGAGTTTCCAATAAAAATAGCATTCTTTATTCATACAATGAGACATGAGTATCATTCATTTTTGATAAACTATAGAATCAGAGCAAGAATTTTTCCAAATAACAATCAATAAAATGCACATGTTCAAACTCCTGGACCTCTCTAATGTAAACGAGAAAAAAGCAGGGTGTTCTTATGATATGACTTTGCAATAAGCTTCCACTTCCTCTTCAGAAAAGACTTTGGTGGTAAAGGTGCACAACACTTAACAGGAAGGCAGCAAAGAGAAAGTGGGCAGATGTGAGAGTTGAGTGAGATGAAACAAGAAGGTGTGGTGACAAACCAGTGTTGTTTCTTGATTTAAAGGGAATCTCAGAACCATATGAACTTCCTTCAAGTACATCTGTATGAAAACGTGTTGAGATCACATAGAGTATGTATATGACTTTACTGTAACTTTGCCTTTTCTCTACCTTTATACCCCTCTTTTATACCACCTCTTTTCCTTTGACAGATAAATTACTGCTAACAACATAAACAACTTGATTGCAACAATAGCTCATTCTCACCATAAGCTGTCTTATAGATGGATATGCAGTTCACTATTTATGGCTAGAAAGTGGCAGAGTCCAAGATGAACTTAGAATTTTTATCCATAATGTAAGTTTGATCCTCTAGTTTTAATATCCTGGTCTATGGGAGCAAGGAGCATAGATGAGCAGCAAAGATGGAAGACATTATCCATATAAAAATGTCAGATGCTGGAGCCAGAGAAATAGCATGGAAGTAGGGCATTTGCCTTGCATACAAAATAACTGTGGTTCAAATCCCGGCATCCCATATGGTCCCCCGAGCCTTCTATGAGTGATTTCTGAGTGTAGAGCCAGGAATAACCCCTGAATGCTGTCTGGGTGTGACCCAAAACAAAAGCAAACTAATAAAAAAAACCCTAAAAACCAAAAATGTCAGATGCCCAATGACCGGATATCTCCATTTTGTACAATCTACTAACAGACACCAATGCTTCCACCAGGTCAAAACGACAGCTCCCTGACTGCTTTAACCTCTGCTGCCTTCAAAGACTTTTCTTAGGCTGTTTATTTAACCACATTACTTTACTTGACCTAGCCATTTTTCGAGATTCAATACAAGCATTTTCTTCTGTAACGCTTTCCATAACTCAACTGGGTATGACTGGACAAGCCCTCTTTCATTACTATTGTCATTCAACTCTCCCTTTTTCATTTCATTCATTTTACTGTCTTGTCATTATTTCTTTGGGTATCTATTTACCTCACTGGACCAAGTATTGATCAAGACCTAAAATATTTATATCTCCAACACCTAACCCTGTGCCTACCACACATCAGCAGAGGAAATACTTCCTAAACGATTACATGAATAGATTAATGATGAAGAAAACATCCCTAAGCCACAATGATCTCCATCTTTTATCTTCTATGAGAAACACTGTTATAGAATAGGAAAAGGAAAGGGCAAATATCAAAGGGAGGTAATAGGTAAAATATTCCTCCCTTTTCTTTCTGGCTTCATTCCCTTTTTTTTTTTTTACTTTCACTATGGAACAAAAATAAAGAGTCTATCATAAGCAAATCTGTATATTCTGTTTATTGCCACCAGGTTAATAACAGTAATGGTGCGAGAAGAAAATGAGGTGTTATGTAAAATCCTGCATTGCAGATTTTGCTGCTGATGTAAAGAATTCAATAAAATGTAACACTTTAATCATAGAGATAAAAATCACACAGCAGCTTCCCACAGGCTCCCAGAGCCTTAAGACAAAATAGTTGTGGGGGAATATGAGATGAGACAAGAATATTATCAGGCATCAGAAAAGTTAGGTTTGGGCTTTTGTGTTTTTTCCTCATCTCTGAAAAACAGAACACGATTTTTCCATCTCCTTCTAAGACATCTTGTATGAATTTCTCTATTCTCTGGAGGGATTGCTCAGACATCTGGGGGGAAGATTTGCTCATTCTTCTAACAATTGATTTGTTTAGGGAGAACTGAATTCCTGCTCTTAGGTGACTCTATGACCTTTAAGAAAACAGTGTTGTCTCTAAAGATGAAAGACAGACTGGGATAGGGGTAAGAAGGTTGAAAATAGTAAAGCTTCCAATTTTCTGATGATCTCGTGTTGAGGGAAAACAATCACAGCAATTGAGAAAGCACATCAGAAGGTGGGAAGTCTTTTCGAGTCTCAGGCAACCTTAAGAAAATTGCCTTCTTACCTCTGTGCCAGCTTCATCATTTTCCAAATAAGGGCCTGCCCCGGGTGATCTCTGAAGGCCTTTCCAGCTCTGACACTTATGGGCTATGAGGCTAAAGGCAAGGAGGCCCCGTGGCCTATTACTGTAATAGTCACTCAGGTGAATTCTCTATTCCACTTAAAATACCTCCTTCTCTACCCACCATACCAATTCACTTACCATCCTACAGTCAGAGGGATTTATTTATAACAAGAGAAAACTGCCTGTGCTGTGGAGCCAGGCTGGAGAAAGTGCTAGTAGGAAGACCCCAGGGCAAGAGCATGCCCGCAGAGATTCTAGAAAAACAAGAAAGTCAAGGAGCAAAGTGAACTTGCAGAGTCCTGGGAGAAAAGTTCAGAGAGGTATTGGGGACCAGATCAGGCGAGTAACTGAAAAATATCCCATTGCAGTTCCTCAAACTCAAGAATAAACACTCCTAATGCTTGTAGACAGTAAAAACTTCTGTAAAACTGAAGACAACTTTGCTAACAGAGAACTTTGGAACTGAAGATCACGGTTCAAACACTTAGACGGCTGTGTGACATTGAAGATGTCACTTTATTCCTCCAAGTCTTAGTTCCTTGTCAGCAAAAGAAAATGATAATTAGACCATTCTTCTTATGATGCTAACTTGATTAAGGAGCTGGTGCATATCCAAATGCTTGAAACACAGAGGATGATTTTTTTTTCCCATAATGATGGTTTCAGGTATAACTAAAAATAAGAGTATATTCTAGATGGCACTGTTACTATTAAAAGTAATTAAAATTAGTTCTAAAAAACGTGTCCTTAGTTTACTAGTCATATTATGAGTATAATATTGACTAGAGACTCTTATAAATGGACAGTACAGAACACTATACCATCATAAAAAGTTGCTTAGAGCAGTATTGTTTTTATAATTATCTTTATTTAAACACCATGATTAAAAATATGATTATAGTTGTATGATTACAGTCATGTAAAGAACGCCCCCCTTCACCAGTGCAACATTCCCACCACCAATTTCCCAGATCGCCCTCCACCCCCCCACACACCTGTACTCGAGACAGGCTTTCTACTTTCCTCATTCATTCACATTGTTATGATAGTTTTCAGTGTAGTCATCTCTCCAACTGCACTCATCACTCTATGTGATGAGCTTCATGTCATGAGCTGCACCTACCAGCCCTCATCTCTCTTGTCTCTGAGATACTGTTAAAAATGTCTTTCATTTTTCTTAAAACCCATAGATGAGTGAAACCATTCTGTGTCTTTCTCCCTCTGACTTACTTCACTCATTGTTTTAATTATATTTAGTCATTAAGTGATCACTAAAATTTAAGCTACATGCACAACTACAATTACCTTAACATTTACTTTCATACACATGTATACATATAAAACAACACAAATGTTTTTAGATTAATGATAATGTTTCATTACTGAAAAAAACTGATCTCAGTCAATTTACTACACATTCAGAAACATTTCACCTTGGTAATTACAGCAACTTAACCCTCAATAACCCTAAAAAGCAGTATTATCCTTAACTTGCTGAGTTGGTTACTGAGCCCAGAGCCATTAGCTAAACTCATTCAGTCACAATAAAGAACAGGACTTGTTCACAATATCACCACATAAAGCATAGTTCAAAGATAAAGGATATATGGGGAAAAGTCACCATGAACTTTATCCTATATTTATTGGGAAAGGAGCCATAATATGGTGGGTAGGGCACTTGTCTTGTATAGGTCAACCTGGGTTAAATAACTAGCATATTAAATGGTTCCACAAGTATCGCCAGGAGTAATTGCTGAGTGCAGAGCCAGGAGGAACCCCGGAGCACTACTGGGTGTGGCCCAAACACCATTTTTTTATTTTAAAATTTTTTAGAAAAAGTTCTCTATCCTATATTTGTTAAAGAGGTAAATAGCAGGGGCTGGAGCAATAGCACAGAGGTAGGATGTTTGCCCGGTGTGAGGTTGACCCAGGATGGACTTGGGTTTGATACCCAGAATCCCATATGGTGGTTCCCTGAGTCAAGAGTGATTTCTGGGCCCGGAGAGATAGCACAGCGGCGTTTGCCTTGCAAGCAGCCAATCCAGGACCAAAGGTGGTTGGTTCGAAACCCGGTGTCCCATATGGTCCCTTGTGCCTGCCAGGAGCTATTTCTGAGCAGATAGCCAGGAGTACCCCTGAGCAACGCCAGGTGTGACCCAAAAACCAAAAAAAAAAAAAAAAAAAAAAAAAAAAAGAGTGATTTCTGAGTGCATAGCCAGGAATAACACCTGAGCGTCACTGGGTGGGCCCAAACTCCCCCCCCCAAAGATGTAAATAGCAGAAACTACCAACGACTCTGGAAATTTGAAATTAGACATATAAATTATAGGATTCAATGATTCACGTCCTCTGGACTTTCAACCCAATTTCCTACGCTTACAGAATAAGGGTTTATTGGATCTATACGGTTCAAGCTCAAATCTTTAAAAGATTTGAGACATTAGTGGAAATAAATGGAGACCATTATAAAACCTTAAGAAATAAGAAACTGTTAAGTACTCAAGAATAGGAGAGTTTTTAGATTTATTTTTAAGGGATACTGGTTTTTAAAGGTTTTATATAAATGATGGTTTATAGTGTGGAGGTTATACCATAAC
Organism: Suncus etruscus; assembly: GCF_024139225.1. NCBI lineage: Eukaryota > Metazoa > Chordata > Mammalia > Eulipotyphla > Soricidae > Suncus > Suncus etruscus. Next base: position 29,212,683 of record NC_064853.1, on the reverse strand, counting down.
ACAATCATAACATGGATGGTTCTAATCAGTGGCTGAATTCAGTGTATGTTCAGATATAGAATTAGAGAGTGATGTGTGTATGGATGTAGCTATGTATGCACTTATGTTGTTTTTATGGGTTGATGGATAGATGAACATACAAGTAACAGAAAGATAGGCAACAAGTTATAAATATACCAGAAACTTGTATTCTACATTTTATGTTTCTAATATAGCCTTTAGAAGGTTTTATTTGTTTTGATTTTTAAAATAAATTCCTTCTCTCAGATTTATAGCAAGATGCCCAACCTAGATTCAAAGAGCATTTGTTTAAAAAAAAAAAACAACACTGAACTAATGATGGAGCAATTGCCAGATAACAATAATCCTTCACATTTGTATGGTAGTTTGTAATACATAGAAAGGTTTCACATATAATATCACACTTGATTCCTAATCTAACCTTTAGAGGCTGCATTATTATCCTTGTTTTATTGATAAGGGACCTTTGACTCAGAGTGGTGAAATGATTTGCTTCAGGGTGTAGAGGGAGGTTGAGGAACAAGATAAATAGGTCGGCCAGATAGAGTGAGAGACTAATAGCTAGACAGATAGAGTCAGAGACAGAAACAAGACAGAGAAGGCCAAGACATGGATAAATGATGGAGACTAATGGAAATGGATAGATGCTGGATGAGCCTTCAGTCTCTCCTCCCTTAATTATACACTGCATGTGTCTGGAGATAACTTTCCTAAACATAAACCTGACAATGTCACTAGTCTTAATACACTTCTTTTTTTTTTCATGAGTCAGCTCACTTTATTTCTCACTGCTGTTCTCTGCTATGAGTCTCTCTGCCATGTGTTCATTTTTTTTCCTTTTTTTTTTTTATTGTGACTGAAGTTCATTACACAGAATTATTCACAGTACATAGTGACAATGAATGAAGGGCTTTCCCACCACCAATGTTGTCCTCCCTTCACTCCTGTTCCCAGCTTGTCTCCCACATATCCCTCCTTTACCCCCCAGAATCCTAGTGTAACTGGTCTCCACCTTACAGCTTGTTATAGGTTGGTTATCTATTCTGTTTGGTGTTCCAGTCTGGTCATTTTTTATTTACACTACGTGTTCATATGACTGGTCCTGGTATCATTCTTTTTCCCCCTCAATTTATGAGGCTGAATGATTCAAGTTATGCTATTCTGTCGGAGATAAAAAGGTTAAGGCAAAGAGAAGAAAAAACTTGGTATCAACTACTAAAATAGAAAGAAAAAAATCACCAAATAATATCCACAAAAGTGAAAAAGAAAAAAGTGGAAGAAAAAAGAGAAGTGAGATAATATCAAAAAACAAACAAAAAATAAAGCAAAACAAAACCAGAAAAGTGGTGCTGTGACAGGGCTTGGTGTTACCCCACCATTTTTTTTTTTTTTTGTATAGGCACAGTAAGTATTGGGGTAGGAAGGAAATTCCCGTGGCCTAAGAGATTCAGGGTTTCTCCACTCTTGAAGCATATTGTCATGGGAACAACCACTAGCACCTTCTTGTGGGGGGAGGTCAAACCCCTTGTTGATGGTCTCCAAGTCTAAGAATGACTCCCAGAAAGATAAATTGAATCCCATTCTTCCATCCCCCCTTTTGGGGGAGACTTTGATAATAATATCCGGAGTAAATAATCAACGAATGCAAAAGATTAGGGGACCAAAGGTTCAGCAAAGAAAGTCTTTTGTCAGTTGCAGCCAGCTCCAAAAAACAAACCGAACCAGCCGTCAGTTCTGGCCAAAGAGCTCCCTATGCCTCCCCAACAAGCTATTTATTTGTTTCCTTAATCACCCCCACCTGGAAGATCCAGGTGGGATGACAGGCAAAAACAATATTACAACAATTACACAACACCTTCTCATTGCCATATCCCATGGTTTTTTTTTTTTTTCTGGTGGTGTCAGGAACCTTTCCTCTTGGTTGTGGATGAGAAAATAAGGCCACTGTAGCAAGCAATCTTGGTATTTGCGCAGGTCCTAGGACAAGGCCTAGGATAGAGTCTTTAAGGTTCTAGAGGTACTGTTCCAACATTGTTGGTGTGTTCTGTTTTTTGTATCATGTGTTCCATGTTTTTGCTCGTTCCCTCAGCTGAAATCTAGGAAATTATGGTTCCAAAGGTTCTGCTCAGTCTCTGTTGTCAGAATTGGCCCTCTGCACTAAGAAATCTTGATTTTTGTAGGAGACCTGGGCTATAGTCTAGGGTAGGGTTTTCCTTAATGGTCTCAAGGTATGTTCTGCCCAGTCACAGTTGTCAAAATCAGTTTTCTGTAGTTAGCGCTCTTATTTTTCAGAGTTCAAAGAACGATATATCTTCTGATTTCCACTTAGTGTTAGGTGATGTGATAGGACCTCCTGGTCTTAGATCAAGTTGTCATTTCCTCACTGTCCTCATTGTCATATTAACACTGGCACAAGTATATCTCCCAACGGAGCTTAGTTCCTGGTGTTGTTGCAGGGGGTTGTTTCAGTTCTATGTCTGGGATCTGGGATTTGAGAATGAACTAACACTGTCCAATCTCGTGGAGACTGAGTTGTATCCACATGACATATGTCTAGGATGGGAGGCACCCTTGTATAAAAAGTGTGAGTTCTTATCCTTAGAAGATAAGATCTTGTGTCTGAGTCCATGATTTCCCCTTATTTACTGTGCCTATACAAAAACATATGGTGTCCTTTTATATTGCTGGTGCTATTCTGGGTAAGGATGACAGGCTACACGTACAGTATCTGTGGTGTGGTCTGAGCTTTTGTCCCAGGCAAGACATTTTCTAATACTTTCCTGCATTTGAAGGATAAAGCTATTCCATGAAAATACCTTAAGATATGGTCTTATCCCTTCTCTGGTCTTAAATCTGATCACTTGACAGCATCGTTCACAACCTTTTGAAATTTCCAAGGAAGTCTGGATATTTCTATTTCTCTGTGCTAATCATAAGATCATCCCAAACCTAAAACTCTTGTTCCATTGCCTGTGGACAACTGGACAACTCGATGTATTCTTTAAGATTCAAGATTAACACCTCTTCCCTTTGGGATCCTTTTCTCTTCACTTTTATCAGGTTCATTTTCATTCTCCCAGTTCATTCTTTTCTTTATGAAAAATATGGAGTAGGAAGAACAAACATTTTAAAATAAAAAAGGTGTGGATTTAAAGTCTGCTCACTTTACCCATCAGATGAATGCCATGAAGCAAGCTGTGCCTTTGAACATTGGTTTCCTTATATTTTCCACAAGCCTGGTACTATATACCTCAGGAGTTTGCTGGGCTCAGAGATCACATAGAAAACATTTAGGGGAAGACTAGGTATCGCTCCTCTAGCAGGACTATGTTGCAATATAATAATCCTATCTGGGGTCTTTTTACCCTGTCATCGCACTATGTGCTGCCTGATGATGAAAGCTATGTCCAACTCATTTCTTCATCTTCAGTGCTCAGTGCTTGACATATGGCTGGACTTACTGGATGGCATTATGAACCATCTTACCTGCCAACACTGAGGTTATTGGTATGATGGATTCTAGGCAAAACCTACAGTAACTCTGAGAATTAGTTGGATTAGATGGTGTGTGTATAGGGGTAGTTGAAAAAGTAGGGTAGGAAATGCACCCTGAAGATAAAAAGAAGTGACTGACATCCACTTTAAATTTATGTCATAAATTCAGGTTTTGACTAACTGAATTTTGATGATAAAAGAAAGTTAATGTTTAGGGGCTGGAGAGAGAGCACAGAAGGCAGGCAGTATGCCTTGCATGCGGCTGACCTGGGTTCCATACCCGGCATCCCATATAGTCCCCAAAGTCTGCCAGGAGTAACTTCTGAATGCAGAACCAGGAGTATACCCTGAGCACTGCTGGATGTGGCCCAATTCCCCCAAAAAGTTAATGTTTTTTTTTTTTTTTTTTTGGTTTTTGGGTCACACCCGACAGTGCTCAGGGGTTATTCCTGGCTCCAGGCTCAGAAATTGCTCCTGGCAGGCACGGGGAACCATATGGGACACCGGGATTCGAACCGATGACCTCCTGCATGAAAGGCAAACGCCTTACCTCCATGCTATCTCTCCGGCCCCAAGTTAATGTTTAAATTAGTTATATTAAGGTATATATTGTGCTCTTGTGTTTGATTTGGGTTATTATGCATGTCTTGTGGGAAAGTACTCACATGATATGGTATAAGACATAAGATATTTTCTTTTACATTCAGAATTTCTCTTATTCTTCTCATGAATTCAGTAATTCTGTCATTCTGTTCCTCACCCTATCTACTCCCCATATTCTATCTTCTACTCTGTATATGCATTCATATACAACCAGATTCTAGGTGAATATGAAAATAAGGTTTCAGTCTCTCCTTTTCTTCTATGCAAAAGTGCATGCATGCATGAGTGCATGTGCACATGCATGCAGCGCACGCACACACACACACACACACACTCTTGAGGGTGGACATCAGCAGCTTTCAACATTATCTAGGACAAAAGACCATTGCATAGATGGAGGGACATGGGCTGGCAGCTGGGCCCTAAGACAGCCTCCCCCTGATTGCTAGAGCAAAAATCATTCCTGGATCATAAATACCCACTGTAGGTTGAGCCAGAACCTTCATTTGGATTCAGTTCACAGTTAAAGCCATAGCCAAGCCTGCCCAACTCTGTCAGCTGCCCTAATATCTGTGTGTGAAAAACAGACAGGCTGCCCAACCCTTTGGCAGCCTGACAAATGGCTTAGATGCAGACCTGAGTCTCTCTGGCACTGGCAAAGGCCCTGGGCTTCTTTGAGGGTTCAGAGGAGGAATTTTCCTTGTCAGCAGACTGTTGTTCACGTCCAGGAGCAGGAAGAGCAAATAAAAGTATCAGAGGGGCAAAGACTGTGGAGAAATATTCTGAAATGAACCAAGACCCACTGTAGAAACCAGGAGCTCACATAGATCCCTAGGGATAAAGATTGCAGGAAGAATTCTCTTCTTTCCTTACCCGTAAAATAGCAACAATAATGATGCCAGCTTAAATGATGAAAATATATACAGTTAATACAAATAAACAATGCCTGCCAGTGGCAAGCATTATGCTCTGCTCTTACAACCAAACAACCCTCAACACTAAATGATAATTTAATTTTCACAAAATCAGAGCTTTAGCTATTAATCTTATTTATTTGTTTGGGGGCTATGACTGACAATATTCAGGGGTTCTTCAGAGATCTGGGTTTAGGATTGACCCCTGGCAATGCTCCAGGGATTATATATGGAGTCAGGAGCCTGGGCAGGGGAATCTGGTTTTGCCACAAGTGTATTAGAGCCTGTACTATTTCCCATGTCCATTTTAAAGTAAAGAACGTTTCAGAGTATAATACCTAGGGACACATAACTATAAGAAAGAGAAAGGATTTTCAAGAAATTTGCATGAACACAAAAATATGGCAATTTAACCACTAGACTTGATTGAATGTGAACATTTTGTGTGCCCATTTTTGCTTATGAAAAACTATCTCTATTGGTTTAAAGGAAATAAGATTTTTTAAAACTCCCTAGTCAGAAAAGAACAAAAACTCAAGATAAAAAAAAATCAATTCCTTTGTTTTTAAAGTTTAAGTGTTGCAACATTCTACAATGGGGAAGAGAAAAATAAACATCTAGGCTCAAAGACTAGAAGCTCTCTTGGCCCTGGGAGGCAGAGGAGGGAGGAAACTGAAGCAGAGAATTGAAACATTCAAAAGAATGTTGAGATTGAGGAATGGCCTTTGGCTTCCTTTGCCAACTGGCAAGCAGTGGGTGTGAAGCCCTGTAGCAGGGCTGGGACTCTCTCTCTTATGAAAATCAGTCCTTGGAGCATCAACACCCCATGTATGCATCCACTCAACAGTCAATAGATATTCACCTAATACCCACCATGTGTCAGCCCCTTTACTGAGTCCCTGGATAAAAGAGCTAAATAAGCCTTTTTTGTGTGTGTGTGTTAAGAGTTTATGCACTCAGGAAAAAGATAGGCATCCAGCAATTCCCAGAGAGGCCAATCAGAACTGAGACCAGGACATAGGCTTGTGATAATCCAAGGGAAGGAAACAGAACTCTGATATGCTTGGGGCTAAGGGAAGAGAAGGCTTCCCTGAAGACCTAGGTAGACTCTATGTGGAAATATCAGGACCCTTCGGGGGGAAGGTAGAGAAAGTGAGAAGCTCAAAGTTAAGTCTTGGACATTGTCTCAGTAAAAAGCTGAAAATCGCACATACACTTGAAATCCCACAATTTGGAACAATAACTATGAACAACTTCCTGTACAAAAGACAAAATATCACTTATTGGCTGGATAGATGACTAAGTAGGAGTGCACTTATAAGAACAGAACATTCTATAAATATAACTATTAAAATTGTTATTTAATTTAGTGTTTATTAAGTTTAATAGATTTAAAAGAATTACATCTTTCAAAAAGATTGTTCCCTCACCAAAACACATTATTAGCAGATATTGTAAAGATAAAATAAGATATTGTGAAATATATCAAAATGTTTCAGGCAGACAGATGAAACCTTGGTAATGTTACTGAAAAAAAAATCACTGTCTCTGAAACAAAGCTGCCCAAAGGCAGACATTTGATTTGTAAGAACCTATGGAAAAACAATATTCCAGGCCCAGAAAAAGGCTGGAGACCCTGAGGGAAGTGAGTTCAATGATAGAAACAAAGACAAAGCTAAGAACATTAATAAGACCAAAATTCCCAATTCTTCCTCTTAAAAACATTCTAGCAACAGATTTGATCTACCAAGAAGCTTCAAGTAGGGGAGCTTGGGGAAAACCATATAAAACTAACTCTGCAGAAATAACTGTGAGGATTTTCACTGTTAGGGTGTGCAGGCATCTCAGCATCTCAATGGGGAATGCACATCCTTTACCTGAGGGCTCCCTGCATCTCCACTTGGAAGGCATGCATCTTCTCTTGGGAATTTGCCCACATTTCTACATCTTAACTTGAACATGTTTCTTCATCCCCATCTCCTTCTCCTTGTATCTCCTTAATAAACTTAACTTACTTCACTATTTACCTCCTTCCTGAAATTCTTTGCTGTAAGGAGAGATGGCAAACATGGAAACCTGGGAACTTGGGAAAAGATCAGACTTAATTTTCTTTTCCTGCAAAGAGAAATTCTTTACTTCAGCCTGAGGTCATGGCTCCCCCAAGAAATTGCATAGTGGGAATAATTTCCACTGCTATAAACCAATTTGAACTTAGGTGCAGACTGATGACTACCTGATAAAAACTAGTGGGATGCAAGTATCAAGGCTCATAGCAGATTTTTTTTTATTTAAACACCTTGATTACATACATGATTGTGTTTGGGTTTCAGTCATAAAAGGAACACCACCCATCACCAGTGCAACATTCCCATCACCCATGTCCCAAATCTCCCTCCTCCCCACCCGATCCCTGCCTGTACTCTAAACAGGCTCTGCATTTCCCTCATACATTCTCAATATTAGGACAGTTCAAAATGTAGTTATTTCTCTAACTAAACTCATCACTCTTTGTGGTGAGCTTCCTGAGGTGAGCTGGAACTTCCAGCTCTTTTCTCTTTTGTGTCTGAAATTTATTATTGCAAGAATGTCTTTCATTTTTCTTAAAACCCATAGATGAGTGAGACCATTCTGCGTTTTTCTCTCTCTCTCTGACTTATTTCACTCAGCATAATAGATTCTGTGTACATCCATGTATAGGAAAATTTCATGACTTCATCTCTCCTGACAGCTGCATAATATTCCATTGTGTATATGTACCACAGTTTCTTTAGCCATTCGTCTGTTGAAGGGCATCTTGGTTGTTTCCAGAGTCTTGCTATGGTAAATAGTGCTGCAATGAATATAGGTGTAAGGAAGGGATTTTTGTATTGTATTTTTGTGTTCTTAGGGTATATTCCTAGGAGTGGTATAGCTGGATCGTATGGGAGCTCGATTTCCAGTTTTTGGAGGAATCTCCATATTGCTTTCCATAAAGGTTGAACTAGACGGCATTCCCACCAGCAGTGGATAAGGGTTCCTTTCTCTCCACATCCCCGCCAGCACTGTTTGTTCTCATTCTTTGTGATGTGTGCCATTCTCTGTGGTGTGAGGTGGTATCTCATTGTTGTTTTGATTTGCATCTCCCTGATGATTAGTGATGTGGAGCATTTCTTCATGTGTCTTTTGGCCATTTGTATTTCTTCTTTGTCAAAGTGTCTGTTCATTTCTTCTCCCCATTTTCTGATGGGATTAGATGTTTTTTTCTTGTAAATTTCTGTCAGTGCCTTGTATATTTTAGAGATTAGCCCCTTATCTGATGGGTATTGGGTGAATAGTTTCTCCCACTCAGTGCTGGGCTATCACCAGTAGACCCTTTAAATTGGTAACCAAAGTGGGTTGAGAAGTAATAATCATCCTTTCTCAAGCCTACTCCCTCTTTTGTTTTTGTTGCAGTTAAATTATCAGCAACACTGGATATACACCCAGCAGTCAATCAATCTTTCATGAGCCACCCAGGAGACCAACTTCTTTTAATTAACCCTTACCCATCTGCAATAAAGAGGCTGAAGTTCTTGAATTTTTTCATTGGTTTGTTTTTAAGGATATATTTGAATTTTTGACGAAACAAAGAAATAGAGAAGATTAAGGAATTTGTCTAAGGCTATACATCTAGTCAGTGGTATAACTAAAATTTGAACTCAGGATTATATGATAATCTTTCCATTCTATTGATTCACTCCCCTAAGTCACCTTTCTCATTGAAAGCATCAAAAATATCATATACTGACATTACTAGTCATCATATTTGAGTTGACAAAAAGACTTGATGGATTTGATAACTTTTCTTAACTATTCTCTCCTTCCTGTCATAAAAAGCCTCCTACTATCGTTTGTTTTCCCCAAGAGTCCAAGATTAAAAAAAAATTACCATAAATCTAACGTCTCTTGGCTTTGACCAAAGGAATGTGAAAAGTTGTTTTTTGTTTGTTTGTTTGTTTTTTGTTTGTTTGGTTTTGGTTTTGGGGCCATACCCGTTTGATGCTCAGGGGTTACTCCTGGCTATGCGCTCAGAAATCGCCCCTGGCTTGGGGGGACCATATGGGACGCCGGGGGATTGAACCGCGGTCCGTCCTACGCTAGGGCTTGCAAGGCAGACACCTTACCTCTAGCGCCACCTTTCAGGCCCCGGAATGTGAAAAGTTGTTATGTTTGCCATTTCTGTGTGAGATTTACATAGATTGTGTTCATGACCTCTGGCATAAAAATAGCAGATCTTATACAGGGGATACACTTTCAGCCTTGGAACTCACTGACAACATAGGTGGAGTTGAGCATATCCAGAAGAGGTAGGATGACTCCCTTATAGACTTAGGCAATAGGGGTATGAAAGAACTGTTTTCAGAGGCTATTTGTTACCACAGCAAAAGCTGACTAATACAGCAGTTACTTGCAGAAATGTCCCTTATTGTCTCCTATTAAAAAGTTCCCTATAATTGTGCAACAATTACAAAAATTAATTCCATAAATATAATGGCTGTATTTGTAAACATTTTTCAATAATAAATATGTAAGTAATTAGAGAAAGAGTTAAAGAAATTAAATCCCTACCTGTGACAACCTGATATGTAAGGTCTGGATTCTAAAGTTAACTCCTAATAAAAAGTATAGTGTAAACTCATTCTGTTAGCAGAGGAACAAAAATGAATTAGAGAACTTCAGTATTTTGTTCTTCTGCCATGCAAAGATTTATTAGTGTGAACTCAGCTGCACATTGATCCAGAAGAACCTGGTTCTGAAATTGAGAATTCTAAGGACAAAGCAGCTAAAGGACAAAGTAAATGCCCAATGTACCCATGTCACTAGATCCTTGTTGAACTCAGGGAAGTCATTTTCCTTTTGCCATTATTTTTCTCATTTGCAAAATGAAGAGGCTGAATGAGAATCTCTCACTTTCCTTCTGGCTCTAACATTTCATGATTTGATTGCCTCTAACTCATTAATCCCAGCTGGCTCAAATAGGACCCAGAAGAATTAAGGATAATCATAGGAATCCATCAAAATGTAGCCCAGAGACAACAATCCTAAGACTCAAGTGAGGGAATGAAGGGCAAGTGTTATGCACACTGTAAAGGACTTAACTATATTTTTTCTTGAAAGGAAGTAGAAAAATGTCTTCTCCCGAACATCAACTTCAATTCCTCTAGGATCCTGCTCCCCTACTTTATGCCTAACCATCTTTCTGTCTATCCCACCCTTTTCAACCCAATAAAACTTTTCTCCTTTCATGCCCTCCCCCAGCCAGGAGACCTGAGGGAAGGGTAAAGAAGTAATCAAAGGACTTCAGGAGTCAATATATCTGAGTTTGAATCTAACCTCCATGCATCTTTTATATTCTTATATAAAATGGGGAAAATATTCACTTAACATGGTTGTTCTCAGAGTTGAATGGTAAGTTTAAAAACTCATAAAGGCCCATGTATAGCTAATATGATATCATAACGTTTCCAGGAAGTTGTGGCATGCAGAAAAATATAAATACTATCTAGAAATTTGAGGTAGAACATGAGAACATGGGATGAGAGATAATGTTCTGTTTAGAGGACTGTCAATGGTCTATGTATAGATGTGAATGCATTAAGGTAGCAGTGGAAAGGTAGACACACCTAGTGTCTCTTGGGAAAAGAAAAACAAGTAGAAAAAGAACTTGTTTTATTCAAGGATAATAGAGAAATTGCTTCATAGCTTTAAATACGTTGCTGTGGTGGGGGTGGGATGTCTCTTAAGCCAGTAGGTAACAGCTCTGCCCGAAGAGCTTTAAGAAATCATGACTGCACTGATGCATCTTGGGAAAGAAGCTACCTACCCCCAACCTTCACCAAGATGAAAGCAGGAAGAAAGTCTTTCCCACGTTCCCACAGGAGAGAGCTGTAACTGGATTTAGCTGAGATAGAAATCTGAGCTGTGGGGGGAACTATCAGCTGGATCAACCTGAATTAAAACAGATGTGATTATGAAAGAAAAACACACCAACTCCATATAAGTTCAATTTTTTTCCTTTTAATCTCAAGAGAGTAAATGCTTTTAAACCCAAGATAGTGAAAATCTCTGACAATACAATGAACCAAAAGTTCACTTGTTGATACATCTTAGTAAGATGCTTTTGATTCTTGTTTTTTTTTTTAGCATATAATAATAATTATTATTCTTATTTTGGAACATTGGAACATTTGGAACATTGACCACTAAGCTATCTCTTTAGCACTCTTTTTTTTTGGGGGGGGCACCTGATGGGCTTCAAGGATTACTCCTGGCTCTGCACTACTGTCAGGCTCAGGGAGCATATGGGATGCCAGGATTAAACTCAGGTCGGCTGTGAGCAAGGCAAATGTCCTCTTCACTGTGCTATTACTCCATCCCTTTCTCCTTAGTACTCTTTCAACAATCTCAAACCAACTTCCCAATTTATTCATCCTAGATCCAAAAGTTTGTTCTTATAGCAAACTTATCTCTGTACCTAAATGGGGACATTAAACTTTCAAACTTGTAAGCATAAAAGGGTACAATTCACAATTTTTATTGAATGATTAGATCTTAAATTCAAAAAAAAAAGAAAATAACAACAACAACAATCCAGGTATTTTCTATACTGAAAGATTTTTGAAGTTTTGAATTATCCCAAGCTCTCAGGCTTCAGGATTCGTAACAATCAGAAAAAAAAACAGAGGTGGTTTAATATTTTCATTGAAGTTAGATTCAGAGAGAAAAAAAAGGGGTTTTCCAAGGTCACACATATGCTAAGTATAATGGATATCGTTATAGTTAAGCAAGTGTGCATTACAGGATAAGTACAATTCTCTATAGCTAGCAGGTAAGAATACTGCAAGTCACTTGGGTAAAACTGTGGAAAATGAGAACCCAAGAAGAGATATAAATAGCACAGTAGGTAGGATGTTTACCTTTACCTTACAGATACTGAACTAGGGTTTGATCCCTGGTATCCTTGTTGGCTCTTCCCATTCCCAAATCCCTGCCAGAAATGATTCCTGAGTGCAGAGCCAGGAGTACCCATGAGCATATCTGGTGTGATCCCAACCCCACAACATGCCTCCCCAAGTGGTCAAATTAGTTCATCTTAAATTTGACAAGGAGGTGAAGGTTCAGTGAAATAAGGAGCATGGAATACTTAACATAATAAGATATTCAGTATCTAGTAAATACTATATTTCAGACATGGGACTAGAGTATAACCATTCATAAAACTACCTTTACTACCTTTCCTCTTAGTCATATTTTCAACCCAAGTCCTATAACAGGACATAGCTTCTTCACTAACTGGCTTCCTCTACAGAACCTTCAACACTTAGCTCTTTCTGCCACAGCACTTTAACATACTTCTGATGGCTTTTTTTTCCTTTTGTCTTTCACACTACAGCATTCCTAGCCTCAGAGCAGGGACTGTCTTTTATCTCGGTATTCCCAGAGCACATTATAGCAGATGTGCTGGTATTTGGAGTGAAGGGAGAAAGACAGAAGGGAGGAAAGAAGGAAAGAGAAAGGAACCATGGGAGCAGAAAAGAAGAAATCTGGGCAAACACTTGCTGCTAGAAGGCAACCATTCCATAGCATGATGGATTCATTCAAAGAAATAGTTTGACAGTACAGAATTCATCTTTTTATGACTGTGACAACACTAATACATTTATTTCCCCTCTGAAATTAACTTTCTAATATTAAGAAAGGTCAAAATGAACCGCAGCAAAATGAGACATTTTGTCATTTTTAACAAATTATACCAAAAGCAGACTGTCAGATTAAAGAGGTCACTGTTTTGAGGTCTAAACGCTAGTGCTGATTGCATAATCAGAACTAATGCTTGCCATTATGCCCTTTTCTGCCCACAGACCTCCAACAGTTCATTGGCCAAAACGATAAAATTCAAATATTTCAGTCTAGTTTTCTAAGACTTCTAAAATCCCACCGCTTTAAAACTAATTCAGTCCTTCTCCAAAGGTACATCCTACATCATTCAGTACATCTTCCTGATCCTACCTCCCTTTGCTCATGTTCTGTCTTCTAATTGACATTTCTTCCAACCATATGTTCATAGAGACTCTTTCTGCCCTGTCTCTGTCCTACTCACCCACTGTGCCTTGTTCATTAGGACGACTTATTTTGAACTTGAATCTGCCAATTTTGCTTATATTTTTAGCCCTGAGTTGACCATAACCCTGGTTTGGACTATGAGAGCACTTGCTTCTTCCAGGTTGCTCTGTTCACCCATTATTCTCTCAGAGACATTTGGGAAAGGTCTGGTGGACTGAGAGGACACCCTGTATTTGGTTGGTTGTGTCAAAAAAAAAAAAAAGAAGGAAATAAAACAGTGATCTCTTCCCTGCTTCTTTTACTCTTTTGGCTCATAGGTCTTTGTGCTCAGCTGTGGGCTTAGCTAGAATCCACCTGGAAGCAGAAAAAGGGAAAACCAAACCCTGGCTCAGTCTCTAAAGAAAGTTATTTAGGGGCCGGAGAGATAGCATGGAGGTAAGGCATTTACCTTTCATGCAGAAGGACGGTGGGTCGAATCCCGGCATCCCATATGGTCCCCTGAGCCTGCCAGGAGTGATTTCTGAGCATAGAGTCAGGAGTAACCCCTGAGCACTGCTGGGTGTGACCCAAAAACTAAAAAAAAAAAGTTATTTAGTCATAGACCTCAGTGTTCTCATTTTTTAAACAAAACCATCTCACAACAAAAAACAAAACCTCTCACAACTTCACATCAGGGGCAAATGAATGTTAGTGACTTAGTGTGTTCTGAAAAAGTATAATCTCTGTGATGAATCAGTAGAAATCATAGCAGGACTTTTGCACCAGTTGTTTCAAATCAGAGCCTAGAAATGTGTGCCTCAGATCTGATATAAAACAGAAGTAGTCTTCTGTCTCGGGGTCCTGAATTTGAAGGCTAGCTCTGCAGTAGTATGTCTATACTGCTGCTGTGGGCAAAAGTGTTCTCCCTGTGAGTCCTCGAGAGTTTAAAGAAGCTTTGAACTTTCTGTGCTGGAGTCTTCTGGTTCTAAATAAGGCAGATTGAGTTATGAGACCTCAGAAGAGTTAAATTATTTATTCAAGATCAAAAGTGGCCAAACCTAGGCACCCACAATTAGTGGGTAAAAGAGGAACATCTTAACATCCAAATCTCTTTTGGGAGGGCAGGGGGGTTTCACATGGTGGTGCTCAGGGATTACTCATGGTTCTGAGCTCAGAAATTACTCCTGGCAGGCTCAGAGGACCATATAGGATATCAGGGATTGAATCCGGTCAGCTGTATGCAAGGTAAACCACCCTATCCATTGTGCTATTGCTCAGGTCCCCACATGCAAATCTCTTAACTGCATTAGTACTGACCACCTCATGTAAAAGCATGGTAATAAGATGTTGGTTCTTAATTTACCTGTTCAGTCCAAAGGGTTCATTCTGGACTTATTAAACCAAATTGTTTCAAAAATGGCAGGAAAGCAAGGTATCCAAAATAATGAAATAAATCTAGTATATCCATTATAGTGCCAACTAGACCTGAAGATAACAGGTGGAAATCTGAACATTGCTCTCAGTAGTCATAATACTGAAGAAAAAGTTAAATCAGCTAGATCAACAGAATTTTGACAAGCCATTTACAAGTCTTTTAGAGATAAAAGAGGAGTAACTGGAACTAAACTGTAATAGGAAAGAAACCTATTCTCATGAAGGAAGGAAGTGGGGAGCCTGAGTGAATCAACTTTCCTGCTGCTAAGTGTGCTGTAGTGGTGTCAGGAGCTTAAGAAAAGGCTTTGGCTTTGACATGCCTTCTGAAGTTAGTTCTGTCAAGGGTCATTAACTACTAAGGACTTATAAACCAGATTATTCCTAGCCACACTTGGGCTATGGAAATGCCCTGAAAGTTCTGGAAGATTCCATTCACTGGTCTTCATTTAAAAAAGATCCTTGCTGCTATCAGGCCTTAAGGATTAAAATGAATTCCCCTCTCACATACATGCATACCTGCTCAGACCTGGGAATGATAGAAATACACTTGCCCTCTAAGGTTAAATGATAACATTCACCCAGAATGGATTAAAACAATTAAATACAGGAAACATTAAGGGATAGGGGCTCTCCTGTCAGGAACTGAGTTGACATTCATCCAATTAAAGGTTCAGCTTGAAGAAAGATGAGGGATGAGGAGTAGGAAGGAAGCTGAGATAAAGACTAAGACCTGCTTATTTATTTATGTGTTTAAACTGTATATATCTTTTCAAATTTGTTTATTTAGACATTGCAATTTGCAAAGTTGTTTATTGTGAAACCGTGACCCAGAAAAGTGAACATTAATGCTGACCCATGGTTATGGAGTTTTTGGCAGGCTTTCTTGTAACAAACACAGCCCCCAGCCCCAGCTAGTCTTAAGTAAACCTGCCTGCTAACCATGAATATTGCCTTTTGTCAATTATTGCTTGCTTTATTGATGCAGAGGTTAGCTTCTGTCAAAACTTCCTTATTTTAGGGGCTGGAGAGATAGCACGGAGGTAAAGTGTTTGCCTTGCGTGCAAAAGGTCAGTGGTTCAAATCCCAACATCTCATATGGTCCCCCGAGTCTGCCAGGAGCGATTTCTGAGTGTAGAGCCAGGAGTAGGAGTAATCCCTGAGTGCTGCCGGGTGTGACCCTCCCAAAACAAACAAACAAAAAAAACAAATAAACTTCTTTATTTTAGTATAGGAAACTTTCTTAAGTAGGCTGGTCCAGAGACAGGGACCTCCTTCTGAAATGATAGGAATTTCCTTAATTAGTCAGGTCCAGAAATGGGAACCTCCTTCTGAAAATAGATGAGGACCTCCATCTATTTTCAGGCTGGTCCAGAGACAGGGACCTCTATCTGAAGTTTTACTGAGAAAGCTGCTTATTGACCTTGTAACTGTAACCACATTCCCGCTTATCTGCTTTGGGAGGATGTATTCCACATCTTAAAGTGACTGGAAGAACTGTGTTTAGGATGCACTTTGCTTTCCTTTGTGTGAAGTGAAGTCACTGCAGCTAATAAAAAAATTCCTGTCTTAAGCTTTGCAGAGTGTTTCTATTCTTTCCAACCTGGGACATAATATTTATGTTACCATAACAGTGAATTTTCCTTTGCTGGTGGGTTCTTGGGAATTGTATTAAAGATTTGCGTATTAAACTCAGAAGGTTAAGAAGTTAGAGTTTATTGTCATGTTTAAGTAGATAGGTCCATATGTACAGTCCTCTCCTTTACCTGTGCACTCATCTGGTCCAGCCCAGCCCCATCCCATGTAAGCTTGCCTAAGTCCACCATATACAACCTATTGTCCTCCACACAATCTGCTTACTTCCTGTGTACAATTACTGGGTCTTGTCCCTCTGCTGCTCTTTGTGTATACTGACATACTTTCTTAATCTGAAATTGTGTCCCTGGGCTTTTCCTGGGTAATACCCCAGTGGTTCCCTAAGTCTTGTCCTAAATTTCCTTAAATCTTCAGCCTGCTCCCATATGGTTGTGGGTGAAATCCCTGTGATCTGTCACTGGGCTTCATTTAAACCGCACCTCAAAAGTTTCAGTCATCCCATTCAAGCTTTACTAGTCGCTGGCTATGACCAGGGTACTCATGGATGAGACCCTTGTGTTTAGTATCTTCCCTGCATGTACATGTCATGCATGTCTGGGCATGTGAGCCCAACCAGATTCTGCAGTCTGCCTGGGTATATGTATGCAGAGAGAGAAGAGAGAGCTAAGGAATGGGGACTCCCTTTTACCTGCTGTCATTTCCCACCCCTAGCCATCCTGATTGGCTACCTGTTTGATGGGCTACCTGTTCAATGGTGGAGATTTAAAGGAACTAAATTCACTTGAACTTTTCACTCCAACCACATCATTTATAAAAGGGCTTTGGCATTAATCCCAACACTTTGGCATCACAACCAGTGAGTGATCCTGTGTTCTCTCTGACCTCCCAACCTAAATACTTGAAAGATAAATTTTTTATTTAATTATTGTAGTTTTGTAGTGATTTAAAAATATTCATAAATAAAATTTAAAAATACCTAGCCTTTATATGACAGATAAGCCCAGGACCTTCCCTTGCTTAGAAAAGTATATATGTGTGTATGTATGTATGTATGTATGTATGTATGTATGTATGTATGTATAAATATATATATATTTTTTTTTGTGGGCCTCACCTGGAAGTGCTCAGTACTTACCCCTGACTCTGCTCAGGGATCACTCCTGGAGTGTTTAGAGAACCCTATGGGGTGCCAGGAATTGAACCCAAGTATGCTACATGCAAGGCACTGTATTATATTCCAGCCTCATATATATATGTAGTATGTATATATAAATAGTATATAAATATATCATATATAGTATATTAATAGGGGGAAGTAGGTCAAATAAGTTTGTGAATTTATGTTTTATAATATAGCTGGGCTGATTCTATGAAGTTTTTTCTTTTGGGATTGAGTTGAAGCTGATGAGTTTGTTTTTTTAACAAAATTAGGTTTTACTTTATCTTTGGATCACCAGGTATCATCCTCTTATCATATTTTTCCATTAATTCTAAAATAAAAATATACTTGTGGGAAATTATTAGGAATTATCAGGAATTACTATAAAGCAGAAGGGGAAAAAGCAACCTTCTTGCCCAGAAATATCATAGCTAACATCTAGCTCTTATTCATTCCTTTTGTGTTTTAAACCTCGTTGTTATATACGTCTTAACATATAATCCATGTACAATGCTGTCTTCTGCATTTTTTCATTTAAAATTATAGCATAAGTCTTTTCAAAATATTATAAACTCTTCACAAACATCCATTATATAAATGTTTCTGATTCACTTAATCAGTTTCCTACTGTTAGGCATTTAGATTTTTCTCAGTTTTTCACTATTTATAAATAATGGTTCTATGGACTTTTTTTTTTTACATAAATCTTTGTTAAGATTTCAGATTATTTTTATTCTAGGTTTCTAGTACTGTAATTGCTGGTTTAAAGTGAAAACAGGATATGTTTTAAAACCCAGAAAGTCAGTGCTATTATGTGCATTTTTCTCTTGCTGAATTCTTTGCCTTCCCTGCTCCCTGTAGCTTCAAGATCAAGTGCACAGGGTTTTTCTATTACTGACCTTTATCTACCATCCTGCATCACTTCCTGCTAAAGAAAGAATAAAGTCAAGATTTGACCTTGACCTCAATCAAGAAGCCCAACTAATAAATTTCTCAGAGACCTTGCCTCAAGGCCAAAATATCACCTAGCTTACAAATCCTACTGACAAGATAACTGCAACTCCCCATTCAAGGAAATTTCTTAGCCCTTGAACTGCTTCCTATTAAGCTACCTGCCCTCTAAGAGTTCTTCACATCCTAGGGAGCACTGCCATCTTAGTGGTTCTGTATCAGTGAATCTTCAAGAGGCATTCATAGCCTGGAATGCTGCATGCCAATCTTTGAAAACCAGACATAGCAAGGCTCCACTTGGGTATACAGGGACCACTAAGATGAAGCCATTCACAGTTCCTAAACCCCAGTGTAAAGTTTCCTAACAACACACACAGAAGTTTCTGGACTGGACAAATGCTTTTGAATGCTGTATTGGTCCCTCCCAAGAGCCAGTGATGGCTCACTGTCTTGGCACAATTCTGTTTCTCCCTTCCATAAAACCCTTCCCCTTGTCCTCAGCTTCCTTCCACAAACCCTTTTACCAGTAGCTTTGTCTAAGAAAAGCCATTCTAACTTTTTATAATTTTTCATTCTCCATTCTTTCTGAAGAATCTGAATTTCTGTAGTACCTCAGCCCTGTTACCAAACTTCTTGGAATTTTCTATGCCTACAAACATAAACATGTTGCTCCCATACCTGCTATGCTCCTCCAGTCCTAGTCTAAATAATTCTGACTCTGTCTCTAAACTAACTAAATCCAGTTCAGATGATCTGATTTTCTCACATAGCAGCCAGAATCTTCATTTATCTTAACACTTAATACTCTGCCCTGCAATCACTGGCTTACTGATTCAACAGCACCAGACCAGGGGCATACAAACTTTATAAGGTCACAAAATCCTTTATTTAGACACATTTCTTTACACAGAAATAAGAACTAACATCTTTTGAAAACATATGTGCCTGGCATAATGCCTTAAACAAGTCACAGAAAAAAAGATTAAGACTTGTCCCTGTAAAGTGATAAGAGTACTGAAATGTTTTTAAAGCTAGGCCTGAGCCTTTCATCACAAAATTATACCATGCAGTTAAAATGAAGAAGAGCTTCATGCAAGAGGGTCCTTAGACTGCTTGAAATTTCTCTAAAAACAGATATACTTTGATCAGCATTTTTTTTTCTTTTGGGGTTATGCCCAACTGTGCTTAGGGATTACTCCTAGTTCCAAGCTCAGGGATCATTCTTGCTGGCTCCCAAGGACTACATGGAGTGCCTTTTATCAAATCTGAATCTTATGTAAGTAAAGCAAGCACCCTACCCTCTATACCATCTTTCTGGACTGTCTTTGAAGGAAGGAAAAGTTTCCTATTTGCCTGAATAATCCAGTGTACAATTCTGAAGCATAGGAAATATTCATTGAATAGAGAAATAATTTTTTCCTTTGAAGATGATAGGCAGGTTATTCTGTTATCAACTTTGATGTGAAAGCAAAGAAAATATGAGCCTAATATGGCTTGCTGAAATGGAAGAACATTGAAATTCATTGCCCAGAAGGTCAGGCTACAGCTGAAAAGATTTCTCACAGTCAGACCATGGAGCTTGGAGAGATGGGCATTAGAACTTTGGGAGGATAAGAATGACTTTTTGATGAAAGGTTAAACAGTTCAGGTCTTGCTAGAAGCAGTGATGAGTCTCATCTCTTTCATCAGAATTCAGCTCCCTCCACCATGGTAAATAATGGACCAATTAGGCATCTGGCTTACTCGATTTCCTACAGCTAAGGCCAATTTCTGAAATTCAATATGCTATTTGATGTACTAGCAAGTATTCATCCTGGACTCAAGTGCATCTGAACAGCAACAACCAAAAATAATTCTAAAATTTTTTTCACACATATTTGACACAAAATACCCTAAGAATGTAACCTGGGTGCTCCATAGTAATGGTACAGAACTGCATTATGTTATACTGCTACCTCTTGGGATCTAGTGCTGTAGATCCCAATCTATTTAAATCCCAATAGATGCCCAGAGGGAGAAGAGTCCTAGACTAGGGTGAGAAGTGGATAGAGTAGATTCATTAGAAAAAGTCCTTGAAGAAATATCCTGGAGCTATCCTGAAGTGAAGTGGCTGGACCTTGAGGAAGTTATTCCAGGAGGCAGATTCTTCACACAAGTCTCTTTTTAGCCCATTGTAGTAAGGATAAGTGAGGTAGCCAGGGGACAGGGGAAATGGAGAAACAACTTTGATCTGATCTATAATCAAGCTAAGAAAAATAGACATTAGTAGCACAAAAATGAGTAAAAATAATTTGAGAATTTATGGGTTTATGATAGAGATCCTACATGGCCAAATTCTACCAATCTGGAATTTCCAAATTTGGCAAACTTGGACATAAGATGTTGTATGTGACAAGAGCTCAGTAGTGGCAAGAAATGATAGAAAGGTGAGTCTAAGAAGATTTCAAAGTCAAGAGTATAGTGATTTTTTCTGGGATATTTAAGGGTTTGTTTGATGGTAAACAATGAGTTAACAATGAAACAAGATTTCACCAAATATTCATGAAGAACCTACTAAGTACAGACCCCTGACAGCTACAGATATGCAGGCCAAAAATGACAGCACTTCTGTCCTTAAAAGCTCAGCCTAAGGAGGAAAGAAAGTAATATTAAAACATAACAATATATAGACTTTACCAAAGAAGCATTTCCAACTCTATGAGATACCCATAGAAATCCAAACAACATTATCATGAAAGAATGCCAATTCGTATTCAAGAAGTTCTCACAAAGAAGCCAGTGGCACTGAAGAGGACTCCAGGATGGAGGAACATAGCCTTTGTGGTGGAACAAGTTTGCAATTTAGCTGGAAAATTAGAGACTTCTCTAACACTAACACTAAGTCCTTGGAACATATTCCACACATATTTATAAATAAACTTCTAGAAAGAAGCAACATCTATATGGGTATAGAAAAACAGGGAGACAAGAACTTGTTTTGGACCAAAGCATTCCAGAAACTTTAGAAAAGTAGGCCTAAAGGTCGGTTCTGAAGAAACAGCAGGGTTTTAAAAGCAAATGTGTCTCTTAAAAATATTTAATGGAGGGCCCAGAGAGATAGCACAGCGGCGTTTGCCTTGCAAGCAGCCGATCCAGGACCAAAGGTGGTTGGTTCGAATCCCGGTGTCCCATATGGTCCCCCGTGCCTGCCAGGAGCTATTTCTGAGCAGACAGCCAGGAGTAACCCCTGAGCACCGCTGGGTGTGGCCCCCCCCCAAAAAAAGAATTTAATGGAGGCAGGAAGAGGTAGGCCTTTCCCTCCCATATTTTTTAAATGGTACTCAGGGTTTAAATTCAGGAGTTTACAGTACTTGGGAGACCATGTGAGGTGTTAAGAATCAAACCAGAATCAGCCACAAGTGCCTAAACCCTTGTACTATCTCTCCATCTCCTTTGTGTATCTCTTAAGTTGGGACACTTAAGAGACACTTAAGTATTCTTCACTGGTTAGAAAATTAGTATGAATTCTTCAGAACCCTGTTTAGCTATCAATTCTAGGATTCATGAGTCAATACCTTTTTCTATATTACCTCTCTTTCCCAACACACTTTCATGGAACACTTATGCCCTGTTCTGGTGTTGAAGGATCCTGAGCTTATTGAAATGAACTGCAAATCATTATGGAATGACAATTTGATATGGAGTACAGGAGTGTGAGAGGCTGTGATATTTATATTTTACATAAACCAGACTAAAACTCTATGATGTCAACATTCATCCCAATATACAGAGAGAGAAAATGAGATACAAAAAGACTAACTGAACTAACAGGAAACCTTCTCCAAGTTTGGTAATGCCTATGTTGAGACAGTAACCAGTCACACCTAGTCACTGAGTGAGAAATTCCAATCTTTTAGGATGAATAGATACTAGAAAAATTGAAGGAAGTGGTCATCTGAAAGGTTGGTAAAGTCTGAAATGAGAGCTCCATCCCTCTGCCTGCTTGCTGCCAGAATATTTTATCACCGGTGGGGAAAGTTGACCTTTAGAAAAAGCGAGCTTTCTCTTAAAATTTCATAAACCATTTCCAACTGTTGTAGGAAGAACAGCAAAAATTTCATGAACTCAATAAAACCAGTGTTCTCAGAGCCTCCTGTCCAGTATTGCATTGACTTCCAATTTATGCATATATTCAAGCCAGCCCTGATGCTATTTACTGGGTCATAGAGGTCAGAGTGAAAAATTACTGAAATCAACTTGTTTATGGTCTACAGTGGTGAGGGGAAGGCATTAAATCAGTCCGTCATACCTCTAGCATCTGGCTGCAGTCTTCTCTTCACCTTACCCCCAGGGAAGCATCCTTCTTTGTCTTTAGAAAATGCATTAAGTGAACAAATCCTGGCTATCTATATTAGCTGATGAGGGAGCAGGTCAGGTATTGTCTTTTTCCTTTACCACATGGATACACACACCAAAGCTTGAGAAACTAAATCTATGGCATCTCTACCATTTGCTAAGACATTTCTAGCCTTTTCCCTTCTATTGCCCTTCCCGAGCAGCCATGACTGAATCTTATCTATAAGTGGGTCATTAGCAGACACACCAACTTTACACAGATTGTTAGAGCCATAAGAGCCCTTTGGAGATCATTCATGGGGGCAGAGTGTTGGCAGGTGGGGGGAATGGGTAGGTTGGCCACATCATGTGGTGCTCAAGAGATATTCCTGCTCTATTCTAAAGAGTGATCCCTAGTGGTGCTCAAATTGGTGCTGGAAATTAGATGGGATGGCTGCATGAAAAACAAGTTCCTCATCTCCTATACTATATTATTTTTCCTCCCCCACATCTTTAGCCAGTAAAAATGAGAAGCTCAGAATTGAAAGTATAAATGGTTTAAGACCTCTAGGGTTGTATGCAAACAGTGGGTAGAAGTCAATACTCTCAATCTGTACTACTGCTGCAGTTACATATCCTTGTAGTTTTAATTCTTTCTTATACAAATTCTCTGCACTGGTAAAACTAGACACATGGGGACCAATATCTGAGAGTCTAGGAGTCTAGATTTCAGAGTTCCCACAACCCCTGAGGCCTATCTGCAAATGCTTGAGGGATGTAGCTTTCATCAAGAATGGTATTTTACTCTAGGATGAAATGGGTGGGGGGTACTTTCTAGGTTGTACCCCTGATCCTTCTCAAGTTTGACATAACTCTTTCCCCAATAAGGCTCCCTTCCCAGGCTGTCAGAGAGGCACACAATTTCTTGGACTCTCTGAGGAGCTGCCAGCTCTGGTTTCCCAGGCTGGTGATCCTAAACCTCTGTCTGATTAAAAGAAAGAGCTTGTAGGCCAACCCCTGGCATTTAAATAAATGATAAAAGTGAGTCTAGCTGCTTGTGGGTGTGAGTAAATGACACTTGCTGTGTGTTTACTTTTTTGAGGTGGGATAGAACGGTATGTGTCATGCCTTTGTGTTTTGCTTGTGCTGGGAGTAAGGGTGCCCTCTGTGTGTCTCTAGGCTGAGTGTGAATTTGGTGTGTCTTGAGTGAGTGCTGGCTCTATGTATGCTGTGTGAGCATGTCACCCAATGCTCTGTTTGTCGAGACAATGTGTTATAATTTATTTATTTTTCATTTGACAGAAAGAGAGCAGCTTATCTAAAGGACAACAGGAGGCAAGCAAGGAAAAAAAAACA
The DNA here is from genome assembly GCF_024139225.1 of Suncus etruscus. Taxonomy (NCBI): domain Eukaryota; kingdom Metazoa; phylum Chordata; class Mammalia; order Eulipotyphla; family Soricidae; genus Suncus; species Suncus etruscus. Next base: position 29,188,782 of record NC_064853.1, on the reverse strand, counting down.
CCCCAGTCCTATGTGACTCTATTTTAAAATACAGCTCTGTGTTGTTATGGCAGCTAATTTTCCTTCAATGATTTAAGGAAATGGATCTGTCTAAAAGAGCTACAGCCAAGTTGTTATAGCAACATTGGCAGCAGCAGAGGAGGGTCTTTCTTCTCTAGGGAAAGAGGGTAAAATCACCCCCAAGGAGGAAAGCTCTTTAGATAAAGGAACTATCAGGCCCTGAAGAACTCTGGAGAGGACCCATTTGCCTCCAACAGTCTTCCTATCACTGGCCTATTTTCCACAAAGGAGCCTCTATTACTCTCCCAGAGAATCCTACCATCATTGACCTGGCTGTTAGACAAGATTCCAAAAATGCTGTCTCCAAACAACCCATCTCTTTGGACCCTCACTCCACTAAAGGATCATCTGGAAAATGGGTCAACACAACATTATTCATGGTGCCATCTTCCATGTGGAGTCATGGAAATGTCCAGGTGCACCAAGAATGGTACTCACAGAGCATGTTGGATTTTATATCACAACTAAGGGAAGCCATTAGATTATTTTTGACCCCTCCCCTCCATTAGATTTTTTTAAGCAACACAGAGAAACCCAGTTGAATTAAAACGTCAGAGAGATTCTGGGGATTGTCTGGGAGGGGAGTAATATTTCTTGATCTTGCTAGCCCAAACATCTTTGATAATTTTTCACTGACAATTCTGCATTTCAAGATAGAGAGTATGTGTGCTAGAATATGCTTCACAAGTGAAATTTCACTTCAGTGTCTTGGTTGTTTTACTGTTACGATATTTAATTAAATTAAAAATCCACTTAAAAGAGGTCCTCAGGCAGATTTTACTGAGGAGGGAACATGGATTTTTAAGAAGAAGGCAATTTCTTGGCTTAGTATTCGAATTTTTCCATGATCCTCTTTGTTGCTGTCTATTTCAGTCCCCAGTCATGAATCCTATGCATCACCCCAGAAGCTGAGGTCTCCACTTCCATACCATGGCTTGGTACATTGTTGCTTAAGTCTTCCCTCTTCCAAAAACCATAGCAGCAGATAAAATAGACCCAGTTCTAAAGGACTATTTGTTGTAAAAAAAAAAAAAGTTCTTGAATTTCTCCAAACACACACACACACACACACACACACACACACACACAAATTGGTTTAATCTTATGTTGTTCCATGTGTCCAAAACTTATTTTCTTGCAACTCATTGTTTCAAAAGAAACAATGGCTGCCAATATTTCCCTGATACCTCTGTGATATTCTCAGAAAGGTGGATGACACAGATTTCCCTCTCTGTATAAACAACAGCAGTCCAATCCCACATCCTATACCCTCTAACAGAAATGACCAAGCTCCACAACTAAAATAATGTGGGGCTGGAGAGATAGCATGGAGGTAGAGTGTTTGCCTTGCATCCAGAAGGATGGTGGTTTGAATCCCGGTATCCCATATGGTTCCCAGAGCCTGCCACGAGTGATTTCTGAGAGCCAGCAGTAACCCCTGAGCAATGCCAGATGTGACCCCTCCCAAATTAAATAATGTGAGAAGCTAAATCCTCTCCAGTAAGATCAGACTACAGGGATAAAAACTCGGAATTTTTTTTGAGGGAAGGTATTGAGCAGAGTTCATTCCCACCCACCCACCTCCAGAAAACTCAGCAGCACCATCCCACCACCACCATCTAGCCCACAGAAAATGGCCCAGCTCCTCCATCAAGTTCTAAAGGAAAATATTGGTGGCTGGTACTTCCCAAGCAGGGCAATCCAGGTTGATACTTTGGTGGCATTCCCATATAAAAGGGGGTTTTGCATAAACTATAGCAGTCCAGCACCACACCCTCCGCCCTCTGACAGAAATGGCTCAGCTACGAGACCTAACCTTATCAGATTGCCAAGACACCAAATTTATTTCAGATCTATAGAATCTGTACACCTCAACTGTTTATCGTAGTGTCATCCCAGTAGTATCACAGCAAATTTATGTAATCTAAAATTACACAGCAATCTACCCAACTCAGTGAGCCTAAACATTAACATAGAAGGATTAATTAGGGGTCTGGAGTGGTGGTCCAAGTGGTAAGGTGGTAAGCCTTATGCATGCTAACGTAGGATATACGGTTCGATTACCCTGGTGTCCCATATGGTCCCCCAAATCAGTGGCAATTCTGAGCGCATAGCCAGAAATAGTCCCTAAGCATCACTGGGTGTGGCCCAAAAATAAAACAAAACAAAACAAAACAAAAAACAAAGAAGGCTCAACTAGCCCAAACACAGCCCAGTAAATCCTTAGACACTGACTTTAATAACACTCTGGAGAGATATGACAATCATTCAAATTTACTTTTGTTGATATAAGTTTTGATAATTCAATTTTCCTTTGTGCTGTAACAAGCAACAACAATAATAATATAAAGTAAATTTGTTTGTGCCTGCATGGAGGCAGGTTATGTTGGTGGGAAGGGAAGGTCACAGTCAGAAAAGGGTTGGTGTTTGAACATTTAATGCCTAAAACAACTGTATTATGAACAACTTGGAAAATCACCATGTTATAATAAAAATTAGTTTTAAAAGAAAAGATACTTCCTTAGATCTACACCAAACACACACACACACACACACACACACACACACACACACACACACACACACACACATTACTGGGTTAATCTTATCTAGTCCCACCTGTCCAAAACATTGCTTTGGAGGGGTACACTCAGTAATGTTCAGGCGTTATTCCTGGGTATGCACTCAAGAATTACTCCTGGTGGTTCTCAGGGATTATATGGGATGCTAGGATCAAACCTGAGTTAGCCATATGCAAAGCAAGAGCCCTACCCACTACACTATCTCTCTAGCCCCTTCATTTGACTTTCAAAGCATTTCTTGGCTGCCTTGGATTAAATGGTTCACAAAGTTTGGCTTTCCTCTCAGACTGTGAACTCCTTCTTTAATTTTGCTAATTTTTCTCTATAAACCCAGAGGTGACCATGGGGTTTTGCCTTTGATGACAGTGAGAACAGTGTTTTGCATTCAATTAGTGGAGTTTAGTGGAGGTTTTTTTAAAGCAAAACTTCTTTCAGAATTTTACTACATTCAACTCTTTCAGCCTAACAAATCAGCTGAAAAACCCAATGTCAATGGATGGACCTAGGAAGCCCTTACATACATAAACCTTGCTTTTTCAGATTACAACTCAGTTCAGGTAGGAGAGGAGTTTCTTGTGTGTGCACTTGTGTGTGAGTGCCTGGTTGTGTGATATAAAGCCACAGAGCCATAAGTTAAGTAAAGAAAGATGTGATGTGATAGTAATGGTGACAGAAGAATTCAAGGACACTGTGAGGGGGAGAGGGTCAGAGATACAGTTGTGTCTTTTTATCAGGAGAATGTTATAAAAGCCACTCCATAGAGGCGACTTGCTTCATTGCTTGCTTATGGTTCATGCTGAGTGCCTTGTCTGCCCAGAGTCAATCCCTGCTGGGCTCCATGGACTGAGATAAATCAGCTAGACCCTTCCCAGAGGAACTATCAATCACCAGGGGAAAACAAGGACCACACTGTCTATTGGGAGCTGCCTTTGGAGTGGGTCATGAAGCACTGCATATCTGAGATCTAGTACAGTCAGGTCCCTGAGTTCAATCCTTCTTTGTTATGATCATTTCTATTCCAGTGTCCCTGAGTGAGGAGAAGGGTTTATAGAACACAGGGTCAGGAAGGCAGTCTTTGAAGAAAATGCCACCATCTCTCTCCAGAGAGCTCATTCTGGTACACTCTCAGAGTAGGGGAAAATCAACATGCTTAAGCCTCTCTCACACTTCCTGTGCCTCCTGGGTTTTCTCTCAGAAAGGTCACCTAGTCTGTCCACTGTCCAAGCTAAGCCTCAGAGGCTGTTGTCTTGTTCTCACAGGGTCACCAACTCACCTCTGTCTCCCTCAAGACAATTCCACTTCCTGAACCTTCAAGCCCCTCCACAGTGCAGTGGACATTTATTGTTCCCAGAGTGGCATTCTCATAACCCACCGTCTTACCAGGCTCCAGAGGGAACCTTATGAAATGCATACCTGGTCTTGTCACTTTGCCTCTTCAAGTATTTCAGTGGCTCTACATCTCCAGGAGCATCAAGTCCCAGTTGCTTGCTATCTTCTTAACTTCCTACTGACCTCTATACCAGTCACCCTGCACTGCTCCTTGAGTCCCTAATATATTCCTTCTCAAGGCAATTGCACACACTGTAACTTTCCTGCCCTGGGCATTCTTTATACAACAGTTCAGCTGCCATCTCTTAGGTTCTACGAGTTCCCATCATCTCTACCTCCTTCCATGAATAAACCTACAAGAACTGCTATAAATGCCTGTCTCCTGGAGCTGAGGAGATAGTATTTGTTTCCAGGGCTTATTTTACATGCTGTGCTTGATACGCCAGATCAATCACCAGCACTGCCAGGTCCCCAGCACACTAGCATGAGTGACCCATGAGCACAGTCAGGAGTTAGCTTTGAACACTGCCAAAATCCCCCACCCAAATAAATAAATACTAAAAAAATAAAGAAATGCTTGTCTCTACCAGGCTGATGCCTCCTCAGTGGTGGGGATCTGCTGATTATTCCCAGGACCTGAATCAGGACATAAATGGGTTCAGCAAACAGTGATATACTGCTCTTTCAGGGCCTAACTATTGATTCAGTGAACAGAAAGCCACCAACACAGAGAGAGGCTGTGCATTCTCAGAAACAAGGCCAGAGCAGTGCTGGCAGTTCAGAGAACTTGGAGAAGAACGATTTTGATGATGTCTGTGCCAGAGAAGGTCAGGAGTAGAAATGAGTTTAAAACTATTAGGGATGGGCCCGGAGAGATAGCACAGCGGCGTTTGCCTTGCAAGCAGCCGATCCAGGACCAAAGGTGGTTGGTTCGAATCCCGGTGTCCCATATGGTCCCCTGTGCCTGCCAGGAGCTATTTCTGAGCAGACAGCCAGGAGTAACCCCTGAGCACTGCCGGGTGTGACCCAAAAACCAAAAACAAACAAACAAACCAAAAAAAAAAAACTATTAGGGGATGATGCCTTAAAGGATGAGCAATGTTTTCAACTGAACACAATGACTGCTGCAGTCCAGGGTGAATTTCAATGGGATCTACACTTTGTTTGTGGAAGATCTATTCCACACCATGTACGATACTAGTCACCTTAAGATACTTTCTTTTTAGTTTTTGGGTCATAACAAGGTTTGGTGATGTTTGGGGGTTACTGCTGATTCTGTACTCAGGAATTATTCCTGGCAGTGCTCAGGGGACTTCATGGGATGCCAGGTACATGCAAGGTAAATGCCCTACCCACTGTAAGTTCTCTCCAGCTTGAATTTTAGATACTTTTTAAGCAGAAGAGGCTGTATAACATATTGTTGAAGTAGAGTCTTTTGATCTGCCTGCAGGTAACACTTTCTACATATGTGTATGTGGGGGGGGGGAAGGTTATTGACCATACCTTGTGAAGTTCGGGAGTTACTCACTGGCTCCTTGCTCAGAAATTACTCTTGGTAGTACTTGGGGAACCATATGGCATGCTGGGGATTGAACCCAATTCAGCTCTGTGAAAGGCAAATGCCCTATTCACTGTACTATCACTCCGGCCCTGACATTTTTTACTTTTACTTCATAAGCAAACTCCATAAGTAAATGTTAATCCTTGATTATTTAATATTCATTTTCTGCAGTAGATTGAAAGGTTAGGGTTTTGTTCATTATTATAACTGCAATAACTAGGAATATAAACAACTGGCTAAATAGAGGAAGGAAGGAAGGAAGGAAGGAAGGAAGGAAGGAAGGAAGGAAGGAAGGAAGGAAGGAAGGAAGGAAGGAAGGAAGGAAGGAAGGAAGGAAGGAAGGAAGGAAGGAGGGAAGGAGGGAAGGAGGGAGGGAAGGAGGGAAGGAAGGAGGGAGGGAGGAAAAAGGAAGGAGAGTTGGGAGGGAAAGACTAGGGAAGAGATAAGGACAGGAAGAGAAAAGAAAGGAAGGGAAAAGAAGGGAGAGAAGGGAAGGAAGGAAAACTGATGATACATTTCAGTGTTAAAACATATGCCCTGGCATATGTGAAGCCCTGATTTCAATACCTCGCACTGGAAAAAAAATAAAGGGAGAAAAATATATAGGCATATAAAATGGATAAAGAGAGATGAAAGGGAGAAAATAGAGGTGGTTAAGAAAAGATAAATAATTGGCTAAAATATGAATTAGGAGAAAAAGAAGGGGAAAACAAAACATAAGAGAAAGAAGAAAAGAATAGTAAGTAAATATGGTAAAGCTAAGTTGAAAACGGTTGGGCCAGTGCATTGGTGTTGGAGGGTTTTCTACTTTCAAGGCTCTTTGTCATTGAAGGGGGTGGTCTCTCGTTGCCTTTGTCCTATGACCTAGGCAAATAACAAGATCTCTAGCTACAGAGGTGTGATGTCATCATCCACAACTGACTTGAAAGCTCCCTGGTGCCATAAAAAGAACTTGGGGTATGAAAATGAGCAGGTATGGAGTCTGTAGATGTTCCCATAGCAGTATACTTTAAGGGTGAAGAAACCCTGTATCTCTTAGGCCAGGGGTCTCAAACTCAATTTACCTGGGAGCCGCAGGAGGCAAAGTCGGGGTGAGGCAGGGCCGCATAAGGGATTTTGCTTACTGAATATTCTCAATAAAAAATCGCATTAGTAAGAAAAAAATTGCAAAAAATCGCATTAAACATTTGCATACCCCAAATGGAACTGCTCGGGTATGTGAATGTTTAATGCGATTTTTTTCTTACTAATGCATTTTTATTGCGATTATTCGGTAAGTGAATAATCGTGAATACTGCGATATTTGAAGGCCGGCCGCAGGCCACAAACTGTTGTTCGGAGAGCCGCAAACGGCCCGCGAGCCGAGAGTTTGAGACCCCTGTCTTAGGCCAAGGGAATTTCCGTTCTAATTTCCCTAATATTTACTGTGCCTTTGCAAAAAAAATGAAGAAGAAGGAGAAGAAGGAGGAACAGGAGGAAGAGAAGAAGGAGAGGAGGAGGAGGAGGAGAAGAAGGAGAGAAGGAGGAGGAGGAAGAGGAGGAAGAAGAAACACAAGCCTTTTTAAGTAGTAGCTGGTTTGGGTTTTTTTTTTTTTTTTCTGTTTTTGTTTTCTATTTTTTGGTTTGTTCTTTTTGTACTTTTGTTATTACTGCCCTATTGTTTCTTGTTTTTGTTTTGTTTATTTGCTTTTATTTTTGTTTGTTTTGCTTTGTTTTGTTTTGTTACCCTTTTCTTCTTTTTATTTTTCCCTTTCTCCGTCTAAAGGGAAATTTATTAACACCTAGATGGACTTCCCCTAGTTCCTTTCTTTTTCTTTTCTTTTTCTTTTTCTCCCTTTGCTTTCATTTCTGTTTTTGTTTTTCTTTTCTTCTCCCTCATCTTTTTGTATAACTCCAACAGAACCACATTACTGGAATCATTGAGTTCAGCCTCACAATTTGAGGGGGGAAAAGGATGGTACCAAGACTAGACAGCTGAATGAACATTTAGTGAAAATTTAAAAATGTAACAAAGCCCTGGAAAATAAGAATCTGCTCCAGTGTATCTCCATCTAAAGGGACCTCTAAAGCTAAGTTCAATAGTTGTGAAGGATAAGATTAGAGAAAAATACTAGGGTCAAATCAATTCAGAGACATGATCAGTAAGTTTAAACCTTCTCTGGTTTTGAAGCTGTCCTAATTTACAGCTTAGCAAACTTCTCACAGCACATCATTTTTTCAGATTAAACTGTAAGACCAGCATCTGTTGAGGGCGATCAGTTACTCACTGGGTCGTTGTACATCTGGACAATGAGCTGCTTCACCCCGTGCAGTGTAGGATGGGCCCATGGAGAGGGATCCAGCCAGTGACGGTTCAGATCAAACCCCATCAGAGAGCACCTAAGTAGTAGGGAAAGTCTAAATTAGCATAGAGATAGTATTCTTACCTTGGTAACATAAAGGTATGAATGGACCAGTCATTAGGTAACTTTTACCACTTTTTTGTTTTGCCAGAGACAGTTCTGAGCTTATAACATGCATTAATTCACTTAATGCTTTCAAAACCTGATTAGGCCCACACTATTATAATTTGTACTTTCCAAGAGAAGAGGATCACAGAGAGGTTAGAAAATATTTCCTTGAGGAGAAGTTTCACCTCAGTGCCATTTCTCAGGTCTAAAGACATATACATATTCCCCTAGACAGGGCAGCATTAAAAAGAAATATTCAGTCTCAAGCCACTGGCTACCCCCATTATATTCATCTCTCTCCCTCACACAACTAATTCAATGATTGCAATTCAGAATGTATTTAGAAGCCAACATCTTTTTCCCTCATTGATTTTACCTTGAACTTTGGTAAAGGTCTTAAGCATTGCAATAGTTAATCTCTTACTGGATATAATCCCTGTCTTTTACCTCACCCCTGTCCCTGCTTTCCACACAAGTATCAAGATAACCTTCTTAAAACCTAAGAGGGTTTCTTTTTGTAAATTTAGAAAATTTACAAATTTCCTGAAAAGTTCAAATTCTTACAACAACCCCTCCTTAGGTGGTTCTGGGAACCCACAGCACTTTTGGCAGGATGTGTTCCTTTTTTAATTTGCTGTTATGACATGAGCTTTCTTGACTAAATTCCCTATACTATAGCAACCACTTTAATAATGTTGCCATATTACGTACTTTCCCGTTATGTGAATCCCCCATAATTCATCAGCCATTTCCTGACTCTGAGCTGCTTAGTTGTTTTCAATGCCATGTTATTTTTAAAATACACTATCCCTAAAGCCATTTCTTTGTTACAGAATTTTATTATAAAAAAAAAGCTGAAAAAAATATGACACCACCTTCCTGTCACCCCAACATCAATTACTTTTAGCATTGTGAGTAATTACATAAGACATGTTTTTTTTTGGGGGGGGGTGAGGCTCCTAAGTAGTGCTCAGGAATCTTGAGCTAATTCCCTAATATTTTTGACCAACTGAACCAGAGAGTTGAATAATTGGCCCCTCCAGTGCTGGAGTCATTAGAGTCACACATGAAGATACTGAGGACTCTAGAGCTATACCTAGTGATGGTGGGAAAGGGGACAGAGATTGAATCAGAGTCGGTGGTATGCAAGGAACACTTGTACTACACCCTATCTACCACCACCCCAAACCCATCATTACTTTCAGAGTTCAGAGCAGCAAGCATAGCAGGAGCCAGCCCTACTAAGTACTCACCATGCCCTGACTGGGATCATCTCACTTAAGATTTTCATCAATCTCAGAATGACTAAGTGTTTTGCCACTTTACAAATGAGAAAAAAAGGGGCCGGCGAGGTGGCACTAGAGGTAAGGTGTCTGCCTTGTAAGCGCTAGTCAAGGAAAGGACCACGGTTCGATCCCTTGGCATCCCATATGGTCCCCCCAAGCCAGGGGCAATTTCTGAGCGTATAGCCAGGAGTAACCCCTGAGCATCAAACGAGTGCGGCCCAAAAAACCAAAAAAAAAAAAAGAGAGAAAACAAAAGTTTAGAAATGATGGTCGTCTGAAAGTCACAAAGCACCTGCGGAGGAGTTAGACTCAGGTTTCAGGTCTGCCTGATCCTCAGAGTCTGATCTGAAACACATTCTCACTCTTTTGTTCTCCTCTAATTATTTCCTTTCAGAGAAGGAAGCAATAAATGCTGTGTGTAGTGTCCAGACCTACAGACTTAATATGCCATTCCTAAATAATCTATATTCTGTAGTAGTCCTGTATGTTAGTAGGGCAGAGTCCAGCAGATACATTCAATAGCTTCAAGCTCAGTCTAATGGGTTCAATGCGCATGCTCACCTGGGGGGTTCATAATTTGAGAGAAGCTCTATGCCTCTATGAATGTTTAGTCCTAATGTTTAAGGATTAGGCAAGACTGGAAAATAGTAAGTACCTGACTCTTTATGTATTAGGTATCCATCTCCCTGTTGATGCCTAAAATTGTAGAAGTACTGAATTAATTCTACATGTACTTTGCTTTTCCCCATACCTATATAGCCAAGATAGACTTCAGTTTATAAATGGGTCACTGTAAGAGATTAACAACAATGACCAATGAGATATAAAAAGTTATAACAATGCACTATAATAAGAAAAGTGATGTAAATTAATTTTCTCTCAAGCTATCATATATTTGGGCCATGGTTTTGTGTCCACAGAAAACAAAACTATGAATAGGGTATATGATTCTGTAGCAGTTCATTTAGATTTTTATTTTGTTTTGCTTTTTGATTTTATTTCTTACTTAGGATTGTAGTCACACCTAACTGTGCTCCTGTCTCTGTGCTTGTAAGTTGCTTTTGGATGTGCAAGAATGGGATGAGAGAAAGCATATGTGGTACAGGAACTAAATCTGGGACACCCACATGCAAGCATGTGCTTATCCCATTGTGCTATTTCTCTGACCCTCATCCAGGGTTTGTTAGGAACCTTCTTTATCAAGCTCCATGTTAGTTCCTGCCAAGCTCTTTTATAAGTAATTGATAAAAGATGTTGTTTGGTCTCAAAAAAGACAGTTTATCAGAAAAAAGAAGTTGTGCTCACATATTTGAGTCCATTTATAATTCAGTACAATTTTAGAAGAATCAAATAAGATAATGATTATGATAAAGTTAATAGTCCAGGTTCTGGCACATAATAACAGTTCAAAATAAAAAATATACCAAAGAAAAAAAAGAAAAATGAAAAGAAGCAGAATAAAATAGTGGTATACTGTTATTTTAGTGTACGTTATGATTTTTTATGTTACAACAGTATCCATACAGTGACAATAGCTAATTAGTTTGCAGTTTCTGTGAAGATAGTGCAAGTAACAGACAGCAGTGGTCAGAGATGAGTTTATATCTTTTCTTCCAGTCTGGGGATTGGACATATTCAAGTTCATATTTCTGCAATTAGATGGGGTGTGGTGGAAAGAGTTTTCTCCTCCATTACAATTTGACAGGACTGTGGCTGTGCCTTTTCTCCCACCACAGAAGACAGATGGCTCACATGTTCCCCCTTTAGGACATGGCAGACAGGGATCCAGTCAGGAACTCTGAATCACTCTGACCCAGGACTTACCCTAGACTGACGAGACACAAGATCCAGGTCTGGTTGTGTTGTTATGGAACAGAGGCATTACTGCTAACATTCCATTTTATGCCTCCAGAGTTACTTTGCTGCATATTGTTTTTTACCTGACCCTCCAGGTCTGGAACATTCTATGAGCCTCTTCTTATAAATTCCAATTTTACTTAAGTGATTGTATTGGGTCTTTTCTTTAATCAAAAGTCTCCCCAATCATCTGGCTCTGTGGGCTCATTTATTGAAAATTTCAACAGGTTTCTATACTATCTATTACCCAATGGCTTGTCACCAAGCACATGGAATCTTTAGTCCAGATACTGTGCCCACAGATATCTTCATCCCCAACTGAGCACTTAATACTTTGGAAGGAGTATTGACATTGACCACAGGACTTAATAATAAATGACAAGGATCCTTAGAGCTGGTTAGCTGGCCCATCTCTCCTCTGCTCCAGGAAGGCTTGCTGACTTACTCTTACCTAGTGGGCCAGGTATTCTTCCTTTGCTCATATATCTTCCAATACTGCCACCTCTGTGTTTATAACATAATATTCAGTCACTATTGAGTCTGGATAGTGAATCATGAGAGTCTCAAGGCAAGGACAATATTTATTCACAATGTGTATTCACATTTGTTTCTTATACCTGACCAAGTCTGGACTACAGTAAATAATGAAGAAAGTGTTTGTTCCACGAACATCTTATTCCCCAAATATTTTGCTAGCTCACTTATATAGTTATCACAACAATACTGAATCCAGTTTTAAATTGGGAACATTAAGGGCCAGAGTCAGTAAGCTCTTTATTCAAGATAATCTATCAAATTTCCAGGGACCCAGAACAGAATCTAGGTACCCTGCTCCAATATCCCAGAGTTTTCCTGTTTGACCATGCTGCTCCCAAGAAGTCTCTGATTCAAAAAAATCATATTCAGAACAGTAGGAAGCATGTTTTTAAAGATTCTTTAGTGATCTACTCCTTGATACAAGCTGCTGATGAAAATAGTATGGTTGGTGATTCAAAGGCAACTTGAGTACTTAAAAAACCCTACACCTCAAGTAAAGCTAAAGCATTTATGAAACTCTTCTGGGAGCAATATATGTGCTGGGGACTCACTGAACAAATTTTAAAATACTTTTTTTTGGGGGGGGCATACCTTATGGTGCTCAGGGGTTACTTCTGGCTCTGTGCTCAGAAATCATTCCTGGCAGGCTTGGGAACCTGATGGGATGCTAGATATAGTACCTAGATAGGCTGCATGCAAAGCAATCGCCTTAGCCACTTGTTTTCATTTCAGTCCCAAGTTTTAAAACACTTTTAATGGTAACTAGAATACCAGTAGGTATATAATTATTGAATAAAGTAAAGTTATTGCTAGTGGCCAGAGAGACAGGCCTTAACTCTACTCTCTCTATATATATATATGTTTATATATATAAAATATATATTTAAAATTATATATTTAAATATTATATATATTTAAAAATATATATCATCTTGGTAAAATCACTCCTATGCTCTATTTTATAAAAGGAGGGGGCTGTTCTCTCTGGAGGTTTTTTATAGTTCTCTCATTATATGGCTTTGCAATATCACAAACCAGGCTTTCCCCCTATAGCTAGGGACTTGGAGGAAATAAGCATTTCTGATAAAATTAGGTTAGAAAGAGGATATAATATTCTAGAAAAAAGGATGGATATGGGTTTTAAAAGAAACAAAATACCAAATAGTCACAGGTGACCAATAGCTTAAATTAACTACTCTCTTGTTTTTCAAGATTTGAGATTTTCCTGGGAACTAATCATTGCCTCTCGGAGTTCTTAAGTTACTCTCAGCTATGAGGAGAACAGTTTGTCAAAAGTCATGAGAGAATTTTTCAGGCAGGTGACATGAATAAGCAAGTCAGGGAAGAGAGAAAGGTTGAAAATTATACATGTTTCTAACAGCTTCCTATTATTTTTGTATTCCAGTAAACACCAGATCAAGGCTGGAACACACCCACGTTTTTCTTCAGTTGTATCAGGAACCAAATAAGCTAACGATGGGAATGGACAAGATGACTTCCAAAGTTCAAATTCTTGATCCTGTTATTAAGAGTTTAGAGTCATTGTTAAGTCCTGTATCTCCTTAATTGATGTTCTTCTATGACATTTTTACATGAGCTCAAAATTGGGACCCATGTCCTGATAAATGAGGCCATTTGTATTATGGTGGAGACAGAAAATTTTTGACATTAGGCTCATTTTAAAAACTCTAGATTTAAAGAAGTACAATTTGTATGTTATTTCATAAGATATCATTTCTTTTGGAGTTGAAGATACACTTAAAGGTAAGGCATTTGCCTCCCATGCAGAAGGACAGTGGTTCGAATTCCAGCATCCCATATGGTCCCCTGAGCCTGCCAGGAGTGATTTCTGAGATTAGAGCCAGGAGTAACCCCTGAGCACTGCCAGGTGTGACCCAAAAGCCAAAAAAAAAAAAATGTATACTTTTTTCCTTCCAAACTATGAAGCCAGTGAGGGCAGGGACTGCGATTATTATCCACATTCAATCTAACTAATCTACTATAGATCCATGTGCAACAGTGGTTCAAGATAGAAAATGAGTGAGACGAGTGAACAGATGCAAAAATCCATGAGAGAATAGCTTGCAGTTTTGAGAATAAGGTTTAAGGAATCACTTAAAGACCAATTTTGAAGAGATTTAAGCATCAATTACATGCTAGACACATCCATAACAACCAAGTGGAGTATCATTTATCTTCATTTCATAAATACGCAAATAAATTCCAAGAGAATTCTGACCTTGATAAGGTCACTTGATCGGTGCTAGAATATAAAGCCGAGATTCAAATCCAGGTCTACAGTGACCTTTTCACCAGAAAAGCTGTTTGATCTATGAAAGAGACATTAAGCTACTCCTTTGTCTGTTTTTCCTGTTCTGAGCTCATTGGCAAAGATACAGTGGTTCCAGTGAACATTATTCAAATGGCAAATAAATAGCTCATCTCATGAAGGGCATCATGCTTCATCCCTATAGCAATAATGGCAGTTGAACGAGAGCAATGATTTTAACTCTCCTCATGATTTTCTTTTCATCTTCTCTAAAGGAGAGAGGAAAAAGGGCAGCAGAGTGGCTCCAGATCAATCTTGTCCCAGACTCTGTGGGGTTTCGTGCTCCTGAAACAGCAGCATTGACAAGCAGTGATGTATAAGGCATGCTTGCAATTGTCACTCAAACACAGCAGTTTTTTAGCATTACCAATGAGCCAGTTTGGATTAAGTATATTTGCACCAAAAGCAAAATAAATATTGCTTTATTTAATGCCACTAAAAGGTTGGAATTCAACTGTGTCTGGCCTGAGGCGCCTTCCAGCTCTATTGATAGGCCAGTATCAAAATGCCAGACAATCTGTCACCAACAATTCCTGAAAAATGTGTGGCAAGTGCTACGGGCCTGCTATGGCAAAGATAGAGGGTAGCAGGCAGTGCCTTTGGTTCCAAACATAAGGGATAATAACAACAACTCCACTCTCCATAACTACCACCAAGCTATTTAAAACGTTTCCCTCATATCCCTTCCTAGATCATCACATCAAGGAAACACCTATGAGCAAGATTGGGGAAGTTCAGAGGTAGATAAGAACCGAGGTTCACAGTCCCAGATTTGGGTCTGAGTCTCAGATCCATCATTCTGGAGTTTTGTGACCTTGAACAAATTAATCTGTTTTGCTCAGGGATCTGAAAGTACTGAGAGGTAGAAATTGCATTTAGGTTTGCAATTGTAGTTTCAGTCCTAGCAGTGTCAAGTACATAGAAGCTCTAATTGTAGAGAGACTCAGAGAGGTTGAGTAACTGGCCTTTTACTCAACAAAGAAAAGGGACAGAAGCAGGATTTGAATCCTCTCTGTCCAGCCTCTACAGCTTATTAAAAGCCTTCACTGTAGTCTTGAGAGCGAGGTCAGGACTGAGAGAGGGACACATTTGAGTGGACAGATGAAATACATGAGTTTTAAAATGAAAAAAAAAAACTGAGATTCAAATGTGGAGAAAGAGCAAAGAGAATCTCTATAAATTGTCAAAAAAAAAAGATACTCCTCCAGGCTGACAATTTACTGTCCAGTGTTCCCTGTGGGTGGAAGAAGTTAATCTGGGTCTGAAGAGATTCTATAAGGGTTGAAGTGTTTGTCATCAACCCTCAGCATCTCATATGGTTCCCCTGAGTACTATCAAGGGTCACTCCTGAGCACAAAAACAAGAGTAGCCCTCGAGCACCACAGAGTGTGCCCCCCAAATAAACAACAACAAAAGCAAAAAATTAAACTCTTGTCAAATTTGAGGCTGGGAGAGAGCAAAGCTATATATCCCTTTGGTCCCCTTGACTAGAGCTGTAACAATTCTCCGTTCATAGGAGGTTGCCTAGTATGTTCACACAGAGATCATGACAGCCAGGATGTGTGATAGCTTGAGAGCCTCAAGCCCCTTCCCCCCCAGAGTATGCATCCCTTTCTGACAGGATGGTAAGATTTGGAGGAGTGAAGGGCCATACTTGTGAAAGGATCACTCAAACTATGAGCCCCTGGGCCCTTTCTCCTGGAACATTTCCCTGGAAGAGGAGGACTAACTGTGGGAGTGTCTGCCCTCTTCTCATAGAGTTTATGTCCATAGAGTCACCTCTTCTCTCTGTAGTCACCCCTCTTCCTGTGGGATGTGGTAGCATATACCAGACTTAAGAAAGTTCCACACTGCAACTAAGCCTAATCCCAAGAGCCAGAGAATAGCTGGAAGAATTCAAGATCTCACAGAGCCCACACCCCACCTTTTAAACACAACTACTGACACAATATTTCTGAGGCTCGGAAATATCCTGGAGGACCCCATGGAGACTTATGACCCTTGGTTGAGAAGCAGTAGACTAGAGCACAGGTTGCTTCTACTAGCCAGTGAGGGAGCTTGTAAAGAGGGAAGATGACACTGAAAACCACAGGGTAGAAACCTAGACCAGAGATGACCAATGCACTGGCCTATGATGTTAGTTGCCTTCTCCACACACCAGTCACCATTTCTGAGTTACCTCTGAGTCTCTTCCGAAGCCTATCTACACTGTAGAATCCTTGACTAAAATCCACTTACTATCAACTCTGCCTTTGAAACGCTATTCCGCAGCTTGTGGAGCAGAGCTGGGACACTACCTCTGCAGACTCCAGCCATCTGGCCTTTGCCTAATCTGACTGGAAGCTCATTTGAATAATTGGTTTGGGCAGTTGCACTTGTGGGTGAGATGCCTAATCACACTCACAGCCCCTATGTTTTTTCTGCCTCCCTCTGCTTTTAATAAAGAGGAGTGAGCCTCTGGGAAGTAAGGCCCTGTCTGGTCTCCTGTCACTTGCATTTCATCTGGACTCTGTGGCTTACTCACCTTGTGACCTTGAGTGAGTTATTTAGTCTCTCTGAGAATTGGTTTCTTTTTGCTCAAAGAGAGAGAACGAATCCTCCCTTTCCCCTGCCACAGGCTGCTTAGTGAGTTCTGAGAGAGAGAGTGTGTGTGTGTGTGTGTGTGTGTGTGTGTGTGTGTGTGTGTGTGTGTGTGTGTGTGTGTGTGTGTGTGAGATTTAAGAGAAATGCAAGTTGAAAGATATTTGGGTTGAGGAGCAATCCGTGTTAGAGAGCACCGAGTATGTGGGTTGCTTTGGGAGAAGTGCAGTTCCCAGACTTGCTTATGGTGGCTGCTTCCTACTCCTAGCACCAGCTGGCTCTGGGAGCTTGACACAATTAGCTCAGCTTCCTCTGGTGCACCTTTCTCATCTGTGAAGTGAAAATTACAATGGAATTTGTACTAAGGATGAGATGGAAACTGCACCTACAAAATGCCTAGACCAGAGGCTCAACAGATGCTAACTATTCTTCATCATCATTGTCATTAGCCTCATCATCATCATTTCACTGTTGAGTGCAGGACACCATGTCTCAAAGGCAGACACTGATAAACACCTCAAGCTTGTTCTGAGGAGAGCAGGAAGGACAACAAAAGAAACACATTTTAGATGATGAAAGGGGGATGTTGAGCCTGGAGAACAGAAGCCGGCAGTGGAATGAGGACAGAGACACAACCTCCTGTTCAGACAATAGAAGCTGCCTGGGCAAGATGAGCCTGAGTGATTCTCTAGAGAGCAGAAACTAAAGGAGTGCACTGGCAGGTCTGGCCTCTCCTAGTCAGAGCTGTGAGCAGTGCTGAAGAAGACAAAAGAAACATGGGGTCTGAAGGTAGAAAGGCCAACAGCATGGCTATCATTCAGAGGGGGACTCAGCCCTGGGCAGGGCATGGGGTCATAGTTCCTGACCTCTCTGTCCATTCCAGAGGTGAGTGAGAGAGGGGCTGGCGAGATAGTGAGATAGTACAGTGGGTAAATCACTTGCCTTCCTGTGACTGATCCCTGTTCAAACCCTTGCACCATGTATGGTCTCTCAAATAGCAACAGAAGTAATTCCTGAGCACAGAACCAGAAGTCGCCCCTGAGCACCAATGGGTCCCTCCCGTAAAACAAGGAAATGAGAGAGAATGCTATGGCAGAGCACAAGGAGAGACATAACTTGGGGAGAGGGTGGAGCTAAAAGGATCAGCAGGTTTTCAAATGATGTGATACTTGCGATGGATATTTGTTATATATTTCCAGCTTGATGAAAAGGTGCAGTGTTTATGTTGTCAAATAAAAATAAAGAATACTGACATATTTCACACAGCTGATCCACTGATGGTCCGTTCTGTTTTGGACAATTTAAAATGTTTTCTCCTTTGAATGTCAGTGGAGCAGGGTTGGTTGGTTACAAGTGTGTGCATGTGTGTATGCTTTATGGAAATACCTCCCCTAGCATTTCACATTATGCCCTGTTTCATGATGTATTTCTCTCCTTTTTATGTCTGGTGAACTCTTAACTACCTAGTAACACCTCTTTCTTAGCCCCTGCAGTTCTATGTGGGCAACTCTCTACATTTGGGAGTTGGTATAGCCAGAGGGTAAGTCTGTAGCAGACTAGAGTCAACCTTCTTGGGCTTATAAAGCTTCTGAACTCTACTCTAGGGAATTTAGGGCAAGTTTCTCGGTGCTCCTGTGCTCGATTTCTTTCCCTGTTTTAGGAATGTATTTTATTTTTATTTATTTAATGAGAAGGGGTGGCCCACACCTGACTGTGCTCTGGGCTTACTCTGTGCTCTGAGATAAGATACTCTTTATCTTCCTTTAGAGATCTCTTCTGGAAGTGCTTAGGAGACCATAGGCAGTGACAGGAATTAAACCAAGGTCAGTGGCATGGGAGATAAGTGCCTAGCCCATGTACTGTCTCTCAGGTTCTACTTCCTCTATTTCATAAAGGGTTATCACCCTTCTTCCCTTGAAGAGCTGTTTGAGGGTTAAATAGGAGGTTCTCTAAAGTGTATAATTAAAACATACAGCTCTTAGCTCTTACTCTATATTGTTTTTCAGCAGCACTTACACACCTCTAGTACAAATCTGTCTCCTACTGGCACTACTGGCAAGGGCTACTGCTAACTTATAGCTGCTTCTAAGGCCCAGTACAAGGTCTGACACCTAGCAGGCCCTTGACAAACCTTAGGTAAGTGGGATTTACTGCACTGGAGTGGTCTTTGCTGCATGTAGCTCTCCAGGGAAGGAGGCAACATGGGATGAGTTTGTAATGGCAGCAGATCCATCCCATCACGGTATCTGCAGAGCTATGCCTCAAAGCTGGATCTGCGCTGCATGCTCCAAGAGCTCCGATTCTCTCCCCCACCTCCACACTCCCAAGAAGCACTGAGGTTTTCTGAAGATGAGGAATTTCACAGCATCCTGCTATCTTTTGGGTAACTGCGTATTTTATGATGACTAATAGGCAATTACTATGGTAATATTGCAATTCAGCATGTGTGAGGTTTGGGAAATGAGAAATTATGGGTAAGTACTTTGGACTCATTTCTATGGTAACAAAAAGTAATTGTCATTAAATACCAGTTATACTGAGGCTGTACCTGGTAATTATAGATTTTTATGCCTAGAAACATAAATAAAACCAATAAATTTATTCAAAGGTCTATGACTGTTTACTTATACGTGACTCTATGGAATACGCAATGACAAGCACCTAATTAAGAAATGCAAACCCAACACAGAGTTTCATATTGTCATATGGAGATGGAGAATCTGTTTCTCAAACTGAAGGCATTCCACATGCTCAGAACATAACACAGTGGGGTACCCGTGG
Source organism: Suncus etruscus (assembly GCF_024139225.1). Lineage (NCBI taxonomy): Eukaryota > Metazoa > Chordata > Mammalia > Eulipotyphla > Soricidae > Suncus > Suncus etruscus. The sequence continues at coordinate 29,169,430 of NC_064853.1, read as the reverse complement.
GGATAGGGACTGTTTCTTTGCAAAGAAAGTGATGGGAGGAGGAAATAATAGAGCATGTTCAGTCCTGCAACGGAAGTGAGTAGCGAGGCAAACTGCAGGCATTGAGAACTGCCAACCAGTATCGACCCTTCACCTCCTACTCCAATAACCTTGTAACTTCTTCTCCTCTCTCTTTTGATATCTGAAGGTACCACAGTCATTCCTCAAAACTCTCTGGCCACCCCAGATTCTCTGCAATGTCTCATGTTGTGGTCATCTGTCAATAGTATTCCTATTTCTCTTTGGTATTGTGGTAAGATGAAAATAAAATTTATCAGTGTCCTTGACTTTAAGTGTATGGTTCTGTGGCATTAAGTTCATTCATGAGAAGGTATGACCCTCCCTCCCTTACATCTCCAAAGTATTTCTCATCTGAGAAAAGTCAACACTGTGCCCATTTAAAAAGATTCACCAAGGTCCTGGCAAATGCCATTCTATTTTATTGTCCCCAGGATGTTGATGACTCTAGAAAATTGAATAAGGAGGCCCATACGACACCATACAGCATTGGTCTTTCTGAGGCTGCTTTATTTCACTTCACATAACATTCTTGAGGTCCCTCCATGTTGTAGTTATACCATTCTTCACAGCCCTATGTGAACATCAACCCCATGTCTGTGGAGAAAGGTATGATGTTGTATGAGTCTCGCTCTTTTCCTTTCCTTTAGCCTTGCTTCCTTACTTCAAATTTAACAATACTGTCGATAATTGGGTTTCATGAAAAAAAAAAGATATTCCAATACCATATTCTCCATCAAATTGTCCCTTTCCCTCCACATTATCTCAGGGTCCCCTCTCTTGCCCTTCCCACATATCATGTCCCTCCCTCAATCTCCACTCATCTCACTGCCATGGTAATCTCAGTTCTGTAGGTCAGCTCTTAGATTCTATTGCTTTGGCATTTTGTTAGATCTCTATTATGTTTCTTTATATTCCATATACAAATGAAATTATTTGGGGTCTGTCTCTTTGAGTACTGCAAGTAGGATACTTGCCTTGCACGCAGCTTATCCAAGTTGATCATTTTCACCTGATGTGGTTCCCCAAACCTGCCAGGAGTGATCCTTGAGCAGAGCCGAAAGTAGGTCCTGAGCACTCCAAGTGTGGCCCAGAACCAGAAAAAAAATTACTAACATCCCACATAATTTGTATTGCTTTCTGACTGACTTTATTCAGCATGATTAAGACTATTCAGCTTTATTCATTTAGTGTATTACATAATTTAATCTTTTCTTCTAGAAAGTAGTGTTTTATTATATATTATACATACATAAATGTACTATAGTTTTTTTTTTTTATCCATCATACTGTCTTGAATGCTTTAATTGTTTTCAGATTTTGGTGTGTATGAGTTGTGCTGCAATGAGTATAGGAGTGCAAATACCTTTTCTGGATAGAATTTTGGGGCCCTAGGTGTAGAAGCCTAGAAGTGTAAATTTCTCAATTCTTACGTTTTTTGAGAAGTGTCTATATCGTTTTCCCAGCTGGACCAGTCAACATTCACACCCGCTATGAATAATGGTTACTTTTTTTCCACATCTCTGCCAACACTGGTTATTTTTGGTCTTTATTATATGCAACAGTCTCACGGTTGTTTTGAGTTGCATTTCTCTCATGATAAATGATGCTTCTATTAAGTGGTAGAATGTGATTTTCACCTCTTTTTCTTCTCAGAGGGTACCAGGAAAACTAAAACCAGAGAAGATAACTCTCTTGTCCCAGGGTAAAAAGGCTTAGGAGAGTGGTAAACTACCACTACCAACTACCTGCTTCCACTCCTAGCTTGTCATGCAGAAACTGTATGGGACATGCAGAAATCTTAGATGTACTTTGTGATCATAAAAATGGCTCTTTACCTTCGCAACATCAATTTACCTTTCTCTCCAATGGATATGGTAAAAAAAATTACTTTCTTCTATCAAAGAACTACATGATCAAATGTATTTTTCCATGTCCTTAGAAGAACAATGCAATAAAGAGTACAGAAATAGGGCCCGGAGAGATAGCACAGCGGCGTTTGCCTTGCAAGCAGCTGATCCAGGACCAAAGGTGATTAGTTCGAATCCTGGTGACCCACATGGTCCCCTGTGCCTGCCAGGAGCTATTTCTGAGCAGACAGCCAGGAGTAACCCCTGAGTACCAACGGGTGTGACCCAAAAACAAAAACAAAAACAAACAAACAAAAAAAAGAGTACAAAAATAGATAGTGGCGATGAATACAGAGTTTGCTCCGTTAGAACAGCAGTCCTTCATGTATGACCAACATAAGATTAAAAAATAAAAACTTGGATTGGCAGACGAGATAGTGAAGAAAGGGGCTAGAAGTGCACAGTCTCTAATGACAGCTCCTCTACACTCCTCAGTACAGGAACTGTAGTTATTTTTATGTGTTAGCACAATTACAAGGAAAAGCCCTGACTTCACCAAGCTTGCAGTCTAGTGAGAAGTTAGCCACATGTTATATATGAAAACATTTCCATAAGATTATTATCTTACTGATCCTACCCTAATCAATTATTGTACCCACCCTAGGGTGTGACCTGGTGATAGTATATTGGATTATTTCTTACTTGGTATTCTGCTCCCACCCTAGGGTGGTACCTGATTCTTGTGTATAAAAGCAAGGGTCTGAGGAAGGCTGGGGGATTCTTCAGCTTTATCCACTGAACAAAGCTGATATCACCTGAAGCCTGACTTCCTGTGAGTTTTCTACCTAGTGCTATCCTGAACCCTCAGACCTACTGGCTGAACATGGTGGCAAGTGAGTGGTCTGAGCTAGAGGAGAAGGACCTCATCTTCCATCCCATCACCTTCCAGCCCCATCAAGGGCTGAATTGCAACAGTCACTAAGTACCCACTTAAACAAGCATCTATTCACAGATTGAAATAAGGATTCAGAAAGACAGAACAGAGCAGATAAAGCAGATAGACCTACTTTATATTTGGTAATCTTCTAAGTCCTTATACCTGACAAAAAATAAAAGATCTCTGGTAATTAGAGTGTAGCAAGCCAGAATGTTCAATTATATCTGTCTTTATTATATAACATCATATACTTGTTATCTAGGGCAGTATCATCTAGCTATTATGGATGACTACTACAGAGTTAGTATAGTAGCTATAAACTTTATATGAATTCTCAGTTCTCTTTGTAAGCCACAGCCACAGTAGTACATTCAGGAATCCAGTTAGTGAATCTTGAAGCTTTTGAAAACAAAGAGCATTACCTACCATGGTATATAGCTGCCATCATTTGTAGTTTAAATGCCTGGGTACACATTGTCTTTTTTTTGCTATAAATATTAAAGAATGAGTACTTGTATTATTATATATAAGCTTCATCAAATTTCTCCCACTGTTACCTAATTTTCTTCTTCCTTCCCTTCCTCCCGTCCTTTCTTCCTTATGTCCTTCCTTCTCTCCCTTTCTCCTCCTTTTCTTTCTCCTTCACAACTTTTCCTCCTACCCTCATTTTTCCTCCCTTTTATTTCCTTTCCCTCCTTCCTTCCTTCCTTGATCCCAACTTCCTTCCTTTCTTCAAGCTAATTTGAGTATGTTTTTAACATTAACAAGAAGAGAAACTATAATCAAGATCATCTGGAGAGCTAGAAGGACTGAGTGAGAGGAGAATGATAGTGCTTGAACTCACTGAACCAAAGGAGTGGGACTTAAAGATCAGAGGGGTTAGCCCAGAGCACCTCCAAGGCACCCTAACAACATTCAGATCTGAGTGTTTATTTGTTTGTTTGTGGTTATTTCTGACTCTGCACTCATAAATTACTCCTGAAAGGCTTAGGGACCATATGTGATGCCAGGGATCAAACCCAAATTAGCCATGTACAAGGCAAATGCCTATTCACTGTGCTATCACTCTGTCCCCATAGCTGAGTATTTTTATTTCTCACATTCTATAAAGTTTTAGTAGTGAACTCTCATAATGGATTGTCTCTTGCTGCTACTCAGAGCTATTTGAGCAACAGGATTAATGCCTGCTGTTCAAGATTTCTTCCTATTCTTATCATGAGAACCATTTATACTCACTGGGAGGACATGAGATGTTTAAACGTCAGCTAAGAACCATTTCTGATGACTGAAGTTCTCTTATCCTAAAACCCCCAAATCATATAATCTAGTTCAAGGTCATCTAGAAAATCATGTAGTTCCTGATGACTACCCCAGTGTGCATCTGAAGGCCAGTGGGGTAGCCTCTGGCCAAGGCTACAAACTGTTTTTCAAGTCTTCATCTCTGGATAGCAGATGAGGGACTAAGTGAACATGAGGTGGAGACAACTGGGACTGCCCCTCTAACCACTGCAGCTCTTATAATTCAACAGAATATTACCACCAATCAAATGCCCTTGCCTCCAGCATTGTCACTGACAGGATATTCTGTCCAGAGAAGGGAACAGCATGCTTCTGATCCTATAGCAAGTCAGGAAGTCTGCCACAGCGCATCCGTTACAGAAGCCAAACTATCCTTAAACCAGGCATCTTGCATCCCATGGACTCAATTCAACACACACCCTTGGTAACAGGAAGTCCCCATGTGCCCAGTTTCCAGACTTGTGGAAAGTAGTCAACCAACGCTGTTTCAAAGAGGCCAGGAATCTGGATTCTGGTAATTCCACTACAGACTTTTGAGAAGTGTTATTTCACCTCTTACTTTTATTAATAAAGTATTCTCTTTGTTAAAAATCTTATCTGAGCGTCTACTTGTTCTACCCCCCTACTGCTAGATACAGAGGACATAAATATAATGTGGGTTTAATCTTTTTCCTCTGGTAGCTTAATGTTCAGTAGGGTCCATGCATTGGGATAAAATCTGTTCAATATCCTGTTCTGTGGAGTTCAGAGAAAGAAGTGATGAATTATGTTTGAAATATTAGGTGATATTTTTCAGAACAAGAAATATGAAATATGAACAATAAAGAAGAGACAGTGAGATAAAGAGGAGTACAGAAGTTCTGGGTAAAGGGCAATCTTTGTGAAGGTCAGGTATCAAGAACCAAGAAGTCATGTAACCTGGCTTTGCTTGACATGTCTCCAGCTCCAGTTCTCAGGGGAGGAAGAGGAGGTAGAGTAGACCGATGGGCAAAGGTTCTTGCATTCAAAACTGTAATTTGAATATTATTTGAAAGTTGTGGGACTACTTCCATCCAAAAATGCACAAGTTGGGCAGTAAAATTAGGTAATTTAAACAGTCAAGGAATTACTGGTATAAATCTAAATTGCCCCTAGGCAATTTAGGAATAAAGTTAACAATGTTATTTGTATCAGAGGATTCAACGTTATTTCCACTGGTGATCCCATGGACAGTGGAAATTTATACAGTAGAAATTATGGCAGTGAGCCATATTTACATGGAAAAATTTCTAGATCTGTGCACGAATGACTGTGGGTCATTCATGATCATGTACAATCAGACAACAATGCTGCTCAGATCAACTATAAGCATCTCTCCTTTATGAAGGATCTCCAAGAAGAAAGATAGAAACAAAATGATAATCTTTTGAGAGTTTTCAGAGTACATTATTCCACCATTTCCTTCCTTTTCTTTCTTTTTCTAATTTTGGCTTTGGGGACACATTCAGAGGTGCTTAGGGCTTACTCCTAGCTTGCACTCATGAATCTCTGCACTCATGGCAGGCTTAGGGAACCATACAGGGTGCCAGGGATCAAACTTGGGTCAGCTATGTGCAACGAAAACGCCCTAACTGCTGTGCTATCACTCTGTGTTCCCTTTTCCTCCCCTTTTGCCCTCCCCTCCTGTCTTCCAGTTCCATACCATCTTCACTTATCTTTACCTTCCTTCCTCCCCTCTCTTCTTCTCCCTCTTATTCTTCTCCCTCCTTTATTCTCCTCTCCTTCCTTTATTTGAAGCTCACAATGCCAGCCAAAGTAAATTATTATTTTGTCAGCAAGAGAAACTGAATATCAGAGACGAGAGATCAATTCCCAAAAGTTGTAGGTGCAAAAATTCATACTATATCTTCCTATTCATTGTCCAAAAAGTTGTTTCAAACCCCCCTCCCCGGCAAGTGATGGCAGAAAGCTATGTATTAAACAACCAAGATATATTTACCATATTGTCAGGAACCGTGGTGAAACTTCATTTAATGAACTCATAGGGAGTCTAAAATTTGTTCTCAAAAAGATATCCCCTGTCCCAGGCTTGGCTTAAGTACCTGCCATGTACAAGACACTGAGTTTGATACCAGATACCACATTGCCCTCACCACCCAAGACCTATGACTCTAGTAGCTGTCCAAGTACAACTTGGAGTTGCCCAAGTATCACTAGGTATGGTCCCTATAAATACATATATACATATATAAATGTGTCGACCCTTTTTCATCTTGCTTCCATAGCAACCTCCCATGACTACCAGTTTCGACAAATCTCTGCCACCCCTACCTACATCATATTTCTTACCTGTAATTGCCCAGGTAGACTCCATCAGGATTGAGCATTGGTGCAATCTTGAAGACCAAGTAATCCCGTAGCACACGGGCAATAGGGTGCTGACTAACGAGGAAGTCAATGATTCCTAGGAAAGAGAAGTATCTATGTTAGCTCAAAGTGTTTTAACAGAAAAGAAACAAGCTTTCCTCAGTTTGAAAAGCAGGAAGAGCTCAATAGATGATTTTTTTTTTTTTTGGTTTTTGGGTCACACCCAGCAGCGCTCAGGGGTTACTCCTGGCTTACACTCAGAAATCGCTGCTGGCAGGCCTGGCGGACCATATGGGATGCCGGGATTCAAATCACCATCCTTCAGGATGCAAGGCAAATGCCTTACCTCCATGTTATCTCTCCAGTCCCTCAATAGATGATTTGACATGGGGTTGAGTGAGAGAATATGCCATTAAGCACTGTAGGCATATGACTTTGTGACTTTGCATCATGTGCCACCAGTAAATTTCTCCAGTTCCATAAGACAGCTCAAGACATAATATTGAATGCCCTGTTCAGAAGACAAAAGGTTAATTAAAAAATAGTACTTGAATTGTGCTTTGGAAAGCCAGGCCAGTTTAGAAAGCTAGAGATGGGGAAAGAGTCAGGATAACTGAAGAGAGTCTCACTAATGGGCATAATGCCAACTAAAGTTGACATCAAGTTAAAGAAATGAACTGTGTAATCATTGGCCTTTAGGACCTATATCTGCATGTTGTTCCTGAGTATACCAGGAAGTGGAGAGAAAAAGGATTTGGCCAACTTCTTAAAATGAGGAAAATTTTCATCCGTGTTCCCCTCCTCTGCTCTGTGCCCCTCGGTGGGGGTCTTCTGTGTTGGCAGCACTCTGCTTCTCACTAACACCCATATACTATCTTACCTCCAGATCACTGGATTTATAAAAGTTGAATGCATCATCTCTCGATGCCTTCATCAGGCTATCCTCCAAGTTTTCCAAAATCTAGCCAAGCTGTCCCCATCTACGCCCCTCGGCTGCCTTTCTACACTTAGCCTTCATCACATCTGGCCTGGGAGGCACCTGTGCCACCTGCTTGGCAAGAGTAATTAACCCTGCTATATGCCTCAACATACTGGCCTGACCCAGCCACTATACTCGCTGCTGTCCTTCCATCCTTCCAGTGCTGCCCTATGTGGAACTGCAGAGATGAAATTAAAAAAACAAATAACAACAACAACAAATATAAAAGAAAAGAAAATAATATGTTTATTCCCTCTTCTGTGTTTCTCAGTTTCCTCACCAGAGACCAAAAGAAAGAGGCAAGATGGTGCCTTGGCCTTCCATGAAATGACTGCCATGGAACAAAGTGACAAGAGAGTACAAAAACCTACCCTAGAACAGAAGAGGACCTTTATTTCTGCCAGCCAACAAGACAACAAAGAGAGAACAGTTTATAGGCTGGGCCTTGAGAAGTGAGAAATTTTAACCAGCCTCCTAAGGAAGTCAGTTGGGGGTATTTAAGCACAATTCCCATGACCAGTGGCAACACATAGCACCTAGGATAATGAATGGACTTGGCATATATTTCAAAGCTGCTGTGACCAGAAAGGGCATATCAGTTTTGCATTAGTTCAGGGCTAAGAATCCATGGACAGCCGAAAGCCAGTTGGACATCACTGACATCTTGGCCTAAATGTGGCTGAGGACCAGATGCCCTGATTTATTTGTGGGTCTTCATATATAAGCTGCAGTTTGCCAGTAAACAGGCAGGCTAATGATGTCAGGCGCCCTTGTTAGGGGCTAATAATTGCTTAATCTGTCCACTAATTGACCCCAGATCCCAGGGCAGCCCTCCATCAAGGAGACAGCCTGCACTCAGGGTCTGGCCATGCAGCTCTGGAGAAGGGCTTCTGGAAATGGACCAGCGCATTGGGATCCATCCTCCTTCACAGATGAGCAGATTAATTGGGCTGCCAATTAGGCAGTTAATAAAAGCATGAGAGAAAAGCAAGGCTTGCCAGAGGCAGCGGCCACCCAGCTTTTACATTTCCAGAGTGAGTGTAGACTGGGGACAGGTGTGCTTCTTCAGAAGAGGTCAGATGGGCTCAGCAGGAACTTCCACAGGATCAGAATATGGTGGAGAGTTTTTACTTGTACTGGGTGGAGTTGGCTAAAGAAAAGGTGGGAATTTGAGGAGAGATATTGGAGAAAGTAGAATTGTAGAGGAAATACCTTTCCTGGCCAGAGGCTCAAAGCATTGCCTGGTTGAAGAGGCAGAAGAGTACAAATTTGGGAACTGTGCAGAGCCTGAATCGTTGTTTGGTTAAGGATTTGTGGGCTCTCCCTGAGCAGTTTCCCCATATTGTTCTGTGATAATGTTTCTTATAGGATGCAGATACATGCTAACATGAGAACTGGGGTATGCTGTAGCAAACTTATTGAGACAAGAGTTGAAAGGCAATGTGGGGATAAAGAAAATTTAGATTTTGGAAACAGGAGTCCTGGACTTTGGAGTTTACAAACAATAAGATCTGGGGGCAAGGGTACTGATGTGGACAAAGATACTGATATTCCAATAAGCTGGAAAATAAAAACACAGGAGATGGAACCTACAGCCCAGTTTGGGCTTGGACTGGGTAATGGTGAGAAAGACTTTGGGCTCACTTTCAGCATGAATATTAGAAGCAAGGACACAGCTATCTCCAAGGCCTCAACCCAATTGATATTCTATAAGTCCTGTTTTATTCCTCTGCCCCAAAGTAGATGAATCATCCTGTCTAGTGAAAGAATGATTCCCCCACTTTCTGGACATAAAATCAACCTCCTTAGAATCTACCTCTTTACTTTGAGTCAATTAGGCCCTTTTCTTCAAACCGACTCAATAGAGAGAAGGGAGAAGGCAGGTAAACAGGAAGGCTAGAGGTAAGAGAGGCATGAGGGGGAGAAAGTGGTCAAGAATTTCAAAGATAAACTGTATGCAGAGACCAGGATGAAGCATCCCAGACAGACCACACTGAGTACTGCTGCTATTTTTTCTTCCAAGACACTGGGTGAAGGATAGGGTATACTGTCAGGGCCTATTAAAGGCTCACTTATATATTAGTATCAAGAATACATTCACCCTTGACAAAAATAGGGTTCCTTAAATTTAGAGTCATTCTATTTAACATTTTCAGGCCAGGGCTGCCTATAAACTTAGCATTCGTTTGCAGGTGAAGACATTTTTGTTCCAGAAAGGAGCAAGGGAAGAGGTATCTGCTCCATACCCCCATCCAGACTAGCAAAGGCTGTGATTGGAATAGCATGGGTTAGCTTGGAGTGGACTTCCGAGTCAGTCTGGGAAAGCAGAAAGAGCCATGAAAATAGTGTCTTATTTTATAATAATGATTTATGAGCAGAATGAGCCTAAAGGAGGGGTCTAGGAGAAAGTGTTCCACATTGTAATGTCTTTTAAAAAAGTCTTAGGGGTTAATCACAGACTTCCTTTTTTTTTTATCAAACTATAAAGCTTATATACAGTGAAACAAAATATTGTTAAATAAAGACACTTACAGAACAGGATAACATATTTGCACACTGTACTTTTTCCCTTTATTTAAACATCTTGATTACATATATGATTGTGATTAGGTTTCAGTCATGTAAAGAACACCCCCTTCACCAGTGCAACATTCCCACCACCAATGTCCCACCCCACCCCACCCCCACCTATACTCCAGACAGGCTTTCCAGTTCCCTCATTCATTCACATAATTATGGTAGTTCTCTGTGTAGTTATTTCTATAACTGCACTCACCACTTTTTGTGGTGAGCTTCGTGAAGTGAGCTGGAAGTTCTAGCCCTCCTCTCATTGTCTCTGAGGATTGTTGCAAAAATGACTTTTATTTTTCTTAAAACCCATAGATGAGACTATTCTGCATCTCTCTCTCTCTCTCTCTCTCTCTCTCTCTCTGACTTATTTTACTCAGCATGATAGATTCCATGTACATCCATGTATAGGAAAATTTCATGACTTCATCTCTCCTGATGGCTGCATAGTATTCCATTGTGTATATGTACCACAGTCTCTTTAGCCATTCGTCTGTTGAAGGGCATCTTGGTTGTTTCCAGAGCCTGGCTATTGTGAATAGTGCTGCAATAAATATAGGTGTGAGGAAGGGGTTTTTGTATTGTATTCTTGTGTTCTTGGGGTATATCCCTAGGAGTGGAATAGCTGGGTCGAATGGGAGCTCAATTTTCAGATTTGGGAGGAATCTCCATATCGCTTTCCATAGCAGTTGGACTAGATGGCATTCCCACCAGCAGTGGATGAGTTCCTTTCTCTCCACATCCCCGCCAGCACTGATTGTTCTCATTCTTTGTGATGTGTGCCAATCTCTGTGGTGTGAGGTGGTATCTCATCGTTGTTTTGACTTGCATCTCCCTGATGATTAGTGACAAGGAGCATTTTTTCATGTGCCTTTGGCCATTTGTATTTCTTTTTTTTTTTATCAAAGTGTCTGTTCATTTCTTCTCCCCATATTTTGATGGGATTAGATGTTTCTTTTCTTGTAAAGTTCTGTCAGTGCCTTGTATATTTTAGATATTAGCCCCTTATAATGGGTGTTGGGTGAATAGTTTCTCCCACTCTGTGGGTGATTCTTGTATCCTGGGGCACTATTTCTTTTCAGGTGCAGAAGCTTCTCAGTTTAATGTGTTCCTGTCTGTTGATCTCTGCTTCCACTTGTTTGGAAAGTGCAGTTTCCTCCTTAAAGATTATTTTAGTCTCAATATCATGGAGTGTTTTACCAATGTGTTGTTCTACATACCTTATGGTATCAGGTCTGATATCAAGGTCTTTAATCCATTTGGATTTTACCTTCGTACATGATGTTAACTGGGGATCTATATTCACTTTTTTGCAAGTGACTAACCAGTTCTGCCAGCACCACTTGTTGAAGAGGTTTTCCCTGCTCCACTTAGGATTTTTTTGCTCCTTTGTCAAAACTAGGTAATTGTATGTCTGGGGGACAATGTCTGAGAACTCAAGCCTATTCCTCTGATCTGAGGGTCTGTCTTTATTCCAATACCATGCTGTTTTGATAACTATTGCTTTGTAGTACAGTTTAAAGTTGGGGAAAGTAGTGCCTCCCATTTTCCTTTTCCCTAGGAGTGCTTTAACTATTCGAGGATGTTTATTGTTCCAGATGAACTTCATTAAGTGTTTGATCCACTTCTTTGAAGAATGTCATGGGTATTTTTAAGGGGATCACATTAAATTTGTACAATGCTTTCGGGAGTATTGCCATTTTAATGATGTTAATCCTGCCAATCCATGAACAGGGTATGTGTTCCCATTTCTGTGTGTCCTCTCTTATTTCTTGGAGCAGGGCTTTATAGTTTTCTTTGTATGGGTCCTTCACGTCTTTGGTCAAGTTGACTCCAAGATATTTGAGTTTGTGTGGCATTAATGTGAATGCGATTGCCTTCTTGACTTCCTTCTCTTCCCTTTCAGTATTGGTGTATAAAAAGGCCATTAATATGTGTGTTAATTTTGTAGCCTGCCACCTTGCGATATAAGTCTATTGTTTCTAGAAGCTTTTTGGTAGAGTCTATAGGGTTTTCTAAGTAGAGTATCATGTCATCTGCAAACAATGAGAGCTTGACTTCTTCCTTTCCTATCTGGATTCCCTTGATATCTTTTTCTTGCCTGATCACTATAGCAAGAACTTCCAGTACTATGTTGAAGAGGAGTGGTGAGAGAGGACAGCCTTGCTTGTACCAGAATTTAGAGGAAAGGCTTTTAGTTTTTCTCCATTGTGGGTAATATTTGCCATTGGCTTGTGGTAGATGGCTTCAACTAGATTGAGAAAGGTTCCTTCCATTCCCATCGTGCTGAGAGTTTTGATCAAGAATGGGTGTTGGACCTTATCAAATGCTTTCTCTGCATCTATTGATCTATATCTATATATCTCTGCATCTATATGATCATGTGATTTTTATTTTTCTTATTGATGTTGTATATGATATTGATAGATTTACGGATGTTAAACCATCCTTGCATTCCTGAGATGAAACCTACTTGGTCGTAGTGTATGGTCTTCTTGATGATGCATTGGATCATATTTGCCAGGATTTTGTTGAAGATCTTTGCATCAGCATTCATCTGGGATATTGGTCTGTAATTTTCTTTTTTGGCAGCATCTCTGTCTGGTTTTGGTATCAAGGTGATGTTGGCTTCATAAAAGCTGTTTGGGAGTGTTCCAGTTTTTTTCAATTTCATGGAAGAGCCTGGTTAGGATTGGTAGTAGCTCTTTTTGAAAGATTTGAAAAAATTCATTAGGAAATCCATCTGGGCCTTGGCTTTTCTTTTTGGGCAGATGTTTGATTACAGTTTCAATTTCCTCAGTAGTGATGGGTGTGTTTAGATATGCTATATCCTCCTTTCTTAAATGTGGAAGGTTATAAGTGTCCAAGAAATTTTTCATTTCTTCTAGGTTCTCATGTTTAGTAGCATAAAGTTTCTCAAAGTAGTCTCTGATTACCCTTTGGATCTCTGCAATATCTCCCGTGATCTCCCCCTTTTCATTTCTAATATGGGTTATCAGGTTTCTCTCTTTCTCTCTTATTCATGGATGACCTTGAATTTTGCTCCATGAGAAAAAGTTAGCCCTTTCCACAGTCTAGAGACCCTGGTTGGTACCTTGGCACCTAGCAGCAAGGCTCCCAGCAGCTCCTTAGGGCCCATATCATTGCTCTCATTGTGTAGGAATTAAAGGATCTTAGCATTTAGGGATTGCTAAAGACCCTTTCCATCAGGCAAGAGTTGAAAGCAAGATTCATACTTAGGCCTGTCCACATCCTAAAGCACAGATCTACCCTGCATTTAATACTTTATAATGAGTGTTCTCAACTCTAAGACAGTTCAATGGAAGAATGCCTACATGACCAGAAATAGGAGGATTGATACCTATTGCTGGCCAAATTTTTGAGCTGCTGTGGTCTCCAGACAACAAAGAAGTAGTGAGTCAGTTCTGGTGCAGGAAGGAATGCAGAGTCAGATATGCAGGAAGGATTGAGGAACCCACAAAGTGTTCAATATACTACCAAGACCCCCTGATAACTCTGATTAGGTGCTTCATTCATCTCAGACCCTATCCTAGATTCTTCAGAATATGGCCAACAATGGCCATCTTTATTGTCCTAGCTTGTTAAATATTTAATTTCTATTTGTTTCTGGGTTTTCAAGTGGCACTTTTTACGGATGCAAAAATGGAGATGTCTTGTGTATCTCATAGGACTGTTCTAAAGTTCCAATGCAACATAGGCTCAGTGAGAGGGTCCTCAAGGTCATTTGTCCAGCAGATAGAATAAGAAAAAACTACATTGTCATTCTGAAACAAAGGAACTGAGGCAGTTTGGGGACATCTCCAGGGACATCTCCAGGGACATCTCCAGGCCAACCGATAGAGAAGTTGAGATCCCATGGAACTTCCCTGGGTGTCTAGTTCTAGAGTGTACCTACTCAAGGACTGTGTGGAAGGACTCAGGCTCTAACAGGCTAACTGGGAACCTTGAAGATAAAATCAGGTTTGGGAGTGAAAGAGACGTCACTGACAATCAGCTGCTCCACCACAAGCAGCCTGAAGGAGAGCAAAGTCCAACTCCCTTTCACACTGCCCCTTTCTGAGCTCCATAGTGATCTGACTTTGCTCTATTCCCAGCAGCAGGTGCTTCAGCAGCTTGGCAGAGATAACTATGGTCCCAGCCAGATGGGGACGACCAGGGCCCACATGTCTATTCTCTGCTCAAGGTCACAGAGCCAGTTAATGAGAAAGAGTTAACAGAACCAAAGGCATCTGAACCATCATCCTTCCAGACCTTGTCTGTGCCTGTCTCCCCAGAGCAAGATGGGCTTGGGAGAGGTTTGGGTTGGTTTAGAAAGCACAGCCAGCCCTGCATGTGACTGCATGCCCCAGTGACTGATGGCTTTGGGAAAAACTGTACCTAGTCCCTCCAGAGTAATGTGGGCCTGGTTTAAATGGCCTTAGGAAGGATAACTTGTATGGGACAGTTATAGAGGGAGAGAAAGATAAGACTGAGAGAGATGGGTACCAGAGCCACAGTTCCAAAGATCAGTACTATGACCTTGGGTAGACCTTCACTTTCCTCAGCCTCCACATCTTCTTTTCTGAAATAAGCATCATTCACTGAGGAGCAGCCATAATTCCATGTTGTGAGCATGAAGCTTGGTCCTCTAAAATTTCCCATATCTGAGTGGGGAAAATAGACATGTGCAGGAATAGGAATTAGTCAGCTAAAACTGCAAATCCTCCTTTTATCTGTTGGCCAAATACCTTAAGGCTTCCCTCCCTGAGCCTGTTTTGCATTGGAACTTCAAAACAGCTCTATAAAATACATAAGACCTCCCCATTTTGCAAACATGAAAAATTCCACTTGAAAACCAAGCTTGAGACTTCTGATAGATCAAGGTTTAAAGAAAGGAGAAACAAATAGAAATGGAATATTTAAGAAGTTAGTACAATAAAGATGGCCGATAGATTGCCCACACTGTAGTACAAAACAGGGAGCCTGAAGGAATAGACCAAGGGCTTACAGAAGGCATAAATTTTGGAATAAATTTTGGGAGGTAGGAGGTGCATGCCAGCTGACAAGGGAAGAGTGAAGTAACTTCTACAGCTGGTGAGGTGGCACTAGAGGTAAGGTGTCTGCCTTGCAAGCGCTAGCCAAGGAAGGACCGAAGTTCGATCCCCCAGCATCCCATATGGTCCCTCCAAGCCAGGGGCAATTTCTGAGTGCTTAGCCAGGAGTAACTCCTGAGCATCAAATGGGTGTGGCCCAAAAAAAAGAAAAAAGAAAAAAAAAAGAGTGAAGTAACTTCTAGAAAGAGGAGTAGAAAGTGAAAAGGTGCAGTGGAGGACTGAGTGTCTGCTCAGTGATTAAGTTGTGAGGGGCTAGAAAACAGAGAGGTCAAGGCCAGGGAATCTTGGAAGAGCTAGATACTAAAGTGTTGCTAGTCTGGTGCCAAAGAGTTTAGAGTTTGTTTTAAGAGGATTGTCATGAGAAGACATGAAAGGTTCTCCTACAGCAAAGACATTGATGACAGCCTGCAAGAGAATGTGGACTTGACCATCTCCTTATCTGCTAGATTCTTCTTTGAAAGAGTGGGATCCACACATGGAAATGTCCTTAATGTCTCAATGCCTTGGGTCTGTCTTCCCCAAAAGCAGGATGGTGACCCCACCCTCTGACTAGTGCTATAGAGAGTCATGCATTGGGGTATGAATTTCCCAACAAAAAAGGTGTTAATGACAAGTCTACTCCCTCTCTTTTTGTAAACAAGGACACAACCCATTGCATCCAATCAGCTGAGGGAACAGGTCTGCTGCCAAGTTTAGTAACTGACAGATGGTTGCAAGTAAAGGGGTTGGTGAAACCAGGAGGGATCTAGGAGAGGTTGTTGCAAGGACAATACTGGAGGGGAGGTTGGAAGGGAGAAATCCTAAGACTAACCTAAGGTAGCTGGAACAAGTTGGGAGAGACCAACTTGTCCTTGGGCAATCCCCTCCTCTGTGAAGTATAAACTCCTGCTTGCAAAGAGAGTGAGCAGCTGTGTCTCACCGTTGTAATGAAAACACCCTCAGTGGACAAGATAAACCCAAGTTTATTAGTGTCTTGCAACTTACAAAAGCAGGTACCTATCTCATCTTCTCTGATCTCTTGGAGAAATAAGGGACATCTGTTAAGTTTTAGTGTATGCGTAGCCTGGGACTTGGACTGAGTGCCAATCTGCATTAGTTTCATGCCAGCTTCCTAAGATCCTCCCAGAAAAGAATTATTAACTTTCTTTAGTTTGCATTTGAGAAACTAAAATCATATTACTAGGAAGTGGCAAAGAAGATATTTGACCCCAGAATAATCTAATGGCAAATCCCCAGTATATCCATGGCATCACACTGCTTCTCTTAAGTTATTTAACCTCCATGTCCTTTTTTCTATCTCTTAGACCTCATGGTCTTGGCAAGATTAAAATGAGATAATTTTTTTCCTCCAAAATTCAATTTTCTCAAGGGAAAACCATGGATAATATGTATTCCTATTATGTACAAAATTAACATAATCAAAATAAATCAAAGGAATTAAATGAATAAAAACAATAAAGTACATGGAGTGTTTGGAACATGACTGGCACAGATATAGTCCTATGTATTTTATATGGAATACACTAACTGGATCAGTAAAAATGTGCAAGAATGTGTGTTGCTAGTAGTGTAGAGTTGTATTCTTTGGAGGAATAGTTGAAAATGCATGACCTATAATATAACCCAGTAATTTCATGCCATGGTTATATTCCCTAGAAAAATATTAGCCAATGTGACATATATGAGAATACATATGGGAATATTTGTATATGAACTTTTTAATAAAAAATATACTGTAAAACTTTTGTTGTCCATTAGGAAGATAGATGTGTAAGTTGAGGAACAGACAGACATGGAATTAATTCCTTTTCAAAGCAAAAAAATCACAGGGAGTAGATCATATTTTAGTTCTACTTCTCCAGTTAAATGCCCTTCTATCAGCATACATATCGGCATGGAATTATATTTCTAATTGCTGTAAATCACAAAAGACATTCAAATAAATCTAAGATAGTAGATGGTACTGTATTCTCTGATCTAAGAGAATTTCAGTCAGTCCTACCTATTCATTACGTATTTGTTTTAATAGAGAGATAATATGTTCTAATATATAGATAATAAAAAAGTTGTTGATAAACCTCTCTTGAAAATAATAAAAGTAAATTAATGTATCCAGATGGATGGGAGGGAGTGGGGACTATAGGGTGTCCACAAGGTCCTACAACTCACCTTGGCAAACAAATGAAGAGGGTGTTTCTCCAGGGTGCACTCGGCCTGTGATGAACACCACCTTCTGCTCTGCCCCTTCCCGAAGGTTTTCTGTAAGATAAAAGTGGAAGAAATTTTGTCCAGTACAGCAAGAATTAAGCATAGGTGGGAGTACATGGAGAGAGGCAGATCTGAGAGCATTACATTGATCTCTTAAATTGCTGGTTAGACTCATCAAGGTGCAGCCTTTGTTGAACAGGTAAATTACATAGCTGATTCCCTAATATTAAAAGACTAAATTCCCATTCCTTGGTGCAACTGATTGTGTTCCTATTATAATCACTTCAAAATGTTACATGAGTGAAGTCAAATTTCAGACCCACTGATTTCAGGCCATAGATAAGTGATGTGTCCTTTCTGAGTTTTAATTTACTAATCTATATACAGGTCTAATAATATCTATTGTAAAGATGAACATAGAACACAGTAAAGATTTAGAAAACATTGGCGTAAAAAGGTAGGGTTTCTTGGGGCCAGAGCAATAGTACAGCAGGTAGGGCATTCTAAATGGTCCCAAGAGCCTGCTATGAGTAATTTCCTAGCACAGAGCCATGAGTAACCCATGAGCACTGCTGGGTGCTGCCCCCAAACAAACAAACAAAAAAGGTAGCACTCCATGCCTGTAATAGTAGTAGTAGCAGCTGCTATTTAATTAGCTCCTTTCATGTCAAGCCTATTATTATTATACACTATTTTTACTTTCCATAAAAATATGCAGTTATACTTCTCAGCAAGGTTAAAACCAAAATTTGGAAAAGCTCAAGAACTTGTTCAAGGTCACAAAGCTTAATAGGGAGGTGTAGAGCTAAGATTAGAAGCAAAACTTTATCTGGACTTGACAAAGTATTAGGATCCAGAATTTTTTTTTTTCACTTTAAGCAGCTTCCAAAATGAACAATGTAGTGGCTGGAACAGCAGTAGTAGAGTGGGGAGGGCATTTGCCTTGCCTATGGCTGACCTGGGTTTAATTCCTGGCATTCCATATGGTCCCTGAGCACTGACAGGACATTGGTAGCACCACCAGGGCATCCTGAATGCAGAGCCAGAAGTAACCCCTGAGCACCACAGGGTGTTGCACCCCCCAAAAAATCTATACAAAACAACTATGTTGAGGGGCCGGGCAGTGGCGCTGGAGGTAAGGTGCCTGCCTTGCCTGCGCTAGCCTAGGACGGACCGCGGTTCGATCCCCCGGTGCCCCATATGGTCCCCCAAGAAGCCAGGAGCAACTTCTGAGCGCATAGCCAGGAGTAACCCCTGAGCGTCACAGGGTGTGGCCCAAAAACCAAAAAAAAAAAAAAACAAAAAAAAACAACTATGTTGAGACACTAGAAACAATACATAATTAATCCACGAAAAGGGGGAGATAAAAGAGGTGAGCCTTATGATTGCTGAGAC
This sequence comes from Suncus etruscus, assembly GCF_024139225.1. Taxonomy (NCBI): domain Eukaryota; kingdom Metazoa; phylum Chordata; class Mammalia; order Eulipotyphla; family Soricidae; genus Suncus; species Suncus etruscus. Next base: position 29,150,677 of record NC_064853.1, on the reverse strand, counting down.
TATTTCTCTGGAAATAGATTTTAGACATAATAGCAGAGAGGGTATCTGAGAATAGCTTGAAAGTCTTGCTGAGATTAATGGTAAGAGAATTGGAACCAGGGATTAAAAAGATAGCAGAGGGGTTAAGGTACATTTTTTTCTCCCTGTGTCCCCATTTTGATCCCAGGATCCCTTAGAACCATCAGAAACTCTGAGCACAGAAGCAGGGGTAGCCCCTGTACACTGCCAAGTATGGCCCCGAAACCCAACTTCATGCCCTATAAAAAGAAAAGAGTCAGAATATCTATAGAAAAAGTCTTAGTTTCTGAGAAAATAGAGCTCTATAGAGAGTTTCAGAAATCTGTAGGGGAGACAGTATGGATCTTTCTTTGATTCCAAGATGTGTATGAATAGGTTGAATCTCCACAATGTTCTTAAAAAGTCCATTGTAGGGTTCTACCAAAATGGCAGTCCTCATAATGATTCAGTGCAGAACCCAGAAGGGTTCTTCTATCTCCATGGAGGGTTACACTACTACAAAAATTTTGAATAAATCTCAAAAATAATCACTTTGAAAAGAATTTGCTACTATATTTCATACTAAGATCAACTTGCTATTTTTATGAACAACCTTGTAACCATGGTGTTATTTTTATTGCTTTATTTAAGCACCATGGTTACAAAATTGTTCATTGTTGGGTTTTAGTCATACAATGTACACCATCTTTCACCAATACATCCTTACCATCACCAATGTCCCTCATTTCCCTTCCACCTCTCCTGCCTGTCTTTAGGGCAGCAATTTGCTTCTCTCTCTTTCTCTCTCTTTCTCTCTCTCTTTCTCTCTCTCTCTCTCTCTCCATTTTTGGCACTGTGTTCTGCACTATTGTCAATGGAGGGGTGCCTTTCTAGTCACTTTCTCCCCTTTCAGCACAGAGTTCTTGTCCAAAGCTATCATTGTCCTAACAGACCGTTCTCTACTCTAACTGCATTCAATGCTCTCTTTGGTGAGCTTCCTACACTGGGTGGGACCTTCTGACCCTTAATTCTATTGTCTCTGGATATTTTTACCATGCCATCACTTATATTTCAACTTTAAGGAAGAAAAATGCATATATTAAACAATGTATACTTTGCAATATTCAGCATCTGAAACCAAACCAAACCATCACTTGGCATGAAAAGAAGTATGAAAATATGGCCCCCAAACAAAGCTGATATACTTACTGCCTCTACATTTCTTACTTGCATAATAGAATATAGCCATTTTGCCAAAGCAGTAGATAAGAGTGATATTCCCAGAACAGAAGAGACTAGAGGAGGATCTTTAGATATGGATGAAAGAAAGATCCACTACACAGGACAGACTGATGATCTAAAGGCAATTCAGAAATAACTTTTTGAGGTAAATTGGATTAAAGGATTCCATATACCTTAGTGTGGACGAGCAGTAAGAAGTGGGCAGCTAGAACCAATTAAATGGGCTTTCAGTATCCAGAATGCTAGAGACAAGTCATTTTTAATGTGTTTGACTGACCCCCAACTGTTGATGCACCAATGTCAGAGATTAAAATAAAGGATTGTCAATCTGTTCATCTTAGTTCTGAGATTTGAGACTGCACCTGGACTTCTACTGGGATGAACACTAGGAATACAAGGTCATTACTTTCTTAACTCTGAGCTTTGGAAAATCAGTAAGTAGGTAGTGGAGCTCAAACATGCAAGAATTCATTCTTGCTCAGCTCCATGCCAGATACCCTTAAGGATGGGTAAGGGGAGGGAAGGGGGAGAGAGAGAGAGAGAGAAAGAGAGAGAGAGAGAGAGAGAGATCACTTGATCTGAATAAGTCTGGTTTGAGTCCATTAGAGAACAGAAAAATAGTATTTGGCCCCAAGTATCACTGGTGTGTGTGTGTGTGTGTGTGTGTGTGTGTGTGTGTGTGTGTGTGTGTGTGAGAGAGAGAGAGAGAGAGACAGAGAGAGACAGAGAGAGAGACAGAGAGAGAGAGACAGAGAGAGAAACAGAGAGACAGAGAAACAGAGAGAGAGACAGAGAGACAGAGAAACAGAGAGAGAGACAGAGAGAGAGACAGAGAGATAAAGAGAAAAAGAGAAAGAATGCCTGAGCATTCTCTCTGGCTCTTGCATTAAACACTGCCAGTTAGAGACTTTAATGAGTGAACAGTAGAACATTCATTTAGGGCATCTATTAAACCTTGAACGTTTCCTGGACTGAATAGACCCCTCTTGCTCCCCCATGGTGAAACTGCATTTTTAATGTCTTCCCCAGGCTCACTCAGGGAGGAGGTGCTCAAGAACCAGCTTTTGAATGGATGAGATCGGATATACTTATATGGATCATGGATTATGAAGAAATGAAGGCACATATTTCCTTATTTAATCTTCAGCTCATTTCTGTAAGGGGCACAGTATTAACTGTGAGGAAATTTAAGCTCAGATGAAAGGGACAAGCTCAAAGTCACATAGTAAGCAGTTGCCTGCTTCCAGCCCAGAACCGCTGTCCCTACCCTGTCTCCTTCTCAACCCACTAATATAAAAAATGCTAAGCCTGTTTCATTTCCATTTACAGTGTACACAAGAGAGTCAGCCTTCATTGATATTGCTGGGCAAAGTGGAGCTACTATCTTAGTATTTACATTGCCTTTTTTTAGTTAAAAAAACAACAAAAAAAATGCCACCAGACCCTTTTAAGAAATACAGTCAAACACTGACCCCACCTATCCCTGTAGCACAGAAATGATAAATGACATTCCTGCAACCCTCTGTGAAGGCTACCTTTATGGATGTTTCCCCTGACCCTGCATCAACTCAATTGCATTCAGCATTTCTGCTGACCACAGGGAAATGCAAAATGGGCGTCCTATTTGCACACTAATTTTACTGAGCCCCTGCGTCTTCATAAAATGATAACATGGGGCTAATAAAAATCAAGCATCTCGGGTGCTAATATAAGCAAATGTTGATGCAGGCAGGTAACAAATTGCTTTGTCATTTAGGAAGCCGTAAAAGAGCATTATAATCATCTTTAGGCAAAATGGATGGGTCGCCTTGGCTTAGCTTTTAGCTTTCATTTGCAAAATCAATTTAAGGTAATGTAGCAGCTCTGAGGTGGTGTGACATGGATGCCCCCACTCTCACCCCCATCCCGGAGTCCCCAGACCCATGCAAAGTCAATTAAACATATTCTTGGCGAGGCAGCAGAGATGAGGATGCATGAACAAAGCCAGGGAGGGACAAAAGCTGAACAATGAGACAGGAACAACCTGTAAGATGGAACAAAACCGAAGCTGCTGAAGGTGAACCTCAAGGACACAAGGGAGGTTCTACATCATGTGGAATAGGGAGGCCATTGCAGTGTCCCCATTGAAAAGGAATGGGTAAAGCCAGATGTGTTTTTGCAGTATTCTCTCTCTCTCTCTCTCTGTGTGTGTGTGTCTCTCTATCTCTCTCTCTCTCTCTCTCTCATCATTGTACCCTTCCATCACACACTATTTCCTTATTCCTCCAATATTAATTAACTATAGATTAGGTAGCAAGGCACCTATTATTTTCTCTACTGTTACAAAAATATCATCCAAAGAACATGTAATGATCTGCCCCTGTACTCGTGGCTCATGACTGGCAGCACCAGAGTTCTTAACCAGGCAGTGTAGCCTAGAATGAGCCTGCTGCTCATCCTGTGTCATTCCTGTGGCCATTCTTATGTAAAGAACCTTCCAGAAAGGAAAGCAATTAAGTAATACTCATCAGCATTTACTCTGTGCCAAGCACTTTCTCTGTGAGGTATAACTGAATTTCCACAGCAATCCAACAAAATATCACTTCATCTTATCTCTGCTTTATCAGTTAGGAGATAAGAGTCCAGAAAGGTGGGTGGCTTATCCAAGGTATATAAATAGCAAACATGAGAGCCAGAGTTTTAAAACTAAGTATTTATAAATCTCAAATTTATGCTTTTCAAAAATTACGGGAATTATTAGGTATTAGGTATACAGGCTTCCTTGGTAGTTTTGAAAGTATAACCATTAATTATTTGTTGATTTTGTCCCTTCAAGTATAGGGGATGAGATTTATTTCTCTCCTGTATGGACTGGGCTCAGATTTTCTCTGGCAAACAGAACACCAGGGAAGCGACATGGTCACTCTAGAGATTAGGCTGTTTAAAAAAAAAAAAATCACCTAGCTTCTCTCTTGGAACTTCTCTTAGATACTCCTCTGAGGGCATCTACCTGCCCTGATGTGAAAATGCTCCAATAGCCTGTGAAGAGGCCCACCTGGTAAAGAGCTTGGGTATTAGACAACTGTCAGGGAACTGAGGACTGCCAGGTCCTGAAAGGTTCTTGGATGGGGTCCCATATCCAAGACAACTGCAGCCCATGCCCACAGTGTAGGACCCCTACAATCCTGACTCACAGGAATGGAGGATGCTAAACATTTCCCTATTGTTTTAAGATGCTAAATTCTAGAGTAATTTGTTAGGCTGCAGTGATAAGTAATTAGTCCCCTAGAGATAATTACCCTTCCCCTAGCTGGTCCAATAATTTTAGAAACTTTGAATTAAATCTATCGATGCTGAGATGAAGTGAGGACTCGAATCATAACCTTGGGTGGGGGGAAGAAAAAGGGAGAGAGGAGGGAGAGTAGGGAAGATGAGAGAGAAGGAAAGCAGAAAAAAGGAGAGAAGAGAAAGCATAGGAAGTGTGAGGAGAGAGGAAGAGACAAAAGAGAGAAAAAAGAAAGGGAGAGAAGAGAGATAAATAGAGAAATGAGGGAGAGGAAAGTGAAAAAAGAAGAGTGAGGAGAAAGCAAGAGAGAAGAGAAAGAGAAAGAAGATGAGAAAGAAGTGAAAGAGCAAGGAGAGGGGGAGAGAGGAGAGAGAAGAGAACAAAGAGGAGAGAGAGGGAGAAAGATGAAATACTCAACAGATCAGGTAAAACTGTGGTGGATCTTGGATTTGTGCCTGGAAGGAATTTTAGAAGAGGCCCCACAGTTGCATGGACCACATGGTCAATTTTGCTGTAGTTTCTCTGCTACAGCAGAGATGTTCAGTGAGCAAAACGCTGGAAGAACATTCTATGACTGAAACCCAACTATGAACATTTTTGTAACCATGGCACTTAAATAAAGAAATTATTTAAAAAAAAATAAGAACTAGAAGTTTGTGTGGGGTTGGAGGAGTTGAGGGAACAGTCCATTTCCAGTAGGCAAAGATGTACTTCGCATCAGAACCATTTTCATTCGTATGACTTCATGGTCCCTGAGCCTATGAGAAAGTTGAAACAATGCCTTTTGAGCAGTTTCTCAATCAGGACACAAAGGTCTTTCAAACTTGGATCCAAAGGAATTCAAGTAACCAACATGTTGGAGAGAAAGAGCCCCAGAGGCAGTGGCTGAACCATTAAGCCCTCTTACTTCCCAACACAAGGTGATCCTTCAAAAACACAAAATGGGAGCCCCTGCCCACTCTCTCTGCTGATAAGAGTAGCTTGTCAGCAATTCCCTGCTGTCCTTAGGGCAAATCAACCTTCATCATCTAGCACCCCAACTCTGGTAGCATCTCACCTCCCCAGCCCTGCTAGCACGAATGTTCCCACACACCTCCGTGCCTGTACTCGCAGCCACGACTCCCTAGAATGCCAGCCCCCATCTCATCTGTCTGCCTGACTCCTACTCAGCCTTCCAATCTCTCTATGCTCGGATGTATCTCGTCAGAGTGGGGAGGGAAGAAACTGCCATTCATCCACGACTTGTCCTAGGCCAACCCTGGTGCTAATGTTGTGCTGATCTAATTTCATCAGTGCCATTGTTCCGCACGCTCCCCTACAAAACATGTCATGTGGAAGGTAATGTGAGGATATCACTCGGCTGCTGATACTGACAATAAAGGGGGAGCAGGAGCTGGGGATTATAGTGGGGACGTGCTCAGGGTGCAGATTCCTTGTCTATGTTTTCATGAGCAAATTGAACTTCCTTGGGGGCAATAAGAAGCAGTGGGTGCAGTGGGGAGACTCTATGTCAATACAGACCTTCAGGGCTGGCTCTGTCATGCTGAAGGTGAAAAGAACTGGATGGGGGAACATAAGCAAGACATGGATCCCTGTGTGTATTTCTATGCCTTGAAGGGGTCACAGAAAGCCTGCAGATGGGCAGATGACACCTATCCAGACCCCACAGATCACAGATGTGAATTCTTGGGCAAGTTGCTTACTCTAGCTAAGGCTCAATTCCTCACCTGCAAAATGAAAATAGCCATCCCCTGTTCACACCATAAACCTTAAGAGGGAGACTTAATTCCCTCCCATTTGCTAAGTGTCAGTCACAGCAAGAGACTTTCTCTGTGCTATGTATTCCTTCAGTGGGGTGACTGTGAAAGGACTGACCTGTGCATTACTGAATGTCACTGTCTCTCTGATCTCTGCCTACCAGATGCCAGCACACTCCTCCTGCCAACTGCATACATCACTGAAGGGTCCACATCTCCAAGGAGGCTCCAAGGAGGTTCCAAGGAGGCAACGACTTCTGTGGGAAAATTGCTGAACTGTGAGCCCAGTTCACTCAGTTGCCAGGTCCAGGAAGATATCTCAGGTATCAGGGACACCTGCTTTACATGTGTTACCCCTAAGTTTGAACTTTGTCACTCACTATATGACCCTCCAACCACCACTGGGCACTGGGCACAGCCCTGGAGACTCCCAAGTAATGTCAGGGTGGCCTGATATTCCCCAGAACTACAAGCCCTGAGCAGCACCACATCCTCAGGCCTTAGCATGTAATCACCAGGCCCACTGGTCATAGTATTGCCTAGAGTGGCCCTGAGCGAGGGCCTTGAGCACAGTCTGGGAATTCCCTTCACCCCCTTCAATTTAAAAAAAATGTTAAAGGCTTTCTAGATATTTTTAGAATGCAGAATTCTCATCTTCTTCTGAATAAGCTCTTACTTTCCTCAAACGAAATTTTTATTTAAAAAAATTGTAAGGGTAAGAGAGATAGTACATAGGGTCCTCCACATAAGGTCCCCAAGCCCCACTGCGAATGATTCCTGAGGGCAGTCAGGAGTAAGCCCTGAGTACTACCAGCTGGGCCCAACAAAATCAAACCAAATGAAAGAAAACAAAACAAAAATATGAATGAGTTCTCACTTCAGAGCTCATCTGCATCCCTCATCTGGTCATAAATCATGGGCACCTTGCCCAGGCAGACTTGAGAGCCACAATCTGATTCTATTTCACCTAAGACTGGCCAGCTGCTCTCCCAGCTCTGGGTTAGCTGGAGAAAAGCTCTTGGCAGAATGCACTTTCAGTTCCCTCTGTTCCAGGCCCATGCTCTGGGCCATAGCACCTCAGCTGGGCACCAATTTCACATCTGTGGGGAGATTCCCCATGAGGGATCAGATGCTCTTCTCTCCATGTGATGGCAGAGAACAAATTACCAAGGAGAAGAATACATTCCTGCCAGGAATTCCTTCTAGAATCCAGGTCTCTGGGGCAAAGGAGCAATTCTGGTGCACTTTACATGTCTCTACCACCTATTAAAACTGCCTTTGTTTCTTTATTTCTTTTTTATTTTTGCATTAAAAAGCAGAGAGGTAGGAGCCAGATCAGTAGTAGGGTAGGACATTTACCTTGCTGGTAGTGGACTCAGGTTGAATTCCTGACACTCTATAACCACCAAGCCTTACTAGGTATAATCCCTGAATACAGAACCAAGAGTAAGCCCTGAGTATCAACAGGTGCCTGCCGACCAAAACAAACAAAACAACAAAATCTCCAAATAAGACAAAAACTACCTCAAAACAGTTAGGGAGAGCCAGAGAGGAAATCAGAGACTCAAAACCAAAAGTTGTATCAATTACTGGCATTTTCATCCTCACTATAGAGGAGATCTTGAAAGGACAGGGAATTTACCTAGATCCCACAATGCAAGGGACTAAGAAACCTACTCTGGAATTGGGCAGAAAGTTCCAAAGTCCAGCAACCTTCTCTCCTAATCCTGGACTGCCTCAGTCAATGCTTTACAGACTGGTGCCCTGAACCTCTTCGCAGCTGCCTCTGGGGAAGTTAGGAAAGCCATGACCTGAGAGAGAACTAGGACCTGCATCATTGTCTCCCTTACAAATACCCACAAACAGGCTTCCCTTGTTGGGATCAATCCTTTTTAAAGCTCCCTTGGCCTAACTGCACCCCAGGTGCATCCATGAGCTAGAGCACAGCTCCTTTCCTGGGAAAGGAGGGTGCTTCCTCCTAAGGCCTGTATTACACCCAGAAGAATCTCAAAACACCTCTAGAAAGCCAGCCACCAAGCTACCTGCTGAAGTCAGATACTTTGGTAACCCCTAGATAGGATGAGATAGATACCTGCTTGCATCAGACACTTTCAGGGGTTCGTTCTCTTTCCAGGGCTGTGTTGAAGGGTGAGGCCTGTAGGATGGGGATGTTCTCAGTAGTAACTTCCATCAACCCATGGATTTTGAGCCAGGTGGGTCCTTTAGAGTTTTCCAGGAGGCGATGGATGTGTTTTGTGGGGACTGGTAGAGATGGGAACACTTTCCTTTGGCTAAGCATTTTCCAGGTAGGAATTTGGCTGTGGGCTGTCAGACTCCAGCAAACCTGAAAACTGAGGAGACTGGCCCTGAAGGGGTAGGGAGAGTGAGCTCCACCAGTCTCTAAGAGTAGCAGCTGAAAGGAGCAGAGAAGACTGGGAGCTTCAAACCAGAATGTAAAGGACTTCCTTGATTTTCAGTTCAATTTAGCACATTTTTAACACTGGCCCCATGCCAAGGGTGGCTCCCTGAAGATCTGAAAAGGAACTGGATGCTATTTCTGCCATCCAGGAACTCAAAGGTAGGTGGGAAAAGATTAAGTCTGACTATGGCTCTAAAGTGGAATGCCAGAGACAGACCAAAGGAGGGGTAAAGCCGAGTCCTGCCACATGTGTGCCTAATTCTGAGATCATTCACTGCTGAAACTGCAAAATGAGAATAACTCCATCAATCTCAAAGGGATCTTGCAAGAATTAATCAAGAATTGGGTAGATGTCCATTGACCTGATGTACAATTTGACTTAAAAAAAAAAAAAAGGTTCTTATAAACACTTAGCAGTCCCTTGGTCTGACTGATGACAGATGCAGAAACTGAGGCTACTAAATTCTGAGCAGCAACATGTGAGTCTTGGCATGGCTGAGCACTTGCCATTTCCAATTCCTGCAGCCTTGCACCCAAGAAAGGTGCTCAGAAAGTTCTGAGCCAGGGCTGTGGAGCATGTGTTGCCCTTTGGCTGAATGTGCGTGTTGGGCTGGAACCCAATGCTCAGGCTTTCTCCAGCATGTGCTTTGCCTTTTGAGTTCTCTCCCAGCCACCAAAATTTCCTCACTAGGTTCAGTTGCAGGCTTATTAGCAAATGCAAATTGAATTACGCTGTGCCCTTTTGTACCAAGGACAACAAAAACAGTTTCCCTAGGAAAAGAGGGCGAGAAGAGGTGAAAGCCAGGATGAAAGTCGGAGACAATACATTCTAATCAAACTTGATAAATATGTAAATTAAAGCAGCGAAACAGTTGGCTTTGACAAATGACTTCTCCGTAATGGATTTTTCCACAGTGAAAGGCGAGAGTTCAGCCCGCCTGTTCATCACCAGAGGAGCCCTCTCCTGCTTTGGGGGCAATTCGGGCTGCAGGGTCAGGCACTGCCATGATAGAGGCAAAGCACAGACTTGCTTCTTCTTTAATAGATGCCATTCGTAGTGTGTCTGTGAACTGGACCCAGCCCCCAGCAGCCCTGTGTCTTCTACAAGGAGGCCTGGTAGAGAAGAGGAGAGCCAGACACCCCCAGACTCTGAAGTCTGAAAGGGACTTTGAAAAGGATCCCTTTTAAAAGGGATCAAAGCAACCAGCTATTGAACAATCCTTGCAGTGCTCCTAGCTCTGTGGGAAGGAATTGGGGTGTAACAATGCCTCTCCTCTCCTAGAGTTAGGGGGTGACAATTCCTTTCCCCTCCCAGAGTTAGGGGTGACAATTTCTTTCCCTTCCCAGAGTTAGGAGCTAACAAGTCCTCTCCTCTCCCAGAACCTGACAAAGCAGTACAAAGGGGCCATGCTCAGAAAACATCTTCTTAACTTGCTTTTGTAGTTCCAGGGGGACCCCTTCTCCCCAAGTTTGCTCTCAATCTTTTTTCTCATCTGCATGAGACATGTGTCAATCTTGCTAAAGGTCTAAACAGCATAAAACAAACATAGAATAGGAGCAGACTGCAGAGTCTCATCGAAGTACAGTCAACTGTCATTATAAGCCTCTAAGGTGGAGCTAGTGAAGGTGGTTGCCTAGGCAAAGATAACCAGAGTAACCAGAGTAACCACTGCTGCTCCTGGAATAGGACAGTCAGGAGAGAGGTGACTGGAAAACAGGTTTTCCTTTGTAACTCCGTAGGCCAGACTCTTCCTGCCTTCTGATCCAAGGCCCCCCACCCCAGTGAGAGTTGTTTTAGTATGTTTCTCTTCTCACAGATCAGTAGTCTGAACTTCAGTGTGCTGCCCAGGGTCACCTGGGCAAGCCAGCAAGAATCATAAGTAGAAGGTGAACACAGTCATTAGGAGGTAGGAGGCTCCCACACAGTATTTATGGGGTCCTAGGAGCCAATCCAAGCATGCCCCACCTGGTTTATATCGAGGATCCAAAGATGCAGGGTCACACCCAATGATGCTGGGATGGGGGACAATCAAGTAGAAGTGGGGTTCAAGCTCAGATTTGAGTGAGTGCTTTGCACTGGAGAAGGAATTTAGATAAGATACAAAGGAAATGGCCTTTAATCTCTCTGACCTAGGAAGTCAGTGTTTTGATGTCCGGACACCAGTCTTCCTTCTGACATCCCTGAGGGAAGCTCATTCCTCAGCCACATGTGTGCAAGGTTCTGGGCAGTGTGTTCATACATACCTATATGTGTCCACTTCTAACTTGTCCTTCTTTGCTTTTTCCAGTTCATATCCAAGTTATTAGAATTGAGGTGCAAACAGAAATTCACTTGGGATGTTGGCAGTCATAAAAAATCGCTATTAATACCATTTCCCAAAAAGAGAACCAATATGAGTGAATGTGCAAAGTACTCCAGGAAACTTTCCCTGGTAGGGCTGCAAGTGAGAGCCTGGCCCAGCGCCTAAGACCCAAAGACCCAGCTCCATCTTGCCGGATGCTGGAGGAATTTAGATTTGAAGAGTGTTCTCTCTTTCCTATTGAGATCTTCATTGACTTGTATAAAAATACCACTTTCAATCTCAAATCCCCACTGGCATCTTTATATAAGCACTGAAAATGCTACTGGGCTTTGGAGATTTCATTTAATGAAGGAAAAGTATTTCTATTAAAGAGTGTAATTTTTTTCCCTCTCTCAACAAAACATCTTCAGAGGAGCCAGAGAAACTGGATTGTTCTGAGCTCTGAGAAAAAATGGACCAAGTCTTGCCTTATCCACAAGGTATTAATTAGACTATGCAATGGCAAGGACCAATGTAGGTTAAAAGGGTCAATAAAAAGGAGAAGTAAGAACAACTATAGCAAATAAATTCATGTGTGTCCCCAAGACTTCATGATGTCCTTCCCATGGCATTTCACAGGGAGATGTTTCCAATGCCACTGAAATATTTCCTGTGCAGCCTGAATTCCTTCTCTTGTGCGCCTCCCAGGCCCCTTTCTAGTATAGAGAGCTCACTCTCATGCTTCCAATTCTCTGTGGCTTCCCTGCCATACCCTAGAAGATTAAGGGGCTGTTTACCCTGCCTATCCCCAGCTCTCCATCCACTCTCACCTTAACTCTTTTCTTCCCCCATCTGCTAACCATGTTGCCTCACACTGGGGTTCTCTGGAGTTCTCTGCCCTACCTAATGGATTCTGTGGCTTCTTGGCTCTTAGGTCTCTTTATTAAAAATAAAATAAAGTAAAGCCACAGTGGCAAGTGTTGTGCTATAATTGTCTTGTGAGTACAGCTGGAGGATCTCCAATCCCCATACTGATGGCATATGTACACTTAGTGGGGCAGTAAACACAATAGACTGGTATTGAGGGACCATGCTAGGAAGTAGAAAGGAACAAGGGATGACTAACTGAGGTGGTGGGTCAGCAAACTGTCCAAGGACACACAACTAATAAGCATTGAGCGCAGAGTTGATCGCAGTCCAATGATTAAAATATGTGTCTTTGCACACCCACTTACACTCACTCACCCATGCACAGAGAGGTTATAGAATACACAGACATGGTTGGACCTCAGCATAAATGTCTCTGATTTCTTTTTTTTTTTTTTTTTTTTTTTTTACCTCTGATTTCTTAATCTGGTTCTGGCACATGCTTGCCCCTAGTCTTGGGAAAGTTGCTTGACCTCTGGGCATCTCAAGCTCTTCATCTGTAAGCACTTACAATATCCCCATCTCATTGTGATGTTGCTACAACTAAATTAATTAAATCTCGGACAACAGCATTTGTTACATGGTAACCCCCAATTAGTATATGTAATTCTTGGTCAGTCCACAAATATTGTTTGAGCTGTCAGCCTGGTGAATCAAGGGTTCCTGCTCGATCTTTGATCCTCTCCCACTGTTAAAGCAACTGATTAATAGGAATTGTTGGGGGTGGAGGAGGAAAGCCTGTCATGTTCAACTCTTCCTGGCATTCATTTCCTTTGTCTGAAGCAGAGAAGAACATTTTATAAACATTTAAGGTTGTTTGATGCAAAGGGTTTGATAGCTTCATCTAAAAGTAAAACCTGGGGCCTGAGCAATAGCACAAGGAGAGGGCATTTGCCTTGCATGTGGCCTACCTGGGTTTGATCCCTGGTATCCCATATGGACCCCCAAGGCTGCCAGGAGTAATTTCTGAGCACAGCACCAGAGTGCTGCTGAATGTGGCCCAAAGCCCCAAAATAAATAAATAAACAAACAAACATAAAAATGTAAACCGATAAAAGTAAAACCACCTTTGGAAATGCCAGGTACTGCATTAAACTGACCCTTCCTTCACCCTCAGTGGATCCCTTTCACTATTCTTTTCTTCTCCATTTCCTTATTCCCCTTTTCCCCTCACTACCAACGAACCCACTCCTTCCCCATCTCTCAGGCCAATTGTGGTGGAAAGGGGGAAATGGGGAAGTTCTGGGTGAAGAGCAGAGGCCTGTGCTGTGATGTCTCCTTGGAACATTATTTGTTGTTGTTTTTTTTAAAGCTGAATGGGGTAATGTTTTGTTTTCCTAGTTGTGTCAAAATGTCCTCATATCAACACAGTTGTGTCAGACAGCTAGTTCATGTGGCTGAAACAAAAGAACTGTGTCAAAATGATATGAACTCTGCATGAAGCCAGCTGGCACTAGCAGTCCTAAATAAAGGCTTTAAAATATGCAACATCATGCACGGCTTAATCAGCCATCAACTGTACTTAACACCAAGAATCTCAGTCATCATTTCTTTTCATTCCAGTGGGATGGATTCTATCACAGGAGGGATCAGAGACGCAGCCTGATGTCACACAGTAGGTGACAGAGCAGAGCTGTCATAAATGAAGTTGATGGAGATCTAATACATTATCAGATTTTTATCATCAAGGCTCCAAAAGAAGAAGTGAGCTTACCGAGAACTCACTGTGAATTGCATTTTCACATGTTCTCAGTAACTTCTCTACCTGTGCATTAAATTCTAGACCACAAACAACATCACTGGTGGGTTCATGACCCACCCTCCACAGAGTGAAACTGAGATCACAGCAGGCGGCTAAAGCCTGAGGCAAGCTACTTGAAAACTGGATTGGCCAAGTTCTTGGCTTAAGAAGTCTTAGTGTCAGAGTAGGCAGTTTGTCAATATCCCATTAGTCAGGCAGGCCACCAGGGCTACAAGTCCTCTCAATGGACCTGGTCTGCAGGAGGGAATAGGGGCACCTCTGCAGAGTGGGGAGCAAGCAAAGAGCTATTTGCATCTATTTCCATAATTGATATTTCTGCGCCTGACTAAAGAAATAAACCCCTGTTAACCTGAGTTAGGAAAATTAGACATATACCTACTGTCTTAACAGCTTTGAGAATTAGAGTGAATGGAGTTGTTCTCAAATAAAATAGAAAAGCTTAATTAATAAGAACATATTTCCAGAGGGTATTTTTATAGATCAGTGTCCTAGGCTGCTAGGACAAAGCTTCTAGAATAAATCTGAACTCTAGACAAATTTTACCTTGGATGCTCGCTGATACAGTTTTGGGGTGGGGGGAACAGACTTGGGTCTGAGCTGGGACCAAGATATTGCTGAACCACAATTCCAGCAAACTAACTACATGAGTAGAGACACAAGTCATGCTGCTCTGTAATGGAAGCTTCTGGGACTGCTGGCTTCCAAGGTTTCACTCTTTCCTTTCGTAGGAGAGTGTACACACACAGACACACACACAGACACACACACACACACAGACACACACACACACACAGACACACACACACAGACACACAGACACACAGACACACAGACACACACACACACACACACACACACACACACACACACACACATACTCCACGCACTCATCCACATCTTCACCCCCATACCCTCTTGCTGCCATTGTGGGACTCTAGGGGGCGCTCTGCTGTGACTGGGAAAGGAAGCCCAGTCTTCTACTTTAAAGCTTTACAGTACATAACTCCCAGACAGTTGTCCAGACTTCTCAGGCAGGACTACCAGGTTTGCTTCTCAGGGGGACTATGGTGACAACAACTTGGTGGGGAACAGCGACTTATCTTACCTTCTTCCTTCTCCACTCCCAGTGTCTTCCACACTCTCCCTTCAAAGCCCTCCTTCTTATTGCCATGTGGAACTGTTCCAGACAGTTATTTTCATTTTCAGTTCTAGAAATCATCAATATTTTAAAACTGCCAGCTCCATGGTTTATTAACACACTTCCATGTCTTACCTGTGACTGTTCAAGGGAAATTTTCTATTTGAGTGATCTTGGAACATGGGATAATCCCCCATCTTTTCAGCCCATTCTGCTCTCAAGCCCCCAGAGATCCAGTGTGGTGAAACAGACAGGGCTGAGAGCAGACAGTGGGAATGATTATGAATGTTGTGTTGACAGAGGGGATCCCTAGCACTCTCTGGGTGGTCACATCAGGCTGCTCAGAGCTGGAACCTCTGATTTCTGAGATGTTCTTAGTGTCCTTTTGATTCTTTTTTTAGTCATCACATCAAGAAGTTGAAGATCGGGGCTGGAGAGATAGCTTGGAGGTAAGGCGTTTGCCTTTCATGCAGGAGGTCATTGGTTCAAATCCCGGCATCCCATATGGTCCCCCGTGCCTGCCAGGAGCAATTTCTGAGCCTGGAGCCAGGAATAATCCCTGAGCACTGCCGGGAGTGACCCAAAAACCATACACACACTAAAAGAAGAAGAAGAAGAAGAAGAAGAAGAAGAAGAAGAAGAAGAAGAAGAAGAAGAAGAAGAAGAAGAAGAAGAAGAAGAGGAAGAAGAAGAAGAGGAAGAAGAAGAAGAAGGAGGAGGAGGAGGAGGAGGAGGAGGAAGAGGAGGAGGAGGAGGAAGAGGAGGAGGAAGAGGAGGAAGAAGAAGAAGAAGAAGAAGAAGAAGAAGAAGAAGAAGAAGAAGAAGAAGAAGAAGAAGAAGAAGAAGAAGAAGAAGAAAAGAAATTGAAGGTCTTTGAATGGGAAAGGTCCAGGCTCAAATCCCAGTGGTAACATGACTACCTGAGTGGCATTCATTGAAATAAATATTCCTCAACCATGTCAGGGAGTCAGAGAGAAGGCACAAACCTTCATGAGCCTCCAGAGTTACCAAAACTGATGTAGGGTATGGACCTTACTCAGCTCCCCTATCCCTTAAACTCACTTCTGCATGCACCAGTATGCTGATGCCTTTGACCTAGAGGTGACTTTCTGACACTAATTTTCATGGAGCAGAAAGACTCAATTGCTGGCTCCAGGTTATCTTGCTGAGTAGCTTGTGAGCTAGGATTTGATCCCCTGATGCCAGCAGAGTGTGAGGATGGAAGTGGGGCACCTTCTTGTTCAAGAGCTGTTCCACGATGTGGGTGCTCAGAAATGCAACTCAAGTGTGACTTTTACATCAAGCCCAAACCATTGATCTCTCCTATATTAAGCACCCCTGCCACTACATCTCTCCATCCAGACACCCATGTGAGTTCCTACATAATGTTTCCCTGCTCCATGGTCTCCCTCCTGACTGCCTTCCTCAACCTCAGCATGCCATTGTAGCTCCTCCTTGAGGCTCTCTCCCAGCCACCATCATGGCCCTCGGCACAAGATAAGCTTATAGTCAGTGTTTGCTAAGTGGGTTGAGAGAAAACAATACTAACCACCCTGATTCCCAGAAGAAAATGTTTGCCAATGATCTTTAGCCTGGACACATCAATATAAAAATGACACAGCTATAATTTGCTTTCAGTTTCAAACAGGGAAGGTGAACTTTGACTCTGTCAAAAAAATGAGAACAAATTAAACTGAAACACAAAGTCATTTCCTTGGTTCCAGGGCTCTAGATTTCTAATTAATGTGCAGCACAGTTCCTAGGGCTTTGAGGGCCTCGGTGAGATGGCCTGTTACCTAGCAAATGCATCAACAGCTAAGAACAGAGTTTTATGCTCAGTTGTTTTCCTTATTGGAATATATTGTTTCTTACACATGAGAACAATCCCAGCTATTAGAAAGATATAAATTCTAGAAGCTGACCTTGTATAAAAAAAAACACATACACAATAGAGATCAGGGCTATAGTACTATAGGTAGGGCATTTATCTTGCACATTGCTGACCTGAATTTGATCTCTGGAACCTTATATGGTCTCCTGGGCTCTGCCAGGAATGATGCCTGAGCACCGAACCAGGAGTATGCTCTGAGCACCACTGAGTGTGGACCTCCCCCACAAAGAAATACAGAACAGCCCCACAGTACATTTGTCCCTGGAACCCATCCCCCCAACCACATTCTAGAAGTGTAGCAACTTGACTCCAAGACAGAAATAACAGAAGAATTCCAGGTGATGGAACAATGGAAACAGAGTTTGCTCCTACCCTTCCCAAACTATGAGTGGTGACAACATGGCACAATGTAACAGTGAGTCTTGGCAAGGAAGCAGGAGGCTCTAACAGCCAGTCATGGTTCTGCCATATTGATGTAGGAACCAATGACAAGTGATAGGGACCTCATTCGAGTAGCAAGAGGCAATCAACACAAGTCATGGTAGGAAAGAAAATTAACTTTGAGCTCTGCAAGAAGGCAACATGACAGATAATTCTCTGATAGTGGCCAGACTAGGGGGGTGGGTGAGATAAGAAGTGGAAGCACTGGCGCAAGTGATAAGCCATTTGCCTTGACTGTGCTAGCCTAAAACGGACCGTGGTTCGATCCCCTGGTGTCCCATATGGTCCTTCAAGCCAGGAACAATTTCTGAGCACATAGCCAGGAGTAACCCCTGAGCGTCACCAGGTGTGGCCCAAATACCACCAGAAAGGAGGGGATGTTTATGAATTGAATTGGCCAACAACTGCCCAAATTTATACACTGAAGTCTTGACTCCAAGTACCCTAAATGTGACGATTATAAGAGGATCTTTAAGGAACTATTAGAATGAGGTGAAGTCTCAGGAGTGAGACACCCCCAGAGCCCATGACTGCTATTCTCATAGGCAAGTGCCTAGAGAAAACTGCATGGAGGTTGAGAGAACTCTGCTGTGTCAAGGAGAAAAGGCCCTGGGAGATGTCACTGCCAACACCCACATCTTTTGCTTGAAACTCTAGAGATTCCTTTGGTAGAAGTCTGACTCAGATATAAATGGTCATTGAGCAGATGGACACAGAGAGCACAGGCTATGCGCTGGCTCTTCTGGCTCTTTGACGCAAATCTGGGAGAGTCTCCTTGGCTTTTCCATCTGGGAAAGGAATACAGTAGGTCGGGCTCACAGCATGTTGGCACAGATGGTCAACACAGCTGATCTCAGAGGGGATAGTACAAACCTGGCACGCTGCACATACACTGTGGATTTAGGGTGTTATATCGTCCTTTCCTCTTCAGCTATTCAAGGTTGGGTCAGTCCTGTATCCCTGAGAATCTTTGTTTGATCCCAGAGGAATGAAGACCACAGCCTTGGTCAACTTACTCAGTAAAGCTGTTGTAACCCCAGCCTGGTATCATATGGCAGAGTTGGAGAAGGTTTAAAGCACATCACAGATAGAGTCACAGGGTCTAGCATAGCAAGCTTATAGCTTCTGCCCCCGAACTCTGGGGATGCCTTTAAATGGGCATCTAAACAATAGAAAAGCATTAAGTACCACTAGTGGATTTAGACTCATAGGCTCTTGGGTGTACCTTCCTGCTCATTTTTGTGATAGAGTGGGCACATCAGCTTCAGAATTCTGTGTTCTTAGACTGGGGACAGCTATGATGAAAGATGTTAATGAAAGGCTCGGATGCTTCCAAGGACTTAGTTAACTCAAGAAATCTCTCCTGGTACCCATGGAAGTAAGCAAAATTAGTCTCACAGAACTTGCTCCAGTTTCTGGGAGACATCTGTCTTCTTTCCCACAAGAATCATATTTCGAATCAGACAGGAAATTCTTCCGAAAATCAGAATCTAGTTCAGGTCCCCCTCAACCTTCACCTGGAGTTGCCAACATCCTCAAAGCCCCTCCTTCTGCCATTCCACACCCACAGGCCTATCAAAATCTATTCAATCAAACAAGATCAAGTTTCCTCCTCACATTCCCCATTTGACTCAGAATCAGCATATGGATCAACATCTTAGAAGAGATCAAAAGACTCAAATTTTCCTTCCAGCAGCACTATAGGCAGAAATACAAGAGTAGGGTACAAGGTGGACTTCATGGAGAGCTATAGTTAGGAGCTGGATCTGCTTCTTATTCTAGGTACCTGGCTCCATTAGCAAGAAAAAACATTAAGCTGTCAGGACTTGAGCCACTGATCTGCAGGTGAGGTCGAAGCTTACTGATGAACCACGGAGCATTAGCTCTAATTATGTACCCAGCACTAGTTGATTTACCAAACCCACACTGGCTGTAATTACTTTCCACTCTGTTACATGGGGGGAATGAATGAGGACAAACCCATCCTAGTTTTGAAGCAGCACTTTGATAAGTGAAGAAGAAAGTCCTCGTGATGGTCCTGGGACATTTTACAATGGCCTAGAAAATGTACCAGAAAAAAAATCACTTCTCTGGTTCTGTGGGTTCTCAGTCTGACTATGTGGACAGTTCTGAAGACCTGCTCTGCTCTTGGGAAAGGATTATGAAAACATTAGAGAATGTTCCCTTGTCTTCCAAGCAGCCACTGGACCTATAAGGTTTGGGCCCTGCCTGTGGCTCACCACAAAGGGCTCTTGGGCTTTTCTGAATGCCTATGGGATGAACTCTTCTTCTTGGATCATGTAGGTCAGGGAGCAGACAGTGGCCAAGGAAAAGCCTGCCAAAAAGCTGCTGCTAGTAATTAGTTTAAAGAAGGAAGAGGGGCCGGAGAGATAGCATGGAGGTAAAGCATTTACCTTGCATGCAGAAGGACAGTGGTTCTAATTCCAGCATCTCATATGATCCCCTGAGCCTGCCAGGAGCTATTTCTGAGCATAAAGCCAGGAGTAACCCCTGAGCGCCTCCAGGTGTGACCCAAAAACAAAACAAAAAAGGAAGCATAGGGGTAGGAAGGAAGGCAGAGACAAGAACAGAACACACCAGTGCTCAGATAACACCCAGAGTCCAACTCTAGCTGCAAGCTGAGTTCCAAATCCCAGGCTCCACTAACACCATGGCTGACATTTGATTCATACTCCTTATGGCTTGTGATATAAGTGACAGATTATAATATGAGGATCCACTAGAATTTGGGGAAAAGTGGGTTCTTTGGTCATCCATAGATCAGCCAGAAGTTACTAATTTAATTCAATTACCCATTATGCCTAATGTGAAAAATAATGGCCATCAAATGCTATAGTTAATCCAAGAATACAGGATTATTTCTTTATATAAAAATGTTCATCAGAAGAAAAAAGCCAAGAATTTACTGATAAAAATAAGGTCAAGAGTGTGTAAGAAAAACAAGTGAAATAGTACAGGGTTAAGACATGTGGCTTTCTTGAGGCTGACCCAGGTTTGGTCACTGGATTGGTACTCAGTACCTCATAGTCCCCTGTCCCAAGCATTGCCAGGGGGAAGCCCTGGAGCCCCCTGGGCTTGGCTGTAGAGAATCTCAGGGACGGAGCAGTTCTGCTTTCCTGAGCCCTTGCACTGAACTATAGGTTACCAGAGAATCATGAGAGAGAAGCTAAATCTCCAGAGGTTGGAGAACACCCCTGCCACACACACACCCTACAAAGAAAAAAGGGAAGCTGCCTCTCCTCTTATACTATAGAAAATCTAAGTGAGGCCAAATCAACCTAGGTTCCCTTCAGAAAATTCTCCATACACACATACATTACAGCAGAAAGCATAGGGAACTGGACCTGCTATGAACCCGTCTTTGCCCTAACATCTGTGAACATGAATGCATGGATTCTGGATTTGTAGGTGAATTCATGAGTGGATGAAGATGGCTCTGAGAGCCTCAGGCTGGGGCAGAGACTGTGATGCATTTCTTGTCTAAAGGGGGAGCCCTGCTGGTGATTGCTAGGAGTTGCCATGTATAAATTAGACCTTTCATGAAATTTTTCAAAGAGGCTGGGATCTTGTTTTTGTTGTTGTTGTTGTTTGTTTATGTAACCGCTCAGGGGTTACATCTGGCTCTATGCTCAGAAATCGCCCCTGGCAGGCACAGGGGACCATATGGGATGCCGGGATTTGAACCACCATCCTTCTGCATGAAAGGCAAATGCCTTACCTTCATGCTATCTCTCCGGCCCTGTTTGTTTATTTTTTATAAGACATCTTTTCTAAGTACTAGAGACTTACGTAAAAGGAATAACGTCCCTGGGCATGGCACATTTCTATTATAAGCTGGGAGGACGGAAAGCCTCCAGAAATGTCCTCAATATCTTATGGATTCTAATTTACTCTGGGTCTCAGAGTCTTCTTTATTGCAATGAGAGCAGAGCTCTTAACCCCTGCTTGCCTGCCATGTTTCAGAAGTCTCTGGCTCTAATCACTTTCAACTCACAGACCCTCGATTGTGCCCAGACCATAAGGATTCTAGTCCAGGCAGTAATCTGAAGTCATGCACTGTGACCAGGTACAGCCCTTATGGCTCCTTGCTTGCTTGACCTTAATAAAGATAGAGCCCCCCTCCTCATTTTCAATAGGCCCACTTCCCTGCTCAGTTTTGCCCAAGGCCACCCTGAGCCACCTGGAATAGAAAGTAAAGACCTTTCTCATTGTGGCCAAGTTCAACCTTTTAGACTTCTTGCAGGCCTGTGAGGTGGTACATGGATGAGATTCAGTTTTCAGGCCAGCAGCAGGCAGTACTGAGGCACAATGGGGAGCAGGCAGTTGATGCTTGAGGAGGACTAACACTGAAGAATCAATGGAATGTATCTTCTAGAAGGCTGCTGAAAGAGGGACAGAAGTGAGACAGACAGATGTTCCAGCAGAGACAAACACAGTCAGCAGGAGTCAAGGTAAAGTAGCAAAGGGATGAAGAGAATTTGAGAGACACACAGGGATTGTTTGAAGGGGAAGATAGGGGGAAAGAGAAAAAGCCAATTCTAGATACTGCCAGGCCATGGGCTTCCATGCCAAACATGAAGAAGTATTAGGAAATGTCAGAGTTGAGTTGGAACTTCCTCCTGGTACTATACAATTCCATTCCACAAGCCACAGTTGACTGGACTCTGTTATAGTTTTCAGCTTCTTTTTTCATCTGAGGACCAACATCTGTTCTGCATACCAGCCCATGTGCCAGCATTTATAACCAAAACACTAGGCCAATGGCTTCAAAACCTTTTATACCTGTAAACCAGCACTACTATGTGGACCAGTGGTTGTAAACTACTGGCATAGACCATTTTACTCTCTATTGCCATTTTCACATCATCTCTGTGAAACAGCTAGAGCAGAATGTAGCTCTCTAAGAACACGTCCTGCTGCTCCTTTCATAGTAACAGCCCTGCCTAGAAGCCAGACAGAGCTGACTTCTTCCCTGAGTCTATGTTCACCTCTGTCTCCAGCTAGACTTGTGTTTCCTTATGTCTCTAATTGGCTTAATCCTCCCAACTTCCCTGGATATGCCTTTTGTATTTGAGAAGCTTTCTCCAATCCTTTTCTCCTGAGTTCATACCAGCATCTCTCGCTTGTGACTTTCTATACAGAGGTCTATTGTGAATCAAATTGTTTCTAAGGTGTTTCCCCATCAGGCTGTTTCCTACTTCCATGGAAAGTCTAAGGGAAGAAGAAAGATGGTATGAGGGACTGGGATGAGATGATAAAAAAAAAAAAACCCATACCCAAGTCCTAATGCTTCTGCAGTCAGGGCAAAACACAAAAACAACCTATTCTAGAAAGTCTGAAACCACTTAGTCGGGGGCCAGGTTAGTCATGAGCAGTAAGAGATTCCAGCACTAGGGCTGGGGGTGGCATGCATGCTGTGAGTGCTGGAAATCAGCCATCTCAGCCTCCCACTGGGGCTTGCAGGTAGCAGCGCTCACTCTCTTGCTCACTCTGGGAGCCAGAAAGGCTTTGCAGGGCTGTCTGGCGAGTCACCCACACAGAGAGGAGAGTTTAAACTGGAGGAGTCTGGGAGAGGGCGTGGGCTGGCTAACCCCCTCCTATGGACCCACCAGGGGGTCAACAACTGTTTACAAACACTGCTGCTCCCTTCTCAGGCAGAACTAGCTGTCCCTATGTGGACCACTGTCTGCTGCAGGTCAGAATTGCCAGCTTGTCTGTGGTAGAGACACCACCTGCTTTCTCATAAAGTGAATCAGACAGATGAATGCAGTATGTTACAGTGCCTGGAATGCTGTATCATAGCCCTTTTGTATTTCTTCCTCTGCCTTCCTGCCCCCTTATCCAGAAAAACAGGGTAGGAGGGAAGAAATGTAAGTGGTTTAGATGAACAGTATGTTGTAGCCCAGGAATGGCTGAGGCTACAACTGGGTACCTAGAACTATAGCTTTGTGTGTGGGTCACCACATTTGCTTATCCTCTGTTGAATGAGAGCCCCCCCATCACTTGCCAGGTCACTGATCTACTAAAGGACACTCTAAGATTCACCCCAAGCACATATGGGCTGTGCTGTGACAACAGGGCTCACTTGCACTTCTCTGCACTCTTCTCTTAAATTCATGAATGCCAAAGCTAGTCCTGTTTGTGATTAATCTGCCTGCAGGTCACTTTTGAAACCCAGGAGAGGGCAGAGTATCAATGAAGTGTTGGAAAAAAGGAATGCACTGAGAACTATTTCCATAAGAAAGATATTTATCCACTACTCTTGTCTTCAGAGGTAACTGCACTAGATTGCCCAGATCTCTCAACCCAGTGACCCAATCAGGAAGTCTTCCCTGCCCTCTCCAGACTGCAGTCAGGCTCCCGCAGCCCCTGAACTGCCTCTTGGAGCCTGTTTCCGCATCTTCCCAGAAGGTGGCGCTCTACTCGACTTGCTTTTGCGCTCAGGCAGCTCTGTACCTTGAGAACTGGCCTAGAAGAATAAGCCTAATGAAATCATTTGTGTCCCTTTGTGGATCTGCTGTAGGCTCCACAGCACAAAAACAATCCCCATTTCCAAGTTTTCCCAGAGAAAACTGAAAGGGCTGAAGCTTCTCCCTGGACTTCCACGCTTTCTGCCCTAAGGGAAAGTGAAAGGCAGCTTGCTGAACAGAACTACACTACGTTCCCGGGATAGCTGTCTTCCTTTCCTGCTTGCTCACCTGTCCAACTCTGACCTCCTCCAGGCCCCTGAACCCAATTCTTCTTGTGATCTGCCCTTGTCCCTGACCTGCTTTTCTCCCCAGTCTTCACTCCCATTCAGCAACAAGAAAGCAGAGCTTGTGGTTGGGGTGTGGGAGCTCACAGCTTTATGGCTTTGCAGATCCTGAGGATTTACTGTGGGCCCTTCATCTTCCTAGCCCTGGCCCTGGGTATATCTAGCCTTTAAGGAACCCTAAAACAACAAGGTGAATCATTGGTCAGAAAGAGCACACACAAGGGTAGGGTGGGGGCTTCTAGAGAGAATAGGAGTGTCCACATATGAAGGGCTATTGCGGAAGATAAAGAAACACTGAGGATTTTTGTTTGTTTGTTTGTTGTTTTGGTTTTTGGTTTCTGGGTCACACCTGGCAGCTTTCAGGGGTTACTCCTGGTTCTACGCTCAGAAATTGCTCCTGGCAGGCTCGGGGGATCATATGGGATGCCGGGACTTGAACCACCATCATTCTGCATGCAAGGCCAACGTCCCACCTCCATGCTATCTCTCTGGCCCTGAGGGTTTTTTTTTTTATCATTTGTGTTTGGCTTTTGTGGGCTGAGTGTGTGTGTGTGTGTGTGTGTGTGTGTGTGTGTGTGTGTGTGTGTTTATAACACTGGTGGCCACCAAGACTACATCCATTTGTGATCTGAAGACAGTGTGGTGCCAGGGATGGAATCTGGGCTCTGTGCAGGCCTGTCCACTGAACTGTTTCCCTAATTCCCAATTTGTTTAAATCCTTCAGAAATATAGTCTGAAATTTGTTTCATGTACAAATTAATTTTTTTAGGGTTTCTGTGTCACAGTCAGTGGTATTTGGGGGGCTACTCTGGCTCTGTGCTCTGTTTGGGTACCCATATATGGTGCTGGGAAATGAACCAGGCCAGCCACATGCAAGGAAGTTCCTTGTAATATCTCTCAGGCCCACCATTTTTTTTGAAGGGTGGTAATTTAACTTCTTAAATGTTTCTTTTCTTAATAGTAAAGTGGAGTCTCACTCATACCTTCCCCCACAAATTGCTGAGAGGAGTAGAGACCATCTGAGCAAATCTAATTGGCTCAGGGCATGACATGTGGGTTTACAGGTGGCTGGGGACCTAACCCCAGGGCCCCTCATGCTTCTGGGAGGGCCCCTTATGCTCCTTAAGAAAGTAGAAAAGGACACCTGGTTCTTTTGGGGGGCTCTGCTTTTGCAGAAACTTTGTCCAGTCACTTATTTATATACTTGATATCCACCAGCTTCCTCTGTTGCCAGTGTCTGGCAGGTCCAGGAGAGGAGAAAATGCTGCTAAGGCAGACCCCTAGGACTCCTCAGAAGTTGACCTCCTGGGGAGCAATCTCCACTCTCTACAGGGAAAGGTCCCCACTGTAGCTTGCCTGGAGTGCTTTCATCATCAGCCTTCCATCTGCCTCTCCCTTACTCTCTTTTAAGCCAGGCTCATTTCTCACAGGTTTATGCTCACTTCCCTCCTGCCACTCATGATCCACCTATTTTCTGTTCCAAAATCTTACCAAAGAAAGAGCTCACCGAAGTTTCAGCAGCACAAAAATGCTATTATTCTCAAGCTCTGTGCTGGGCCCCTTAGAGGACACTGCACTGAAAGCACTTCCTGGATTCTTTATTTCTAGGTCCCAGCCCAGACCTCCCAGCAGCCAGGGGTGAGCTTGGCTTGCCCCATTCCCAGAGATGCATGACGCCCAGAACCTTCCTGTTCGGTCCTGCAGCTGGAAAGTGATGCCCAATTCGGCCTAATCACCTTTTTAACAAATGGCACAGTGACAAGCTGGGTGGGAGGGGGATGGGATGCACAAACTGGTGTTTTCAATTTAGAGGCCATGCATTATTTACACTGCCATTATTCCCCTCAATTTGACTGCACGCTTTAGCCCTAATTTCAGTATAATCAAAGCCAATGAATATTTAATCAGGATTGCTTCCAGAAATTGAGTAATGCCATTAACATAATGGCCTCAGGATTTCAAAGCTGCTTTCCTTCAAATGCTTCTGACTTACACCTTTCCCCAGTGTTTCCCTTTAACCAGCCTTATTTCAGCATCCAAAGGCCTTTGGACCCAGCAGATGGGGCAACTAGGGTTTTGTGGGGCATCAGAAAAGGGGGCATTGGGGAAGATTTGAGAGCTGGCCCCAGTGAGGGTAGCCAGTCATTCTCTGCAGCTGAAGCCCCCTTTTATGGAACACTATTATACAATACCTTATTTTATAAAAACACCAAGTTTTAAGTCCCTAGAGGTTTCAGAAACAGGCTTTTACTGTGTAGATTCTAAATCTAGGGATTGTCATACAAACAGATGGTGTGTATGTAAGGGAATGGTCTGGCCATAGCCAGAACCTGAGTTTTCCCTCCCTCCTTCCCTCCCTCCCTCCCTCCCTCCTTCCCTCCTTCTCTCCCTCCCTCCCTCCCTCCTTCCCTCCTTCTCTCCCTCCCTCCCTCCTTCCCTCCCTCCCTCCTACCTTTTCTCCCTCTCTCCTTCCCTCCTTCCAATCCTTCCTTCTTCTCTCTCTCCCTCTTTCCCTTTCCCTCTCTCCCTCCCTCCTACCCTCCCTCCCTCCTTTCCTCCTTCCGTCCCTCCCTCCCTCCTTCCCTTCTTCCTTCCTTCCTTCCTTCCTTCCTTCCTTCCTTCCTTCCTTCCTTCCTTCCTTCCTTCCTTCCTTCCTCCCTCCTTCCTTCCTTTCTTCCCTCCCTCCCTCCCTCCCTCCCCACATCCAGTGGTGCTCAGAGGCTACTCCCAATTCTGTGCTTCTGGGTGGCTTCTGGCAGTGCTCAGTAACCCTGTGGTACCTCCTACAGGCAGAGCATGTGCTTAGTCTCTGAGTGTCCTTCTGGCCCTGAGTAAGGGGCCTTCTCTTTGGCTGTGGAAACCTGCCTCCTGCCTGGCAGGTTGCCCACTGTGGTTCTCTGATGCTTTACATAACAGACTGCTCCTCTGCCCCAGGACAACTGAGCAAATATTAGGAAATAATTTTTGTTTGTTACAATATTTTGTTTTATTGTTGTAGTCAAGATTATATGTTTATAATAAATAGTGTTAACATTTCTGGTTAAAAAAATGCTTTTCATCTCTTTCTGGACATCTCATCTATCATGGAGCCAGGGGCCTGGGAAGGCTCTATGGGAAACACAGTACTGAAAATGATCCCACAAGTTCCCTCCATGCACCATCGGCTTTTCCTTTTGATGGTTCTCCATTCACCTTCTGTACTATCAGATAGCTAATCCCAAGGTCACCCTTTCTGGTAGCTCTCAGATTAAGAGGAGTCCAGGGGGTTTCATGTTTATAAAGTCAACTTGGGGCTCTTTTAGGACCTTCTGGTAACTCATTGGATAGCATAGGAAACAGGCAAGATTACAGCAGGATAGTTAAAGAACAGGCAGGGCTTAGTATCTGACTGAAAAGACAATATAAACAAGGGCCAGGAGGACTGGCTCATCGTAGGAAACTTTCCACATAAAGGGCATGTGGAGGATAGTGAAGGGACTATTATGATTGTGATAATTGGAAATGATCACTCTGGACAAGAACTAGATACTGAAAGGAGGTAAAGTGATATGCATGATACCCTTTCAGTAACAGTATCACAAACCATAGTCCTAAAAAGAAAATAAAGGAATAAAACTGACTCCCTATAGAGGCAGGTTGTAGGGAGAAGGGGTGGGAAGGAAACCAGAGACATTGGTGGTAGGAAATATGCACTAATGGGTGTTAGAACATTGTATGACTGGAACTCAATCATGAACAACTTTGTGAGTATGCATCTCAATTCAATTTAATTTTTTTCAAGTATCTGGCTAGGGATAGAAAGTCCTTGCCATGAAAGACCCTGAGGTGGCCAAGAAGGAAGAGATATTATGGATCCACCAAGTTCTTGTCTCCTGAGAAGACAAGATCAGGCCTGGGGATATGGGATTGTTTCAGGGGCCTTTGCTCAGGATCTGGAAGAACTGGCATCTTTGGGGTGAGACGGTGAAACTCACTCAGGATGTGCATCCAGATGAGAGGAATGAGTTAACTATTGGCTTGCATGGTTGTGAAGAACCCAGGGTACCTCCAGGAGTCCCTGCCTTCCCTGAACTTGAGGCTTACTTTATTTCTGTGAACCCCTGTAGGCTCTTCATTGTGTGAGCACTTCTCTCTGACAGTCTTCACTGCTGCCTCCCCCACCTGATTGGTACCTTGAGGTCTGGTCATAGGCTGCTATTACCCACAGCCCTATAATAATGGGTCATTATTATAATGGGTCACTGTAGGTACCACAACCAGGTGTTCTTCACTAGCAGATGTCCTCCAGTTGAGACCTCCCCCTGCAGGGTCCATCTTCAGTGGCACTAGAGTCCACTTTGTGAGTAAAGGACATGCCTTGTGCTGCCACCTGGTGGTATCTTCCAGCATGGCGTCCTCCCAATCCCCCAAGTTCTTCCTACCAACCATATAGCTTGTTTATGGAACCCAACCATCTTTGCGCTTTACTCACTGTTTCCCTTCATCTTGAAAACAGCCCAGGAAGGGAAACATCCTCACCCTGATTTTAGACATGTGGAAACTGAGTCTCAGAGATGTTTGATAGTTCTATTGCAAGCTGGAAAGAAAGGTTCCTTGTTTTTTAGTCCAGATCTCCCACTGCTCTAAAAACTAATCCACAGTGGGAAAATCTCTAATTAAGGTCCTGACCAGATAGAAGGAAAGGGGCAGTTGGTAGTTTCTAGCAGTTTCTATGCTGTCCCTGAAATTGCACCATATAATCCTTCATTCCACCAGCCTGAAGGTAAAGAAAGAAAAATAGACACCTTTCAGGAGCTACATTAAAGTCACTTAAGAGGATGGTTGATGTCCAGGACCTGGGTTCATGTGAGGAACTAAAAAACTCCTGTTCTGTGGAAAGGATTAAAGAAAAAAGGAGAAATGAAAGAGAGAAAAATATAAAAGGCAAGAGAGGGCCAGAGTAAAAGCACAGCAGGAAAGATGTTTGCCTTGCATGCAGCCGACCTGGGTTTGATTGCCAGCATCCTATGTGGCCCCTCAAGCACCACCAGGAGTAATTCCTTAGCACAGAGTCAGGAGCAACCCCTGGATGAAGAAAAAGAGGGAAGAAGAGGAGAAAGAGGAGAAGGAGGAGGAAGACGAGGAGGAAGAGGGGGAAGAGGAAGAGGGGGTGGGAGAAAAATAAAAGGAGGAGGAGGAAGAGGAGGAGGTGGTGGAGGAAGAGGAGGTGGAGGAGAAGGAGAAGGAGGAGGCTGAAGAAGAGGAGCAGGAAGAAGAGGAGGAGGAAGAAGAGGAGAAGGAGGAAGAACAGAGAAAGAGGAGAGGGGAGAGAAGAGAGAGAAAGTGGTTAGAGATTTATTAATTTTAGCATCTCAGTTCCCAAAGCCTGACCCAGGCTACATCTACCCTCAGCCTGACCCCAGACCAAGCTCTGAGTGCATGTCATGAGGATTCCTGTCACAGAGACCAATGGCTGGACATGATGCTAGAAGAGCCCATGTACTCCCCTCACTGTGCCACAGGAGAGTATTCAACAACCTAGGAGCTCAGTCCCTGATTTAGGGGTGGCCTCATCTGGGTTTTGAAACCCAGAATAGCTATTATGCTTGGAACAACTCTAGAGTAGATTATTGGGACTGATGGAACCTTGAGAAGCAGCAAAACTGCCAGAGATGACAGAGACTGAGAGTGAACAACAAGAGGTTGAGTCTGTGATTAGAGAGGCCAGTGGGGTGCAGTGGAGGAGAAGCCTGGTATGTCAGCACCTTCATAAATGCCCTCAAGTGACCCTGTCATTTTCACTAGAAAGAAAAGAAAGCTTCGAAGATCACCTACACACCTCGCAGAGAACAGACAGGGACAAGGACCTTTGCTCACCATCCTAAGTCCCTGTCAATGGGCATTTCCAGGGCCAGACTCCATTCCTCACACCACAGTCCCATCTGCACATGAGCAGATGTATTCTGAGATTGCTTCTCTTTGTTTCAAAGATGGGAAAAATGAGGTCCAAAGAAAGACATTATTCTTTGCTGAAGAAGAGGAATAAAGTCAAAGCAGCGCTAGAGTCCAGAAGAGTCAGATGCCTTTAAGTCCCACCTTCAACATGGGCAGCACCAAGCCAGGTTGAGTACATCATCTCATGTAATGTTAAGTCGTTTCATCCTCTGGTGTCTTAATACATGTGCAAATCCTGTCTGTCACTGTAGCTGGTGCTGCTTGCTATCATGTTCTTAGTCCATCTGCCCACCTGCTATTTCATTGCCAGCATCAGATCCTCTAGTCCTGTGGTTCACTCTTATCCACGTGTACAGCAGGCAAAGACAGCACAGATGAGCTGTCACTCCTCCTCACCCCTTCAACCACCTCAGTCAAAAATATCTAAGAAATCACCCCAACTCCCTGGTCTCTGGCTGGGGATGATTATAGGGTCTAAATGCAATACTCAACAGAGCTATGCCCTAGTTAGCCTTAGAAGTCACTTTTTCTTGGTTGGTTTCCTTCCCTCTTATGCCTGATTTTCCATTCCTTCCTCATATTTCCTCACTTTATGTAAAATTCCTG
The DNA here is from genome assembly GCF_024139225.1 of Suncus etruscus. Taxonomy (NCBI): domain Eukaryota; kingdom Metazoa; phylum Chordata; class Mammalia; order Eulipotyphla; family Soricidae; genus Suncus; species Suncus etruscus. Next base: position 29,120,241 of record NC_064853.1, on the reverse strand, counting down.
TACTCTCAGACTCTACTTCTGGCCTGACTCTCCTTTTCTACTAATTTCCTGGTGCTCTCCCTTCCTCTTGAATTCACCAAGAAGCTGCCTGGCATAGTCTCAGGCAGAAGGTACTAGAAATTTCTGTGTGCTGATAAGAGAGCTTCCATTCTGGCACAGGATCTTGCCTCAGGGTTGTCACTGTAGCTGGAGTAAGTCAGCCAGTACATCCAGCCACAGTGGTGCTTGCATTAGGACACACCTTGCAGTGCTGCCTTCTTGGCCAGGGAGTGGGGAGAGGGTACTCAGAAGGCAAAATACACAGCATTTTCAAGAAGCTCAAGGATTTGTTCTGAAAACAAACTAGGAAGGCTGTTATATGTACCTGTCTGCAGAGGCTCTAAGTCAAAGTTTAGGAGCAGCAATCTCAGAATACAGAAGAGAATAGTAAAGCCAAGTTCCTCTCTTGGGAATTGCAGAGGTGGCCCTGTTGAGGATAATAAACTGGACCTAGTCCTGCCACCATCCTGATTGTATGTTCTTGTAGAGAACTTATAACTGGATAACTCATAACTCGGGGAGAAAGTTGAAATATCAGGTAGAAGATACAAGTCTGTGGTGGGTCTGTAAATGGAGACATTGCCTTTAAGTCCCTGTCCCTCCATCGTTTCTCCCTCCTCCCTACCCTAAATGGTCCAATGCTGGTAAAAGAGTGGGGACATAAGTTTGAATTGGCATCAGGCCTTCTAGTTGAGGTGCAATTTTCTTAGGAAGGTTTGTACCATCTGCTTTTCCCCACTTTCCCTGGACAGAAGGGGTTGGAGGGAGCTTCTGACCCATGTCTCCATTTTATACAGGTCGCACCTGTTGTCTTTCCTTTCTTTAACAGCCAATCTCAGGAAGCTTATCTCTCAGAAACCTTTGTGGGACCCTTCAGACTTCTCTTCCTTATTTTATCACACGAGACCTGGGAAAAGCCAGTGTGAGGGCGGGAGACTGGTTTTAGTTCCTCCCATGACTGTATGTGACTGTGGACAGGCCTCTGCCTCCTTGCGGTTCTCCATTTCTTGATTTGTAAACTGAAAAAAAATATTGCTATCTTGGTTAACCCCAAAGATGTAAAAGAGGCAGTGTGAAAAACTGAAACACAAAGGACTATCCCAATTATCTGATAAAAAGGAAAAAGAAGGGGTTTTTAGGCTTAAGTGATTTACCAATTTTCTAATAGAGGACTTGGGAAAATCAGTTTCAACTAGTTTACTGGTGTGTGCCCTGAGAATAGACCCTGGCCTTATTTTACTTTCTCTTCATTAAGCCCAAAGTACATATGAATTTATAAGCCCCCAACTGCATAATTAGATGCTAATGGTACCTGCAATGAATGAGCAAACACATAGTCCTTATATGCATATGTGCAACTTTGGCATCATACAGTTCATTTTCCTTCTATCTAAACTCTTCTGGATGTTCCCCTCTGCTCCCCTAGTTAACTGGCTTCTGAAACACTTCTACCTAAAACCTCATAAAACTATCCCTTAAGATTATCCCCTCCCAAGTTTCAGGTATCCACCTTCTCCTTAACTGACTTCTGATTTCATCCTGTCTTGAACTGTCCTTAATAGACATTTCTGCTTTCATCTGTCTAGGACTCCTTCATGTCCTAGAATACATTCTATAAGAGAAAATAACCTGGCTTTTTGGGTAGAGGTCACTCACACCTTTTTTAAAATCTTAAAAATGTTAAATCTAGTGGTAGTCTAAGCTCTGAGGCTCCTCCGAGACTTGGGGCGGCAGGGGTGAACCCCAGGCAGAACAGATCCCACAGAGTTTGGGGTGGCCTGACAGCACTTTGTGGGAATGGCAGGACAATTGTCTCCTCAGAACAGACACTCACCCAGGTCCTCTTTTATCACCGGGTCTTCCTTGTTCTCTGGAAACACCAAGGCTTTTTGTTTGTTTTGTCTGTATGCTTTAGCATCAGATTAGAAATGGATACCCAGTGCTTTCAGACTGAATGTGTAGTACATCTGGTGGTGCTGCATGACATTAGACCTCAAAGGATCATTTCATCTCATACCCTGCCCTACTTGTGCTGCATTATCCTTTACCACCTGGTGACTGAACACACAACAGGTGCCAGTCCTGGAGGAGTTGGGAATAAAACAATACAAATCCATAGTTTTTCTCCATCCCCATCTAGCGTGTCTAGTAGACACACAGGAGTGAATGAGTGAGTGGGGGGCGGGGAAGCACATAAAATTACCCTTCACTAAAAATTTTGACTATTTATATAGTGGTATACTGATAATAATGAAAATGGAACTTCTATCTTAAATAATATACACAATAGGAAAATTACTAGTAGTTGTATATATTGTGTCAAATTTGGAGTCATCAGAGGTGATCTCAGAGCTCCTTTGAATACTCACCCATCAACCTGAGGAGATATATTTTCTCTCAGGCCCTGGGCAGCAGCCCGCTGCACCAGTACAACATGAAACAGAGGAAGAGCTGGTATCTAGGAACACTTGGGTATTTCAGGAGAAGCCTTGGAAACAGAGATTGGACAGGAAGCATGTTGGAAGCAGAGTATTGCAGAGGAATCTATAGTTTCTAGGTCTTTCTCAGGGGAAAGAAGGGTGTATGACAGGGAGTAAGATAGTCAAGACTAACTCTGGAGAAGACACCAGCTCTAATACTATCCATAAGTGGAATCAGCAGACAAAGTCCATTCATTGCATGTTACTGAGCACATCCAGGCTAAACAATGAGGGGTGACTCCAGGCTTAGGCTTCCTGGCAGCCAGTATGTGTTCGGGCCTCCCACTATTCAGTGAAAATGAAGATCAACAACACACAGAAGCTCCACAGAAACAGAGAGATGGGGCCTGCAACAATAGGGAATGGATATGCCCAGTAAACTGGGAAAGAGAGACCAGATCAAAGACCATTTACTAGGCCTCCATCAGAAGGACCTAAAAAAGAGGTGGCAGTAAGATTCCTAAAGGCAAAGACAGTGGCAGCTGACTGAACTAGTAGAATGGGTTCAGTTAACATAAAACCAAATTGAAATTCTCCTGGAAGTGGCCAGAGGTATAGCACAGGGGCAAGTTGCTGCCTTGCCCACTGCTGACCTCAGTTTGATGGTTTGATTCCTAGAACCACATATGGTATCCTAAGCACCACCAGAAATAATCTTTAAGCACAGAACCAGAAGCGCTGAGCACCTTCATGTGTGGCTCAGAAAACAAAACCAAAAAGTTTCCCAGGGAGTGAGGAAAGAATAGAAATAGGCCTGCAGGAAACTGTCAGTAATGAGGACTAATCCTCAAAGAAGGAAGAGGAAATTGTCAAAGATAAAAGTAAAGAGAAAGTAGATGAGAATGGAGTCAATGAATGATCAATAGTCCCTGAGGAGGCCAGGGCAGATAATAAAAATAGGAGTGACAAACACACAATAGGGGGAATTAGTTAATGGGAAAAAAGAAAAAATTAATCTGGGTAAAAATATCATAAGAGATTAGTGAGATGGGCATTATGAATGGAAATAAAAACATTACCATTAGATAGATCCTGGCTAAATAAATGTCAGGATAAAGAAAATACTGTCTTAATATTCAGGAAGGAAAATCAGCTGACAACTAAGCTTAGCACTAGACATCAGAAACCATGTGTGAGTGTTAGAGATGACAAGGGAAATAAAGCTTATGAGTCTATGTTATACAAAAAAAGAGAAAAATAATAATTATTCTACTCTTAACTGTCAATTAGAGAATACTGATAAAGCTATGTCATACACATTAAGATATATGTTAAAGCATTAGGTTACAAAGAGAATTTTGAAACCTCTGAGTTACTGCAAAAGATGTAAGACAAAGGAAGTTAATTTTACAGAGAAAACATAGACATTAGAAGAGAACAAAAAAACCATAAAGAAGAATAAGTATAAACTGCATACCAGATCTAGGCTAACAAACCAGAGAGAACATTACTACAAATGTTTTAAAGAATATTATTGGGGAATAAAAATTCTTATGCAAAAATGCAAATGTTAAATTGTGGATAATTTCCATGAGATCTTTCCAACTAAAACAGACACCCATTAATGAGTGCTTGCCCTATGTAGCAATCTGGGTTCTGTACTGCACATACATTGTCCCATCCAATACTCCCCCCCCCCCCCCCCCGTGTGAGGCAGAAATGCTGTTACCCAGAGTAACCTGCCACAGGTCAAGCAGCTAATACAGAAGAGAGAAGCCCAGTTTGACTGCAGAGCTCAGGTGCTCAAAGCTCAGCATTTCAAGCACTACACAGTAAAGCTAAAAATTAAGTTTCCAAAATATTTCAGATATAACCTCAATAAAAGCAAAAGAAGAGGTGATGATGTTAGTAATAAGGCAGAATAACAGGTACCCATTATTTATTGGTAACATGCAAACTGATACTAGCAACAAACCATATTGAAGTCGTGAGCTAATAGAAGCAACAAGATTCTTTCAAATACATGTTCGCCATTCCAGGAGAAAGTAGCAGAAATTGTAACAGGACTCAAGATAGCATGCAGAGGGAAAAATAGTCAGTAAAGAGGTTTTTAGTTTCAGACTATCAAACACTCATGATGATAAAAATATATTTAAAAATTAAGTAAATAATAAATGTAAGACTGACAATGTTTCCATCAGGATTCATAAAATGAAAGCACCCTGATAAATGCTAGCTATTAGAATATTAATTTTTTGAGTTGGATAAATTCATAGGTACCATCATATGATTATGCTTTATAATTTATGTATGTAACCATATTATTTAATATGCATTGAATATTTAAAGAGGACATATAAATAAGAAGATAAATGGAAGTCAAGAGTAAATGGTATTAATAACATATAATGACTGTCTTTATTCAGAATTTGTTAAATTCTGAACAATAAAATGAATATGTAGTTTTTATTCTCTGACAATGATTACTGAAACCAGATATTAGTAATAATGTTTCAGCAACAGAAATGGCTATAACTAGCCACCATCTGGATATTAAATCACCTTTACAAAAATATTTTGGCATAGAATAAAAAGAAATAATGCAATGGCAACATATTTAGAAAATAAAGACTTTAAAAAAACAATTCATAAAACAAATGGAATACTGCCAAAATTCTGCTGAGAGAAAATTTTTAGATACTAATGCACTCTTAATTAAATAGAAAAAGACTAAGAAAAATGGTTGAAACTAAGCAATTTGAAAAGAAAACAAAAAAAAACAACAACCCTATTTTTTTTAAATAAAAGGAAAAGTAAAGATAGAAATGAATAGTGATAGTAGATTTGCTAAAGAAATCTAACAGGTTTTTCTTTTAAACAAAACTGGTGCATATGGCAATTCTCTAGAGAAAAACTGGTTCACCTGTGCAAAAAAACTATTTAGAAAAAAATGATCGTTGTCAAACCACACAATGAAGAGGCTAGAGCAGTAATAGAATGTTTTCAGTTACAAGAGATGAGGCTGTTCGGCTGAGGGAAATTTCTTTTCACCATAGAAGAAAATAAGCAGTTATGAGGTGGAGAGTGAGTACATCAGGAAGGGCATTTGCTTTGCATGCAGCTGAACCAGGTTCAATCCTTGGCACCCCATTTTATGGTACCTCAGTTCTGCCAGGAATGATCCCTGAGCAAAAGTCAGGAGTAAGCCCTGTGTACCCCTAGCTGTGACCAAAAAAAAAAAAACAAACAACAAAAACCAAAAACAAACCCAAAAGGCAGTTATAAAAGGCTTTTGGTCTACATTGTTTTATGGAATTTTTCTTTAAAGATTAGACCTGGAGGCCCAGTTGAGAAGACACCAACCTCCTCAAGTGAGAGCAAAGCTCAAAGCAAGGCTACCTTCCTAGATCCTTCCTTTGGGCCTTTAAATATTCAAAAGCCTAAACATAACAATAAGGAAAGTAAAACCCCAAGATACAATGGCACCAAGGAGGGGCAGCACCTGCCACATGACATCCCTGGAGAGCCGGGCGCTCCCCAAGCTGAACCTACCTATCTCTAATTGAGGTAGTGCATCCCCTGCACCCTCATTCCTGGAAATCCACATGAGGAGCCAGGAGGTGTTGGTCCTCTCCACCTGAGCCCATCTCAAATTCTTGGCCCCCATCCACCCATTTGGGATACTTTGCTTGAGCTCACATCAACCTGGCCCAAGACAGTAGGTTTTGGTGGGAGAAGTGCCTGCCTTTTGCCAGAAACCTCGCCAGACACTTTCCAGTCACTTCATTCCAATAGCCTCACTGCAAGTGGCACTATGATCCTCATACTAATTGGGAGAGCCAGGGCTTCAGCACTATGTGGCAGTTCTGCCCAAAGAGCCCTGGGGAAGGCCATGTTTGTCCCTAGTACTCTGTCCTCTCCTCTTGCCAGTTTCCTCTCTAGAAGGACACTACTCTGCTCTTACTGAAGAAGCTAGTCTACATTCTACAAAGTTCCCTTTTCCAGGTCTGCCTTCCCAGTCTTCTTTTAAGCCTCTGTTGAGGAGTCTCCTTGTCCAAGAAGACTTCCCATATCAACACTTCAATCCAAAAAGGCTTGGCAATCCCGTCTCAAGCCCCTATAGCTCTTTTTACCCTGACTCAGGTGACACGTGAGTAGCCTCAAGCATGTACCTGTCAAGTCAGACTACAACTGTTTTTTTTGTATTTTGTTTGTTTGTTTTTGGGGAGTCACACCTGGCAGTGCTCAGAGGTTACTCCTGGCTATGCACTCAGAAATCCTTCCTGGCAGCCACAGGGGACCATCTGGAATGCCGAGATTCGAATCACCATTGGTCCTGGGTCAGCCCCTTACAAGACAAACACCCTAACTCTGTGCTATCTCTCCAGCCCCAGGCTGTCATATTTTTGTGTCTGCATTTTGACTGAGTGCACAACAACAAACACCATTGAGCGCTGGGAAGTCACAAGTCACCCATGATTTTCCTGGGTATCTGTACCCACTGGCACATCCTCTCTGCACTGGGGTCTTTACAGTTATTACTGTGGGCCCTACACTGACAAGTACTGAAAACAGAAGATGGACTGAGAAGCTACCATCCTGGTGCATGTGACCCTGTGAAAACATTTCAGGACTCTGCTGGTTGTGTCTTTCTTGGGCCAATGGATGACTAAGGTCAGGCAACATTTTCAAGGGACTTCTGAGTGACCAGAGGTCAGCAAAAGGGGAGTGTCCTGAGGCTCAGTGGTTTTAGAAAAGGTGCTAGAGGTGAGACCGCCAATGACATCACAGTACCTTGGTACCCTCTTAATGCCCTCTGCAGACTGTCTGCCTAGCCTCATGTGTGTTCGCGGCCCCTTGTACTGGGCCTACCTAGTGGAGGCATTAACCTTGCAAGTGTGTCTGCTTATAGTTGTGGAGACAAATATGGGTAGTATGTCAAGCTCATGTGACAACCTATCACTGGTCACTAATGAAGAGGCATGTGCACATGACACAGGACAGGCTTCTCTGACAGGCTGGCATCCAGCCCACTCCCCAGCCTCCCAGCTAGTGGGTCTCTTCCCAGAATCACAGGAGCCCCCATCCCTGCATCCAACTGGCCATTCCTTGCTTAGACCAACTCCATGACATCAGAGAACCCTTACTTATGTCCTCTATCTTGCCTGGATCCCTACAGTGCCCCCATACTGATCTCTGCTCTGGGTCCCACCAGCTCTAAGCAGCAACACTGAGTTTATGCAAAGCACTCTGGAGGGCACAACCCCAGCCTGTCCTCTTTGTAGGGCACCAAGGTTCTTGCCAGTAAGGCCCAACCTTGTTGTCTGGTCTGGGCTGGGCTCTCTCCCACTCTCACTCCACAGCCTCTCACCCCACCCCAGGATGTTCTTCTGTGCCCATGTTTCTCCTTCAGGAAGGTGAGCCTACTCTAAAGGATGCCACAGCACTAGAGTGAGTCTCTCCCACAGTGTCATTCCACAACTGTGTTGAACAAAGAACCATGTCAGGCAGTGAGTTACTGCACCCTGCTGTGCATCAAGACCTGCTCCTTTCCTCCTGTTCCAGCCCACCATGCACTCCTTTCTTGTGCATGTCCTATGACTGCCCTGAGACTCAACCACCTCAACAAAACAGTGTTCATGAAAACCTGCCTCCCCAGGTTGTTTGCAGTGAATAACAGGAGGCCGTATAACAACAATCACAATAACAATAAGCACCAAACACAGCCTGATGTTAAGTGCCTACAGCTGCCAGTCCTTTTGCCCCAGTGGACTGGTTTGAGAAGCAAAGGGACTTGCTGAGAATCAGGCAGGCGCCCAGGCCACACACAGCAGCTGCTGGCATCACGCGGACCATCTCATCTGGCCTGGGAGAGGCATGTGAGAGGAGAATATGCCAGGCACGTTCTGGGGCTGGCGAGCAGACGAGTCTGGCTGGAGCTTAGGGCCTGTGTTTAGTAAAAGATTAATGAAATTGTCAAATTGACCTTGTCAGTGTCTGCTCAATCCAATTACGTGGTTGTGGCCCCCGTGAATGGGGTTAAAATAGGAGCACACATGAGAGATACCAAGACATCAGCTCCCCCAGGGTGTGTGTGGGGGGGGGGCAGCACTGCCCAAGAAACCCTGCAGCTCACCCTCATCTTCATTTCTACAGTCAGCCAAGAATGTTGGCTGAGCAACCTCACGCACACACAGGCCCTGGGCCACATCTGGAGAAATGCTGAGCATCCACTCTCTGCCTAATGGGGGCGCTGTGAGGCCCAGACTGGTGTTCATGCTGAGCTCTGCCAAGCTGTGTAAGAAACAGGACTTCAGGGGAGTAAGACACAGCCGCTCTCCTTGAAGTGTCCTTGGTCTTACAGGTGGGACACAAAAACAAATTCAGTCAATCGAGCAGTGTCTGGAGGCCACCACAGTTATATCAGCTACTGGGGAGAGTCCTGGCAGAGATGCTAGAAGTGAAACATGAGCTCCATAGTGGACTCACAAGTGGAAAATCTCAAAGCATCAGTGCTGGGGAGCAGGAGAGGAAGTTCTTCATGGTGGACAAGGTTAGCAGGAGAGTAGCACAGAGCAAATAGGGGTTTTAGGAGAGGAAAGGGTGGTGCCCAGAGGAGTCAAACAGAGGAAGGGGTGCAGGTAGTTTTCCAAGGATCAAACTAGATGGCCAATGCAGGATCCACAGGCCAGAAGCAAATGGACCTATTTGGAGGTTCTAAGAAAGACCTAGAGGAAGAGATGAGCCAACACAATCCTTATTCAGCCCTAAGGTTTAGGCCTGGGGCCTCATCCCTCCCCTCTACCTTTCTTGGGTTTCCTGAGCCTGTTTCAGCCTTTCAACAAGGAGCCTTTCAGAATAATTCCACTGGGCAATCACCTGTCCTCAGGTTATAGGTACCACAGGTGCTCTAGAGACCAAATTTTCCTGCTCAAGACTTGCTTGTGAAGGTGGAGGGGCACATGTCTCTTGATTCTGAACTAAAACCCATTCTGGATGTGGGAGGATGAAAAATGGTAAGGTGAGTAGGGTGCTTCACTTGCCTTTTATGTGATGACTGGCATCAATCTGTGGCAATTATATGGTCCCCTAACCCCCACCAGAAGTGATTCCTGAGCACAGAGCCAGCAATAAAAGTCCTCAGCACAGTCAGGTATCAAACAAACAAAACAAAACAAAACAACAACAAAAACAAACAGAAAGAAAATTCAGTATATATTGAGGCCTTCATGGGAGGTGGAAGCTGAAGGCATAATATGGACAGTATGTGGACAGCAGACTCTGGATGGCCTCTTATCATGAAAACTGGGATAATTTGTCTTTTGTCAAAACACTACAGTGGATAAGAGGCTTGTCTTGTTTGGAGTTGACCCAGCTCCTTGGTCCTGCTTATGGTTCCCTCAAGAACCAGCAAGAGTGACCCTTGAGTGCAAAGCTAGGAGTTAGTTAACTGCTGAGCAATACTGGTTCTGACCTCAAAACCAAAACCAAAAAATAAATAAATAAAAAAACCCCAAAAGACCTAAAAAAAATAAGCCTATTCAATGCTCAAGAGGGTCCCTTGACCATGAAACCCCCACCTTGGGGGATATTTTTAAACAATAAAGTCCATGCTATGCCAAGGACTCCTAATGCCCATTAAAACAAGAGTTTTTCCATGACACCAGTCACTAGAGGAAGAACCAATCAGTCTTCCTTTGTGCCCTGAAATTCTCACCCCCACATACTCCAATCTCAGTCCTCAATATTTCTATCTTCATCTATCCCTTCTTACACACATGCACACACACACAAACACACACACACACACACACACACACACACCATACCACACCACACACGCAGAAGAAACCAGACTCTGTGCTTTTAGGTCTCAGGGGCCCTCTGTCACCTCTACCTTCCGGGAGATAAGATGGGCTCTTTCCTGCCACTCCATCATCTCACCAAGCCCATCCAGGCCCAGAACATTTTCCTGCAAGTATTTTCTGAGTGAATAAACATTTGAAGTCATTTTATTGAAATACTTCAGAGTAAACTCAGAGGCAGGCATTCCTTATTCAGGCAGAATTTAATAATCATAAATGACTTTAACACAAAATGGGTGTGGGGGTGTGTGTGCCCCCCTCACTGCTGCTGTTAAAATGGAAGAATTTTTAATAAAGTGCCCCCATACCGCACAGAGAATATGGACACCTGATGAAATAAAGAATTATGTGGTGAAATTATGCATTGCAAAGCTGACTTTTTCCAGGTTTGGGTTATTACATTTAATCACTTTTGAGCTGTACCCCTCCTCGTTGCTCCTCGAGGCTGGTAGGCTTTTGATTAAAATGTGGGCCCCAGAGCACTTTCATGGGGGGGAATGCTGAGCTCGGTCCCCAGAGAAGCTGCCTGTGCGATGACAGGGCCAAGGCAACAGCCACAATTTGCTTCTCACTTGATGGACATGTCTGTCCCCAGACAGAGTCCACAGCAGTGGTGGAGCACATGACAATCGTGCAATTAAAGCTAAGTCTAATTAGAGATTTCGTACTCGAAACACAGAGGGAGAGCCACGTGGCAGCCACTCTGGTGGGCTTTGAGATGTGATTATCTCCCATCCCTGCCTCAGTCACTCCAGGAGAAGGGTGCAGCTGGGTGTTTTTGCAATCCTATAGACACAATCCTACAGATCACAGGTTTTGGGGTTCACTGGACTCAGACTTGGATCTGAAGTTGGTCTATGTCCTTGATGTCTTCAGCTGCCAAACAGAAATGCTGCCACCACTCGTAGGGTGACAGAATGACCAGGCAAGGATAGACAGCACCTCAGGTTTAGAAAGGCTTTCACTGAACTGGACGGCCAGTGTCATTCTCTTTAGTTGCCCAGGCAGATGAGAGGAGCAGCCCAGGACAGCACCTTGCTCAGGTCCTGTGGTGACAACCTGGAACTCTTGTACTGTCCTTCAGGTGCCCTCTGGAGCCAAAGGCAGGCTTCATTCCCTTCTGTTCTAAGTACCTGACACCATACTGAAAGTCACCAGGGAGGGAGCCTGGCATAAGCAGAGTCCCCTGAGACTTAAGTATTTTGGGGAAGGGGCTGAGAGAGCAATGGTTCTGGTCTAGAGAGGAGTTAGAATCCATCCTTTCCCCCAAGGAAGCCAGAATCCAGACAGGAGAAAGGCAGGGAACAAGCTCAGAACTGTGTGGTATAAATTTATTTCCCCATAACATTTTATAGTTTAAATCGTCTCCAGAGCAGTCTGTCAAGAAACAGTAAAATTAAGTCCTAGACTCAGCAGAATCCCTGAGGTGTCCCCAAGGAAAAGCAAGGAAGCAGATGAGAGGAAGGAGCAGAGGGGTCTTTTGAGGGATAGGAGGGCCTAGAAACTTTGGTGGTGGGTATGGTGACAAATACACACCTACAGAGGTGTGACATTAATGCCCCCAAATCCCATCATACCTAAAGTCAATAAAGAGTGTGCCTTTAAATCTTTAACTCCCTGCAGAGCCTGGGGACAAAGCCTGGGGCTAATGCCATCCCCTGGGATATGGCAGTCCTGGATCAGCATTTCAGATATTGTCATCCCCACAGGCAGAAGGGACCAGATCCTTTTTTGTTTTGTGCTTTTTCCTTCAGGTTCCTTCTTGGCCGGTTTCAGACTGTTAATATGTTAGGGAAACTTCTTTCACATTCTCCCCCACATACTTAAGATGGTATCCAAAGTGCTGTATCCCCTCTGCCACACTTTCCTGCCATTTCGACATGTCTGTGTGCCTCTAGGGCACATTATATGACCTGTCACATTGTTGTGCCAGTCTGGACATGAGTCTCAAGCTTGATGTTTCCACTGGTGCTTCTGACTACTCAGAATGCTCCTGAAATTTTTACAGGGGCTGATATATGTCATTCTGGATCATTTCTTGCTGAATAGCTTTTTTGTACATGCATGGTGTGCTTGTGTAGTGTATGTATGTGTGCGTGTGTGTAGGAGGGAGGGAGAAAGGGAGAGAGAGAAAGAGAGAGAATTAACATACTGTTTTTGCTGCCCTACATCACCTTGTCAGGGAAGCTCATTCAAGAACTTGGCAATGAGGAGAATCCCACAGCAGAAAAAGATTTATCTGCCTTCATCCCACAGAGCTGGACCCAACTGGTTCTCAGTTCTCGAGCTGCTAGGTGGTACAAAACCAGCGTAGACTCAGTCTCAGAACCATCTGAGATTTGAAGTATGAGAAAGATGAGGACTCTGACCTTACTTATTAGCTATGTGACCCTACATCCAAAAAAAAAAGGGGGGGGAGCAGGAGAGCTTTTATTGAAAGATACAAAGACAATCACGAGTTCCAAAGGCTCTTATTGCAGGGCCATCAGGAGGCAGAAGCCTCCAGAAAAGCTGCCAGGCAGGAATTGCTCTGCAAGGACTCACTGGTTGGGGCTCTCGGGAGAAGACAGAGGAGAGACAGGACACATGTCTGTTGGCTGACCTGCTCCGAGAAAGTCTGATACCAACTCTATCTTAAAAACAAGAGAAATGAAGTCACCAAATGGTCACAGATTCAACCCAGAGTGTAATGGCCAATACTGACATCTACAGGCTCTTTGCAGACAGCCCCAGCCTAAGAAGCCCACCTGCAGCCTGGGCTTCAACGGGTTAAATTTTTTTCATTCTCTCAGAGACTGGAGCCAATGGAACCTAAATGGAGCTTAAATGGCCTATAACCATCTCAGAAGCTCCTTTGCTTGGAGAAGTGTGCAAGTCAGCAAAATGAGAATAATTTAAAGGGCCCCTGGAAAGAGCTCCAGAGTCCCTCTTTCTCCCAGCTCCAACAGCCTCTCCTTAGTAACTCACATTTTTCAGAGCTGGAGCCAGGGGTGTCCCAACAGTTTGGGGAAAGAATGTATCACTGGCTGGAGTCGCTCCTTCATGGGAGGTGAGGGAGGAAGAGAACGGTATGTCACAGCATCTTATAGCCTAGGCAGGAACAGAGGCTCAGAGAAGCAGTGTAGAGCAGAGCATCCTGCTCCCCAGGCTGAGGATGCCACCTGGGCTGGGTATCAGTGCTCCCCCATTGAGTCAAGCTGGGCAAGGGGAAGCCTGGAGTGTGTCTCGCAGTGGGTGCATGCAGCGGTCCTAGGATTGAGCACATATAGTCCAGCTGCTGAACTTGTTCAGGGAGATTGCTAGCATCTGGACCATAAGGTGTATGGAGAAATGTAAAGTGCTCATCCAGAGGATAGAGAGCATGTCCTAGCTAGATTCTTCAAACAAAAATTTGTGAGGTGTTCAGACCATAGATACACAACACTATCCCTTGTTCTCTCTCTGTTCTTCACATACCTGACAAGTTCTCTGGGATAGCTTTAGGCATGATAACTGGCACAGAGCCATCACCCCAGTGGCAGCAGAATTGAGCCCCAGGGACCCAGGGCTTAATTTTGACCCATTCCTCTCCTTCTATCTTTGGGGGTCCTTAATTTTTGCTCAATCTGAGATTGACCCTCATGGTCTATAAATAAACCTTCAATTTCTATTATTTCTCACCCAATACCTTTAAAACGATGGCTACGTTTTGCCAATTCTAGGAATAATATACAGAACCACAACACAGAAACCAAGATGCTAAAGTAGAAGGTGAATGCCATTAGGACAAACTAATGAATTATTCAGGGACATGAAAAGAGAGAGAAAAGGGACAACTCCACTGAGGAACTTGTTAACAACTGTGGTTGCTGAGTGTGTCTGAAGGTGGTAGGTGTGGATGCAAAAGGATTTGGGTGTGACTACACTTCACATTTTGGACACTTGGAAAGGTTATTCCCTTCAGGTGTCACATCTCAGAGTCCTTCCATGAGCATAACTAAATGAAAAAGTCCTAACTACTGGAATAATCTGGTTCAGAGAAAACTGATTTGTTTTTTTGGTGTTAGGGTCACACCTGGCAGCGCTCAGGGGTTACTCCTGGCTCTACACTAAGAAACCACTCCTGGCAGGCTTGGGGTGGGGGGGCATATGAAATGCCGGGATTCGAACCACCATCCTTCTGCATGCAAGGCAAACGCCCTACCTCCATACTCTCTCTCTGGCCCCAGAGAAAACTGATTAATGAGTGAGAGAGTAGGAAGAAAACATGGTTCTTCCCTTCTACTACAGTAAAATTATTGGTAATAATGATAAAGATACCAAAGAACATATCTTTGCATTATAAAATGGAGAGGAAGACTGTCATTGAATTAATCAAACATACCCAAATGTTTGTGTAGAGAATTCATTTAGGACTCTGAAAACATACATATATATGCAAAAATTATTTTCCATAAATTCCAAAATTCCCTAATACAAGTGAAGCTGTGGAGAAATAATCTAGAGATGCAATTCAACCTTTTGAAAAGCAACAGGGGCCGGCGAGGTGGTGCCTTATAAGATGTCTGCCTTATAAGCGCTAGCCAAGGAAGGACCGTGGTTCAATCCCCCGGCGTCCCATATGGTCCTCCCAAGCCAGGGGCAATTCCTGAGCACTTAGCCAGGAATAACCCCTGAGCATCAAACGGGTGTGGCCCAAAAACCAAAAACCAAAAAAAAAAAAAGAAAGAAAAGAAAAGCAACAGAGCCACCCATGAAAAAATGATAACCCAATAATCTCACTCCTAGAAATTTAAGAAACAAACAACAACCAACCATAAATGATTATGTCAGCCTTATCTGTAATATCAAGAAACTTGAAACCACAAAACATACAGTGAAGAACTAAAAAAGCAATTGTGAAAAAAGGGGCAACAGAAGAATGTGGAAGCTATGCAAATCAGTCAGAAATGATAGAGTTTTCCAAATGATGTTAAAAGCACAAGGCAGGAGGGCCTCCTGGAATTTGATGGTGGTTCTCCAGATTATGACTAGTTTTCTCTTTTGGCTTTGGTTCTCTTCAGATTGTGTTTTGTATTTAAAATGCAAATGGAAAAGAAGACTTCAACGAGTTGGAATGTTGGGCTAAAACCAATAAGATGAAATGGAACAGGGATGAAAGCAAAGTCCTGTGTTTCATTTGAGACATAATTGGGGTAGAGGATAAAGAGCTACTAAAACAAAGTGTGAAAGTGGAAAGAGAAAGGAATGCCAAGAACCCAGATATATTGAAGGTTGAAACTTGGAGATCAGGCTGACAGCTACAGGCAATTATGATGTTCACAACTACTGCCAAATTGACAAGGTGACGCAAGGTTGGGATCCATTAGGAACTTACCCCTTTTCCTCTAACCTAATGAACAGTGAGCTAGGATATGATAAGTGCGTAAATTTCTCTGGCTCTGAAAACTATGTTCTTTGTCTTGCAATACAGCAAACTAAATGAACACATTTTGTTAGTCAAAAATAAAGAGTGTTCAAATACAGGGCAGTTTCATTACTAAAAATGCTAAGTTATAAGCTGTATAGTACAAGAGTTAAGGTGCTTACCTTGCAAATGGCAGGTCTTGGTTTTATCCCTGGCACTGTATATGGCTGTCAAAGAACATCTAGGAGTGACATTTGAGCACAGAGTCAAGAGTTAAGCCAAGGCACGACTGAGTGTACCTACCACCTACATCCCATAAAGCTGTTTATTCAAGTTTAGGCTGCATTAATAACAGAAACATGGTGTACAAAATGAAAACTTCTTTAGTTAGAACTGGTCACACCCTTCTTAGTACTCTAGTAGTGCCCAGTTTTGAACTTGTTTTTTAGGGACACAGCTCTAAAAGGATGATCAAATTTAGAATTTGGGAACTACGATATTGCATTTCCACTTTAGCAGTGGAAAAACGAAAATTAATAGAGGGTTAGAAGGTGTTCAAGGCCACATACTAGTGAGAGGCAGAGTCTGGGCTGTCTAAATCCAACTTTCTCTTTCAACATCATCTCCATCACTGCGGGTATGGTGGATGAACCATTTGTAAACAGGCAGAGAGAAATGATTTCCACCCTCAATCTGCAAAAGCCCAATGAAGCTGCATTTTGTGTGAAATCAGGGGGAAGAATTTGAGTGACTTTATATCTCAGGAAAGTAGATTATTAGCTCAGCACATATTAGTGAGGACCGTCGTTTGGATGAACTTGTGGAGGAAGACGAATTCCCCATTTCTCATTCCTGGAAGAATTCAAGACTTGTTTGTAACATTGGGCTTACAGTGGAGAGATGTGTGGGGAGGATTCCAAAGTTCCCTTTTGACCCTTATGCTCTAAGAGTCTCTCATAAGGCTGCTTGACAGAAACTGATAATTCCTATAAAACGAGTGATGAAAGATGGTATTCTATTTGCCGACTGAAATTCTGTAACAGGGTAAACATACTGGTTGAGAGAAAACTAAACATAAAAGATGAAATAGATTCTCCTGAAAATGAAAAACTAAACTTTGAAGAGATATGGAGTCTTGGTAATAAAGAAAACATAACAAGATTTCTCTTATCGAACTGGCAATATAATTTACAATGTGGTCATATCCATTTATGTATCTAGAATAGAAAAAAAAAAGTAATTCCTTTGACCCGGGTGAAACAACTCTCAGATAATGACAGCAAGTATAAAGGAAAAATAACTGGGCACCCAAAAATATTTCTCTGAGTCTTACTCATAAATAATCTTTAAAAATAAAAACAAGGAAGGGCAAAGGAACTGGCTGGGGCTCTTAGGCTGTGTGCCAAAATGGTGAAGGAAATTAAAAAGCAGGAGTCAGGCAAACTGGGACATGAACAGCATCTGGGTGTCCCAGGCAGGTATGAAATCAAGGTCACTTAAATAAGAGGTTAGAGAAGATTAGAGAAATGATAAGAGCAAACTTGAATGGGGACCAAAGAGAAAGAATACCATTAACAATGGCACCCACTTATCTACTCTCACTGGGCCACTTTAATCTTTCAGTGCTGCTAACAATCCTGTCACTAGGCATTACTAATTCCAATTTGCAGAAGAAGAAGTTGGTGTTCAAAAATCTGAAGTAACTCACTTCAAGTGAGATAATAAGGGCTAGAGTTGGGAACAGAATTCAAATGCATGTACATTTTCTCCAAAACTACTGCTTTACTTCTTCCCGGGTGTTGTGGTTTTTTTATGAACTGGCAGTCCTGGGTAAGCCCTTAGCCAAACATGATCCTGGTAGCTCAGCTATCTGTGATTCCTGGCCATCACATGCAATGCCTGGCCACATTGGGCCAGGTATATATGAGCATTATATTTAAAGAGGCATGACCACTCCCTAGACACTGCAGCCTAGAAGAGACTCCCTGAATAGTTCTTGAGTAGGCACAGGAGTGACTTCTGGTGAGCCTTAGAGCCAGAAGGCTCCTAAACACAGCTAAAAGACAAGCATGTATTCAAGCACCACAATTCTTGGAGTGCAAGTCTCAGTGAGGACCTTGGCCAAATGTGCAAGTAACACCAAAAATTGTGCAAGTAACACCGTAGGTCATCCCAACACACACGTCATTACAACAACAGTGAAAATGAGGGGAAAGTGAAGGAAGGTTAGGAGAGATATTCACAGTGTTTGCAGTAAGGCAATCACAACTTGGAACAATTCCCGTATTTCTCAAAAATTTTTAAAGTGCTTTTTATTCCTTTATTACAAAACAGGTGTATTTAAAAATACATCCAAGAACCCCAGGAGTACAGAGCATTCAATCCCCTCAATCAAGAAACAAAAACAAGCCTCAATTTTGTTACATCTTTCTTGCAACAAAGAATGTCTGGAAACAGCGCCCAAACCTCCATGCTTTTATGCTTTGCCGATTCAGTTATTGAATGCCTGTCCTACACAGCTCACTGGCCTGTCTCAAGAATCTAAAGAAAGAATCTAACGCAAAAGTGAGGGCAAACTCATTAGTACCTGGACTAAAAGTCACCTTCTGCATTGCACCCAAATATACAGCTTTTATTTGAGATAAAAGAACTCTTTTTAGGGCAGATTCCTGGCTATTTAAGAGGAAATATAGTTCCCATTCCAAATATCCTCTGATTCTTCAGAAGTACCTTGTCTTTTTTTATTTAGAAAACATTAGTACTCTGACATTTAAGTTGGGCTTTCTACAAAGCAGCTATTAATCAAAAGTAGCAATTGCGTTAAAATGCATGATCCCTGCCCTAGCACATGTCCCCGGGAGTTTTGTATTTTAAGCACCTCTCCATAAAATTCTTAAGTTTGGGCAAATTCAAGAACTTTCTATTGCCCAGTGTGAATTTCTATGTTATGTATTTGAACAACAAATAGTGATTCCTAGGGTCTGAAAGATAGCACAAAGGACTGAAATTCATGCTTTGCATACTGGAGAGCCATACTCTATCCCCAGCATTTCAGGGTCCCCAAGTACTGAGACAGAAGGCTCACATCTCCCCACATCCCGCAAAATAGTATGCTAAAAATATGACTCCTGTAAATACTACTATAGCCCTTTAAAAGGCCTAAGTTAATGACACCAGTTTCCATGGCTTGATTACCCTGAACAAACTCTGAAGTAATGAGGCTCATTCTCAGCCCAACTAGCAATATCTCACTCATCTTTTTTACAAAGAATTAAAAGGGGTATATTTTGCACAAACCTGGATCTGGATTCACCTTTATTTCTGACAGCACTGGGACAATGGCCAAGAAACACGTCTGAACCAATTTTTTGAACCAACTATCTCAGCTGTAGAAGGATGAGAATAACATGGCAAACCCAAGACACCAGCTATTGGACAGGCTGAAAAGCAACAGTCTAATGAATCTGAAAGACCACTGAAGTCCCTATTAGAAACAGTTCTTAATCCCTTCTGACATATCCACTTTGGATTTTATTGTCTTGTATGTGGTTCTTGGAACCCACAGATTGCTTCCCAGCACCTAGACAACTCACCACAGCAATACAAAATTTGAGATTAAAATAAATGAAGGTGGGGACTGAGCTTAATTTTAAGTGTGTGTACTACACGGGTCTAAGGCCCTTGACACCCCCAAAATATCATAAAAAAATGAAATAAAAATGAGTCCCAGAGAGGTCACAGAAGTAGTAATGTCAGCATCTGAATATGAGTCAACTATGATCTCACAACCCTGATTTGTCCTAATGGATGCATTAGACATGACCCAAAGCACTTCCTCTGCATACATCACAGAACTTTTTTTTTTTTTTTTTTTTTTTTGGTTTTTGGGCCACACCCGGGGACACTCAGGGGTTACTCCTGGTTATGCACTCAGAAATTGCTCCTGGCTTGAGGGGACCATATGGGATGCTGGGGGGATCGAACCGGGTCCGACCTAGGTCAGCGCGTGCAAGGCAAACACCCTACCACTTGCACCATCACTCTGGCCCCCTACACAGAACTTTTGCAACTCATTTTTATGGTTGTTTTCTCAACAGACCAAAAAACATACACAAAGGTACCAACCATATTGTGTATCTGAAAAAAAAAAACCACATAAGCTTCAGAGGGGGAAAGAGAGGGAAGGGGCTGTATCTTTGCCAACCTTGGGAAGAAGAGGGAATGAATGAGTGTCAAATAGAATTTTTCATCTCCATGTACATGACATGACATGTACATGTACATGACACTAGTATGAGTAGCCAGTTGTCATTACAGCAAACAAACATATCCTGAGAACAAACACATATTGATACTAAATGTCACAAACCTTACCTTGTTTATTTTTTAAAGTGAATTAACCTCCTCAACCTCTAGCAAACACTTTTAGAGAAGCCCTAGCTCATATAAGATCTGTTGTTGGTGTTGTTATTATCAATTAGTCATACTGCCCATAAAGACAAAAATCATTTCCTTATTATAAGGGCTGATACTCCATGGAGATGAGTGATTGGTCCAAGATCAAGCTGCTAGTTTGTGGAGCTACAAAAATACCATAAAAAGAAAAATTCATGGCTATACAACCTAGGAGTGAGCACATAATATAACTCATTACTAATGATAATTTTATTTACCAAAATACATGTCAAAAGGCAGTCATCTCCTCTACCCAGTGGCCCTGAGAATCGGTTTATACTGTCAATGGTCTAAAAGATAAACCATTAGAATGCTCCAGATATCAGTTTCTCTAAAAATAAGCAAAAATGAAGATAACAACCATCACCAACATTTACTGAGCACATTCTATATATTATGAATGAATCCTTATGCAAGGTAGGTATTATCTCTTTTTTATGAAATAGAAAATGGACACTCAAGAGGTTACATCCAAGGCAGAGGAACCAGGTACCTGGCCCCAATCCCCATCTTTTTATGAAAACACAAACTTCCCAGGTATTACAGAAATGAAAGTGCAAATCAGTAGGAAGATAGAAGGCAGGTCTCAGACTCTGTACCCGCATCTCAGAGGCACAATAACTCACTGAGATGAACAGTTTAGAACTAGAAAAATTCTCTGAGAATGAACAAACTGATGCCAGGTTATAGGTTGCCTAGTTCCTGCCCTCTTACCCCTTTATGAAGACTGATTTAAATAATATGCAGATCATACAAAGTAAGGTGACTGGTCTTAACCCAACCTTTACAGAAGGGAAAGTTAAGGGAGACAGCCCTTCAGGTCTACTGACAGAAACTATAACCAAAGCAAATGTTTCTCTCCTTCAACCTGAAATGGTCACCCCTCAAACAAGTGACACCACTCACTTGCATGGTACACACGGAATATCCTTAAATAAATGAGGATAATGATTGTCAACATCAAAGAATTAATGGAGTTTTATTATAGAGCAAAATAGAGGAACAGAGAAAGAAGTTCTTGAATGGTAAAAATGTCAGTTCAAATTCTGGTTCATGTGGTAGGCAACGCAAAGACACTCACTGCCCTTCAGAAGAGAGCGCTGTTCCCGAGCTGGAGGTGGTGTTCCAAATTTCAACAAGTCCAGCTGCCTTCTTAGGAGTGAGAAGTCCAAGTTCAGAACAAGCTGCTGACCCCAGAACCCGAATGGCTCCCTGCCCACACACCACCATGCATGGTGGAGACTGATTTGGATGGCACTAGGCCGCAAATCACACGCCACGCAAGGAAAACAAGAAGGCTTATGAAAAATCCAAAGTTTATTGCAAATTATATTTTGCTTCCCTTCGTTCTTCATTTTTACAGGATTTATTGATATCCATGATTTTTTCACAGATGTACTTGTTGACTTTGGAGAGTCTCTGTGCAATTTCAGTTTCATCCACAGTTTCTTGTGCTATTCTGTCATACAAACACTCTGGGCAGGGAAAAGAAACAAGAAAGCCGAGGATTAATAGTGAACTTTGAGTACAATCTCTCTCTCTCTCCTCTTTCTCTCTCTCTCTCTCTCTTTCTCTCTCTCTCTCCCTCTCTCTCTCTCTCTCTTTTATGGTTTTTGGGCCATACCCGGTGACGCTCAGGGGTTACTCCTGGCTATGCGCTCAGAAATTGCCCCTGGCATGGGGGACCATATGGGATGCTGGGGATCAAACCTAGGTCTGTCTTGGATCAGTTGTATGCAAGGCAAATGCCCTACCATTGTGCTATAGCTTTGGCCTTTGAGTACAATCTTTAAAGGGACAAAAGGAAAACATGCCTCTGATATACTGTATTGATATCAATGCCTACATTTTTTTTTGTTTTTGGGTCACACCCAGCAGTGCTCAGGGGTTACTCCTGGCTCTATGCTCAGAATTGCTCCTGGCAGACTCGGGGGACCATATGGGATGCCGGGATTCGAACCAATGACCTTTTGGATGAAAGGCAAATGCCTTACCTCATGCTATCTCTCCGGTCCCAATTCCTACATTTAATGTAGTTACTGTCTTTAATTTTCAACCCAACATAGATTTAGAAAAGAGCAAATACACACTGTAAACTATACTTTGAAAATAACAATATAACTCCTTTATGCTATTGTTTCAGCTTTACCCCCAAGGTATAGGGCCTTGTGTGGGCAACCCTGGGTGCCCCTCTCTAAATCCCAAGCCCTTTTCACCCTCATCAGAGCAAAGTGCTCCCCTAAATTTCTGCTTTCCTTTTCTTCTCCTATTAATATATGCACACATCCTTAAATACTACAGTTTACCTTTGCCTATTTCTTTGTTTTAGTTTAAGGGCTTATTCTTGACAGTGTTTGAGAAACATATAAGGTGCCAAGGACTGAACTGGGGTTGGCTATGTATGCGGCAAGTATAGTACCTCTATCTCAAATTTTTTCTGAGACTTTTTCAAAGAAAATGTGGCCTTTTACAGTTGCAAGTAACATCATTTTCTATGTTGAGAAATGTTCGGTGGGGTGATCAGGCTGCTGATCAACTATAATATTCATATAGATGAAGGTTTCCTGTGTTTTGAAACAATCTTGACACCTGTCTCCTGGGGTACACACCCAAGAAACCTTATAGCAATGACCTACAGAGGTAACTGTGGGAGGTCAGGGTATGTGTATATACCTTTCTAGTTGATGCTGCAAAACTGTTCCTTAAGTGGCTGCACTAGCAGGCTCCTAACCGTAGTGTAGGGAGGCAGTGGTTGGCCTCTTATTTTCACAGCACTGTAAGATTAGCAAGTTATGACACATGGGAAGGTGGGTAATGGAACTTCTGCTGATTATGAACATGGCTAGAGGTAGTCACTCTGTCTAAGGGTTTTGCTATGATGAAGCAAAGTGGGTACAGACAAGGTCAGCCTGGAGCTTGGTGTAAACCACTATGGTATCCTGGTGTAAATCACTGTCTGGGATTCTGCACCTAAGAAATTAGAATAACATACCCCAGAGTTATCATTTTTATGGCTGCTATGAGGCATGGGACATTAACATTTTGAAAATGTTCACTAAACTGTAAGAGGTTGTTATAATTATTTAACGCTCCACCTGTTCACTCCCAGTGCCTAGCACAGTGCTTGGCAAAGGGCAACACCAAATAAAGATGCTAAATAAAGATGCACCTGTGAGTGACTGCTTGAATAGGGACACCTGAGGGGACATAAACCTATTGACATATGGGCTGGAGAGAGTACATGCTTTGCATGCTGGAGGACTGAGTTTGACCCCCAGCACTGCATGGTCCCCAGGGCACCATCAAGACCAACCACTAAGCTATGCTGGGAAAATTCACTGAGCACTGTCAGGTGTGGCCAAACTACTTACTTACTTCCTGTCCCCTGCACTCTCACCCCAATTCTGGACATAAGAAGACTGAAAGTTGTAGTTAAGGAATGGTTTATGTAAAAAAAAAATAGAAAAGAAAAGGAATGGTTTATGTGAGTATCACTGGCTTATGGCATCAAAGGCAAGAATGGTAATTTCTTTCCTTCTGTGTAAAGCAGAAATAACAACACAATCTTAAAAACTGCTATGAAGAATTAAAAAAATCTTGTGGTTAGGGAGATAGCTCAAAGGGCTAACACACATGCTCTGCACATGGTAGACCTGTTTCAATCCAAGAAGTCACCTCTCATTCAAGTATCTCACTGGGGGTATACCATGGGTACCTCTGGGTGTTGCCCCAATATATATAAATACACATATATAAACACATATACATATAATATAAACACAAACACAAAGCAACAAAATCTTGCCTACAGCATGCAATCCTCTTAGAAATACATAATGTCAACATTAAGACTAGTGTAAACCCCTTTACTAGGAACTGAAAGAAGATAAATATGGCAGAATTCACCACTGTCACCACAGGAAAAACTCTCCCCTGGGCAGCTGTCCATACTGCAGGGGTCTGTGCCAACAACACTTAGTCTCCAGGCACACTTCCTCCCCACTGAGAAAGTTCTGTATAGATAAAACTTTAAAAACTTCTAGCTGACCTCTATTTCCTTCCTGATCACTCCCATACCCAACTAACATTCATTTCTTCTTATCGTGGCCTTTCCATTTGAACAGAGAGAAAAGAAGTTTGGGGGTGGATACTGTCTGCCCCAACTCCTCTGTCCATTCTCCCCTCAATACTCTTCCTGTTCCAGGAAAACCCAGCAGTAGTGTATTTGTGTCTCCTCGTGGTTCTGAACTTCCATCCTTCACTGCCCAAATATCCTCCTCATTCTCCTATTCTACCTTCCTAGAACCTACTGAATTGGTTGATGTCCGCTCATTGGTCAGATCCATAGACTCATTTTTATCCTCCAAGACATGTAAACCAAGCCATGACAAATCATCAATACACTGACCTCACAGCTGAAAACTGGGGCACATAAGGAGAAAGGGTGGGTCAAGTCCCTGCCCTGCCGAAGTCTTGGCAGTTGTATCCACAAGCCACAACTGCTATCACACCAATGGCCCAACTTCAATGCCATTTGGTTGTTAGACAACCAAATCTCCGGGTATTCTTCTATTTGGGGTGAAATCTCTAGGACTTTGTTGGAGTAAGTGCAGGCAACTCCCACCATACCTTTTCATACTTCCTTAAGCCCTAGCAGCCGTAACCAAACCTCAAAGCTGCCACCATATATATCAGCCACAGAACATGGTGTTTCTGGACCACATGACCATGTATGAACTCTCCAAGTTTTTCATTATGGAAAACCCAGTAGTTTAGAACACACCAAATTAGATGTAAAAGTAGCATAGAAGACACCTACGGATAACAAACCAACCCTATAGCTATAACCAACTAGCAATAAACAGCTTAAGCAACCTTCAGATAGTGCCATTTAGAGATATAATAATTTTTACGAATTTTCTTTTGCTGCATTTTTGTTTATTCTTTTTTTTTTTTGGTGGGGGGAGGAACAATTGACGCTCAGGAATTACTCCTGACTATACACACAGAAATTGCTACTGGCTTGGGGGACCACATGGGATGCTGGGGGATCAAACCGCAATCCCTCCCAGGTTAGCATGTGCAAGGCAACCGCCCTAACACTTGCGCCACTGCTCCAGCCCTCTTTTGCTGTAATTTCTGATAATTTCATTACTACGTAGTTGTAAACAAGCAATATATTTCA
Source organism: Suncus etruscus (assembly GCF_024139225.1). Classification (NCBI taxonomy): domain Eukaryota; kingdom Metazoa; phylum Chordata; class Mammalia; order Eulipotyphla; family Soricidae; genus Suncus; species Suncus etruscus. Next base: position 29,094,891 of record NC_064853.1, on the reverse strand, counting down.
AAATTATTTCATGTCTGCTAAGGGGGCAGGCTTGAGGGAGAGAGGGAATCCAGGGCAATGGTGGAGAGAATTTTAGACTAGTGGTAGGATTGGTGTTGGTAGGTGTATTGTGTTTAAATTAAGTAATTAAAAAAAGTAACCTCTTGAACTGGGGTGAGGAGAGCTGTTCTACCTCCCAGCTCTATATTACAACATTCACCTGGGTCTTTTTCCCCACCAAAGCACTGTTCACAGCCTAACATCCCGAAGGACCAACAGCCCTGCACACTGCCACTATGTGCTAACTACCCTATACTGGGTCTCAATTTCCCCATTTATGGACATAGGATGAGAAGTAGATAATTCAAGGAAATTTTTCTGCTTCAAAGTGCATAATCATCTGAAAGGTATTAAAGGGGAGGCAAATGAAAAAGAAGGAAAGTAGTGTGATGAGCATGGAGGGAGAAGAGGTAGAAAGAAGTGGGCAGACAGAGGCAGATTGTCAGAGAAGCCCCCACAGATTTCTAATCAGCTCATTTCCTGGGGTAAGAGCACCGTACGGCCCTCAGGTTGATTAAAAGCCTTTCCTTAGACTCCAGATATTAATCACCTGCAGTTGTCGGGAATGTCTCCCTGTGCGAGAGAGCAGTTGAGATTATTGCTTAATTAACAAGGTTTGTAACAGCACTAATGTGTCCTATTAAAAAAAGGTATAAAAATTAACCAGAACTCAATGCTGAAGCTCATTTAGAAAACTCAGCCACTCTGCGAAAGGTCATTTGACCTTAATAAGGTTTAACTGTCATGCAGGAGCTGGTCTTTAAAGTGAGACTCCCTCATCTCCGAGGCTGTCTTTATTTTTCTAATGTAGTGTGGATGTTCACCTCATTCCTTGATTATCTGGTGAGGAACAATGTTCAAGTCAAAGAGAAGAGAAAAATCCTCATCAACTCTGTGAGCTGCTAGGCTTTTGCCATTTTTTTTTTCACACAGCAAATGGAACTGAATGTGACAATATCACACCAAGCAGACAGCAATAATCTCAATCCAGCTGGCTGGCATGGAAGGAACCAGTAGAGGGGAGTTCAAATAATTAGCTTCAGAATGAAAACTGTAGGTTGAGTTGGGGAAAGACTCAAATCCACCTGGTTTCAGTAAAAAAAAAAAAAAAAAAAGAAAAAGAAAAAAAAGAAAGAAATCAACATTGTTACGGGAAGACACACAATCTCTGGAGACCAGAGAGGTCTTCCAGCCCAGCTGTGCTGTGTGCTCTGATCTCACCAGCTGTATAGCTTTGGGCAAGTCAAGTTCCTTCCTACTTGGCTGCATGATCAGCACATAATATGACAGGCACTGTAATGGTGGCTAGACCAGACCTGGAGGAGGCAGAGTGAGTAGGAAGAGTACAGAGTTTGGCACACGGCCTTCTGGGACATGGACAGGAGACACAAACTTCTCCAACATTGATAGGGAAAGCTTCCAGGAAGTAGGTTCAATGGTGAGCACCAGCCAGGGTGGTTGGAGTAGAGGGTGGATTGTGTTTCTTATGTTCCAGGCACTGGCTGCTGTGAAAGGAAATGAGGCTTGTTCAGGGACTACAGTAGTTCATTATGGCAAAATCATAGAATTCATGGGGAATATTGCAGAAAATTAAAGCTGGAGTTAGGGCCAGGAGCCAGATTACAAAGGTGGTGTTTTATACCATATTAAGCAACTTACTTTTTAATAAAAGGCATTATGGCCTGGCTGTGACTGGGCAGTGGTAATGGGTAAACATATTTGATTTCCAAAAGATCCTTAAGTTACCCAGTGGATAAAGAGGAGTATGGGATCCTCTGAAGTGATATAGGATTGAAGGATTGTGGCCCAGAACAAAATTTTTCACCTCTTTTCATCTGCAGAGGGGCACAGGTCTGGACTGGCAGTTGAGACCTACACTATGCAAATGACAGAGATAGCGAGATGCGGACATTTAGCTATTGGGAAAACAAACATTTAGGTATTTGGAAAACAAAAAAATTGTACTGGATTCAGAACAGATGGAGAATGATGCATATGGAGGAGTTCATGCTGGTGGTGTCACTTCCCAAGAGAAAGAACACACAGGGCTGAGAAATAGTATAATGAGTACAGCAGTTGCTTTGCATGTACAGCCAACGTGAGTTCAAACCTCAGCACCCCACATAGTCCCCTGAGCACAAAGCCAGGAGTTAGTCCTAAGCACAGTTGAGTATGACCCCAAACAACAGCACTACCAACAAAGGGAGATAGAAAACACAGAAGGGGTAGAAAGACAAAAGTAACAGCAGCCAACAGTACATTTCTGACAATGCCAGGTGTTCTTCCAAGGTATTACCAGAGGTATTGGATAAATGAATCAGAAACTGAGTGTGACCTAAATTTTCTTAGAGTTTTGAGAATCATTCCTTGACTAAACAAATACTGAGTACTTTATACAAATTAGCTCTGTACACTGAGCCCACAAAGTTATTTTCTAGTGTGGGTGAGAGAAGGGAATTACCCAGTCAACAAACAACTAAAACATGTTATGTAAAATTTAGGAACCAATGATGGAAAGATCAGTGATATGGGCACATGGATGTATGGATGGGGGTAGAGGGTGGATACCCAAAACAACTGGAAGCCAGATCAGCTGAGAGAAGTTGGAGACAGAGTAGAAAGCAGGGAAAGTGGAAGAGATGAGGAGCCAGGGAGGTAGGGAATGTTCTTGGTGAAGGAATGTCCATGTCTACAATGCTGGGGAGTGAGTGGTGAGGAGACCCTGAGTTAGGTAAGGAGGGGCCCTTGGGAGAGAATAGACTAGAGAGAAGAATATGAACAAAAGCCAGTTGGTAGACCACTTGACCAGGCCATATATCAAATAGTGATAGATAATAGACAACATTTTTCAAAGGCCTGGATGTGAGAAAGAGAGAGAGAAGAGCAATAACTGTGATAGGCATGGCTCTGGAAAGCATTTCATTTATTTTTTGAAAAAAGAATTACCCAGGGAGAATCATTCTAGCAGATTATAGGACATAACCAGGAGAGCAGGGTGGTGGGGTGGTGTGTGTGTGTGTGGGGGGGAATAATTCACAGTGAAATACTTAGAAGGCAGATAGTATGGGTTTTTATCTGGAAAGATTTACTATTTCTGACTGAGAGAAGAAACTCTTCTAAGACACGGGGCAGAAAAGTTGGGCACAAGAGTCTCCTGGTGTGGCAAGTTAAAGTTTTGTAAGTGGGGCCAGAGCATTAGCACAGTGGTAGAGCATTTGCCTTGCACACAGCAGATCCAGAAAGAACCTGGTTAGATCCCTGTTGTCCCATATGGTCCCCTAAACCAGGAGCAATTTCTGAACACATAGCCAGAAGAAACCCCTTTACATCACTGGGTGTGGCCCCCGAAATAAACAAAAAATTAAAAAATAAATTAATAAAATAGTTGTTTTGTTTGTTTTTGTTTTTGTTTTACTGTATTTTTTTGTTTTTTTGTTTTTTAGAGGAAAGAAATTTTTCTTTCCTGTGAGGGAAGAGACAAGGCCATGCTTTGTGGAGAGGTGTACAGTCTCATGTTTGTGAAAAGATTCTAGAAAGATTTTAAAAATGGGAGGTATGTAGGGTCAGAGTGAAAGTGGGTAGGGCATTTGACTTGCACAAGGCCAATCTAGGTTTAATCACTGGTACTTCATAGAGTCCCAAGCACCACGAGGAATTATTCCTGAGTGTAAAGTCCAGAATAAGCCCTGAGCACTGCATGGTGTGGCACAAAAAGCCAAGGGAGGAGGGAGGAAATAGAGAAAAAAATCAGTGAAGGCAACTTAGGTTTCCTTATCTCTGAGAAAGTAACTTGGTAATGACCCCAAGCTCCTCAGCTGAGGTATTTTCTTTTAGATTGCTCCATAGTGTCGGGGATGAAATTAATTGCATAAAACATCGTTCTGATGGGTTTCAAGAACCTCAAGATGCCTGTGGTCCATTGGGAGCCAGGAAAGGATCATGATACTGCCTTTGTAGATGGAGACACTAACAAGCTACTTGGCACTGGCATACTGCCAGGCTTAGGGGTAAAATGAACACAGTATGGACCAGAAAAGCTCACAGTTCAGCCAAAACAGAACTGGGATTCTACCCCAAGTATTTGATGACCTGGCTCCAACTTCTACTTTGCTCACACTGCACTAGAATAGGAGAGCTTAGAAGCTGAATAGCACCAAAGGATTGCACATGGCAGCCATGTGAGCTTCACAAAGTCACAGTGGTTTTTGTACCAACTGTCATAAAGAATGATCCCTTCACTTATACTTCAGACATGGCTATTTCTAAGCTATCATTCTTGGCAACAGGGAACACCAGAGGTAGGGGATCAGCTGAGGAATTGGAATGAAATTGGTTTCCATAAAATCACTTCAAGGGTCAGCAGGGGTCAGCTGGCAAGCCTGGGTGGGTATCCCCTGGGCTTCTAGCGCATCCAATGAGAAATAGCCAGTAGGTTAGGCCATGAGGATGTGGAGACAAATCTGATGTGGCCCACAGTCCCAAGTACTTAGACTTGAGCCTGTCATGGGCACACAGCAGATGAATCATACCACAACATAGCAGTCAGGCAGCCAGTTATCAGAAGGCACCTGGGACCCACTGTGTCACATTTCGATAAATGTCACAAAGCAAGATGTCAAGTCACCTAGCAGGATGGCGACACTGCATCTCCAGGAAAGACTCTTTCCCAGGGCTATAGCCCCAATCCAGTCTCATCTTTCAGACAGCAGCCTGACAAAAGATTACCATTGATTGTCTAAAAAAGAACAGACTGCCTAAATAAATTAATCACGCAGGCAGGCCGAGGAGGCAACTGTGAGAAAGAGGAGTTAGCCCCAGGCTAGAGTTGGTGGTGCTGGTGGGGGACCCAAGCTGAAAACTTGACCTTTGAAACTCAAGTGACTCACTGATTTCTGTGTCCTTCCACCTTGGCTTCCCAAATATAGCCTAAACCTGGGTAATGTTCTTTACTTCTATGGCTGTAACCTTAATCCATGGCCCCATAAGATAGACCTGGAAGCAAAGCAAGTGCTTGGCATAATAAACTATGATATCCCATCTATTCTTCCTCATCTCTTTGGTATCATCTGTGCAGTCACTAACTGTTTTTGATTCTCCCCAGAAACTGTGAGCTCCTTGCAGATAGAGACCATGTCTTATCCTTCTTCCTGTCCTCAGTACCCAGCATGGGGCTAATAAAGACTAAGAGCTTAAGCAGTTGATGAAAAAAGATGGGAGAGATTGAGCAGAGAAAGGAGGAAAGGAGAAAATAAGTGAGGGAGGAGCAGGAAGGAAGAAAATTCAGGATCCAGGATAGAGCCCTTTCTTTTCTAAAAAAACTTGATTGATTGATTGATTGATTGATTTTTAGGCCACACCCAGCGGCATTCAGGGGTCACTCCTGGCCCTGCACTCAGAAATCTCCCCTGGCAGGCTGGGGGAACCTTATGGGATGCCAGGAATAGAACCGGGTCCCTCCCAGGTTGGCCGCATGCAAGGCAAATGCCTTATCACTGTGCTATCTCTCCAGCCCCAAAAGAGCCCTTTCTAGAAAATAACTCCCAGCTCTTTCTTTTTCTTCTAGCTACTCCCAATACCTGGGGTGATGTGGAGTGCTGTCGACCTCAGTGGGTTTTCTTCATGATACTCATTGCTCTAGGCATGATTCTGGAGGCATAAATGACACCCCTGCCTCACATGCCACAGCTCATCACTACCCTTTGTATACTGCAGTTCTCCTTCCCGAGGCCTTAGTCCCTTATGAGTCCACCTCCTGATAAATCTCTATCTATGCCTGATGTCTCCTTCAAAGAACCCCAAGAATTCTTGCCCAATCTGTCTAGCTAAGGAGCTCCTGACAGCCACCTTCACACCTTATCTTCCCTCTTCTGCTATTCTCTTGAACGGAATTTCTGTTCAGTCTATTTGCTCCACATGGAAGCCCAATAACACACCTGCTCCTGACACCCTGCTCCCAGCCGGAATCTGGAGATGTATGTGGAGCTTAACAGTTCCTCACACCTCCTGACAGAGCCCCTTCAGTGTGGCTACTCCAGAGACCTACCTCTGACAATGCTCAGTTTGTGAGGTGAGAGGGGTGGCTTTGGGACGGCATCTTTCTTTTTTTTTGTGGCAACTCCTGTGACGCTTCTGTTCTTCAGAACATCTGTTCCCCATATCATGACTGCCAAGTTCTTTGTGTACTTAGAATCTCCTTGGGTTACTTGTAGCTGGTGCCATTTCTCCTCATCAACCCAAATCCCGCTTCCCAGATGAACCTGCAAAGGAACACAACATAAGCACTTGTTTAGATGGACAGGATGGCAGTCAGAGACTTTACTTGTCCTTTAAGATGCTGCTGCCCAAGTACCAGGCATTATTACACAGATACTAATGTTAGGGGTATACCAATCCTTTACTGAATACCTGTAAAGTGTGAGGTCTTATTCTAGAGCTTTCTCTATTTTGGGGGAGTTGTGCCTCATTTAGCAGTGCTTAGGACTTACTCCTAGCTTTATTTATGACCAGGGATAACTCCTGGCAAACTTGGGAGACCATATACATCATACTGGTTGGCCTGTGCAAGGAAAGTGCACTGGAATACTATCTGCTATTCTATCACTCTGGGGCCCTCTAGAGCTTTTTAATCCTCTTCATCTCCAAACTTCATAGTAATGCTTGGAGGAGGGTTTTATTATAAGGCTTTTCCTTTCAGATGGAAAGGCCAGACTCACAAAGGTGAAGTGACTTACAATCATTCCCAGAGGTGGGTACAGAACTGGGGCTATACAGTCAGTGAGTCAGAAGGCAGCTCAAAACCCACCTGCATGGCAGCAACATCAACATTTAACTCTCTTCTTGGTCACATTTCAAAGCACTTCTCTCACTTTGGTATGGACATTCTGGTATTGTGGTTTCTAACCTGTTCCCTACTGGTTTCCCTGGGCAAATACACAAATTACTGGTACCTCGGCTCCATTACAGAGATTGGGGTTCACTTCATCTGAGTGGAACCTAAGGATCAAGGTGGTTGAAGGTTCCCCAGGTGACTTTAGGGTGCAACTAGATTTGAAAACCATTGTCCTTTCTGGCTCTTTTAAGAACAAAAAACTTATTGCGAAAATTAATCATTAAGATAACATAATTTTGGGGCCAGAGAGATAGCATGGAGGTAAGGCATTTGCCTTGCATGTAGAAGGACGGTGGTTCGAATCCCGGCATCCCATATGGTTCCCCGGGCCTGCTAGGAGCAATTTCTGAGCGCAGAGCCAGGAATAACCCCTAAGCACTGCTGGGTGTGAACCAAAAATCAAAAAAAAAAAAAAAAAGCATAATTTTCCTTAAACTTAACCATTGATGTGTTTCTACTGAATCTGGGGAAGAGGGGTTTGAAAACAGCCTGTGTAGGACATGGGGGAAGGGGTAGCTGGTAATGAGCTAAACTTTCTAAGAAGACTGAAAAGCCCTAACTGACTTCCTATTTTACAAAAAGTCTTGCAGGCCAACCACATGCATGGGAAGAAGACCTTATGGGAGAATCCTAGGTTGTCCTATGTCAAGAGGAAGTCATTGTTCCCTCCCCCAGCCAACACCAACAGTGGCTGACTAACAAGAACCACTGTCCAAAAATGCTTCACGATTTCTGACTGAAGTTTGTCTGGAAAGGCAGGGACACACAACTCTTCTTCCTTAAACTACTAAGGGTTTTCAACCGTCAACCCACAGCCCACCCGTGAGCCAGTAAACAATCCACCACCACATCTGAGTTCACTTCCTTTGGCGCGAAAGATGTCTCAGATGTCTGCAGGCTGGGATCAGATAACCAAACCCTGGGCTGCAAGCCCAGCCCTGTCAATCTGTTTATAGGCTGGGGCAGATAAGCAACCTGGGGTGAGAGGTGCTGCCTGGGGCTGCCTGGTCAGTTCCAGCAAGTGCAGAGCTGGCTGGCCTCCTTTTCTCTGTGGTCTCAATTCAATGGAAGTCTGTGCCAGAGAAGGCATGCTGGGGATCAGCACCCCACTGCTATCTGTGGGAATCTGGTCCTCCCTCAGTGACACTCTGAAGTCACCCATGTAAACTCCCAGACAGAGAGGAAAACAAAGACTGGATTAGATTAAATTCAGAATTACAAAAACCACAGAGATGGATGACAGCATCAGTTTTTCAGAGATTTCTGCTCTTTTCAACCCTGAGGCTTGCTTTCCTATCTTTTGGTTTTTTAATTCATTATTCTTAAAAGAGAGATGACAGTCATTTTGGCCGATGTCTTACAAGAAAAAAAAAAAAAGCACTAATATTTTTGGAAAAACCTACAATGAGTCAAATATTATACCTTTCATGAATTTAACCCTCATGGAGATCTTAAGAGATGCAAAGAGATAGAAACAATTCTCATTTTACAGATGTGAAAGAGATGCAAAGTTCTTTTTCAAATACCTATTCAAGTAACACATTTTGGAATCAAGATCCAAAACCAAATCTGAATGTCCCAGATGCCCGTATCTTCTCTCAGTTCCCTGCCACTGCTCGGGCCATATGGGGTGAGCGTGGAAAACATCTTCCATTGCTTCTCCTCTGGAGATCCCCCTGCACCTCCCAGTAAACCAGTAGAGTCACTGCATCAGATACAGAACTAGAAGACAAGCCACTGATATTTTCTTCTCCATCCAGGTCAATCATTTAAAATCTTCAATGGCTTCCCATTTCCAAAGATTTCAAACCCCAAACCAATCACACAAACTTAATCTACCCTCTAGAATCCTGCCTCCATCTAATCTACACATTATTTCATCATTCTGCCCCTCACTCTTCATTTCCTTTACCTCTTAGTGCGCTCTTATAGAAAGAGCCCTAGGAGCAAGTCCTGCTTGCTACCTACCCTGCTACCTATTTACTAATAGAGACAGAATATCATGTGTTTCCAGGAACAGCTTTAAGGACTATAGGAGAGATGAGGGATATGTCAGGACAACAAAGGACAAAAACACGGTTACTGCCTTTATCTTCTTTCCTCCCCCAGTGTCTGTGCTCAGGCTTCTCCCATATCCCAATATGAATACCTTCTCTTAGGTCTTTTTGTAAGGCCTATGTAAGGCCATTTCTCAAGTCTCAGTTGCAAATCCAGGAAAGTCCCCATGATTAATCCAGGGATGAGTTCTCTACCCTCTGAATGTCTTGCCTGCAAAGCACCTCTGTCATCTGATTCAGTGCTTCACAGCATGTTGCAGGGAAGAGGTGAAGGCTTTGCCATTTCTGCTCATATTACAAAGTGACTAGTCTGAACACAAAGCAGTGAAAAAGGAATGGGCACACTTAAACACATCTTAATAGCATTGGCTTTCATTACTGGTGAGAAGCTGTTTGCCTTGGAGAAAAAAACAAATTTCTGACATTAACTCAAGGCCAACTTTAAGCACAGAATGAAAAGACCTTGGGTCAGACCAATCACAAGTATAGGCTGTGGCACTTGGACAAGGGCTCTCCAGGGTCACCTGGAGCAATGCCCAGCCTTCAATGACACAGTAGAATGGACTGGAAAAGGCTCTGGCTTGGGAACCAGAAGACCTGGCTTCCGGTTCCTGCTTGTGTAATTCAAGATGGATCCTTTTTCTGGATATGTCTCCTGGATTTATTTACTAGCATGTATAAATTATACTATTAAACACAAACTACTTAATATTCTTTACAGCTCTATTTTATATTTATATACAGTTCATTTTTGAGCTAAAACGTCTTAGATCAAAAAAAAAAAACCAATCTACTTTACCAAGATCAAAAAGTGAATTCTGAGGCTGGAGAGATAGCGCAGTGCTAGGGTATTTGCATCGCACATGTCTCATCCAGGACAGACCTTGGTTCAATCCCTAGTGTCCCATCTGGTCCCCTGAGCCAGGAGCAATTTCTGAGCGCATAGCCAGGAGTAACCCCTGAGCATCACCAGGTGTGGTCCAAAAACAAACAAAAAAGTGGATTCTGTGGTAAGTCACAGATACCATAACTCACAGTTGGACCAGAATTCTGAATGTCACCTGATGTGTCATGGAAGAAATTAGAAACATGGCATCTGTTAAACTGGGACTAGATTGGGAAAGGAGTCTGTGAAGTGTACTGTAGATCAGCCCAGCTTCCTTTTAGGAAGGACCTCTGGATTCTAATGCGTAAGGCCAGTGTTTCTCAAAGATCTCCATAATTTTGTTTTTCTGAAAAGGGAGAAACAGACCAAATAAGTTTGGGGACTTTTGCCTAGGCCTTGTACAGATCACAGCTTTAGAAGGAAGGGTGATTAGGAGAAAAGAACCTGAACATAGTAGCTACTTCTGAGTTGTGGGGAGCTGCTCTTAGCCTGCAGGGTGGCTGCTTCCTTTTCTTTCCCTTACTAACTTCTCAGTCTGACTACAGCTTAGCTGCAAATGAAAGTCATGCTTGCTTCATAGCTGTATGTCTCCAACAACTGATGAAAAGTCAACATTGGCATTTTCAAGATATCCTGTGCAGTTCATGTGTGGAAAAAAATATCAAATAAAGTTTGAGGCCTATTTTTGAGGGGAAAAAAGATGCCTTTGCAAAAGAGGTACCTGGGGTGCTCCAACACTATCCATCAGTCTTCAAAGAAAGAGAGAAAATAGATTTCCCTTGGAAGCTACTTTAAGAAAGAGTCTCTAGTCGCTCCACAGTCTGACCGTGGCTAAAAAGAAATCTCTGATCTTCAACTGGGACGTTCACAAAACTTCACTACACAGTTTTAATCATTAAAGGCCATTGGAAAGCTTCAATCCAACCCGCCATTCCCAGATAGGGATGCTGAGGGCCAGCAAGGGGAAGGACACACCCAAGATCACACAGGTAAGCAGAACAAGAGCTAGGCTGAGAAAGTTTTAGAAATTATCGGGTCAGGTCTGGCTTTTGCAGTTTGATAGTATTTTCTTTGGCTCAATCTGGCTGGGAGCAGAGAGATATTTGAACAAAGCCTAATACAACCATTTCTTATTAATCCATGGGTAGTCTGGGGTACAATGCTGAATAAACAAAGGTTTTCTGGAGCATAAGGAAAAAATAATGAACTAACACAGAAGAAACTTTGGGGAGGATGAGAGATGATAGCTGTATGCCATTGTGGCAGACACTTGAATAGTGAAAGTGAATTAGATCAGTGCCTGGTCAAAGGGCTCTAATCCACCTCTACGTTGAATTCTTGTGCATGTCAGAAGGATGTGTACCTACCAATTTTCTCCTTGCGCTGCTGCTCTGTCATTCTGTGGCTGACATTTCTGTGGCTCTGATTTATCTATGCCAAATATAATCAGTCATGGCTTTTCCATACCTCTCCACCCCAGGGGTCTGGGAAGAAAACTAGAGGAGTTCTTTGTGGCCTTGGGAATGTGGGTGCATGCCTGCAGGCTATGCAGCTGGAAAGCAGCTTTGGGACAAGAATTGTGTCTCATTCACTTCTGCATTGTTTATTGGCATAGAACACCTAGTGTGAAACACACTTTACATGTAAATGATGAAAAGACACAGAGTAAATTGGCAGATGCCTATTAGATTTCGCCGCTATCTCATCTAATAAAAACATATGCATCAAACAGATCAAAAATAATCACTTTTTTCAACCTCTCACTAATAAGCTTTTTAAATGTGGGTTGAGTTTTATAGTTTTTTTGGTTATATATGTGTATATATATGTACAGATATATAATTGTTAAAGGAAAAAAATAAAGCTCCACTAGCTAAAACATGATTCTGGAAATGGGCACACAGGTCTAGGCCAGGAGGCCCACCATGCAGCTGTGTCTGAGAAAGTGCCCATCACACTCTCTGCCTTTACTGACTAGCAAACACTTGCAGGGAATTGATATTGAGCTTGAGACACTACCTTGCCATTGTCTAGGATATACTTGTCCATGACAGGTGCAGGAGCCGGGTAATAGGACGACGTATTTGCTTCCTCACTGAAAGTGCTCCGTAACTCCGGCTCAGGCTCGAGACATTCTGACTTTACTTTTTCCAAGTCAATGGCGGGACCTAGGCAGTTAAGAAAAGAGATCTGTCTAGAACTCTGAGGAAAATAAAGGCAAATATTTTAACTATGCATCTATTAGAACATAGTGTCACCAAAAAAATTCTGGCTTGCTTTTGTCCATTGGACCACACTTTTAACCCAAGAATGAAAATAATATGGAGGATGGATGTCACAATGGAAAAGGCAGGAAAGTAGAAGGCAAGAATGGCCAAGTCTAAATATGAATGCAAACTAGGCTTCAAGGGGGTAGGTGGGCTTCTCTCAATGTCAATGTGGGGACTCAATTTCCTGCACAGGACAAACATCCTGTTAAGACTGTGGTGGTTACCAGATATGCACTTTGTATGTCTGCTTGAAAGCCTGTCTCTGCTGTTTTTAGGGAAGCAGAAACAGTGGAAGAACAGAGATTAGGAGGGAAGTGGGGAGAAATGAGAAGGCCTCCAAGTCCCAAAATTTAGAATCCAGACAGGAGGAGCATTTCAACCAAAAATTTAAAATACAATACAGATTAAACCTCTGATTGCCTGATCCAGCAGCTACCTTGATTTTGATTTTAATGCAATCAACACAAATTACTTGCAGTTTACATAGTGAAAAGAAGCTGGATGATGGTGATGGCTTCTATTGGGAATATATTTTTACTCCATTCGCTTTTAGAAGTGATGGGCTTTTTATTTTTTTTAAATTGCCTATTGTAATTGATTACCGAAGGGTAGAGAAGCAGAATGAAAATGAGTAAATATGACCGAAAGACTTGATTAACTTTTCCAGAAAAGTAACTCTAAAGGCCAACAGAGTTTAGCAACCTGAAAAGTCTACTTTTTGAAATATTTTCAAAAGTGGAATAGGATCCGATATTTAGCTACTGTCAAGAGCAGGATTCCACTGCTGTACGTGGAAGTTAGATAACAGCTGAATTTTGTAGCCCCATCTCCTCTTTCCTCAAATGGGTCACTTGGTCCATTTTCTATATTAAAGTCCTGACCAACAATCTGGGTTCAAGTCCACATCCACTTATCACTTCCCTGACTGATGACAGGGACAGTATCAGTCTTTTTGTAACTCAAATTTCTCTTGACAGGACTTCCCAAAATAAGAATATCATTTCTCAGTAGCAGGCAGCTGCCACCCACAACATAGATTTGGTAGTCTCTCATGTAAGCAGAAAAGCAGTTGAAGAGAAAAGTTCATCTTGGGAGAGAGTTTAGGACTCTCTCTAGCTCTGCTCAATTGTAATTGTGTGAGTAAAGGAGAAGTTGAGTGGACTGAGGACACCATAAGCATTTTGATGGCATTTCCAACACTGTGTGGCCTTCTCAAAAGCTGGGAGCAGGTTTGACTCGTCTCCTTCTCTCTTCAACTCCAGCATCTGCTACTAAGTGCTTGCTGAATGGCTTGCTAAATGATTCAGCCAAGGACAACTATGAAAGAAGAATCCAAAGGTTTCCAAAAACAGTTGCCCCTTTCTCCACCCTGTGTGAAATCTCAGGTTAGATTTCTGAGATACAAATAAACTCAAGTGGAACATTTGTCTTTTCACAGATCAGGAAAAGGTAATTACTTCAGTTTCCCCTCAAGGATATGGCTGAGTGGCAACTGAGGTCTCTTCCTGCTCTGACTTCAGTGACAGGAAAGAGGAATGAACTGAGTGGAGAGCCACAATCCTCAGCTCATAGGTCATCTCTGACAAGCTTATGTTCTTTCTTAGAAGCTTCCTTTTCCTTCTGTGTTGAAGAGAGAAGGAATCCAGTTCCGCTGTGACTTCAGTCTGGTCACTGACTGACGGGACCACTCCACAATGGCTGCCAAAGAGCTCTTTACATAAGCCTCCCCCCTTCTGTACTCAGGATTCTCCTTCTCACAATGAAGCAACACAAAGACTTCCTGAAGACTCAAGACAAACAACCTGCTCTTTATCTCACCACTTGCTTCTTGCTCTTCTCAATTCCCCCATTTTCACTCCTGTCCATGTCTCTCATCTCCTATGTTAGCCCACACCTCTGTGCCTTTGGATGTGCTACTGTCTCAGCCTTAGACAACACATCATCTGTCTTTCAAGTTTTTGTCAACTTTAGGATGGAGCTGAGATTTCTCTCTTGCAAGGTCCTGCTTGATTATACATGGGGGAAGGGGTCTACACTGCATAGTTGGAGCAAACCTCATGTTTAGCCTACCAATCAGGTACTGTCTGTTGTCAATGTGACCATAAAGTTCTTCAAGTGGGCAGTTTTCACTCTGCCACATTGAACCCAGATCAGTGCCTGGAACACTATAGGATCTCATGACATATAATAATATATAAAATGGGGGAGAGAAAGGGTGAGGAAGGGAGTGAGGGACAAGAGGGAGAGGGAGAGAGAAGTCTTTAGTGGGCTAGGGCAAAGATTTTGAAAGAAAGCTCTGCATCTGAGTGGAGATAAAAACTATTCTTTGGGCCCGGAGAGATAGCACAGCAGCATTTGCCTTGCAAGCAGCCGATCCAGGACCAAAGGTGGTTGGTTCGAATCCCGGTGTCCTATATGGTTCCCCCATGCCTGCCTGGAGCTATTTCTGAGCAGACAGCCAGGAGTAACCCCTGAGCACCACCAGTGTGACCCAAAAACCAAAAAAACAAAACAAACAAACAAAAAAAAACCTACTCTTTGTGGGGAAAGCTATTCTTGGATGGAAGTTACCTTTTATAAGACCATGGAGTAGTAATGTAAAAATTAGGCTATTAAGTAAAAAGAAAAATATTTAGTTAGTATAAAGGGACAATCAGTGAGGGCCAGAAGGCAGAAGGTGTTTGAGTTCACTGTGAGCTATGTCTTCCTGAGCAAGGAGTCCTCTCCAAAATGGCCTTTCCTTTCTTCATCCCCTCCTTCCATAGCCTTGTTTTTACTTGAGCCAATCCCTCTGTCTAGAGCATTCTTTCCCCATAGCTGTTTTGCTATCTAAACTCCAAGGTCTGACTCAAAAGCCACCTGCTTCTTGAAGTTCTTCCAGTACCTCAAATGGAGTTGAGTTTCTATTTTGGAGCTTGCTCTTTGAAGCCAGGTTTGCTAAAGTTCTAGACTTGCCACTTAAATATGTGCTTGGTTCCAATTCTATGCTCAGCAGTTACTTAACCTCTGAGAACTGCCACTTCACTTGAAAGAAAGGTTAACTGGAATAACAACAGAGACCCAATAGACCTGAAGATGAATAACCTTGTATAGGAAGTGACTAGTCCAAAGTCTGACACAGAGTGTCTGTGCAGTCAGTAGGTGCTCACCCTGCACATAACTTCCATACATCAGCTTTAGACTCAAATTAGAACTACTGAATTGTGACTTCAGTGCCCTGTGGCCCAGCTGCTCTGCTCTCACCCTAGTGATCTGAACAGGTTCAGCAAAAAGCAAGCACAATCTTATACTATACAGCCTCCAATTAGGTCTCTACATGGGACTGCTAGACTTCTGTCAAACATCAATAAGGCTTTAGTGCTGGTATCTTCTGTTAGTGCTCATCAACGCGTGTGACTGCTCTCTAGAGCAGCCTCATCCTTCGAGGTCTTCTGGAAGGTATGTGGGGACTTGGCTGCACCATGGAGGGCAGACCAGCCAAAGACACCTCTCAAAAGGCGTTCATCCAGGAATGCAAATGTGAATCCCAGCTCACTGACTTTTAGCCAAGCCACCTATTAGATGAGCCTCACCAACCCATGAGCCTCTGCATTTCTACCTGCAAAATAGGGAGTGCCAACAGTCACCATGTAAGCTGATAGAAGAAAACCTGGCACAGGTCAGAAGCTCAGCAGAGGTTCAGCAAATGGCAGATGAATGAGGACAAAAATCAATTGATATGGGAGGTGTTTATTATTACAGAATCAGATAGAGAAGGAACAAAAAAGCATGTGGTTTCTTTGGGGAGAAAAAGGAGGGCCTCTAGTGCTTTTAATTTAAGAAGGAAAAACACATCACTGCAAATCCCTGCCGATGTTGGCAATTTACATCTCATTACAACAAACGCTTCAGATTGCTGTTTTGCTTTTAAAAATTTCTGAGGCATTGTTCTCCTTCAAACACATGTGACCAAATTAGCCACAATAATAAGCACTTGCGCTAAGAGACAGCATTGTATGATCTGGCGCAGATATTTTAAGTAACAAAAGAACTTTTTTCACTTTGTGGAAAGAGTAGGAAAAAATGTTAAAAGAGGTCTTTTGATTCACTTCAGGTTTATTTTGAGGAAAATATACATTCTGTGAAGAGATTCTCTTCGCTTTGCGCAAAGGAAGCTTTTTAAAAACGTCTGAAAGGTAGTGTTTGTCTCTTCAGGAAGCTACTCATGAGCCTACTCGTCACACATCACACTGACTACCGACTGACATCCAGGCTGTGAAAGAGGCACAAAGCCTTGAGATAAGGAAGCACATAATCATTTTGGAGGAGCTGATAGATTTTTGTTTGTTATTTGGGGGCTATATCCCATGGTTTTCAGGGCTTACTCCTGACTGCAGTCAGGGATCACTTCTGCAGGTGCTTGGAAGACCATATAGGATGCTAAGGACCAAAGCCTGGTCGTCTTTGTGCAAGGCAAACAATTTACCTGCTGTACTCCTGGAAGAGTTGAGAATTTAAAACATGAAATATTAATATACAGCATAGAAATTCTTGTGATTTGATGAAAAAAAAACATAGGATTCAGTGATAGAAAACTAGTATAAATGAATCCTCCTTCTGTTCTCTCTATAATCTATGAGCACAGGATCTATCCATAAAATGGGATTTTTTTGGCACAAAATAAAGAGTTTGGTATCTGAAGATATATCATTCTCAGTTCACGTTCATTTTCATTAGGATTAAATGCTGATCTTCCTGAAAAATCTTTCTAAAAAGTCAATATTGTATAGGACGTTCAGAAATCACCTCTTTTGGAATACTTAATAGCATTTCTGATTTAAAAAATGGCTACTCATTTTAGAATGCTCATTAAAATTACTAAAGCCTTTCATTTACTTCTTCAGGAAGTTTCTATGCTACATATATTTCTACTTTCTTAAGTGCGAAGTCAATCAATTCAAAACCTCTAAAGGGAGAGAGAATACCCCTGAACAGAGAGGTGCACAGCACTTGGTGGGAAAAAAAGGAGTCACTGGGTTGAAGCTGGCCTAAGGGTGGGAGGAGCTATGTCCATAATGATGAAGGATGCATAGAGAAAACTAGAAGGTTCCAGAAGAACAACAGACTTCACAAATTTCTTTGCTGGGACTTGGAAGCTGGATTGGTAGGAACTTCCTGGAAGGAAGGGTAGGTGGAGGAAGGGAGGAGAGGGGGGGAGTGGACAGGTATCTTCATACAGTGAAGATGGGAGGCACATGAATGGGACCCACTGACTAACCAGAAAATGGCCAACATGATGACCTGAACAAACTGGAAAGAAGAAGGTCGCTACTGGATTGGTGTGCCTGTCAGGCTTCAGAAAGCTGACTATAATCTTGATGTATGAGCAGTGGCTACAGGTTCTTCTCCACTAGCTCTCTGTGAGGTGAGACCTTCTAAAAGACACTGGAGAAGACTTGTCTGGACAGAGGCAGGAGAAGCCATTTGAGCCTGCAGCCCAGCACCAGTGGTTGGGTAGCTCCTTTAAGAGTCAGGAATAAAGAGAAGCAGAGCTGAAACGGACCCCAAAGAACTACTCTCTTCCTGGGATAAGCCCAGCTGAAAAGGGGTAGCAGAAGCAGACCTAGGGTCCTCTGTCACAAGTCTAGGAACTGGCCATACTTGGTGGAAGAAAGACTCTCAACTTCAAAGGTTGTGAGCTTTGTGCAGAGGGAAAAGTGACCCACTATCTACCAAGTGATTTTTTGGTTTAGACCTGCAGGGTGGTGGTCTCTTTAAAGTACATGCCATTCACTGTGATTAATATCTCCCTGAATATAAATGCCAAAGACAACCTCAGCTTTGTCTCCACTCAGTACAACAGCCTGGCATGCACCAAACACCTACTCAGCGTGTGTTCAAGGAGAAAAATGACTCCTGAAACAGAATTGTGGATGCAATAGGACCATGCACATCAAGAAAGCTCAGAGTGGAAAAGTAGTTTGCCTAAAGTCAGGTGGGAAGAGTGCTTATATATGATTGTAAAGAGACTTGCTTTTTCTTTTTTCTTTTCTTTCTTTTTTCTTTTTGGGCCACACTCAGTGATGCTCATGGGTTATTCCTGGCTATGTGCTCAGAAATCGCTCCTGGCTTGGGGGGCCATATGGGATGGCGGGGGATTGAATTGCAGTCCATCCTAGGTCAGCCACATGCAAGGCAAACACCCTACCTCTTGCACCACCACTCTGGCCCCAAGACTTACTTTTTCTACTGCCTTCACCTTCCACAGTTAACAGCAGTTTTCAGATTTTCCCAGGCTTTTTCATACTCTTAAGTTCATCTCTGAACTTTCCAGAATCTCACAGCAGGGGGGAAGGTTGCCTGGGTGTCACCAGGACTCATCCAACCTCTAAAAAGTCCAAGCTGTCCTCTGCTAGGGAAAACTGGGCTGAATCTTCCAGTTCCTTTCTCACCTGACTGCCTGACCAGGTGGTTGTGAATGCATTGGAAAGCAGACCAGCCTGGGTGTGCCTGCCAGGAAAGTATTGATAGCCAACACTGGCTGGGTGAGGGATTATGGTAGGAACTGGAAGGACCCAAAATAGAGCATTTATCTTAAAGAAGCTGCTGTGGGGGTCCAGTGAACACCCAAAGCAGGAGTGATGGAGAGCAGAGTTGCATCTCTTGGAGGATGTGTCCCAAACAAATCAATCCAGGACCAGTTGTCCCTAGAGTCTTGAGTCCTTCCAGAGTGGGAACCCTAGAAGACTCACCTTTCTCAGAAGATGACGGCCACATCCCATATCACTTGATGAGAAGGGGTGGGGTGGGGACGTCTCTAGCTGCTCTCCAACCTTGCAGCTACATCTTTCTCTCTACTCCATGTAGTCTAGCTGGAAGCTATCTGCAGCTTCTGAAGAAACCAGCCTCTCTTATAGCTCCCAAACTTGGTGTGGGCTCTACTATTGTCTAAGATAACCTACTTTCTCTTTTAAAATAAATTAAAGGCCTCCCCATTGGGGGGGGGGGGCAGGAAGAGAGAAGAGAGTTCTTGAACTTCCTGAAGCAAACTGTCCTGTGAGGTGGCCAGCTGCGGTTTCTGGGAGGCAGGACTAATGGACTTTAGCTATTTGATTTTCCTGAGATCAGTGCGGTGAGAACCTAGAGTCAAGGAAGAAACTGTAGGAGACCATTGTTCTCCCACTACTACATCTCCCAGAACCAGCCCATAGTGGAATGTACCACACTGCGAACTATGAGCAAGCTGCCTGCTCTGGTGGAACATAGAAGGAAACTAGGTGAATCACTCAGTAGAAAGACTACAGGAGGCTTTCTGGCATCAGGGATGTTAAGAAATACCTATAAGCTGACTAAAGAGGCACAAGGCTACCATGGGCTTTGTCAGCTGAACCTTGGCTGCTGACTGACCCAGGCACACATGCTAGCTGCATATAAATCTCATATTATTTCACAAAGACATGTCTACTTAGATGACATGTGGCACTGGCATCCCTGTTCCCTCTTGGGTCCTCAGTTTTCCTATCAATAAATGTGGGTGAGAGGGTTGGATTTAGTTCTCTATTGAAAGATCATTTCATTCAAAACTCTAGGAATTTTTTTGGTTGGAGTCTACAAATCAGATTGCATAGCAAGGCTTAAAGTAGGAAGAGAAGTAGGAAAGGAAGGTTATTAGGTAGGAAACATCCTACCTGTTCTAGGGTCTGGCAGTCTCAGAAGCCAAAGCTGCACATAGAAGAGATCTCCCTGTAGGGCTAGGAACAGCAGGCTGAGAGCCCCTGGATCAGATCACCTCAGCTGGAAACACAGATCTTGGGTTTGTGGCCTCAGGCAAGCTTCTTAATCTCTGAGTCTGTTTCTACCTCTGATGATTCTATGGCCGAGGCTTCTTTATGTATGAATAGCCTCGGAGGCCCCAAACAGGCTTGAGCATTCAGAGAGATCAGCCATTATATATGAGGAAACCCTTGCCCACCTCCATTTACTGTACAGGTCAATTCAGCAGAAAACACAGCTGTCACTTGGCCACACAGAAGCCAACTAGCAGCAGGCCATCTCCTGTTCTGATGGGGGAGGTCACTCATTGTTAGCAAAAGGGAAAAGGCCTGCAACTCCTGCCCCTCCTGGCTCCTTCATAGGGAGCAAAGAGACAGCCCCAAATGACCCCTTTGCTGCAACCCAGGGCTACGGGAAAATCTGTACCAAGAAGAAGAGAAAGGGGCTCCAGACCAGGGGTCCTCAAACTTTTTAAACAAGGGGCCAGTTCACTGTCCCTCAGACTATTGGAGGGTCTGACTATAGTAAAAACAAAACTTATGAACGAATGAATTCTTATGCACACTGCATATATCTTATTTTGCAATGAAGAAACAAAACAGATACAAATACAATATGTGGCCCGCAGGCCATAGTTTGAGGACCACTGCTCCAGACTATCCAAGACTTTGTGTTTTGTTTCTTTTGTGATGCTGGGGACTAAACCCAAAACCTTATCCCTATGAAGCATGACCTCTATCCTGAGCCATTTTCTGGACCTCATGACTTATGAGCTCTTAAAACAATCTAGGTGGAACCATGGAGAACTCAGCTTCAGTCAATCGTACAAAGGTGCCTAGACTGGAGATGAGTCAAAAGTGCAAGGGAAATTATTCTAGTTCTCAGTGCTAGATCTTTCCTGATCATCCATCCAAGTGAAAAAGGCACAGGGCATTCTGGGGAACCTGGTTCTACCACTAAGGGGGAAATGGGCTACAGTACTCCTACATCTGCTTGAAAACTTTTTTTTTTTTTTTTTTTTTTTTAGTTTTTGGGTCACACACGATGGACGCTCAGGAGTTACTCCTGGCTATGTGTTCAGAAATCACTCCTGGCTTGGGGGACCATATGGGACCAGGGGGATCGAACCGCAGTCCATCCTAGGTTAGGGTTTGCAAAGCAAATGCCCTACCTCTTGCACTGCCCCTCTGGTTCCCACTTAAAAACTTGATCTGAGCACAGCATGGAAGTCCTCCCTCTCCTGGGAAAAAAAGCAACAAGAGATACTAGAATAAAGCAACAGTGCTGTGCTACAGGACAGTGAGTATCCAGGATGTGCCATCCCTGAAATAACATCTCAAAGGCAGCCTTCAGTGACTCTCCAGCATGGCTGTTGTACCCACTGAGGGGCCACTCAAAGCTCTGAATTCAGAAATCTTTCTTGGCTTGGGGGGCCATATAGAATACCAGAAATCAAACCCACATTTGTGTTGGGTCAGCCCTGTGCAAGGCAAAGACCCTACCACTGTGCTACCACTGAGTACTCTCTTAAAAATCTGTTCATTTGGGGCCGGGCGGTGGCGCTAAAGGTAAGGTGCCTGCCTTGCCAGCGCTAGCCTAGGATGGACCGCGGTTCGATCCCCCGGTGTCCCATATGGTCCCCCAAGCCAGGAGCAACTTCTGAGCGCATAGCCAGGAGTAACTCCTGAGCGTTACTGGGTGTGGCCCAAAAACCAAAAAAAAAAAAAAAAAAAAAAAAATCTGTTCATTTGGGGCCAGCGAGGTGGCACTAGAGGTAAGGTGTCTGACTTGCAAGCGCTAGCCAAGGAAGGACCACGGTTCGATCCTCGGTGTCCCATATGGTCCTCCCAAGCCAGGGGCAATTTCTGAGTGCTTAGCCCAGGAGTAACCCCTGAGCATCAAATGGGTGTGGCCCAAAAAAACAAAAAAAAAAAATTGTTCATTTCATTTCATACAACTATGTATTTCATTGTCTAGGGAACTGTTGGGTTGGCACTCCAACCAATTCTACCTCCTCTGTGAAACCACTATGCTCTCACGTTTAGAAGTGTGTCCAAATTTATGGATCAGATCACAGGTTTGGAGCCCCCTACTACTTCTGACCTGAGGATCCACACCATCCCTTCATCACTGAGTGGGCTCTGTTCTGCAGGCAGTAGGTATTAGATATCCATTTTACAGAGAAGAAAACAGAGGCTGGAGAGTATTCAATCATTTGACATAAATTATACTAGTTCCAGAGCAGAGTAAAAACCCAACAATTACCTGAGGCCAAAGCCCAGGTATTCTTTAGTAGAGGGGAAAGATGGAAAGTATTGGCTGGCATCAGCTGCTTTTTCACAGGTACCCCTAACCTGTGCTTAAAGAATCTAGCTCACACCACAAAGGATTTTTAAGATCAAAGCTGGTCTTTTAAGGGACCTTGGATAGAACACTGGGCAAAGCCCAAAAGCCTAGAGGTTTGCAGGACACAATGGCTTTCTCCTTTTTCAAAAAAATTCAACCGGCCTGTGATCTAGCCAACAGGGATAGTAATCTTTCTTTCTGCATTCTCCTCTGTCTAAGGTGATAGTAAGCCTTGTTTTCTATTTTAACAAGGCAACTGGAATAGTACAATGAGATTTTTTTTAATGGCAATGTCAAGCCCATAAAGTGTGTGTGTGTGTGTGTGTGTGTGTGTGTGTGTGTGTGTGTAAGAGAGAAAGAGAGAAGAGAGAGAAAATGAATGAATAAGAGAGTGCCTGTTAATATGCTTGTTATCCTAGGAATCATCCTGCCTGCCTGTATCCCTGACAAAGCATACATATTGTCTAAAACCATTATGGGAAAACATGGCAGAGTTTCTTCCTCACAAACTATAAGGTGTCGTGTTGTTTTGCCTCTATCCATGCCTGAGCTCTGAGCTTCCCTCAGCTCTATGTGTGCAGCTTGAAGGCAGGGACTGCATCTCTTTCCTGTCTCTAAAATCCCTACAGAGCTATTCAATGCCTTAGTTGAATGATCCTTAGAGAATCACACCAAAATTAATTCAACTATCTCAGAGGAACTTACAGGACTACCAAGGGAGAAGGCTATCTATGCCTCAGTCTTTGGCCCCTAGGGATATGTGATCTAGCCAAGGAGAAACTGAAAGAGACAGTCTACTTTATAAAATTATTTATTTTTTTATAGACCATTTACTTTTGTCTTACACAGGAGCTCAACCTTGCAACTGCCTCTCTCCGGCTCTGCACTCCTCATCCCTTAGGAGCCTCTGCCAGGCTCTCAGTTTAATGAACACTATTCTAAGCCCTGAATTTGTGAATGTGTTAAAAGGTGATTGCTTTGTTCATTTCTAATTTCCCAGTTCTTTTAGCATGGTCTTAGCACTCTCATTGCTGTAGAAGTAAAAGAATAAAGCCATGGATATATGCCCACATCTGGGTTTTATAGATTAGAATATCTCCATACTTTTTCTTCAGTTTTTTTTTTTCAGGACAGGCAGAAAAAGGCAGGAAAGAATAAAGAGAAGCACTGAACATGCAATATGCTGGTCAAAAGAGTGGATTCTTCTTGTGCGTATCCTCATTTAAATCTGACCTTGTTACATACAAGGTTCTGAGATGAGACCCCAGGATAGGAAAGTAAATTTCCTTCCATCCAGAGACTTGTGGCTCATCACAGAAAAGGAAAGTTCTATTTTGTTGAGGGAAGATTCCTTGGGTGGGGATCGGGGTGGTGACAATTAAGTTCAGTGATTAAGGAGGACCCTTGTGTGGGAGGGCCCATCAAAAAACAAAAAGGACCACGAAAGGACCATGTGTTATGAAACCCTTACAACACACCAGTAACAATTACTTCCTTATCAGCAACGTTAAGGTGAACATCTATATGACAGAATCCAAACCTTATTTGGCCTACCACACCCTTTTCAGAAAAGAAATTATTTTTACCTATCTAGAAATTTACCTTTGAGAGAAAAAGCAGAAAGCACCTCCAATGTCACTCAAGAATACTCCCACCTCTCCCTTGTCTTTCCAGTGGCCCCCATGTCCACACCACTTCCCAAGATGCATCAACTACTTTGGAAGACTTATTTCTATCTTCTAATCTTCTTTATAACTCAAGAATCACTCCTGTTGAATCCATCTTGTGTTTATTTGTGGATTGAAAGAAAGTAATGAGTCAAGGCATGAATTAAGAAGGATGCCATCCAGTAGTCTCAAACATCAAATTCCAACTGCTGGCTCATTTCCTGCTTTCTATCAGTGCAATGCATGGCCACTTCAGGGTTCTCACGGGGTCTCCATCCTGCCTAGGAGGTTGGGTTCCATCTCTTTGTATCATTCTATTCATCACCTGCAGGACCCAAAGTTTGGGGCAGCTGGCAGTAATTTTTCTAGGTGGGGATACCTTCCTTTCAAACTGGGGAATTCCTGCCCTGCTGATATCTCTTTTCTGAATTTGACTGTTATAGTGTAGATAATCCAGTACACAGGGGCCATTGAACCAGTCCCAGAACAAGGCAAATAGGTGCAAATAGACAAAGAAAAAAGCAATGCTGGAACCTGGTCAATGGAGCTGCCCCAACCTCATACCAGTTTCTGGCCAGGGTGTGATCATAGGGTGTAAAGCTAAGATTCAGAGAGGGTCTCCCCATTTAGTTCTGATATCTCTTGGTCTTGTTTCAAGTTCCTTGGTCTTGTGGACACAGCAGGAATTATTTCAATTGGGTTTGAGAAGTGGGGTTCTTTCCAAACTCAATACAAAAAGTTTGATCATCAAATGCAGCCCCTACCCCAGAACTCATTATACTTATGTTTTAATGACATGGCCACATGTATCACTAAATCCATTAATGTCACCCTTCCCAATTCCAATATTTCAGTCTTTTTTTTTTATCTTCTCAAGTTTCTAGACTCAGAAAATGTATAGTTGCTATTTGATAACTGATCTCTAGTAAAAGATCCTGAGCGGTAGGGAAATTCCTTAGCCTGCAAAAGCCCAAACTGGCCAATAACTGTGTGTGTGGTGGTGGTGGTGGTGGTGGTGGTGGTGGTGGTGGTGTAAAATTTATAAATAAAATGGTCTCATTCTAGATCATTCTTTAAGAGATGGGGAAATGGAGCTGACAGTAAATAACTGAGCACAAACAGGATTTAGGCCTGATGCTATCTATCTGTCACAGGCTGTGAGGGGAATGCCAAAGTTCAGAGAGGTCTGCTGGCAAGCACCTCCCTCTCTGGGATCACTCTGTCCTGCCTAGACAGCAAATACTCATCCCTCAGGTGCCAGTTTAGACATCACTTCCTTCAGGAAGTTCTTCTTCCTGGACCTGCCATTCCTCCACCTGCCAATTCAGTGTGTTACTTTCTGCTCCTTGCTTTTGTCCCTATGGTGGTACATTTGTTTAAGCAATTTGTTGCTGCCTCTTATGTTAGTGGCTGTCTCCCACATCAAGCTTTGAGCACAGGGGTCAAGGGCAGTATTTCATTTCCAGCACAAAGTAAGAGACAAGTAAATATTTATGGAAGAAAAATAAGAAAGGAAATTATAATGAAAGGTAAAAAGGGAAAGGAAGGAAGGAAAGTAGGAAGGAAAAAAAGGAGGAATGGAAGAATTGGAAGGGGGGAGGGAGTTTGTTTTCTAAAACCATAGAATTGCAAAGGAATTAAGTTGTGGTTTGAATCCAGATTTACATGTTTCCAAAGATTAGGTTAGACTAGATCATGAAAACATACAACTTCCCCTTAGCGTAGAGATTTTCATTATACTCTTGTGTTATTTACGTTCAGTCCAAACCACTTGTATGATGATGATGACACAGATCAGGAAAGAGCTAGGTATTGGCCCTTGGGACAATCTTCAAGGTTCATAGAATAAAAGAGCTCAGAAAGAGCAAGACACTAACATTATTACTGGGTCCACATTTGTCAAACTTTTTAAGGAACACTTTTTTTTTCTTTTGGTTTTTGGGCCACATCTGGTGACACTCAGGGGTTACTCCTGGCTATGCGCTCAGATATCACTCCTGGCTTGGGGACCATATGGGACGTCGGGGATCAAACCCAGGTCGGTCCTGTGTCAGTCACGTATGAGGCAAGGTCCTGTGTCAGTCACATATGAGGCAAATGCCCTACCGCTGCGCTATCACACTGGCCCCTGAACCACTTTTCACAAAATTCCCAGTGTCTTAGTACCCTAGAGATTCAGGAGTACTTTCTAGAGTTTACACCCAGTTCACAATCATACAAAATAGTCATTTTTTCCAGTAACTAAAATAATAATTTTTTCATTATTTGGCATTAGAGTATTTGAGTTTTGTGATCACCCTCCTCCATGCCCAAAGTATAAAACAAGTCCAACAACAGAGCTCAATGAAAATAAAAATCATTCATTTGAAGACTAAGACAAACTTTTTTTCATTTTCTCCTTCTCTCCCCTCCACATCAAGATGAAAACAACTTTCACAGATTTTTCTATTTGGGATTTGTCTCTGAGAATTTATCTTGATAAAAGATTTTAATGACCAAGTTTGCATACCTGCAAATAATCTATGCTGATCCTGTGTGACAGCTACAGATGATGACCAGTCACCAGCCTAGGAATTGAGACCAAGCAGTCTCTGCCTTCCTAAGTGAGTGGGAAGCCTGGGAAGCCTTCTTAGCAGTCACTAGGGCAGGAAAACGCTATTGGGGGATTCACTGGGTCACCCCACTTAGACAATAACTGTAAATATACCCTAAGAAATGAAAGACATCTGCCATTAAGTGGATAAAAGTGCATCTCTCTGTACATTAAAGAAAAATAAAGCTTTACCTATTATTTCAAAGACTAAAAACTTCCTTCTTGCAAAGAAAGTTATGTTTGATTTAAACTTAGGGGCTACATCATGTTTCTGGGTAAGACCCTTTCCCTTTTGTCAGGCAACTCAGGTTGTAAATGAGTATCCTGGGGTCATGGTGCCATGGGCCCTATCACAAATTTTCTCCACACTGGTAGGTCTGTTTCCCCAATTCTGGATTCTTAGGTTCTCAGAGTTTCTTCCATTTCTTCTCTTGATGACCAGTCATTTCACCTGGCTTTCCAGCCTACCTGTCTTTCAGATTTCCCCCGATTCCTGCTTCTCAACATTAGATGAGAAAAAGTAAAAATCTGGTTACCTAAGAGCTGATGCAATAAAAGTTATAGGCATTTCTTTAAGCAAACCAAAGTTTGCTATATCTTTGTATTCATCTGCCCACCTCATCTACTGGTCGCCTCTCTGCTCCAAAGCTTTTTAGTTTTCTCATCTCTATGAAACAAGTCTAGGCCCGCAAGCTAGTTCAAGGCCTTCAATCAAAGGGACCTGTCCTCCAACTCCACCTGCAGCATTCCCGTTAGGGTACACCCGCTGTTTTCCTGTGCTCACTGGCCTGCATCAAGGCCCAGTTCAAGGTCCACCTCCTCCTTGAAGTCTCCTTTGTTTAGAGTAACTAGTCTCCATCCTTTGAACTCACCTATCATTTCATCCACACTCCTCCCACAGGATTCATCACTTTCTCCCTTCATGAATCCTCTTGTTTAGGAACATGTTTAGTTGTATTATGGGGAACCTCCCTGCAGAGGTTTTCTATCACCTCTAATACTATCCCATGCTGTC
Organism: Suncus etruscus; assembly: GCF_024139225.1. Classification (NCBI taxonomy): domain Eukaryota; kingdom Metazoa; phylum Chordata; class Mammalia; order Eulipotyphla; family Soricidae; genus Suncus; species Suncus etruscus. Next base: position 29,067,377 of record NC_064853.1, on the reverse strand, counting down.
TAAGGCTCACTTCTGAATGACCCATCTCTGCCAGCTTCCTTGCTCTGAATGACATATCCCAGAGTTTTACCACTGCATTCTAGAAAGGGGAGGGGTACGCCTAAGTTATGCCTTAGTAAGACTGGATCTTAGTTATACCTGAGAATCACAGTCATGTCTGCCTTTCCCTTACCCTAGGGGCGCATTGCCTGCTTCTCCTGAGGAACCCTTCCCCTTCTGGGGAGAGATTCCCCCAGAGTGGTCTGCAGCCTGCTGGGCACTCACCACTGCCAAGCCTCAGAAGCAGCACATCCTGGAGTCTTCGATTGAGATCTCGCAGCTCTTTCATTTCTGACACGAGAGCACCATACTCCTTGAGCTTCTTGGCCTGCTGTACCAGCTGCCTCCGAGTCCGCTCCAGCTCCTGCTGGAGGTGGCGCATTTCTTCTTGCTGCTGCTGGTAGTTACGCAGCAGTTCCTCATACAGAGCCCGGGGCACCACGGCCTCCTCCAGACTGTCCATGTCCTCCATGCCCGGCGAGGCCTCCACGAAGACCTCTTCCGGGCATGTGCTGTGGCCCAGGCTCAGCCCGTTCTGCTTCTCCAGCCGGGCCACCACGGCCTCGATGCTCTTGTGCGCCACTTCGCTCGGCTTCCGCCCCTCGGGTCTCTGTGTAGGACAACGAGAATCAGTTCAGGCAAGGGCAGCTGGGACTTTCTTGGACTGCGGCTCAATATTTCCCCAGACAATCCTAGAATCACAGAACCACAGAAGGTCAGTGCCTGGAAAAACGTCTATAAACAGTCAAAACCCTTCATGTTATAAACACAGAAACGGCAATGCAGTTCGGGGATGGGGTTTGCTAGTCAGTGGCTGCAGAATCAGGCTTCTGGTCTCCCAAGCCATCATTTCCCTCACCCGAGCACTTGGCCCCTTGCTGGATATCACACACATACCCTCAAATCCCCCAGAGACTGGGCAGTGACTTCCCACCAGGAGTGCAGACTGGGAAGTAAGGGGATAGGGTTGGCCTCAACATATATTTGCGGTGATCTGGGAGAAATCAAATCAAGTGCTCCCAAGGAAATCACTGCTCAAACCTTTCCCACAACAGAAATATATTTAAAGGGGTATGGTAGCAGGTGGTGGTAGCAGGACAGTGAAGAGGCCACTTGCCTTGCATGGGGCCAACTCACGGCCTGAGGACCACCAAGAATGATCCCTGAATACAGAGCCAGGAATTAGCCCTAAGCACAGTCGAGTATGGTGCAAACAGCAATCAGGAAGTGGATCCTACTAGTATGCTTAGCAGGGAAAGTTGCTAAAAATTCTAATCTATTCTGACCAAGGTCAGGAACCATATTTTTATTTATTTATTTATTTATTTATTTTTCTCTTTATCCGGAGATGGCACTGACATGGGTTTGGAAATGTTTACTTAACTAAATACAAAGAATGCTAATGATGGGACATTCTCACTCATCTTATATGCGAGGAGAGGCAGGACCAGCAAGGCAGAAGACTACATTCAGGGTCACACAGTAACAGACAGAGCTTAACTTCAAGCACTCAAGTCCTCCCCGCTTCATATCTGCCAATCTAGCCTGGACTTTGGACAGAGATGAGAGTTCACTGAGAAAAGAAACATCCAGGAATACTCAGGGCTTGAGGTTTTAGCTGCCTGAGGAAATTCCAGCACGAGTGGACAAAGCTTTCATTGAGGGTGAGTTATGGGGCCAAATGAATTCTTCTCCAGGGCAGCGGGGCTGGGAGTTCTTCTTACTGGGAGCATTTACGGGAGGTGCAGACAACTAAGGAGACCAGATTCCAGGCAACTGTGTCAGGTGTTAAAATCAAAGACTGGCCTTGAGAATTCCCTGAGCAGACAAAGTCATTGGAGTCATACAAACAAAGCTAAATTTAGCTTATTTTTGTCACACTAACTTGCTCTGGATTCATTTCTTATTAAAACTCCTGGAAGTCATAATAAAACATTTTTTTCCCAAGGTGAACATGAGGTATTTATGGCCCAATTAATTCTCCTTCGTTTAAGACACTTCTAATACTCTACCAGTTACAATGAACACTATCAGTCACTGCTTCTCATTATATAAGCTGCTCTACAGAACTATATTCCTGAGATTTGTTCCATGCTTTGATCTGAGAGTTCCCAGTTTTCAAATTACTTTTGGTATGTGCATACCAAACTTTTGCTAATTATCACTTAAGTGGGTCACTGGTTATACTTCTATCATTTCTAAACAAGACAAACCTGCCTTAACCCTTTTAAGAACATTTAAGGGGGGAAAAACATCTCAAAAAGACTTGACTCTTATCCTGAGACTGAATTACCTGACAAAACTTGATGTCATTTATCCACTGGAATAAGATACTGCTAGTTTAGACCAGTGTTTCCCAAAGTGGGGGGAGAAAAGAAAGGAAGGGGGTAATGCTACAATATTCAGGAGAGAGCTAGTGCCTCAGGTGAAATCAGAGGGCACCTTCCCTGTGTTTGTTTAAAGCAAGTTGATCTCTAGGTAGAAGTTGAAAATCTTTTTCTTTTCTGAAAAGGGGCAGTAGACTAAATAAGCTTGGGAAACTCTCTCTATAGGAACTCATCAATCGAAAATGGTAATGCTCACTTCAGGTATCTGTTCACATTATGACAGCATGAAAACTCCATGGGCAGAGCCACATTTAAATGTAGGAACCAGGCTCAGAGCCAGGCCCATAGCAGGGGACAATGATTCTGGAACTGAACTCAACTTTATCACTGGAACTATGCCTTGGGAATGCCCCTAACCTTGTGTCCAAAATTAGACTATTATTAGTGATGAGGGAACAGATAATACAAGGGTCAATGATGAATGCATGGAACTGTAGTTTTAGCCTCGATACTATATTACACTGGGGGAGTAACACTAACAGGTGTGGTCATGATGGCCTTTAAGTCCTGTCATGGTATCCCAGGTAGGGACACAGCATTGTAGGATCTGAGCAGCGCTGAATCCTGGTTTCAAAGGTCTCTAATCACTGTGAGGAGGACCCCTCAAAATCACACTATTCTCAGTCTACAATGTACTATTACTATTTCCTCCTTCCTGACATACCCCTTCTACAGCAAAAACAATGTAAGTTGTGGAACATGATTTTAAGCACGTTTACAATCAGCTGGAAGAGTCTACTGGGTGTGTGCACTAGAAGAAATGGTATCTTACACAAAAGTTTTCTTCCAACTCAAAGTTCCAGAAACTTTGGCACACCCTATTTCCCAGTGAGTGAACTTTTCCTGGGGCAGTATGAGAGTGGCAGGAGGTGTGACCCAGAATAGCACCTTCATGTGGCTTCAGCAGCCAGGACACTGCAGAGAGTGTAAGATGTGTGGTACATGGAGCATAACCCGAGGTAAGACTCCCCCAAAATACTTGAGCCTCCCCCTATCTGAAAACACTCAGCTTGGGACACCAAGGATAAAGGGATCAGATGAGAATTCCTTATTTATATCAGAAATCTGAAAATACTCCCCCAAATCCCCCTCCCCCGGAAAAGGAAAGATTTTGTTACCTTGATATGTCTAAGTTGTAAATCTTCTTCCCCATAATCTTTAACCTCCCCATCTTCTTCTACGTGATTGAGAGAAAGTTTGGGTATTTTTATTTTCTTCTGCATCACACTGTTTTCAAGGTCAGATTTGTCTTCTAAAATGCATATCAAGAGAACAAGATTTAATAAGCTTTGAAATGTTCAAAACGCCCATAACTTCAAATAACTGAGGCCAGACCAGTTAAAAAGGGGGAAAGCAATGAGTGCAGACCTGCTTTCTCCTGCCTGCAGGGACCGTGCAGCTGGACAGGGAAAGTCCTGAAGTGAAATTCGGAATCTCTAAGGTCTGGGACCACAGGCCAATCACCAAAAACACTGTCCCATGTTTGCTTTGTGGCTTCTCTAAGTGCACCATAAAGGTTGGCCTTTTATGGAACTGGAATAGCTCGTAGATTGCTATCTGCACTAAAACAGTACAGGAATCCCTCCAAGACTGAGGTCTTTCTAATCTAAGCTTCTTCTAGCAAAGCTCAATGCTTTATGAGCTTAAATACTATTCAGGTACCAATGGGCATTAAAAAAAAAAAAAAGGATGACAATGTCGACAAGGCAGAGCTGAACTTTCCCAGCCAGGTAAAATGGGCACAGCAAGAGACTTAAGATCATGGTATGTTGGACTGAAGGTTATAATGACAGCAACCAATCAGTTAAACTCCCTCATTTGGACCAATTAAAGAACTCAGACCTAGAGAAGAGTAAGCAGAGGGAAGAGGGCCAATGGCATCTCGCCTGGTGCTTTGTGTCTATAATCTGCCAAATTGCCAATTGTTACACAAATACAAAGGATATGATTTCTCTCTATTTTTCTCTTCTTCAACCTCAACTTCCTATAATCTAAAAGATTAGTTTCCCCTCTTAAATGGTCATCAAACTTTATTTCCCAGTTCTGTCTCTGTGACAAAAGTAATAACTGAACCAGAAGTGGTTTGGAGGCAGAATGAACTTGCTCTGGAAGAAGCCCTGGATAGTAAATACTTTGGGGTCTTGTTTCCTAGGTTCGAATGCAGACTTGGGAGATAGCTCGTTCTTACACTCCTCAAAGATTCTCACTGCTACATCCAAAATGCTCTTTCTGGCCTGTTATCCAACTCTGGAGGTTCCAGAGAGCTGATTCAGGTTTTCTCTGAGGCTCTTCAGGTGGGAGGAGGAGCCTGTGGACACATTCTCACACATTTTTAGGTCAGGCTTCTCCCCTCATAACTGTCAGTAAAGTTGAGAAGGAAGCTAGCTTTACAGGCACATCACTACCCCAGAATGGAATCAAATGCCAGATCTTCTCAAATGACCATAGGAATGGAGAATTAGTATACCAGAGCTAGGACCCCAGTATCAGAAAGACTCGGCATGAACCTTAGCAATACTGTGACAAGGTAGAAAGGATTGGGCAACAACCCTAGCCAAACTGGACTCACATCACTTCTACAGAGGGAGGTGTGGAAATGACAGTGCTAATCCTCACATAGTTCTTGGGAAACACTAGGCCTTCAATAAAGAAAATATATTAAAGTGGTATTATTAACACCAACATGCTGGGAATAATTTTATTTGAAAAAGCACATGGTGATGATAACAATTGGAAAAAACAAAGGGGTTCCTTAAACTGGGCAGAGTTGTAATGGATCTTCTTAGGAAAAAATTAAAACAGATGGTCCCCCATGACAGAAAATAATATTGGCTTTTCCTACTAACCATAGGAACAATCCTTGGCTTCTGTATTTTCACAAGAAAGTACCCGGTGAGTTTGTCTTTGCACCTACAAAATATATCCACAAGTCAGGAATATGTAAGAGGTCTGTGGGTCTTTCTAAAAGAGCAACCACTTGCCTTTTACAAATAATTGTTGATTCAAAGTCAAGAAGCTGCTAAAAAGTATAAAAAAAGGTGCTCGAAATGAAGTCTCCATCCTGAAATGGATTGGTGAATGCTTTCACATTAAAAAAAAAAAAGAGAGGAAGGGAAAGGAGAAAATAGGAAGAGACAGACATAAAGAGACACAGAGCTATTATTAGTACTTCCAAACAAAGCTCCTGGGCTAGTCTTTAATTTGGCAAGTTCAAGGGCCAAGGCTGGACATGCAGCACCAAACTAGAAATGACAAGCTATGTTCTGCCTCCTTGATTCTAGTTCAGAAAACTAGATCAGGGTCACAGTGGTATGGAGACAAGCAATCATTCAGACTCACATCACTAGGTCATATTTGAATTGACAATGATACTCTTCACCTCATTCAACCCTTTTAAAATGCAAATGAGGAAGTAGAGGCTCCAAATGGTGAAAATCCATGCAAACCTTCACACAGTAATCAGTCCTAAGAGACAGACGGAGGGCAGCCATTTCAGAGAGTTCACCAAAATGGACAGGTCATCCAAAGGTGAGTGCTATAATGTGAATCATGTGAGAACTCATTTTGCGTAACCTGGTCCATAGCCTTTCCACCTAGGTCTCAGCTCAACATTTACTGGAATTTACAGCAGGATCTAGACTGGATGCTGAGGAAACAAAGAAAAAGGCAAAGGTAACTTCTCTCAGTCCTTGGGGCAAAGGACAATCCCAAGCAAGCTTTTGAGAAAAGATGGCAGTTCAAGTTATTTGACTTCTCAGAACCTCTTTCCTCACCTGATTTGAAATAAATGCATTTATTCATTTCACTGGGATGGTGTGAAGATCATCAGGTTGTATTTTATGGACTTGGGCAAAGTAAAATAACATTTGGATGGTCAGGGTTTATCAAAGGACAGACATTGAAGGAGGGTGAGAATCTGGCCTTAATAAGGGTAGCAAATAGAAGCAAAAATGAAAGGGTAGTTGAGAAAATACTCAGCCTAGAAAGGTCACACAACAAAACCAGCTTGGTTATAGCAAGAGAGAGGGAGGGGAGGAAGGAAGTTAAGAGATTAAAGGATTAGAAAATGAATGGCCTTAAATGCCAAATCATGAGGAGCTGGGGGTTAGCCTGAAGGTATGGAAAAAAATAGGACTCAGAAAAACTGGATTCTAAATCCAGTTCTGCCACTTGGAAGGTGCAAGAAGGCAAACAATTGCTCAGGCCTGACCATCATTTCCCTTGACTCTGGAAGTGGAGATATAACATCTACTCAAGTGGAGATCAAATCAGTTCAGTAAACATGCCTTGAAAAACCACAAAGCGCTATGCAGACAACTCAGTGGATGACAGAGCTCAGCAGAGCTTAGTGCTAGCTGAGGGTCTGGTAGAGTGACTTTCTTTCTGAGATGGACAGCTACCCTGCCCCTACTGCTTGCAGGGAAGGAAAACATTCAGGAGTGCTCCACTACTCACATGGTCACTGGAGGACTCACTCACCACCTAAGGTTCTATACCCCTTCTTTGTTTGACAAACTCCCTTCAACCTTCATCCTCATTTCTTCCTTCCTCCCACTCACTAGCATAAGACAAGTGAAGAAGAGGAAAGAAAACAAAAGGGAAGAGAGAAACTGGAAGGGAAAAAAAGAATAAAATAAATGCTAAATGAATTAAGAACACCTTTAACTAGTAATAAGTAAGTTCGAATTCCTCAACTTTAAGTTCAAAGTAGAAGACCACTTTCTTCAGCTCTCTTAGACAGACCCTTTCTTCAGACCCTTCTATCCTCCTAAAGTCCCCCAGGAAGCAGTTTTCATGACCAGAAAACAAACAAACAAAACTCACAATAAGGTGTAGCCTGGCTTTATAGGCTTTTCAGCAGTTCTTTGGAATGGTAGACTGAGCAACATTGGGCAAACTTAAGTGACAGCGGTGAATTCAGCAAAGGAGACAAAGGAAACAGTACCTCCAATTACAATGCTCTTCACCTAGATCCTGACTTTCTCTGTACTTGGCCATGGTTATCAGAATGCCCTTTCTAAGTTAACTACTATGGAACAACAATATCGCCAATTACTGACACTTGACAGTGAAGACTGAGACAGGAAAATCCAGGGACCTTAAAGAAACTCTCTTGAGGTTAGACAAATTAGCATGCTTGGAACCTATAGTTGGTCTTATGGCAGGATACTTCGTGGGTAGAGACACCCTGTTTTCTAGGCCAAAGTTTTTTTCAATTTTTCCAACTTTACTGTGCCCATGCAAAATTATGCCATCCTTTTTGTCTCTTATTTAGAAGCATCCACCCACTAGAAAGTTCACTTTCCCTGGGGATGTGTATTACTTTATTTTACCTTCTATTTCTGCATTTTTCTACAAAGTCAATTAGGGGGAGATGTGGGATTAACCAGTGTATGTCTTGTTACTCATTGATTGGAAACATCTTTAAATGTAGTACCTTGGATTGGTGTTTAGACCACTTAAAATTCCACCTCAGGGTATGGTCTGATTCCTCCTAATAAATATCCTGGGTCTCAACAAAACACTCTCCTACATTTCTGGACTTCCCCCACTGAGCTTCCTACTGCTTTTTTTTTTTTGGGGGGGGTGTCACACCCGGCAGCGCTCAGGGGTTACTCCTGGCTCTATGATCAGAAATTGCTGTTGGCAGGCACAGGGGACCATATGGGGTGTGGGGATTCTAACCACGGTCCTTCTGCATGGAAGGCAAACACCTTACCTCCATGCTATCTCTCCGGCCCCTGAGCTTCCTACTTCTTAGAAGTGGAAGGCTTATGTGTTGGAACTCCTGAATCTGTTTCACCCTCTTTAATGTCTGTGGATTATTTCCTGCATCAACACTTGCTTCCAAACACGCGTCTCTCAGTGTCCTGATTAAAAAACTAGCACTTGACTCAATCCTGAGGCTTATCAGTATCCTCCTTAACTACCATCTCTGGAAAAGGGTTCAGGAAGACCCATGCATTCATCCTTTTCTGCCATCAGTGTGTATTACTGCCATCAAAACCCTGCTCTGGGTTGAGCACTATGATTTTAGACCCTCACAATCCAACGTCAAGAACCGTCACTAGAAAGCAAGGGTTGACTTATTGAAGGATGCAATTTTCCATAGATCAAAATTCTGGTCTCCAGGTATCTCGAACCCTAACCCTGAGTCGAGAATGACTATTCATATTCATATCTGATCTACAGAAGAATTCTGAACACTCAGTATCTCCATAAAAAGGAAAATAAATTTTTGTTTGAGGGTGGGGCAGAGTCTAAGAAAAATAGCTGTCTTTTGAATAATTTGGTCCTGGTTTGGAATTCTGGCTCCACAACATGCTAACCGCAGAGACTTGAGCAAGCTAACCTAAACAAGATCAGTTTCTACTATTTGAAAAGTGAGGATAATTGTTTTCCAAACAACAGTGTGTGAATCATCAAGTGCTGTGCCTAATCTCATCACACAGGTGTTTAATAAAGAGTAACAATGGGGCCAACCTTAAGGTTATGTGTTTGAATTTTATCTCATGGCAGAGCAAACCACTGTAGAAAGATGAATGTGGTAGTGGTAATAAGCAAAATGGATGAGGTATGAGGAGGAAATTAAGACACAATGGCAAGAAACTACTGCTCTTTACTGGTCACATTAATGAACTATGATAAGGAATATTTGAGACAGCAATTAAGTTCAAGCAGCACTTTCAATGTGGCCTTGAAATATGATCTTGCCTGAGTTCTAGGAAAGCACTAAAAAACACAAACTAGTGGAGGACTCAGAAGGAAGAAGAAAACTCTGCTCACCCTGCCTTTGCAGTTGCTCTAAGCCAAAGACAAAATAGCAGTTCTAGGGCAAATAAAAATGAATGTGTCTTCTCTGAAGACAGCCTTCAGTAATTCAAACTTCCTGCTTTGGGCTAGGAGTGGGGGCCACACCCACCTGTGCTCTGGAGCTACACCTCACTCTGTACTCACCAGTCACTCTTGGTGGTGTTCAAGGGACCACCATTCACTCCTGGTGATGCTAGGTTCAGCTGCATGCAAGCTAAGTGCTACATCCCCAGTATCTCTCAGGACACCAAGCAGCTAGGAGTTAAGCATCAACTATCTCTTTCTCTTCTCTAGCTAAATAAAGATAAACATTCACTCCATAAAAGTTGAATCAGCACCTAGGATGTACCAACCCTGAGCCAAATTATTTACTAACAGTCTACTTACTCCACACAATAACCACAGAAACAAAAATTGAGGCTACAATCACTGAAGAAGTTGTGTAAGACACAAAGCCATTAGGGAGCAAAGCCAGGCTTTCAAATCAAGTGTGCATGATACTTGGACCCAGTTGCCCTTATTTAACTATCTCGTGGAAACGAGAGAAAAATCATCAAGTTTTTGTTCCTTTCTCACCTGAACTTAAGTAAATGATGAATGTATTATCATCACTTTTGAAGCAAGAGTCTTTCTGCCTAAGAGCTCACTTGGGTGTGTGTGCTATGATAAATTCTCAAATTGAACACTATCAAAAAATTACTTAATATCAAACTCCTGAAATACATGCTTATCAAGATCATACATTCTAATTCCTAGCAAGAGCTCTATATTAAAAAAAATATAGAAGGATGTGGTGTTTAAGTTGAGAAGGAGAAATTAAGGGAAAATAAGGGACACAGGAAAATAAACAAGGAAAGTTCCCAAAATCAAGGAAGTGATAGGAGAACCAATACAAATCTGATTTCAAAAGTGACGATGCCTTGCAGAATTGGTGGGGGACAGTTAAAAATGGGAGCACTCCTGTGACCCTCATTTTATATATAATCCTGCTAAACAAAGGAACAAAGATCAGAGCTTGAATTTCATATGGATTTGTTAGAATAAAGTTCTCAAGACTCAACAGAAAATGCTTCACAAAAAGTTGTCTTATTTTAGAAATGTTTGCATGCATATTTCAGGTTTTTCATCTGTTCAGAAATCCTATAAAATCTTATGTTTGCATTTAAAACAAACATGTCACAGAAAAAGTGTGCAGATTATATTCTCTGGTCTATGGTGACTGTTTCTGTAAAAATCTAAGACAGCTAAAATTTCCAAATTTTGAGAGTTGCCTGCTCTGAAAGCAGAAAAAAACAAAAAACAAAAACGGGGTCACTGGTTCAAGGCCTGATTATAGGCGAACGACTGGGTGACTAGTCACTTCCTGTATGTGTTCTTTTCCGTCAAACATGGAGATTAATCTAGAAAATCTCAACAAGTTCTTTAAGTTGTGCAACTGTGACCAGCCACAGGATTTTGAAGATCTCTCCACAGTGTGCTCCAGGGTCATAGTGAATGGTCTGATTCCAAATGGTGTGCATGTCAGTTTTTTCCTGAGGCTATCCATAAAGGAAGACAAGGAGTTGGTCATCAGATTTTAAATTTTTGCGCTCTCACTTTACCATCTCACTGGCCTTAACAGAGACAGAACTAAGAACCTCATTCTGTGGGCTCATTTGTTTGGCTTCTCTCAGATGCCCCATCAGATTGTGGTCAGGGCAATAAATACCCACCATAGGTTCACAGGACAAAATAATGTGACTTGCACATTTAAACCAAGTCCTAGGAGCACAGAAATATGAAGATTTAATTTAAATGCATGTTATTGCTGTTTTGTCTTTTGTTTCGATTTTTTGGGCCACACTCCATGGTGCTCAGAAATCACTCCTAATAGGCTCAAGGGACCATATGAGATGCCAGGGAATCGAATCTGGGTCGACAATGTGCAAGGCAATTAAATGCAGTACCTACTGTGCTATGGCTACAGCCACAAAATGCATGCTTTTTTCTTAATCTCTCCTTTCTACAAGGATTAGTATCTACAGCAAAACAAGCTATCCTCTCAGAAACTCTCAACTGCAGTTCCTCACACTTCTATATTTATGGAACCTACTCTGTGCTAGTAGGTACTTTCACTTTCCCATAATACCTTGATTAAACTGTAGGCAGGCTGGTGATTTTTAGCTCCATGTTCAGATGAGCACTGACACTCACAGAAGTAGTCTATCTCCCTTAAGTCACAGGTTGCCCCTGAATTATGCTATATACCAGGTCTATTTAAGTCTACTTTCTTTTAGCTGTGTAACACTTTCTGCTCCATACTTAAGAAAGTGACTTCATTATATGATCATATTTTTTTCATAGGAGAGAATTCTATTCCAGAATATTCCTGGCCACTTGCCACCTCTGGTGAAAGGGGGCTCAGCAGGATGCTGGAAGCTCTTCCGGGTCAGTATTCATCTTCTTTCTCTTTGCTACTATTTTGCCGATGCCAATGAATTCCACTTTCTGTTGGCTATCAAAGCATGACTGATCCTTCACTCATCAGAACTTAGACATGGAAAAAAAATCCAAGACACCAAGGTAAGTTTTTTCATGTTTTTGTTCTGCGAGCAGGATATACACCTGGCAGAGCTCTAAGCTTACTCCTGGCTCTGTGCTAGGACTTCCAACAGGCTCAGGGAACTTTATATATCTCAGATCCATCATGAACACTGGTCCCATTAGTACTAATTCAAACATTTTAACTGGAATGTCACATACAGCCCCACAAACCCTGTCTATGTGGGAAGGCAGCCCACTGCCTAGAATGTCTAAGAAGGCCTGTCTTAAAGAATATAGAGTAGGAAGGGCATTCTTAGAAATTGCAGTATTGTGGGCCTTAATTCTTAGAAAATTAGTTCCAGAAGTTAAAGTTGGTTTTAAGTTAGTTTTATAAGTAAAAAAGAATTCTTATTTTTCAGCTTGCATTTCCATCTAGTTTAAAGCTGACCACCTGATAAAACTTATTATCAAAGATGGCTCAGAGTAAACCTCTAAGGGTATGTATGTTCTTGTGGTAAACATTTTTTTAAGGAAGAGAACACACATCTCTCACTAAGGAGCTTATAAGACAAAGCAGATAGTCACAGTGGAAAAATAACTTGTCTTGGAGTCAAAGATCTAAGATGTTTTTTTTTTTTGTCCAGGGTGGCTTCCTAAGTTGTGTTCAGGGGTTTTAGGGGTCACTGCTGGATGTACTTGGTTCTGCTAGGTAAGCCTGGGGAACAACCAGGTTATCTCAACAGGGCTCAGGAGCTATCAAAGCTAACACCTGGAAGTGTCGGAGGGTCAAATCCTGCTAAGAATCAAATCTGGACTAGTGAATGTCGGGCATGTTTTCCAGCCTTTTGAATTATTCCCCCAGCCCAAGATCTAAAATTAAATTCTACTTTTCTGGTATGCTGTTAAAAATTAAAAATAATAGTATGTTCTTGAATAACAAAATACCACACAAAAAAGCAAGACCTCAGCTTGCCTGGGGCATTTTCTTTCTTTGATCCTTAGAACCAGAACTCTGAAGTATTCTGTAGTACATACTATTTAGTTTCAACAAATAAATGATTCTTGGACAAGAGGAATCACAGTAGAGTGAATCTTTAATGGTTAACAGTTTAGTAGAATCTGCAACAGATGACAGCAGGCAAGTTCCAATTCTTGCTCCAATGTATATCAGCAGAACATGTCAAAACTTAAGTTTCACTGGCTTAAAAAATCCTTTTGCTGGCAGTCTCCCACTGATGACATGCAGCAATCCTTGCATATGAAATCGGCTAGTCCCCTGCTTTGCTGCTAACTTTGTAGAAGTTCCAAAGCATTTTTGGAGCAAGTGATCTATTTGGACCAACAATGCCAAGCTGGGACCTGAGCCCTGAATGAGCTAAAATTACCAAAGCAAGAACGTGGCTTTGGAAGCTATTTTCCCCAAGTGTGGGGTTTCTTTTGGTCAAGGGAGTGATAAAGAATTTTTACTTTTTCCAGATGAAGAAAGTTGAATGAAACCTCAACAGCCCACTGCAAGTCTTTTATAAAACAAGTTGCTGTGACATAGGTTTGTGTTCTCCCTATTTCTCTACCCAAGCATGATAAATGCACCTATTTTCCCAAAGTTGGTAAGTTTAATATGAGCTGGAGGCATGAGCGGTGAGATGGGCACTACAGAGATAGAGATAAGGAAAGTGAGTCTCTGCCCTAGGATGTTTCATTTTCTAGAAAGAAGATAGAAACATTTGAAACTCATCACAACAAGACAGGAAATGTTGAAGATAAATAAGCAAGCAGCAGGAAAAATGAAAGGAGCTCTGGGAGAGTCTCCCTTGGGCCAGAAGAAGGAACAGGGAGCACTCCCAAAGTAGAATGCTCAGATGTCTTCTATCCACTCTTTTATGCCAGTCCTTCACTTGCTTGCTGGATCACAAATATCTATCATGTCTTCCTTTTCTGATAGCTGCTGAGTCCATGGACCAGGGCCCCAAGTCAAACATGATTCATATATGCTGGTTGGCTCAAAGAGTGTGCTCTTGAGAGCACATAGAAGGAGACACCAGAAGTTAAGGGGCGGAGTAGAGCATAGGAGAAACTGGACAAGCAAGATGGGCTACAGCTGCATGGATATCAAGTTAAGAGGCTAAAGTTTGTCTTCAGTAGGCTATGGGGAATGACAGAGACTTTACAAAGACTGGTAAGTTGTACAATGAAAAAACAGGAGGTTGTTTTGTCTGTGGTTTAGGTTATTCTGAAAGCATTTTGAAAAACACTGTAAAAAGAGAGCAATCTGAAGAGAGTTGCACTGGTTTTAATAGAAATGATCTGAAGCAAGTTTAAAAGCAGAAGTCATGGAGCTGGAGGAAAAGTTAAAAAAGACAGGTGCAAAGCCCACCTACAATTGGACATTTTGCATTCCAGTGCCTGACTTTGCCTCTAGCTAACAAACAGATTGAACCTTCAGACTATACACTTCCTGAGAGGGGTACATCACATTGTTTTCCCCAAAACCCTGTATAAAGAACTGAAAAACTAGCTCTCACTTCCCTTATGGCCTGGCATTGAAACCCCAAGACTTTAGATGTGTTAGTGCATTGGTGACTGACTTATTCCAGCATGTAGGAAACAGTAAGGGAAACTTAGCACACCCAAACATAAAAAAGGGAATTCAGCACATCCAAGGAATAATACAACCTCAGTGCCTGGGTAGAACAGAGTAAAGCCTAGAGAAACCTGGCTTTGTCCCATTAAATGCCCCACACAAAATACTGGGTGTATCTATCCAAAGAATATGAGAATATTAACACAGAAAGTTATGTTCACCCAAATATTTATTACAACATTTACAATAGAAAAAAATTGGAAGAAACCACATTAACCATCAATAGATGATCAGATAAGAAGGCATACATTTATGAACAAATACTATTGAGCTCTAACAAAAAATAAAATTATACCATTCTCAGCAAAATAGAAGTAGCTTGTGCATATCATGTGAGAAGAATGTTCAGGAAAAGGACAAGTACTGGATAATTTCACCCATGTATCAATATGTGGATATACAAATGACAAAATGATAAATAAAAAAAAATCAATCAGGGACTGGAGCAGTGGTCATCTGCCTTGCACGTGCTAGCCTAGGATGGACCTCGATCCCCTGGTGTCCCGTATGGTTCCTCCAAGCCAGGAGCAATTTCTGAGCGCATAGCCAGGAGTAACCCCTGAGTGTCACCAGGTGTGGCCCCAAAACAAAACAAATAAAAATCAACTAGTAGCCACTGCCAACAAAACTAATGGTTAGTAGAAGGAAAAAAGATAAAGATGAGAGTAAAGTTGGTGAGTGGTTAAACACACGTGAACAAAAAAGGCATTATCATGAGCCTTAGTAGCAAGTAGGTTGCAGCTGGACATGTTAGGGCCTCCAAATGGGTAGCTCTCACTTTTACAAAATGTTTGGCAAGTAAGTGAGATTCAGCAACGAAAACTGACAGTTCCCTGAAGAGCCATTATTATATGGGGTCCTGCTAGGAAAATGGGTATTTCTTTGAGAGGAGTTCTTCAGGAAAATGATGACTGAAGGAATAAGAGTAAGATGTGTATTCTGTAGGAGGGAAGCTAGTAATAGAGAAAGAGGAAGTAGAGATCTGGCTTGAAAACACAGAAACTAAGTATGTCCACTGGCCCGAAAACTTGCCTGGAGCTGTATGTCTCCCGGACAGGTCTTCCACTTGCGTTCATTCCTTCAGAGCATACTTGTGTAGCTGATAGAAACATCAGCCACTTTACAAAGGAGATTATCAGGGCAGCAGGAACTTGTAGACCCGTGTTCCAAGCCTGGTTCTGCCCCTTACTAGCTGTGCATTTGCAGGCAAGTCTCTGGGCCACAGCAATCTCATCTACAAAATGGAAATAGTGATGGTAGCAATCTCTACCAAGAGTCATAGAAAGTTCTAACAGAGACCATGTACAGATATATAGCAAGATAACCAATAATTTGAGTGGGGATGAGGGTGGTAAAAAAAAAAGTTGGTTCCTTAAACTAAAATTGTAATTTTGTGAAAAGAGAGCCAGAAACTAATAAGGTCTAACCTGCCTAACCCCTGGTGTAAATAGATCATTATAGGCTGGAGAAATATAAAGTCTCACAGTAGGTCAGTTTGGCATTCCAGGGTACAGTTCTGAGTTGGCCTAAACAAACATTACAGTAAATTACTTCCCACCAAGAAAACATAAGGTGTCCCTGAAACTTTTTCTGATCATGAGGTTAGCACCAGAGTAGGATTAATGACTAATTCACCACTATAATGCCATCTTGAAGTCCCCTGGTGAGGTCACCTCTTCACATTTGGTGCCACTTCTGGAGGTATTTATACCTAAGGGATGGTAGAAGAAGAACTTTTAAAGATGAAGTCACTGCAAGCAAATCTCAGAAAGGCAACAGATTCAAGTGAAAGGTTTCAAGAGACACAGGAAAGTTCTTACAGGACAAGCTAATTCCCAAGCCCTCCTGGTCCTTCCAATCGAATCTGCAGTCAGGGTAGTGGCTCCAATTTAAAAATTAACTAGCTGACTGGAATGCAAAATGTGGTCTAGCCAATGTCTAATTGGTTTTTTTCCTCCCTTTTTCTTTCCAAGGAAAAACTGAAGAGGGTGGGGGCAAAGTGCTTTTCACTCTCTTTACACAAACCAAGTTAACTTCTCTTTTTCTCTTTTTCCCAGTCAATTTCCAGGTGTTGCTCAGGCTTTCTGTTGGTTTTTGTTTGTTTGTTTGTTTGGTTGGTTGGTTGCTTGCTTGCTTCAAGTTTTTAGTAACACGGGATTTCTCACAATTCCAACTTATGAACATTCTATAGACTCAAGATTCACATTCCTGACATGTGACATGTGTCTTACTTCTGAGGACTTTTGTCACTTTTTGAAATGAAGAGTTGATGGGAGCTGCCATCTTCCCAAGCAGCTCCTGCAGTGCTTCACACACACACACACACACACACACACACACACACACACACACACACACACACACACACACACATTTAGACAGAAACACATACCACAATTACACCTCCTAAAGTCTTTCTAGATCTAAACCTCCTAAATAACCCTCCAGAAGCCCACTTTCTTTTCTTTTAGATATAAGGAAGCTAAGGTTACAACCTAAACTAAGGTCTAAACACCTAATCTCTCACTGTCTCCTTTGCTATAAAGCTTCAGCCCAGGGACCCTCGGTGCTGGGGAGGGCTGCTAAAATATACTGTCAAAAGGGCTCCAAGTGTCCATCCGTTTCCAGTTCCTGCATTCCTCAACTTCTACAACCCTGCTTTCCAAGAGAAAGAAAGTGGTGGAAAAGAAAAGTCCTAAATAAGAGCCCTAATCTTGCCATAGGACCTTGGACAAGTTTCGTGTACTGGGCCAGAGTGTCCTGATCTGTTAAATTTAAATACATACTGGCTACATGCTGAATTCATCTTTTAAGCTCAGTGTGAGAGCAAAGCAACTTGGGGCAAAGAATAAAGTCTAGAAACTGCAACACAAAGCAATGTCTTTTGTAGGTCTCTCACCCCTGGACTTCACTGCCCACTCTAGAGTAAACCCTCTTGAGGCTTCGAAAGCGGAAGTGATTACTTTCCCTTTTTCTCTGTGTCTATAGGATCCTTCCAAAACTAGCTGGGAAAAGGGTCACAGGGCCTTCTTCTTTTACAAAGGAAGGTGCTCAGTGCTACAGAAAGCACCTGGGAGCAGCTTGCTGAAGGAAGGACAGTTTTCCAGTCCAGCCTCCTAATCCATCCTGACAAATGGGGACCAAACCACCTGCCCTGTCTAAGAGCTCAAGGTCCAGGAGAGGCTGAGTGAGGGATGACTGTTAGCCCAACTACACCTCTGTCCTGATTCTGTCCTCTCAAGGCAAAATCTGGGCGACTCCAGGGTGTGAGGCTGAGGGGTGCTAAAGGCCATTACCTCTTCCACCTCAGTCACCTGTCCTGGGCGGGGCAGGAGAGAGGGAAAGCTGTCTAGAACCCAGGGTCCACGTCCTATTCAGTGATGGATGTGGTGGGACAAGGACATCACAGTCCCTCTAGGTGAGGGACCTCTGATAGTACTCCCTCTGCCCTGTGGTCCCCCTAACGGAGACCTGGGGCTTTAGACAGGCAAGGAGAGGAAACTTAAGCAGACAAGGAGGTGCAGGAAAGGTGAGAGCCTGAGAAATACAGGGACAGGCAGCAGCGGAAGGAAGGGAAGGAAAAGTAATTGGTCCAGCAGAGACAGACAAACCTAGAAAGGAAGGACAGCCAGCCGTCCGGCGGGGACTGGCAGTAGAGCCTTCTGACAGCACAGAGGGTCGGGAAGCAAGGGAGACAAAGGGGGCCATGTCTAGGGGGGTTAACTGGTCTGGCCTTTTGCAAACATCCCGTCCCCCCGAAAGCCCCAAAGCGAAGCTGAAGGCACAGGG
This sequence comes from Suncus etruscus, assembly GCF_024139225.1. Classification (NCBI taxonomy): domain Eukaryota; kingdom Metazoa; phylum Chordata; class Mammalia; order Eulipotyphla; family Soricidae; genus Suncus; species Suncus etruscus. The sequence goes on along the minus strand of NC_064853.1, from coordinate 29,049,185 downwards.
GAAGGAAGAGAAAGCCAAGGCTCCCCTCGACCTCCTCCATCCACCCCAACGCCTGGCCTCCTCTCCCAGGGTCCCAGCCCGGGACCTCCATCGCCCCCAACCCCCCCCCCCCACCCCACTCTCTCACCTGCCAGCGCCAGGATCTGGGCCTTGTGCAGCAGGAGCGCGCCCCAGTCGCGGGGGGCGCGCGGGGGGCTCTCGGGCTCGGCGCCCAGCTCCTCCGGGCCCCGGTACACGGCGTACACCTTCTGGTTGTCAAAATCCAGCCGGGAGCGGGGGCTGAAGTCGCGCACGCACGACACGGGCAGCGCGTAGCAGACGTTGTCCTCCAGGAACCGCACAAAGGCGTACATGGTGGGCGCCGGGGGGGCGGGGGCGGGCCCCGGTCGCGCCGGTCAGCCCCGCGCGCGGGGCGGGCGCGGAGGGAGGTGGGGACCCGGCCGGGGGCGGGGAAGGGGGGAGGCGGCTCCCCGGACCCGCGCTCCCCCCACTGTTATTGTTCCTGAAAGCCACGCTCTGCCAATCGGCTGCTCTCGCCTGGGCGCGGAAAAGAGCGGAGGGGGGCTCGGGGGGGCGAGCGAGCGAGAGAGCGAGAGAGCGAGCGAGCGAGCGAGGGGGGTTTGCCAAGCGCACCGCCACTCGCAAAGTCAGACCCGAGCAATCACAGCCGGAGCCTCCGCGCGGTTCGAGGAGAGAGGGGGGAAAGGGCAAGGGAGCCCCAGTGGCCAGGTTGGTGGTAGTAATAATAACAGGAGCGCTGCATGGTGGGGAGAAATGCAATGCACAGACACCCGCCCCCTCCCCAAAAAAAGTCACGCCGCGGGGAGGGGTACGCCGCGTCCACGATCGCGCTGCAAAGACACACTGCTTCGCCTCCTAAGGGCACCTCGAAGTAGACAGGAGAGAGTGGGAGGAATGAATGCGGGGTGCAGGGGGGTGCGGTCCACTCCACGCTGCTTTGGTTCCCAAAGTGTAAACTTGGCGATGGCAAGCAAGTAGATTTTGTTGTTGTTGTTGTTGTTGTTGTTGAAGTATTTCAAATCATTTTAGACACTCCTCCACAGCTTTTTTAGTTCTCTCCTTCCTTTCCCCCTATCCCTTTTGGGAAAACTGCCAGCTATCTCGATTTTTGGGGGTGGGGGTAGTGACCATCCGTCAGAAATGTTTTCCCCAGAGCTGCCAAACCAGTTCTCACCAGGACTGGGGCTTATCTGAGATTTCCAGTTGGGCCAGCAGGTTGTGTGAGTGAGTGGGAGGGTTTGTTCAGGGCTGTTCTCAGTCCAGTGGGCAGACTCCCCTTTCCCTGTAGTCCCCACCTCGGTAGCACTTCTCCATGACCTGCTCATGGGGAGCTGAGTGGAGGGGTGCTCTGAAGAAAGCCAGCTCTGCTAACTGGGCATTTCTGAGTAGATTGAAGAGTTTGGTCAAGATCTCCCCATTGTCCCCCAAAATCACTGGCAGAAACTTTGGGGGGACTTGCTCATGGCCCCTCTTCAGACATGCTGTAAATACCAGCCTAAGGAGGGGTTGACAGTGTGGGAAATAGGAAGCCAATCCCAGGTAAGAGTGGTTCTTTACCCTCCAGTGGGTTCTGAGAGAGTGGGACTTGTATCAAGTCGGGTTACTTATTCCTTAGCCTGTACTTGGACACCTTGATGAATTTGGGGTGAGGAATGACAGTAAATTAAAGTCCATGCTTTGGGAGCCAGTGGCAAAGGTGTTTGCCCTGCATACCTACCCAGATTTGATTTCCCACCAGGAGTGATCCCTGAACTCGGGCCAGGAGTAAACCCTGAGCACGATGGTCCCAAACCCATTTTTTTTTAACTTACAATTATACAAGTAACCAGTATTCATTGGGTGTGTGCCACATGCCAGGTGGGCCTAAGTGCTAGAGACAGAGAAATTGACCAAGAGGACGGACTCCTGGGTTCCTTGCAGTGTTTATATATGAGAATGTGCCTCTATTTTGAATTCTTGCAGCAAGGTAGGCTTTATACGAACAATCATAGCCCTTACAGTTCTGTCAGGAGTATGTAAAAAGTGTGAGTAATGAACTAGAGAAATAGTTTATGGGTTACTGTGTTTGACCCCCATTGAATCCTCTGTATGGTGGATGGTTTGTGGGGCACTGCCAAGAATAATCAAGCTCTAAGCATTACGAGGTTTGGCCCAACCTCACCCCTATCCCCTAAAATGTAAATAAGGGTGTTGGGGTAAGGAGAGTATTGTCCTAAAGTAAATTTCAATGGAGATGTCAGGCTACATTAAATATATTTAACTCATTTTCAAAAACTCATCTGTTAGTACAAACAAAATTAATATACCAATGTGTTTCAACATAGAGGATGATTCTGTTTTCACTGTTCTTTATATGTATTGTCACACAGTTTTCCATTGTAAACAGATACCAACTTATAATGAGAAAGAAATAAGCATTATTTTAAAATGAACACTATGCTCAGATTTCAGAGCAGCTACAGTAATCACGAAGCAGATAAGCCAAAAATTTACAAGTTGTTTTTACTGTGATTAGGGGAGTATGTGATACATCCAGCCCTTCAGCACACATTTTCAGGATCCAAATGTACACATTCACTCAAGGTTTTTAGAAATGAAGCCTCTGATGTGTATTCTGTGACAGACAGACGGGGCAGGGAGCTACCTGTACACAATTGGTCCTACATACCTTGCCCCAGGTGCTTATGGGAGAAACTCTTGAGTTGTAACAAATTTACCTTCATGATTATGATTTCTTTAGATTGATCTTAAATGAGTTTTTAAGAGCACAATCCTGGAGTGATTAAGGGCAAATAATAGATCATACATAGCGTAATCGCGAAGCATCGGACCATGTTTGCATAAATGATTTCAAGTAGCACCATATTTTCTCTGCATCTAATTTAGAGTGATCCCCAAATGATCGGTTTCATCTCTTAATACCTCTTAGGGCCATAGTTTATTGGAGATGAATGAAACCCTTAGGCATTCCTTAAGATAGACTTTTATCACATCCCAAGCCTTTATGCGTGACTCTGCCCTCATGCTGAGATGCTTTTCATCCAGAGTGCTTCATGATTTCAACTTACCTTGAAGAGCAACACAGATTTCACCTCCTTAGTAAACCCTTAAGCAAACATCTACACTCCTCAAGTACTGAAAGACCCTTGCTACTACACTTTATTTTCCCCTCATTAGAATATATGGTTGGGGGGGATGAAAAAGTTGAGATAATTACAGATTCCTAGTATAGGATTAGGAGAAAATGCTTACAGAATAAACTCATTAAAACACAGTGTGGATATTACACCTCTTGCATGGTTTTGAAAAAATATCAGTCCTTTTTGTCTTTCCCATTGCCACTGACTGAAAAAAATCCATTTTTAATTATATCTAAATATAAATATATATAATAAATCATTATACCATCCAATACAAATAAAGTTCATATTAGTTCTTTACTAGTGTAAAGAACTGTTGTAAGGTACCAGTGTGTTTTCCATGAATAGGGAAGGAAAGAAGAAACAATGCTGCTGATACCAACATAATAAACACAGACTCAATATGTTTCACCTATCAACTACATGCATGTAGTTGCATGTATTTTTTCAGAGAAGAATGGTTGGTACAGGATGTTCTTAACAGTCTCAGGCAACAAAACGCCTAGTTTTTCTTCTTGTATGCCTCAGATAAGCTTGAAACATCTTCATGGAGAACCTACTATGTGCCTCTTTTGCTCTAGTAAAAACTACGTCAGCATAGATCCTTGACACCAGAGATCATAGCATCTGGCTTTACACATACCAGGAACTCAGATGCTGGCAGTTCATCTATTGGCAAGGAAACATCTAAAAAGCACAGATTTCAGACTTTAAGTTGTTAAATATGTTAAGTTCAGCCAAATAATTACTGAATGTCTTCTTATATCTGCAGGACAAATGGCCATCCAGACATCTCTTAGGCAATTTGAATGATAGGAAGTTTAACCACAACCACTAAGCTTTTGGATACTACTGCCAGGAAGTTCCTCCTTACTCTCATGGAGGTAGCCTTTCACCTTGAAACTATTAGACTAGGTTTAACAAGAATGACAGCCTTTGGAATATGTAAAAACTTGTGATTCTATCTTATTAGGATCTTATTTTCTGCCCACATATCTTCACTTACTTTACCTCTCTCTTCTTAGAACATTGGTTCAATGATAGTGATTGTGACTTCGACTTTTATCTTCAAAGTATACAATAAATCTTATGTGCCATGTATATGTGTTCTCAATTAATTTCATACGGAGTGCATATAATATGATAAAGTTGAGATGATTTGACTTAGGTCAAAGAAGTTTTAAAGCTCTGTGAGCTCAAGAAGACACTGGCAAGAGTTCTCCTAGATTTTCTCTAGAAGCCTTGTAGGGGAAGTTTTAGAGAGGACTGCAAACCTGGAGAGCTGTATGCATGAGATGAGCCTGACTGTTCTTGTGCCTGCCTCTCTCCTTACACATTCTGTGGGCCAAATGTATTTTGCCTCTCATCCAAGTCACTTTAATGGAGCAGAAAATGTTAGCATCTGGGGCAGTTTTTCAACTGTGTCTCCATTGCTTTTTCCTATTGAGTTTTTTGCAGGGTCTTTGGTTAATGTCAAGTTCTGTGGGTTGAGCCAGCTGAAGCATGTTCGGTGGCAGCAGAAGGACTTATGTTTTGTATTACTACATGGAATTCGCAGTGTACTTTGCAAAACTATTTTAAGGAGACCTGGGTTCTGTGAATTTTTAAAGCAATTGGAGCGTGTCTTTTCAACTGTTCCACTAATGATTGACTACATTTTTTCATGATTTTGCTCCCCCTTATTTTGCTGTGATATTTAACTTGACTTTTCAAGTCTTTTTAATTGAAATTTTTTTTCCAGAAAAGTAACTTGTATTTGCTGTGAAATCAAGGCCAATATGTTCTCAGGTTGTTTCAAGGAAAGAATGTTGATACAAAGCCAGGAAAATCAGAAGTGTCTTAGAAACCTAAGGTGGGCATCACTCTATCCATGAAATTGACATCCCAAATTGTTCATTGGCATCAACCCAATGCATCCAGGTATATTCCTGATTATGAAGTCTGGTAGATCCTGGTGATAAGATATTGGGAGAGGGGATAAAAGGCAAGAAAGAATAAGTGACCTAAAGGCTCAACCACTAGTGAACATGGCCAGTGAGAGAGGGAATGCCATCTTGTCATTTAAGTGAGATTGCAAGACCAAAGGAATATGGACTTTGGAATCTACTGAAACTTCAGACACCTCTTTCAAAGTGTCTTATTAATTTTAATATGAAAGTATTAATTCTGATTTTATTAATGTATAGTGGAAATTGAGGTAGGAACTGTTTTTGTCTTTTTTTTTTTTTTTTTTTTTGGTTTTTGGGCCACACCCGGCGATGCTCAGGGGTTACTCCTGGCTGTCTGCTCAGCAATAGCTCCTGGCAGGCACGGGGGACCATATGGGACACCGGGATTTGAACCAACCACCTTTGGTCCTGGATCAGCTGCTTGCAAGGCAAACACCGCTGTGCTATCTCTTCAGGCCCTTGTTTTTGTTTTTTCTTTTTACTTTCTTTATATATCAGGAACAACTAAGGGACTTAAAAAATATTGTAGACCCAGACTCTATCTCCATAAGATCAAGTCTGCCATTGGCCAGAAACTAGAAATTGTTTTGAAGATTTTTAGTTATCAGATTATTCAGGGTCAGAAATAGTAGTCCACCAATGATTTGGGAGATTTTAAGTAACATACTAGTCATACAAAAGAATGCTCATCACAGCATAGAAATGTATTCAATGGAAATATGTAGGATTTTGAAATGTTAATGTAGCCTCTCAAAACTGTTCATTTAAAAAAATCTGACAGTAACACAAAAAGAATATTATGTATTATAGTCTAGGGCCTAGATGTAAATCCTAATTCAATAAGTGAAAACTATATTTAACTAGTATGTGAATAAGTCAATCTCTTCAAAGTTTATTTTATTCAAACCTTATTTTCTTCAAGGGATATACATACAGATAACACTATAGGGTTCTTTTAAGGATTAAATGAAATAATCTGTAAAAATCGTTTACTAAGGACAGTGCCTGATACATGGCAAGTTCTTAATAAGTTATAGTTACATTTCCTGTTATTATAAAGATCCTTATTATAGTTGTATAAAAACTTTTATCCCCATATTGAGAGTAATGTCCAGTGGTCCCAAGGAATGTATCAAGTCAAATAGAATATAATAATCTTGACAACAGGACAGCACTGATAGCTTATTCAAGTGCTTTCCCCTTTAAAACAGAATCTTCTGGATTTACTTTAGTCAATAGAGACATTGCCAGATTTCACATGTTCATAAACCTCTGAGACTAAGAGTCTAGCTAAAACCTGAAGCAAACTCTTCCAAAATACTGTGTTTAGAGCCATTCATTCTTTCAAGTTGATTTTTTTGGGGGGGTTGTTGGGCCACACCCGGCCATGCTCAGGGGTTACTCCTGGCTGTCTGCTCAGAAATAGCTCCTGGCAGGCACGGGGGACCATATGGGACACTGGGATTCGAACCAACCACCTTTGGTCCTGGATCGGCTGCTTGCAATGCAAACACCACTGTGCTATCTCTCCGGGCCCCAGTTGTTTTTTGTTTTTTTGGATCACACCTGGCAGCACTCAGGAGTTACTCCTGGCTCTATGCTCAGAAATCACTCCTGGCTGGCTCAGGGGACCATATGGGATGCTGGGATTCGAACCACCGACCTTCTGCATGCAAGGCAAACACCTTACCTCCATGCTATCTCTCTGGCCCTTTCAAGTTGATTTTATAGAATACTTCCTTAGAAGAAATTAAAATGTATATACATTATGTAAGATGTAAAATATAGACCTGTTTACCACTGACATCCTGTAAAATACACTTTTGGTTGATTCTAAAATTAAGTCAACTGCAGTCCAGTCCAGCCAGTCAGATCTATGTTTTGATCTCATGTGAGTCACACACAGAAACTAGTGATCACCTGTATTATCTGAATCCTGGTATTGTACTGTAAAAGTATAATTCTTTTTTTTTTTTTTTTTTTTTTGGTTTTTGGGCCACACCCGGTTTTGCTCAGAGGTTACTCCTGGCTGTCTGCTCAGAAATAGCTCCTGGCAGGCACGGGGGACCATATGGGACACCGGGATTCGAACCAACCACCTTTGGTCCTGGATCAGCTGCTTGCAAGGCAAACGCCGCTGTGCTATCTCTCCGGGCCCGTAAAAGTATAATTCTAAAGTAATTAAAAAGAGTATACCATCTACTTAAACAATGCAAAGTCGATGAACCCCACAAAAGTTTATGAGTAGAAGAGGTTTCCACAAAGGAACACTTGAATTGAATTTGAAATAGAAACCACCAGATTGACCTATCTTGAAATAATGCTACTTGCCTCAATTATGAAGTTTGAACAAGGACCTATTTGTTTTAGAAGTTGCCTTTGGATTTCTTTCCAGATGAACCCCTTTGGTTGTTTTGGGATTGAAATGTCATTTTGCTTGCAAAGTGTTCCCTGATCTGCCTGTCCCTTCAGTAGACTAGCTTAGATCCCTGTTGCATCATTTCACAGGTTTTTATATTTTTCTCCATTTAGTTTAGCCAAGTAATAAACTGTATTTATAATTTTATTGTCTGTCTCTATTACTGATCCAAAGCTCTATTAGAGGGGCCTGGGTTATACAGCCATGTATATCCTGTATTCTACTGACATGGGTTCAACCTCAGCACTCAATATGGTGTCCTGAGCCTGCTAGAAGTGATCTCTGAGTGCAAAGCCAGGAATAAGCCCTAAGAATTGCTTGTTGTGGCCCAAGAAACAAAAGAGTAACAACAACAACAACAACAAATAAATAAAAGTTCTAGTAAAAAAAGATATCCATTCTTCACTGTTAAAATTGAAGCATCTGGACCCCACCATGTCTGGCTCCCTCAATCTGTTCCAGATAGCAATAAAACTCCCTTTACAACTTTTCCTTAGCACCTCTGACAGGATGACATTTCCAAAGTATTTTTCTAAATATGAGGAGAGAACAAAAATGTAAATAATTATAGAAAAATGCACACAAAAGAAAAACAGTCAAGTTGACAATCACACATGGTTGGCATACACTTATATCAATAATACTACTAACAGGATTTATAAGCCTCCCAGGAAACCAAATGGGGATTCCACTTCATCCCATAAAGTTAGGCTTCTTATTACCCTGTTATAGTCTGGAAGTCACTGACTCTCTATTCTCTATATTCAAAATGGTGATCCCTAAATTATTCCAATTTTCTGATGATTACAAAAGTATTTGGGAGGTAAAAGAACAACCTTTCTTCTCTGTTTACCATGCTCATCTCAAGTGCCCAATTGCTCAGAATGTTTGCTCTTCACAAATTCTGGTCAAAAGCACAAAAGATTATATCCATCAAGTGGGTAAATCATCTGCACTGAACACAAGAAAAATAATAAACAACTTTGATTTTCTTAAATCTGTCTTTTAACCACATTATAAATTCAGTACAAAATCAAAGGGAAGGAATGAAAATGGATCTTACGTTATTGATTTCTATGATAGGAAATGTACAATTGCTTTACATATTAGCTCCTTTAATCTTTTTAAAACACCCATGAGGTCAGTACCATTTGTATCTCCATTTTTCTGATGAGGAAACTAAGACCTAATGACAGATGTTGTTTGTTATCATGTGGCGAAGTCTTCCAACTAGGTTTCTTGATCTAAAACTTGGATTAAAGCACACTTTTTTGGTAAAGACCATGCCTCAAGGTTGAGGCAAATTTCCTGAGGCAACAAAGAGCTACATTGACAGGACTTAATCCCCAGTTCTCCTTTGCCAAAAGCCTTAGAATTCCCTCGAAACCTGAGAATTGGTATCTAATTATTCTGTGAATAATAATGATTTGATTACATTATCTGGGACTCCTTGTATTCCAGAGAACTTGTATGTTTAACACCCTCTAAAATTCTACTTTCTTAGACAGATTTGTGTATTCTAATTTTAGATCTCTCTTGGTTTTAAGGTCACACTCAATGGTGCATAGGACTTGCTCCTGGTTCTGTCTGTGTTCAGGAATCATTCCTGACAGTGCTGAGGTACTATATGTAGTGCCAGGGGTTGAAGCATACAAAGCAATATCCTTATCCTCTGTAGTGTATCTCTAATCCTACTACTCCTATTATTGCACTATCATTGATTGGAGGAATAGTAATGAAAATAAAAGCAGTAACAATGTATCTTTGTAAATTGCTTACGACATAGTAGGCTTTGCATACATTTAATAATTTAATCTTCTGAACAATCGAGGGTGGTAAATATTATACATTGAGTAAAAGAAGGCAAAGGAATGTTAGGTAATTGGTCAATGTCACCTGGACCAAACGATGAAGCCAGAATTCACACAATCTTCTTGGCTCTAGAGCCCAAATTCATACTCTTCTACCTCAAATTTATTTCTCCTGTAACTAAATTAGAGAGGGAGATCAGTGCCCTTCTAGCTAGTATGGGTTTATTATGAAATATCCATCCTCAAAGAGTCACATGGTGGTTTTCAAGCCACTTGGATTGGAGACCCTGGCAGGCACAATCTCAAAATAGTATCCTAGAATTCATTGATATCTTCATCCTCTATTGTGGTGGGTGGGAATATACTAGATTTAAGCCTCAGCATAAAGATCCAGTCTTTTATTTACTCTAAAACATTTTGTTTGTTTGTTTGTTGGGTATTTTTATGGAGGCTGGTTAAGACATCCAATTATTATTCAGGCAGCTAGAGCCAATTCCATTGATTCTTTTTTTTTTTTTTTTTGTCAACCAGGATGGACAGTTTAATGCTGTACTAATCTGCTTAAGTTCTGTGCTGCAGGGGACCACGAGGGACATCCCAATAGTGCTCAAAGTTTTCCAGGGCTACAACTGGTAAAATTCAGTATCCATATGATGCCAGAAAACTAAACAGAGTTGGGTGAATTCAAGACATTGGTCTTAATCCCTGTACTACATCTCTATCTTAAAAATATTTTGCTTAGTGGCACAGTAGTGTCTTCTACAATATCAACAAGTAAAAAAGGTTTTAACTTCTTTTTTTATATTAGAAAGGAAAAACAATTCATATATGTAATAAACAATGCATTGTTTTTGTCTTTAGTTCTTTTTCATATTTCTTTCTGGTAGCTATTATCAAGTACATAATGTGAAATTTTTCCACATAAGGTGGTAGATGTGGTTTGCACCTCTTTACTACTCTACTAGTGAGCCAGGTCAGGCACATATGGTAGATGTAGTAAAATATATACAGTTGAAACCTTTCTATACCATTTTTACAAAAGGGAAAATCAATGCTGAGACTAAAGGAAAATCCATCTCACTCATTCATTACTGCATTACTATTTACAAAAGCACCAAGTATCTGTCAGTATATGATTTAATATAATATAAATATATACAAAGGAATACTATTCAACTATTTTTTAAAAAAAAAAAGATGAAAATCGATCATTTCAGGCAGAATTGATAGAGCAGTGACTAAGCTGCTTGCTTGCCTTACACAGGGCCAACCTGGATGCCATCCCCACCACCACATGTGGTCACCTAAGCATCTCCAAAATATATCTCTGAGAGGAGAGCCAGGAGTTAGCCCTGAGAAACACTGGGTGTGGATTTGTGAATTTAGAGAATAACTTAAAGTCAAGTAAGTCATAAAAAGGCAAATATTAGATATCTTAGTACAGGTTTTCAATATAAGAATATAAAACTAATGAATGAACTAAACAAAATAAAAATACAAATTAATAGAAGCATGGTTACTCAAGGAGAAGGGAATGGGAGGAGGGAGATAAAACCAGGGGGAGATGCTATTGATACATAATTTTGTTTTTAAAAAAACAGAGGAGGGAAAGCTAATCAGTTACTGTAAAACATTTTTCTAAATCATAAGATGGGCAAGAGTAAGGAACACAGGGGTATGTGAGATTCTGATCAGAGAGTTCTTATTGTTTGGAGATCAAATACAGCAGTTCTTAGGGATTACTGCTGGTTTTGTGTTTGTGAGTTGTTCTTGTGATGCTCAAGGGACCATGCTGTGAAAGTAGGGGGTGGGCCTTAAACTTACCATCTTTCATGTAAAGTATGCTCTCAGTCCACTGAATTATCTCCCTGGGTCTGGCCAGGGAAATTTAACTCAAGTCTTAGGCAAAATAGGTCATTGGACATCTATAAGAGCAGAAAAGTCATCTTTCATACTACTAATGAATCTTAACCAAGTTGCTGAGCCATCAGATGATCTATGATTATTGAGCTCTGTTTCTGATTTTGGAACCTATTATAATGAGTGGCATAGCACAGAAGAAGTTATAAAGCAATATGGGAATATGAAATATGTCCAGGTTTTAAACTCAGATTTGGGCTCAATTATCGCTTATTCACAATAGTACTCTGGGATTCTATATTCTGCACTTGATCTTAGCCAAAAGGCCAAGAAGTGATAGGGATTCTATATTTTGACTTCTAGATTTTCCAACTGTCAAACAGAGTTTTTACAAGATTGTCTGGGATCTAATAGACTATACTTACAATGCACTGAGCTGTCTCACACACAATCCCCAAACAATAAGCTGTCTTTTTCAACTTCATATTTTGAGAGAATCTCTATTACTTGTTCCTTTAGGAGGTCATACAATAATGAGAAGATAGGTCCCCCAAAGCCAGTTATTTTGGGGTAAACTATCTTCCTTATCCCCAAAGGCTGGCTGTTACTGCAAAGATGCCTGCCACCCACCAGCCCTGCCTTCCAATGCACTGGCAACATGCCTTGTTAAAGAAAGCTGGAACCTCACTAAGATCCATATTTTGATGAAATTTTGGGACTTACACTGACTTGAGATTTTATTGTCTAGTTCAAAAACAATTTTCAGATTTTGTATATTTAAAACATGCCTTTAGGGATGTGAAACACAGTGTTCTCAATCAAAAATAAGGATGAATTATGTTACGTGTTTCTGTTCCCATTTCTGGGTTCTTTTTTTGGTCTCCTTGTATGAGTTTTTTTTTTTATGATGCCCTGCTATCTATCCTAATTCTTTAAAACTATAAATGTGTGCGATTTTTAACTCCTTTTAAAATATTACTAATTTAAATACTCAATGAATCATTAATAATTTATCTTGCACTTTATCAAGAGTTCCTTTACCCCATCTTGAAGCAGACTTGGGGAACTAATGTTGTCCCCCAGTTGGCCCCAGACCATGCCTACAGACACACCAAAGCTAATGCCACATCTTAACCAATCAGTTATCCAGGAGGACTCCTATGATTACACTTGTCCATAATCATATAGACACCAATTCCTTCAACTTCACTAACTCTAAGGACTGGGGCTGGACAATAATTTCTTATACCTGTTTCAGAGTGCCTCCATAATAATAGTGGTGAACAAACTAGAGCAACTAGATCTACACTTGCCTGACAACTGAAATCCCATTTTAGGGCCACATATATTTTTAAAATAGTAGATAAGAAGTAGTAGTGTTCTTGATGGAGAATAGCAAGAGGGATAATCTCCAAATTATAGGAATATCAAAAGGAGAAGAAAAGATCAAGGGGAAGAACTACTTACTGGTAGAAGAAATAACTAAAAACTTTTCCCAGTCTCTGGAGGGAGATTTCTGCTCAAAGAGTACTATACAAAATAGACTTCAAACAAAACCATACCAAGATACATAGTAATCAAAATGGGAAAAACAAAAGACCAAACATTCTACTTAAGTTAGCAAGAAGGAAGAAAAACCTCAAATACAAGAGAAAAAACTTAAGAACCACAACAGATGTCTCATATGATACAAGTAAGAAAAGTGTGGAACCACATATTCAAATTGCTGGATGAAAACAACTGAGAGCCTACTACTTTGCAAAGATGTCATTTAGATTTGAGGGATGGATAAAAACCTTTTCTGACAAAAAAAAAGCCCCCAACATTTGCAACAACTAAACCGGCCCTGCAAAAAATGCTGAAAGATGCCTATAAAAGGACAAATGGGGGGCCGGGCGGTGGCGCTAGAGGTAAGGTGCCTGCCTTGCCTGCGCTAGCCTAGGACGGACCGCGGTTCGATCCCCCGGCGTCCCATATGGTCCCCCAAGCCAGGAGCGACTTCTGAGCGCATAGCCAGGAGTAACCCCTGAGCATCAAATGGGTGTGGCCCAAAAACCAAAAAAAAAAAAAAAAAAAAAAAAAGGACAAATGGTTGCTTGCAAAAATACACACAGACACATGCAAAATGGCAGCACACTATTTTATATAAAGATTCTCTCAGTATCAATGGAATAAACTCTCCTATAAAAATAGCTGAATAGGGGCCGGGTAGGTGGCGCTGGAGGTAAGGTGTCTGCCTTGCAAGCGCTAGCCAAGGAAGGACCGCGGTTCGATCCCCCGGCGTCCCATATGGTCCCCCCAAGCCAGGGGCGATTTCTGAGCACATAGCCAGGAGTAACCCCTGAGCGTCAAACGGGTGTGGCCCAAAAACCAAAAAAAAAAAAATAAAAAAAAATAGCTGAATAAATAAGGATTTTCTAGTTACAGAAAATATAGCTAAATTCATAGGATAAATTACAGCCTCAGAGTAAAATTGTGGGGAAAATTCAGACAAGTCAATTGTAGACAGAAGAAAACTGGGACAACCATAATTCTATCGGATCGAATAACATTCAATTTGAACAAAATAATTAGAAACGTGAATGGATTTTTTGTTTTGTTGTTGTTGTTTGTTTGTTTTGTGGAGGGAAGAATAGACCAAGAAACACTTTTTTGTTTCTTTGTGCCACATCTGGTGACACTCAGAGGTTACTCCTGGCTATGCGTTCAGAAATCACTCTTAGTATGGGGGACCATATGGGACGCCAGGGAATCGAACCAAGGTCACCGAGGTCCGTCCCAGGCTAGTGCTGGCAAGGCATATGCCTTACTGTTTACGCCACTGCTCTGGCCCCCAAGAAGCACTTTTATCAACATTTAGGCACCCAATTAAGGAGATGTAAAGTTCATAAAGCTTTTACTTAGAGCAAAAAGAAACATATTGAAGCAAACACAATAGTAATGGGAAACTCCAATACACCACTTTCACCACTAGACAGATAAACTGGATGGAATGTAAGTAAAGATACAAAACTCAAAATGTGGTATAAGGACCAGTTTAACCGATGTATACTGGGCTTTCTACCCCCAAAGTCAAACACTATTTTTCTGTAGTTAACATAAAATGTCCCCTGATATAGATAAAATATGAAATCATAATTCAAACATACACAAATTTGCAAATATAGAAGTGGTATAAAGTACTCTCTCAGTCCACAAAGACATGAAAGTAGCATTGTGATAGTGGTAAAAAAAAAAAAAAAGAAGAGGAAAACTTTCAACACCTGGAACTGAATGAAACACTGCTGAATAACAATTGAATTAAGGAGGAATCAAGAAAGAAACAAAAATTTCATTGAAATTAGTGAGAATGAGGATACATGTAATCTGGATTTATAAGATACAACAAAAGCTGTATGCAGGTGGAATGCAGAGGTGTAATTCAGAAGAATGCATATCTACATTAAAAAAGAATAAATCCAAACAAGCAATCTAAACACACGGCTCAAAAAATATGGAGGAACAACTAATGAACTCAAAAAATAGGAGAAGGAAAATAGTAAAATCTAGAGTAGAAATCAATAACATAAACCAAAAAATAATTACAAAGAATCAATAAAATTAGGAGCTGATTCTTTGAACAAATAAACAAGATAAACAAGACATTAGCTAGATTCAAACGAAAAAGAGGCATATGTCAAATAAATCGGATTAGAGAAATAAAGGGAGAAATCACAATAGATTCATCAAAAATACAAAATAATATTGAGTGTATAGTGAACAACTTGTGTCACAAAACTAGAGAACATAGAAGAAATAGAAAGATTTTTAGAATCATGTAGTGTTCCAAAACTGAACAAGGTGAAAATAGAAAGCTTGAACATGCTGTTAATAAACAAGGAAATATAAACGGTAATTAAGAATTTTCCCAAGAATAAAAGTCCTGGTCCAGATGAGTTATTTGGTGAACTCTATCAAAATTTCAAAGAAGGTTTATTTCCTTTACTTCTTAAGCTCTTCCAAAATATGGAATAAAATGGAATTCCCCCTAACATGTTCTATGAAACTAACATTACACTGAGACCCAAAGTTGATAGAGATACAGTCAGAAAAGATTTCAGACAAATCTCCCTGATAAATAGTGACACAAAAAACTTAACAAAATCTTAGCAAATATAATGCAATGCATAATTAAAAAATCATACATGGGGGCCGGGTAGGTGGCGCTGGAGGTAAGGTGTCTGCCTTGCAAGCGCTAGCCAAGGAAGGACCACGGTTCGATCCCCCGGCGTCCCATATGGTCCCCCCAAGCCAGGGGCGATTTCTGAGCACATAGCCAGGAGTAACCCCTGAGCATCAAACGGGTGTGGCCCAAAAACCAAAAAAAAAAAAAATCATACATGATCAAGTGGAATTCATCCCACAGATGCAAGGATGATTCAACATATGCAAATCTATTAATACATATACATCACAACAGTAAAAGAAAATATGCAAATTACACGATCATATTAATTGACACAGAAGACACTTCTGACAATATCTAACACTCATTTATGATACCTAGCAAAAAAGGGGTGGAATGAAACTTCCTCAAGGTAGCTGTGGTCATTTCTAATAAGCCCATGGGCCATATAATGTTTTTCTGGTTTGGGGCCACATCCAGTGTACACAAGGGTTATTTCTGATTCTAAGCTCAGGAGTCATTCCTGATCATGCTTGGGGAACATATGAGATGCTAGAGATTGAATCCAGGTCAACAGCAATCAATCCAGGTAAGGCACATGCCCTACTTGCTGTACTATCACTTTGGCCTCCAGTATCATTCTTAACGGTAAAAAAAATAGAAAGCATTTCCTCTGAGATCAGGTACAAGGTTCCACGTTTTTGGAAACAGGTACAGGCAAAAAAATAAATCAAAAGAATCCACATTGGGAAAATGTCAGATGATCACTAATTTCAGATGACATGATTATATCATAATACATATATAAATATATATCCCTGAAGATTACACAAAGTAACTCCTGGAGTCTATAAACCAATACAGTAAGTTGGCAAGCTGCAAATGTCAAAACAGAAAAGCAGTTCATGTTATTAAATGCAATAATCAGAGGGGAAAGTAATCAAAGAATTTATCTCATTATAAATAGTGTTCAAAAGCATCAAGTATCTAGAAATCAACTTACCAAAAGAGATAGAAGAGCTATACCATGAGAACTTTAAACACTTAAGAGACAGAAGACCTTAGAAAATGGAAAAATATTCCATGCTCATGGAGTGGAATAATCAATTTTATCAAAATATTGTCAAAACCATCCTACCTAACTTACTGCATATATTCAAAACACAATCCACATGCAAATTCAGACATTCTTCAAAGAATTAGAACAATCAATAATAACGTTTGGGTGGAATCATATGAGATCCAGAATAGCCAAACTAATAATAATAAACTAGAAATTGTCCCATTATCTAACTTGAAACTATACTTTAAAGTTATAATGATCAAAACAGCATGCTATTGGCCTAATGATAGATACTGTGGTTTATCATTTTGACCTATCACCAATAGGTCAGAATCAAATAACCAAGGACAAATCTCCATACTGTGGTCAGCTAATTTTTGCCAAAAGAACTCAGCACATAAAATAGAGTAATGATAGGATCTTTAAACCATGGTGCTGCAAAAAACTGATAATAACATGTAAAAAATTAAGATGGACCAATATCTCACACAGTACATCCAAGTCAATTCAAAGTGGATTAGAAGGATAAATGGGAGTATAAATGGAAACTATATAAAATAAAATTTATTGAGTTCCTATTCTGTTCTCCAGTAATGTTGTTAGGTATTTCACATACAATCCTCATACGATAATCTTGATAAGTAATTGTTGCTATTGAGCCTGCATATTTCCATAAAACTACAAGTATGGAGTAAAAAGTGAAATCATTACGCTTAACCTTATTGACAGGGCTGCCAAATTGTTCAGTGCTAAAAAAAAAAAAACTATACCTAAACACTTGTCTATCTCATTCACCTTTCATATAGCCAACTGCAAGAGCACACAACAGATTTATTAGCATAGAACTAAATAAGCACTGCTTTTTCTGGCACTACTGGTTGAGGATCCTATCATTACTTCATTTCATGTTCTGAGCTCTTTTAATGTTGTGAGCAGTCTTGGCTTTAAAAGAAAGGGTCAACTCAGAGAGTACTTCACGTCACTGAGGAAAGTCCAGAATGAAATAACAAATGAAGAAGCAAAGTGGAGCCTTGCAAGCAAGAAAGGGGGTAGAAGTAAAATTTTCCTTAGTATGAAGAAATTTCATCCCAAAAGTGCTTCTCATCCCTCTTTTCTTGGCAGTGCAATAAACACCTTAAAATAGTTAAAAATGAAAATAGATTCTATAGAAGTATAAAACTAAAAATAGAGGCTTGAGAGAACTTTTAGTTCAAACTTCTTATTCTATAGATCACAAAACTGAGTACAGATGATAATGGTTTTTCAATCAGCTATTGTTGATCCAACGGTAATAGAAAAATTCTCCCCTTTAAGTGCAGCAAAGTCTTCAGTAGAAGGTGATCTCATCCATGTAATCATATTAGCTTATCTGGTCCTAGAAAACAATCTAGTTTATCATTATAATTTCAGCATTAGAACAGGTTTAGTTGGTGATGAAGGTGGTGAGAGGACTTTCCAAATTTCTCCTTTATAGATATTTCTTTCCCCTTGAACTCCAGTTCTACAGCCAGTTCTGTGCTTTCTGCATTGGTATGATCTTCTACTTTTGTTTTGTTTTGTTTTGGGGACACACCTCAGCAGTGCTCAGGTGTTATTCCTGGCTTTACACTCAGAAATAGCTTGTGGCTGACTCGGGGGACCATATGGGATACTGGGTATCAAACCTAGGTTCATTCCAAGTTGGCCATGTGCAAGGCAAACACCCTATCGCTGTGCTATTGTTCCGGCCCCAGTATGATCTTCTAGCCTCATCCACCCAAATTACTATCAACCTAAAGGAATTTTCTGCTAATTTTCTAACACTGTGGCCAAAGTCGGCCCACTTGGGGGTACTTCCTGAATGGCTTCACTAAAATAAAAGTGAAATAAAAGACATCAACACATAGTGGTGGAAACTGAGATATGATATCTGACAAACCTGAATCCAAACCCAATGCCAGACTGCTTATCAGGACAGAGCCGAGAAATCGCTAAATGTTCAGGCTTGATTTCTTTGTCTGTAGGATTAGGAGACTCACTTCCAAGTGTGTACATATAATTAACTAAGAGAGCATATAGAAATCACATATCACACACAGTGGACACTGGTGTAACCAACACTAACAAAACTGATATTTTAAGTTTATAATCACAGGCTTATAACTAATAATTCAAAAATTTTCCTGGACGACCTTCTCTGAGTAAACACTGCTAAATTTGAGTAGTTATATATCAAGCAGAAATTTTCTTTACCCTGTAGGAAATACTTTTCCATAGGTATTATGGTTTGAATTGTGTCACCCTAAAAGCTATGTTCAACTCCTAACTTCTAGTATTCATGAATATGACCTTATTTGGAAATGGGTATTTGTAGATTTAATAATGTTACAATGAAGTCATTAAGGTGGGCTCTACTCCAATAGGACTTCTGTCCTTATAAAACATAAGAAGAAATGGCCTTTTGTTAGTTTTTTTAATGCTGATTTACTACTGTTCCTCCTTTAATACTAGTTTTATCCTCTGAAAGTATTAAAAAGTACTCCTTGGGGTGTTGTAAATGAGTGAGTATGGAGCCTGTAGGTGTTCCCCTGGCAGTATGCTTTAAGGGTGAAAAAACCCTGCATTTCTTAGGCCAAGGGAATTCCCCTTCTAATTTCCCCAATATTTACTGTGCCTATGGAAAAAAAAAAAAAAAAGGAAGAAACAACCCTTTTTAAAGAAGTTGCTGATCTGTTTTCTTTATTTATTTTTTTAAGTTTAGTTTTTGTTGTTGTTGCTGTTTTTGTTTTTGTTTTATACCATAGCTGATGGCTTTTGTTTTTGATTTATTCTTTTTGTTCTTTTGTTGCTGCTCCCTTATTGTTTTTTGTTTTTGAGTTCTTTGTTACCTTTTTCTTCTTTTTTCCTCTCCTTCTTCTAAATAGATACTTATAACATCTAGACGGACTCCTCCTAGTTTTTCTCTTATTTGTTTGCCTCCACCCCCCCCACCACCACCAAGACAAGACAGTCATAAGTTCATTAGGTGGAAATAAAAAATGATCAGACTTGAATACCAAATTCAAAGTCAACAACAACATGATCGATACCCCATCTACAACAAGCTGTACCAGTTCCTCTAGCATTGTGGGGGGTAAAGGAGGGAGATGGGGGATGCATGCTGGGAACAGGGACGAGGGAGAACAACACTGGTGGTGGGAATGCCCCTCAATTATTGTCCCTATTGCCCTAAATATTATTGCGAAAGATTTGTAATTCACTTTTACCACAATAAAAATGTAAAAAATAAAAATGAAATGTCCAAAAGTCATCTAATTTGTGGCATTTGGTAAGGCAACCTTAGGAAGCTAATACAATTGGGCAAACTGAAAATAATAAAATAATTTTTTTGTTACTGGGCCACACCTAACAGGGCTGACTTCTGACTTTATTCTTGGGGATCTCTCCTAGTGGCACAAAGAGAACCATTTATGATACTAGGGATTGAACTTGGGTCAGCTGAATGCAATGCAAGTATCTTACCCACCATTATTTCTCTGACTCCACAAATACTTTACTTTTAACAGAAGAAACAGAGTAACATGTATCAAATGCCAAGTTAAAAACATTTATTTAGTAGATTCTATTAATTTATTTACCTATTACTTTAGGGCAGTGCTTCTCAATTATTTTCTGTCATGCGCCCCTAGGAAGAAGAAAACATTTTTTGTGCCCTCCCCCGACTGTAAATAGTATCTTTATTAAGAAAACCTTAACCTGCGAAACAGAAATATATAAAATAATTTGAGCTGATTTTTTGGTCAGAGGTGATGTCTGGATTAATGGCCACAATGCGCACGTTTTGCAAAGCATAGCTTTTCGAAGCGGGGTTTGAAGCAGGACACAGCAACTCTCAGCTCCAGAGACATACAGAGACATATGACGGGACTTGTTATGACAGTGTTTGCCGCCAAGGTCAAACGCGCCCCCATTTATGGAGCCTGGAGGGGGGTGCTCGCCACTATTTGAGAACCACTGCTTTAAGGGAACCTCTATGATAATAAGTACAGATAGAGATAGTCCAGGAAATGGACAGTCTGGTCTGTCTGAGGAAGTCAGGAAAGACTTCCCAGAAAGGAGATTTGTAAGCTGGTATCTAAAGGATGACTAAAAACTCAGCAGACATGGGAGGGAAAAAGCAAGGTATTATATAGCTAGAGAACCTAATGTGTACATAAGTAGAGGATTGTGAAGTATATTGGGGATTTTCAGAAAACGATAAATATTTAAGCATGCTGAAGTTGATATTTCACTATGTTCTAGACATTTTTCATCACAGTGATATTCCAAATATCTCCTCAAAATGCCCCCCCAAACTTAAACTCTTTTCTACTCCCACGCAAATTCTCCCACGTATATTTTCCTATATTTTTGTCCTGTTGTTCCTGAGTTGGTGAATAGTCCCAATCCCCATCTTCTGTCCAGCCTAGCTAGAGTTCAGAAACTACCTGCACTCTCCATACTCAGAAATTGTCTTCTTTTTCCTCTTTTGAGTTACACAAACATTTCTGAGCTTTACTATTTCTGGTGTTGATGGATTCACACTTGGCACAAACTACCAACTCTCCAGCTGTGCCCCTTGGCCATATTCTTTCCAGCCAAGCATCTCTGCCAATTAATTAATGATCTGTAAACAAATGCTTAATTACATCAGGGCATCACATCTTTAAAGAAACTGAGTGACAAAGCTAAGAATCATTTCTCTCATATACTGCACAATGTATCATCTAATCTGGATTTTCATTCCAAAAATTCAAACTTAATCTCTCTTACAGCAGGTTCCCCAAATATAAGAATAAAATCCTGGCTAAGAAATATTATTCTGAAGACAATGCATGCCAGTTAGTTTTGTTTTTCTCTATCTCCTCCCTCATACATGGTAGGAAAAAGAAAAAATATGGTTCTTTGAAAGAAGTGGACAAAAAGATTAATTAAGGTGGGGCCGGAGAGATGGCATGGAGGTGGGTGTTTGTCTTGCATGCAGAAGGAAGGTGGTTCGAATCTCAGTATCCCATATGGTCCCCCAAGCCTGCCAGGAGCGATTTCTGAGTGTAGAGCCAGGAGTAACCCCTGAGCACTGCCGGGTGACCCCCCCAAAAAAAGATTAATTAAGGATAAAATATGTATCAGATTCTTTTATAATCTCTGAGTTTACCCATGAACTGCTGCTCGTTGTATTTTTAACCAGGAAATTCATCAACTTTTCTAAGTTAGTTGCTTGTGAGTAGGTGCAACTGATACCGAATCTTCTGTTTCAATATACACCTTTGAGCTGTGTAACTATGTGGTTAGTCATATTGTCTTTCCAAAGTGGATATAAATGCATTAGTAGAATATTATTCCTTCTGCTTAGCCAGGGTGATTCCTAAAGAGAATGAGCACCCTGATCTTGGTGAGCAAGAAGTCACAGGAGAAACTTTTCTATTTGCTGGTACCTTGGGGAATTATACTCACATTAGGAGTCAGCATTATGTATTGTCTTGGGATCAGGCAATAGAGCCACATAAGTCCTTTAGAGAGGAAGCACCTTGACTCCCATATGAAATGAAGCTTCCTCTAGGGATTTTTGAAAGGTGATTTTGGGACAGTTTGTGAAAGTCCATCGATTTCAGAAAGAGGAAGCACAACTTTTTTAGCATTCTTAGTGTACTCACAGAAATTCCCCCCCCCCCCACTCATTTGTTTTGAGAAAATGCTGTGTTTATGGATCACGTGTCCCATGAAGGGCACTTTTCTCTGTGTTGAATCTATAACCTCACTCTTGAGGAGACTCTTTCATTTCAATTCATTTCATTCTGCACGTCATGTTTTCCTTATCTCTTCACTCCTCTTCAGAAGTAAAGATTTTGAAAGAAAATGCATTCTGCCCATATTATTAGAATTCTCTCCCTCATTCATTACTCAAAACCATTGCTGTCCTTTCTGACTAAAGTTGGTAAGCTAGTCTTTAAAATTACTGAATATGTGCTGAATTCAACTATACTTGATTTCATTAGCCCAGTGATAGTCACAATATTAACTGTGCTTGCTTCTAGAAGTGTTTTTTCCATTAAATCCAGAAATCTTTATTTCCTTTCTACCTCATCAATAACCCCAATTTTCCAAGGTAAATTCCTCGTCTTTGACTCACATTTAGATGCTAGTGTGTATTTCTCTGAATTTCCTCCTAGGCGACCTGCCTTTCTTATTTTTTGTGTTCATATATTTAGTGCAAAATTTCCTTCTCAATTCTAACTCATATACAATTAGCTGCTATGTGAAATATGCTTATACATAGACATGGAAAGTATTGGACTGAGTAAAATGAGTCAGAGGGAGAGAGATAGTATAAAATGATCAAACTCATATGAGGAATGTAAAGAAAACCATAGTATGAGAATAATATCTAAAGACAATAGAAGTGAAGGCCAAGAGGACTGGTCCTTGGTAGGATCTTGCCACAGAGGGGTGGGAGGATGCAATTAAGACAAAGGAACACTTTGACAATGACAAATGATCACTCTGGTAAAAGAACTGGGTGCTGAAAGGCAATAAAGAGATATGCATGATCCCCTTCCAGGAATAGTATTACAAACCACAGTGCCTAGAAGACAAAAGAGGGAAAGAGGAAGAAAGAGAGAGAGGGGAAAGAAGTATTTGCCATAGAGGCAGGTTGTTAAGGGATGGGGACAAGAGGGAAACGGGATATTGGTGGTGTATAAGACGACCCCCTAGACCCCCTAATTTTGCAGTTAAAACACAGATTTAGGCTTATATTCGCTGTATCAGACAGAACGTTCCTGTGCTACAACTGTATGTACCACAGTGAGCCAATCACAACAAGCAAAGGTTCAAAGGTTATACTGTCATAGACTTCCTCTCTGACTCTGGCCAATCTGAGCAGGCTTTTGACAGTGTAGATTCGGTATAGAACATTGTCTAATTTGCATGCCTAAAAAGCCTGCTTGGCTTGGCTGAGTTAGAGAGGCAGTCTGAGCAGCCTGGCAGTGATTGGTGCAGAACAGTGTCTAATTTGCATGCATAAAAAGCCTGCTTGGATTGGCTGAGTTAGAGAGGCGGTCCGAGCAGCCTTGCAGTGATTGGTGCAGGATTGAGTTGGAAAATTCGTTTTGTGGCAATATTCAGACAATTTTTGTTTAGCGGCATATTGAAACATTTTTCAGTTGACTTTTTTTTTGTTTCAAAAGTCGTCTTATATGCCGAAAATACGGTAGTAAGAAATTCTAGTAAAAAAATCTTGTTTGGGATCCAAGCTCAGGTTAAAACCAGGTAATAGAGATTATTTTAACTTGTTATTTTAGCTTGTTATTTTTACCCCCAAATGCACCAGTAATATCATATGGCATTAGTTCCTTTTTGCATAGGCACACTAAAATGGAGAAAATCTTATGTATAGAAAGAAGTTATTATCTAATAGGAATAAGAATCCATAAATTTTTTTTTTGTGTGTGTGTGGTTTTTTTGGGTCACACCCGGCAGTGCTCAGGGATTATTCCTGGCTCCAGGCTCAGAAATTGTTCCTGGCAGGCATGGGGGACCATATGGGACGCCGGGATTCGAACTGATGACCTCCTGCATGAAAGGCAAACGCCTTACCTCCATGCTATCTCTCCGGCCCCAAGAATCCATAAATTTTATAGTGCAGGGATGCCTTTCGTCCTGAACATTTGTCATCGGGACTTGACTTAGGCTTCAATTGATTGGACATCAACCGACCAACCCCAGACCTCGAACCCAATCTTAGAACTGGCACAGTTTTCTGCACCAGCACCAAGAATCAAAACTCCCCCCCACCCACCCAGGGGGAGGCCTTAATGTTGCCTTGGCACCAACTTGCTCCAGAGTAGGCTCATATGACACCTCGGCTACAAGGAAACAACAACAACTTGTTCTAAGGGCAGGTTTCCCTACCTTGCCACCCAATGGTGAGATAAAATCAGAAGACGCTCTGTGACACTCTGGCTTCGACCTAGGTAGGATCTGTGCAAAAACCAAGATCTCTAATTACAGAAGACTGACTACGACAACCGCAACTGGGTAGGACTTTTCCAGGGACCATAAAGAAAGACCTCGGGGTTAGACAATTAAGATGCCCAGAACCCATAATCGATCTTATGACAGTATGTTTCATGTGTGGAGCACCCTGTTTCTTTTAGGCCAAAGGTATGTCTTTTATAATTTCCCCAACATTTACAGAGCCTATGCAAACAAACAAATAAAAAACAACTGCCATACCAGCCTCCCCCCTTTATTTTAATTTTATTATTCCTTTCTTTTTTTTTTTTTTTTTTTTGGTTCACACCTGGCAGTGCTCAGTGGTTACTCCTGGCTATGTGCTCAGAAATTGCTCCTGGCAGGCTCAGGGGACCATACAGGATGCCAGGATTCGAACCACAGTCTCTTCTGGATCGGCTGCATCCAAGGCAAATGCCCTCCTGCTGTGCTATTGCTCTGGCCCCTAAATTTTATTATTTGTTATAGGGGTTCCTGCCATTTTTCATAGAACATGAATCACTTTGTTTTACCTCATATTTCTACATCTTTCTACAAATTGAGAAAAGAAAAATAAAATGTGGGCCTAGGTTCAGGGTGGTCTTAAGTGTATTGGGTGGGAAAAAATAGAACTAAATACCCAAGCCAAAGTCCATGGCAATAGAATTAAGAGACCCAAAGTATAACTAACTAAACTATGACTATTACAAACTAAACACAAAATTGACCTCTTATACTGGTAGACCAGGGGGCTAAAGGTGGAGACATGGTATATATGCTGGGAACTCTGGTGGAGGGAAGTCAACACTGGTGGTGGTAATGGCCCTAATTAACTGTCACTTTATGCCTGAAATACAACTATGAAAGACTTGTAATTCACAATGGTCTCAATAAAAATATTTTTAAATAAATAAATAAAAAGATATTTGGAACCAGAGGTCACATGACATCTCAAATACTCCAAATAAATTTATTCAATCCTTTCCCCCAAATAGGTTTCTTCTCAAATGCTCCCTATTTTAATAAAGAATACCATCATTCACTCACTTACAAACCAAAATTTTCTTGACATTAGTATACTCTCACTGTTCACTCAGCAAATCTTATCGATTCATCCTTCATAAATATCTCTGAAATTGATTTTCCTTCTCATCCACTATATTCTAATTTGATTTTTTATTTTTCTGCTCTTAATTCTTATCCAAATACATTCTCTTAATCTGAGTGCTTGTTCTCAATGCAAATATAATATTACACATTAAATAAGTATTTATAAAGGTTTATCATGTCAGTTCAAATGAAACCCTACATGATTAAGATCCTGTTTGTTCTAACCTCTAAAAACAATATAAATTTAACTCATGTTGTATATTATTCCTTCATCGCTTTACTCCAGTCAAACTAACTGTCTCTATTTTCCTGTTTTTCTTTTCTAAGCATCTTATTGAGATATAATTAACACATATTATTGGAAATCACATTGGTTTCATAATGATTGGGTGTCTGTATACAGTGCAAAGTGATCACCACAATCGATTTAGCTATCATTAAAACCACTCAAAATTGACTTTTAGGTATACACTCAAGCAACCTTTAGGTGTGGACTACAATATTATTGTCTATAGTTATCATGTACTACATTATGTTCTTAGGATTTATTTAGCATTTTACTTTGAGATAATTGTAGATTCATAGCTTTTTTTCTCAAATTTTGGGCCACACGTGGCTCTGCCCAAATATTACTCCTGGCTCTGTGTTCAAAAGTTATTCCTGGCCAGCTTGGGGACTATATGGGATGCTGGGAATCAAACCCAGGTCAGCTGTGTGCAAGGCAAATGCTTTATCTGTTGTCCTCTGCACCCGGATTCACAGTTTTAAGAAGTAAACAAATATTTTATGCAACCCTCGACTGAAACTCTCACCTCATGAAAATCTTGCATTTCACCCAGAAAACTGACAATTTATATATTCCATTTGCCTCATTTTTAGTTCATAAATTTTTTATATACTTAAAGTGAGAAAATGTGTGTATTTAATTCTATATAATTTTATCATGTGTCCACCACTACAGGTCTTTAAATAAAATATTTTCCTATTTATAACTTTTTTCCTATAATGCCATTCATTTGACTAATTACTATTTATCTTACAGGCATCAACTTAAGCATCTATTCACCAGGAAAAAAAAAAAAACCTTATTTTATTTCATACTTAGAACACTTGTTCTCTCTCCCATTAGCATTACTTCTTTTCCACCATAATAACTACTTTCTAAACCCTTGATAGATAACATAAATCAAGTCAGATGTTGTATGTGTTTTGTTTCCTTCTATAACTACAAGGTCTAGTCAAGTATCTGAAATAGGAGAATTCCTAGATTAAAATGGATAGTGACTATTTCTGAAAATCCTTGAGTTGTGTAGATCTTTTTCTCTGGAAAAGCACCCAGTCATGAAACAGGAAACTTATACGTGAACTAGTGTTATCTGAGAAAAACACACTGAGTATTCAAGTTCCTCTGTCTTCCAGATATACAGAGCTGTACACAGACAAGACCAGAAGTACCAATGTTCATGTGCTCTGAACACTTTGCAAAGTTTGGAAGGTCAGCTAAGTGGAGATAAGGCTAAAGGGTTGATTTCAATGACCTCAACCGAATAATTTTCTCAACTCCATATCATGTGAATCTTGTTCACAGATTGTGCTCTTTGTGTGCACATGATAAAAAAACAGTGTCTCCATGAGAAGAAAGGATAAGGTAATGGCAAATTTATAGGGAAACCTACTCTAACACAGGAAAGAAGAATCCAATGCAATTGCCCTCCTAGGAAGTCAATGGCATTCATATAAATTTTGTAGTTTAAGAAGAGAAGAGGAGAATAACTGGGTGTTGAAGAGTTAAAAGCTGGAAGGGTCCTTATGTCACATTTCATAAATTGTGGAATGAAATTTTAGCTCACAGTCTATAGGAGTATTTTTACATTTTGTATCTAGCTTTAGCTCTTGCTCCCATTTCTGAAACTTCTCTAATTAATTTTTACCAAAGCATAACTGCTTTTGACTCAGAAACATCAAACTAATGAGTCTCCCGCCTCTAGCTGGCCCTCTTTCATGCACCCTCTCTCCCACCA
The DNA here is from genome assembly GCF_024139225.1 of Suncus etruscus. Classification (NCBI taxonomy): domain Eukaryota; kingdom Metazoa; phylum Chordata; class Mammalia; order Eulipotyphla; family Soricidae; genus Suncus; species Suncus etruscus. Next base: position 29,021,616 of record NC_064853.1, on the reverse strand, counting down.
ATAAGAGGTATCTATTTAAATGACAAATGTAGGCAGCTTACTTGCTATTTAAACCTCTTTAGTGACTTTCCATCATTTGCAAAAAAGTTTTTGACTTCTTTGATCCTCAGACTAAATAGAGCCCTGCATCTTATATCTTGATTTTCTTCACATTTCACATGCTCACATAGATTGAGCATGCTATGTTTTTGTTTGTTTGGTTGATTTTGGTTTACTTTGGGGCCACACCTGGCAATGCTCATGGGCTGTCTTGAAGGCTCATTCCTGCAGGTATGTATCATAAGCAGTACAGATGGCCAAACTGGGTTCAGCTGTTATGCAAGGCAATGGCCTGACCTCTGTACTGTCTGACTACATGCAATTTTTAAAATTTAAATTTTAAAATTTAACTCATTCTTGTATAGAAACTGTTCTCTCCCAGAATGTATCTCTAACCAATCTGTGGTTAATTATTTCTTTTTGTTTGTTTGTTTGTTTTTGGGCCACACCCCATGACGCTCAGGGATTACTCCTGACTATGAGCTAAGAAATTGCTCCTGGCTTGGGAGACCATATGGAATGCCGGGGGATCCAACAGCAGTTCGTCCTACGTTAGCACATGCAAGGCAAACGCCCTACCACTTGCACCACTGCTCCGACCCCAGGCTAGTTATTTCTAACCTTGTGGAGTTACTGTCTCTTCTAGGAAGACAATAAAGCTGGATTACTGCCCCTCCATCCTATCCCTGTGTTTATCCATTGAGTAATTTAGAACCTGAGATTTGAAAGTCTTATTTATGTGTCTACATCTCTAGCAATGTGAACCTTTGGCAAACACAAATTGCATCTCAGATTTTTTCCCCTTAGTACCAACATCAAGATAGGAGTCATTGGAAGTGCCTGGTGAGTTTTAATGGAAGAAGAAAGCAATTACAGCATTAACATTCATTTGCACTCAGTTGTAGATAGTAGGTAGCAAGGTGCTTCCTAAATTCTATGTCCCTTTATTTTTCTACTGGTACTACATAAGATTCCTAATAAAGTTCTCCTTATCCAGATATAAGAGGAGAATATTTACAAGGGCCTGTTTTAGTAATATACAAAATTCTCTCAAGGTTTTTTGCCTGATACACTTTCCTTCTATATTATGGTGTTGGAATTAATGTCTGCCTTCTCATCTCAAATTGGGATTCATCTCTTTACCTACCCCTTTTGGTAAGACCCAGATCTGTATTTTTGTCTTACTTTCAAGTCAAACCCTATATGGAATCTAGAGCTTCAAACTCTGCAGTATACCTACCAACTACACTCCAGAGGACAGTCAATGCTCCAGACTTTCAAACCTACTACCCCAAGGCCTTGCTTTTCTGACGTAGAAGAGTACTATATAAATGGGCACAATTACTGCAATTAAGAATGACAAGATTGACTAGTCAAGTTGAGAAACATCCTCAAACACATACTTGTGTTTTTCTCAAATACCCCCTTACTTTGGAGCCCTTTGAAAACTATTCTCTTTTCTATTTTATACCCTAGTTAAAGTTATAATTATAATTATAGTTATAGTTAGTCCTGGCAGGGTTATTGTCTAACATTGTCTCCTAATGTCTAATGTAAAGAGAATAATTTTGATAAAGGCATAATGATGGGTGGAGGGTATTGAGCATACTCAGTTTCCCTTTGGCTACTGTAGATGTTTTTCCTTTTATTTTTATTTCCAAAGGCACTTGAAATCTTTCTCTTTCTTTGGTATGGCATCAAAGAAGCCAAATACATTTTCAGGGTATTGTCATATTTTTGGGTAATTTAATTCTAAATAATTCTGTAAATAATTATAGACCCTCAACTTAAGAAAAGCTTGCCATAGTATAATAATTTAAATGAAAGAATTTAAGTAAAAGAATTTTGAAATTTTAGAGCAAGTACTAATCTCTATTTTTGTCCTCCCTTAACTGAGGACACAGAGTTCTCAGATTATATTTTCTGAAACTATGAAAAATAATTGTGCTCTAGAATTGGATAAAATCTAGTTAAAAACTATATTTGCTTCCTAGGAACTGGAAGCTTGGGAAAGAAATTTGAGAATTTCTAATATCCAACATTCTTCATGCCTTCCTTACAAAGGCCTTTCAACAAAGCCTGCCAGTTTTACCTTCTAATTAGTTCTCAACTTCTGTTTCAACTGTGAGCTAGTCTAGTGATTGATTAAAAACTAAGGCACTTTAATGAGTCTTGAACCCCAGTTTTTCTACACACAATCATCCTGAATGATTTACTTAAATTTACAATGAATATTAATAAAAAGTAGACTAGTTCAGTTTCTTCATCTACAAAAGGGAGATTAGAAGTCTCGAATTGTAACAAGATTCAATGAAATCATCTCTAGAAAGTGCTAGCACAGTTCCTGACTCAACACAGATACCATAAACATCGACTCTCATTTCTTTTTACCTCATATTTTTTAAAGCCATTATCATCTGCAAGTATACTTCCTTTTCCCACCACTCCCACCCCAATCCCTAAGGTATCTTGCTTAGTTTCTCTCTTCTGGTATTTCTTGCACTCTATTTTCTGGGCCATTACCAGAATATTTTCTTGAAAAGTCTGATAGAGTGAATTTCAAACAAGTAGTATCCTTGTAATTAATGGTATTGCTCTGCAGCTCAAATAATATGGCCAAATTATAGAGCTCTGAAGACAAGTCTATCTATTACTGGGATCCTGACACACTTTCCAACAATTATGATTACCCTTTTTTTGTTTTGTTTTGTTTTTTTATGTTTTTGGTTTTTGGGTCACACCTAGAAGCACTCAGGGGTTACTCCTGGCTTTATGCTCAGAAATTGCCCCTGGCAGGCACGGGGGACCATTTGGGACACCGGAATTCAAACCACTGTCTTTCTGGATGTAAGGCAAATGCCCTACCTCCATGCTATCTCTCTGGCTCCAATCATGATAACCCTTAAAGTGGCTAAATAAATGTCCAAGATCCAATAGTCATTAAATGGTCAAGCTGTGGTGTAGAGAGATAAGTTTTCTGAGTTCAGCTCTATGCATTGACCCATAGCCTCCTCTACCTTGATCATACATGAACTTGGCCATCATGGAATGGGAGAAGCAGGAAGTAAACAGTGAGTTCCTGGGATGGCAAAAGGAAGCTGGTAGGACCATATCATAGTTGGCTACCTGATTGGAAAAGGCCTCCTAAAGGGGTGAGGACACAACAGGCAGGGAAGAAAACACTGAAAAAATCTGGAAATGTGACTTTAGAAATGTCTGTGATTAAGGAAATTCAGGTTTGAATGGAAGGAAGCATGTGCTTTGGATGCTATATTCTTCTTTCTAATGCCTGGCATAACCTTGGGGAGATCTGGTTTTGTTCTAGGTTTCATGGGGTTGGAAGTGTGGTGTTAGGCTTGCCAGGTCCCCTTTGTTAGCCAGGAATGAATGAACTCTAGATTGGTTGGAAAAGAAGGGAAAGGGAGTTCCTTCCTAAAGGTGATGAAGTAGCCTAAATATCCCTCCAATATTCACTCAGCAAGCCTTCCCAGACATCTGTTGGGCATATGGCCCATGCTGGAGAAGCAGAAAACAATCAGAGTGGTTCTTGGCTTTAAATTATTTGTGATTTAGCAGGAGGAATATGAGGGCTATCCCACATACAATAACCTTATGTGAAAAGTGTCCTGGGTCTGAGTTAGAAGGAGTGAAGGAAAGTGTAAGAGAGTTTCTGAGTGAGAATTTTCCCATAAAAGCCTTACTTAGGTAAATTTCAAGAGGCAAATTTGGGTGGATTCATTTTGTGACAAATTTCAACACAATATGTTCTATAAGTGGGTCTTTTAGAGAAAGAAGGGTAGAAGCATGATGTGGTAAAGGTCCCAGTTTGAGTGACATAAAGTGAATTTTTACATCTCTAGGAAAATGTCTTTAGCTTTAGGCCAGAGATGTATCGTTACTTGCAAAGATTTCATAGTAAATGTACCTGGTGGAAAGTCTTTAGGAGGCAATTAAAGAGATATACACTCTCTTGTGGGGTAGGGGAAATCAGGGGCACAGTGAGGCAGTGGAAAAGGACAGGGCAGAAGGTTACACTTCTACTGACCAGCTATGTGACTGCAGAAGCCCCTCAGCTGCACTATCAGGAGCCTCCTTGGCCCAGCAGAGACAATGCTTTCATGTCTGACACGGTAGCAGCAGAACTTGGTTCTCCCATTACCTTGATATCTGCCCCCCTCCACCACAGCCCATTTCTCCATCTGTGAACAAGAGAGAATGGTGAGTCTCTGTGCAGAGAAAGAATGAGAGAATATTCTCCAGGGTATGTTTAGCTTTGACATCCCATGCATAAAACAACAGCCACATTGGACTGTTGCTTAATTCTATCCAAACTGCCAGATAGGCATTTGAATAAGTAATCTAATATATACATTTTTACTCTATTCAATATTCAGGTCATCTCCTGGCTGGAATGAGTATTCAGAATGATGATTGCTTAGAAACATAGCATTCCAAATACGAATGAGAATAGTTTTGCAATATTCAGTTCAACAAGGATGGGGAGGTAGGAGATTAGGTTCTGCAAATAATCACATCTTTCACATCTTGCATGCTTATACATATACTTACTACACGCCTTTCCTCATAACCTTGGAAATGCAAATCTCTGCACTCTTCGACGCCTGAGCATAGCTTCTGAGCTAAGTCGATTCCCATGTGAAAACAGTAGAGCAGAGAAAAATGATGCAGCCACTCATCTGGTTTGGGGGCCTTGCTAGATCATCCTCCTGTCCAGAAAGGGGGTTTTTGGCCTTTCACACTGCAGCAGGGCCAGAGAACTCACTACTTCTCAAAGAAGTTAGTCTTACTGTTGTGGAGAGCTTTGACATAGGGCACTATACTCTTGTTGGGTTTGGCTGTTTACTCTGCAAGATGCATTTTGCCCTACAAGATTTCTTCAGGGAGTGGAAACAATGACACCATCTCTTTCAGTAGGCCAGCTTGTATCCTGAACTGAATTCTTACTCCCTCTTTTTTAGAAGTCCACTCCTCCTTTGTTCAGTTCAGGGCTCTGGACTGATAGCCTGGGGGACACCAAGAGCAAATGTGAGTTCAAGAGGACCAGGTGAATTTCTTTTTCTCTGACTTCCTATGAAATTCAGTAAGAGAAAAACAAAGCTTTTTAAGCAACAGGAATAAAAGCAGTAGATTCTGAGGAAATGTGCTAAGATTTTTCAGGAAATGAAACACTTCTGGAGTAGGGAAATCTTTGGATTCTCTTGGGAGGAACAGAGAGGGTTACTCTATGAACATTGCTTAACCAGCAATGTATGTGCATGTATGTATATGGGGGGCACAGACATGATTGTGCATATAAGTTCAAATGCCTACGAGTGAGCTCATACACTCCACAGTGTGTCAGTAATGTTACTATAGGACAAATTCTTCAACTGACAGTCACCATATTTTCAAGATTTACTCAGTTGTCACCTCCTCTAGGAAGCAGTCCTGACATGCCTTTTTTTTTTTTTTTTGAAGGAGAGGGAAACATACGTGACAGTTGGACAGTTGCTCATGGGCTATTCTGGCTTTGTACTGGAGGGCCATAACTGGTACTGGGGATTCAAGACAGTGGGATACAAGGCAAACCCCTATATTCCTGGCCCCTCCTGATATACCCTTATTACTCTAGTCAGCCCTGCACCCACAGAAAGCTTTCTGTTTTCCTCTGTAATAAGTCAGTTCCTTCTCAATCTGCCCCCATAGACAGTGGGACATTTCTGTCCCCTGAGCCCAGCAACATGAGGATGCATTTTAGAGTTGACTGCTTTAGTGTACTTGTGGAAAATGTGTTCTATTACAGACGGGGCTCTTACCGATGCTCTGTTGTCATGTTTTCCTTCCCTTATTTACAAAGATTAGAAGGAAATGGACAAAGTAGAGCCTAACTCTCATGAAACGGGGGCTTTCATAGGGGGTCAGGTAGGGGAATCTCTCAGGGAGATCTAGCAGAGACAGTGGTTATGTACTTCTGAGATTGCTGAACCTTTGTGGGAGAAGGGGACACTGATGGGTAGTGCTATTTCTCTATTCTAGCTCTGAGCTGACTGTTTCCAGCCACACTCTGTATCCTCCCCTGCTGGGCCCCTGTGGAGCAGCCATACCTCCAGAAATGACACTCATATTTTCCTTCTTTTGGGCCAAGTCACAGTTTTGGATGCTCCCCATGCAGATGTACAGAATTCTTGTGCACATCTGCATATCAGAGGGGCAAAGAAAGTTTCTTGGTGAGAGGCCCTAGCTCAGCAGGAGTGCTCTGTTGGCAAGCATCTGCTGTGAAAGGATCTCTCTGCATTTTTTCTTGGCTAGGAGATTTTGGTCAGGGCCAGACAATGTTCTCCTCAGGGCGCCTTTCTGGAGGTAGAGGAAACTGTGACATTTTTCTGAGCTCCTCTAAGGCAGTCTTGGAATAGAGAACTGTTGCATCAGGCAAAGGCTCAAAGGAAAGTGATGGAAAATGCATCTATTTACCTATTTATTTAATAAGATTAGTCCAAAATGTCTCTTGTAAAATGCCTGCTTTGTGTGCAACCATATGAGATAGTGAGTCTCTAAATGTGAAGACCTGTTTCACAATAGATCTGCCACTTTTAAGGCCCGAGACTTTAGACTTTCTTATTATTTTACTTCTGCAAATGAAATCATGGTTGAACCTGTTGCTTAAAGTTGAAGGGAAGATTAAAAAAAGTCCCACAGAGTACTCAGCAGAGTGTGTAATAAGCATTCAAAGAGCATCAGCACTTTTCCGTATATTTACAATGTGTTAAATATCATTCTATGTTTACAATGTGTTAGGTATCTTAGGGTCTTCATTATTTTTTATTTCCCACAAGAGCGGTGTTAATTATGCCTGTTTTTTAGTCAATAAAACTGAGGCCCAGATATTTTAGGAGATTTCTGAAGGCCACCTAGCATTAAAAAAACTGTGTAACCATGAGGACAACAGAAAGCTGTGTTATCTGTGAGGCAGAGCCAGAGCTGGAGAGTCTTAAGGAAAAGGAGGCTTAAGCCTGACTGTGAACAAGGGAAGAAGAGAGAATCAGACTATTGTGCAGAATGGCTGACATCACAGCTAGAAAGAAGTGCTGAGTATCAGAGCTCATGAGTGAAAACCAAGAGAGTAGAAAGGTGGAGTGAATGGTCAGGTTTATAGTCTGGAAGGCAAGAAACAAGATGGAGAAAGCCAAGGTCAGTCAGTAGGGAGAAAGATAACAATGTGAGTGTGGCAGGTTGGGCTGATTACTTGCTATCTCATTGGACCTGTAAAAGGACCTAACTGAAGGAGCACTCTAGTGGAAGCCTCATGCCCCAATCCCAGGGAATTGGAGGGACTTGGGTCTGGAGGCAAATGCCGACACAAGACCCATATACGGTTAAGGGGTTAAGGTTCAGGAACCTTCAGAGCCTTCCTCTCCTAAGAAGCAGACAGCTCAATCATGGAAAGCCAAAATCTCAAGTTGTTTTTCCTTGAGACCTGGGGTCTTTATGGGGAACTGCAAGACCACACCTTAGGGGTGAAGAACAGATAAGGTAAGAGACCAATCCAAAGGATTCTTCAATTCAGTGGTGCTTCCAAGCACCTACAAAAAGAGATATACTGAATAGAGAGTGAAGACCAGATATACCAACAAAGCATCATAAGGTCTTTCATAATGCTTGAAGTTTAACAAGTGCCTTATAAATGCACCAGAGAAAATACTGAGACTCATGTTTGGATGATATTATTTTAGAAAATATTCATCCTTTATTAGAGAGGACAGTTACCAGTTTTAGTGGAGACTGTGGAGGACTGTTGGGACAGTCCTCACTACACAGAAGGAACATGTAATGGTGAAGTAGGAAGGCAAGTCTGATGCTAGGTCATCTCTATAAGATTCATGTTAGAACTTAGGGGAGAGTCAGAGGCTATTTCTAAAAGAGCCACAGATTTATGAATGCATATCTGTGAAGAGCAGTTAATATTTTTCTAAGCTTGAGACAATGATTTTTGCTACCATAGTACCATTTGTATGAGCAAGTTGACATCAGAAGCAGGGAGAATTCTTGCTAGGGTCATTAGATTTCCCTCATAGATATTGGGAGCCTTGACTGACAGAAGCAGGAAACTTCATGGTTGTGCTGAACAGAAATAAGTAACACAACAGATGATATGTGGAAGCCAGGAGCATCTTTTGAGTGCTCGTCTATGATGCTATTTGAAGACTTCCAAATTTAACTGAGCAAGACTGAAGGAAGCTGGATTCTTGCATTAGCAGGGTGTACAGAACCAACAACTCACAGGTAAGTGGGATCCTATTTGTGTGCCAAGAAGCTGGTATGGTATGAAAAAGGACCACTGCTTATGGCCCAGAAAATACATAGGGGTCTGTCACTTATTAAGGTATGTCTGTTTCTCTTTTATGTACTTTCTCTCATACCTGTGATACCCTGTAGATTTCTGTGCTCTCTTGTTTCTAAATTTACTTCCTCCCAACTTCTATAGCTTTGTTTTGTGGAATAAAGCTAAAGCTTCCTTTCTTTCTTGGGCCACATCCAGTGGCACTCAGGGGTTACTCCTGGCTCTGCACTCAGAAGTTACTTCTGGAAGGTTCGGGGGAACATATGAGATTCCAGGGATAGAGCCCAGGTCGGATGTTTGCAAGGAAAATGCCCTACTTACTGTGCTATCACTCCAGCCCCATAAAGATTTATTTTTTTAGTATATTAAATTATGAATGGTATCTACATTTCATTGGTTACGGATGGTAACTCAAGCTATCTATGCCCCTTATGTTAAGTTTATTAAACAAATAAATAAAAATCTAAATAATATAGACTTCCCTTAAAATTTGTGTTCTGGTTTTAACCATTAATATGCACACTTCATAAAAATTCCAAAGAAATAATTCACAGACTCAGAATTCAAACTATGACAAAACGTTCTCTGAGCCCTCTGCTATGCTTGAGGCTGGTAGTTGGTACTTGGGGCCAGGCATTTTGTTTCTGTGCTTGAGGAGCTTAGGGTTGAGAGGAACAAGTCACAATGGAGGACAGTATGCTGATTTTAACTGTATAATGGCCAAGCTAAAAGTACAGTGTAGATAAAACATTCTAGAGTTATTTATAGGACAATTTATACTAACCTCTAGAAGCTTGGAGAAAATTTGCTTTAATGCTATGAGGGAGGAGTCCTTAATAGTACTTTGGAAGAAGGATCAGTCAGTGTGGTATGAGACAAGAGAGCACAGCCTTTGCAGCTAGATAAAAACATGGTCTAGTTTGTTCTGTCCTTGGTCAGTTACCTCACTAGTCAAACTATTGGGTGCTTCTGGGCATTTTCAGTTTTTATATGCAAAAGGTGGATAGTTTATATAAAGAATATAGATTAGTTATGGGCATTTAGTAGGTATTCAGTAGCTCAAGGTTATTTTATTTTTTCCCAATTTCAAGACCCAGTGAAATTTATGCATATTCAACAAATAAAAAAGTCTACTAGGACAAGATATTAAGATTTTGATGTTTACTTGTTCCAACGGCCTAACCAGGCCTATACAAAAACCACAAAGGTCCAAGATATGACCTTCTCAAATCCTCCATCTGAGGCTCCAGTTGATATCTGCCTGCTCAGTTCATTTTATTTATTTCTCTTTTACATTCCATGTCTCAGATTTGACCTTTGGAGGATGCTAGTTGGTAAAAGGCCCAGGTTTTCCCACATGATAATTGTCTGCTGTGCTTGGGTCCATTCCCTACATATGGAGTGGGACAATACTTGTAACTGATCCTGCAAGGAGGCCTCTTTCCTTCTCCCCCTCCCCCTGGTACCCCACAGCTCTCTGGAAAACATCAAGAATAAACAAGAGCACATGTGACAGGACCAATTCCTCTCTCTGGCTGTGTCCCAGAAATTGGGACACAATAGGTGATTCTCCAGATTGTTGATCAATGATTGACCAGGGTAGAGTGGAGGGATGAGGTTAGTTAGAAGGAAATCAACTTATTTAGCTCAAGCTTGTTTGTCTCACATAGTTTAAAATCTGGGAGGGATTTCTAAGGTACTTACATTATCACTTAGAAAACCATCAGGTGGCAGCTTAGGGGAAAAGTTCTTCATATCCTCATAGTCTTCAAGCAATAAACCCAGAACCTGAAACTCAGACCTCCTGAATCTGTCTGATGCCTTCTCCGGGTTCCTCGACATCTACAGTGACTTAATTGAAGCATCTACAAAAGGCCTCTAATGCAAATTGTCTGGTCTGGCATACACTGTCTAAAAGATCTGATTATTACTCGACATTTTTAGCTTTATTTCAAAGTTAACGAACATCTTGGACTCATATTTGCTGCTCTTGAAAATTGGATCCAAATTTTTTTCTCTAGGCTTTTTTTCCCCCTTAATTTTCTTCTTCTCTGGTTTCTATTTTGGGATCTTTGATTCTGAGTTAGTGTGTCTTCTTGATTCTATCCTGTCCTGACTTCTTTGGGCTCTGACTGAGGCTCACCCTTCTCTATTAGAGTAACATTTTGAGATTTAGCCAGGAAGGACACATCATCTATTCAACAGTTTGTGGGATCTGACTTTATAGTCTCCTACAAAAGGAGTTATTCTAGCAGTATCCATGCATGATTACCACTGATCATAGCCCAAGAGGCAGCCTCCGAGGATTGTAAACAAGTGACCTAAACTATAATTAAATTAACACTGAAAAAGAAAATAATTAAATCCTATTAGCTTCAGAGATTAAATATGTCAAATTCTAAAGGATGCCAGAGAGTTTCTGTTTTTCTTTTAAGAAACTTCTACAAAAAATATCACTTGATTTTTTAAAAAAACTAATAACCTTTGAATTTTCACCTGTGCAACATTATATGGAACAAAGCACTAGATTGGAATCTCTGTATAGGATCTTGGCTTAACTATAAATAGAAAAAAAACCAGGCCTAACTATAAATAGGAATAAAAAAAACTGTCAACAGATTATTATTATTATGAGGGCTGGGGATGTAGCTCAGCAGTAGACTACTTGCCTTGCATCTGTGAAGTCCTTAGTTCAATCCCTAGCACTAGACACACACACACACACACACACACACACACACAACACAACACAACACAATACAGTCTCTTCTCTTTCTTTCAGCACTGTTGTGGAGTCAGAGGAGATGTGACAGAAGAAGAATCTGTCTCTGAGAACTGTGACATGCTGTGAGAAAAAAAAAATCCAATTCATTATTACTGGCCTAAAAGATGGAGCAAGAGGCTCACCAGGGCAAGCAGTGTGTGTGTGTGGGGGGGGGGGGGGGGCAACCTCTGGAAGCTGGAGAGACCAAGGAAATGAAATAGTTCCCTGAGTCTACAAAAGAAAAGCAGCCCTATGATGCATTGATGCGAATTAGTTCAGGTTTCTGATTTCCAGAATTTCAAGATAATATATTCATATTGATTTAGGTTTTTAAAAGTATAGGTTCTCTTGTATGGCTGGTACATTTGATAGTGGCCTCAAAAGGAGTGGAAGTTGCCAGGGAAAAAGCGAGGGTTTTCTCTAAAGGCTGGTAGTCATTTGGAAGGCATCCAGAAGCCAAGGAAATACACAGTACCATGGGAGAGAGGTTGGGTATGGTTTTATAATGGATAATAACTTTGTTGACTTTGGATCATAAAGGTTCATCTTAACTCACAGTAAGGATTCTTAATTAGACATCTTTTATTTTTTTCTTTCTAGATAACATTACATTGGACAAGAGAACTCCATATATCTTAATATATTAATTTGTCAAATACTGCCTTGAAATTAGGGATCCCTATGCTAGATATCAGGTTAGTCACTGAGAAAACAAAGATGAACCACGATGTTCTCTGGCTGTAAAAATTCAATTGGGGGAGGATATTTATATAAACTAAAAAATCTGTACTGCATTGTAAACCTAGGGGCTAAGGAAGCTGAGAGCAGGTATCTAACCAAGCTTGCAGGGGGCAGGGGTGGAGTAGAAAAGAGTTTTCAGGTGAAAGTAATGTCTTCTGAGAGAGTAAAGGAATGAGATACAAAAAGAAAGGATCTCTTCGTTGTTTTAGAGATAACCAGACATGCTTAGGACATGAACTGGCAGAAAATCAAAACAAAGGGGCCGGAGAGATAGCATTGAGGTAAGGCATTTGCCTTTCATGCAGAAGGTCATCAGTTCGAATCTCGGCGTCCCATGTGGTCCCCCGTGCCTGCCAGGAGCAATTTCTGAGCATGGAGCCAGGAATAACCCCTGAGCACTGCCAGGTGTGACCCAAAAACCACAAAAAAAAAAAAAAAAAAAAAGAAAAAGAAAATCAAAACAAAGAAAAGAATGTTTTTGTTCACAAGGTGAACTCAGTGACAGGAAAATCAAGCAGATAGTTCTGATGTGTCCAGATTAGTAATCATATGACAGCAAGAAGACCTGAACTCTTGGTTAAGGTTAAAAAACAGAGACAAAATTCCCAGAGAAGAGAGTGAGTAGGCTCTAAAGGGAGTCTAGGCTTTGGCAGTTGTTTTATGTATTGTCTCATTTACTCTTTACCAGACACATAATTTGTTTCCAAGAATTTTTGTACTAATATTTGGACCCCAAATTCCAATTAAGAATAAGTTTTTCATAAGATAGTATGGTAATAGTATCCAGAGACAATAGAGACAATACCAGGCTATGGTAGGAAATGTGCCACAAAAATAGCAGGGGACTGTAGCTAGGACAGAGAAGGGATCACCATGACAATGATATTTGGACACGATCAATCTGGACAAGAATTGAGTACTTAAAGGAGATAAAGTATGTGCATGATATCCCTTCAGTAACAATATTGAAAACCACAGTGTCAAGAAGGAAGGAAAAAGAGAGGGACAGAGAAAGAAAGAGAGAAATGTCTGTGTCAAAAAGGAAGGAAAGAGAGAGGGACAGAGAGAGAAAAAGAGAGAGAAATGTCTGCCCAGAGCGGGCAGGAGGAGGATGAGAGGGAAACTGGGTACATTGATGGCGAGAAATGTGCCACTGGTGAAGGGTATGTTGTATGTTGTATGTTTGAAAGTCAATCATGTACAACTTTGCAATTTGTGGAGGGGAAAAAACCTAAATGCATTTGAACAACCTTGTAACCATGGTGTTTAAAATAATTCATTAAATAAAAATAAGTTTTTTTCTTTGCTTCTCACGGGTCAGCCTTTATGTATTTTCTTTGGCAGGGGTCTCAAACTCAATTTACCTGCGGGCCACAGGAGGCAAAGTCAGGGTGATTCTTGAGTGCAAAGTCAGTAGTAAGCCTTGAACATTGAGGGGTGTGACCCAAACAACTAAAACAAAACAAATAAAAAAAAGATTCCTCTAGGGCCGCAGGCCGCAAGTTTGAGACCCCTGGAAACTTTAAGGTCTTTGGTGGAAATGCATAAGTGGTTAATAATGAACTAAATTAGGTGAAGTGTGACCCAACAGAAAAATTCTTTTTTTTGTTTTTTGTTTTTTTTTTTTTTTGTTTTTTGGGTCACACCCAGCAGTGCTCAGAGGTTACTCCTGGCTCTATGCTCAGAAACCGCTCCTGACTGGCTGGGGGGACCATATGGGATGCTGGAATTTGAACCACCTTTCTTCTGCATGCAAGGCAAATGCAGAAAAATTCTTGTTACTTTACCTCTAGGCTGAATAGGATACTGAATGGCTTTTCTCTGAGGCCAAGGCTCAAACTAAGATGGAGGAGGGATAGAGACAGTGTTGTTCTGCCTCTAGACAATTTGAGCCATACAATCTTAAAAATAAAAGAACCTACAATTTAGTTCATACAAAATTTCATCTTCTATGAAAATTGAAGCCAAAGTCCCAAATAATAGTGATAACTAGATCTTTTCTCTTGTGAAAGCATGTCCTTTAAAGAGCTGCCAGGGCAAGTCAGCTGATGAGTTTGGATATAGGCTTTTTATATAGCTAGATAACATGGCTATAAAAGGGATAACAAATGGTAAAAATTCCCCTTCCACCATCACCAAATCTTCCACCACTGTTTATTTGTCTTTTCTAGTCTAGCTTTTCATTCAATCCCCTCTCTTCATTGTTTGGGCATCTGAGTTTTGTAATATAAAACTAGGGATTTTTTACCATTCAATAATGCCCATCACCTTGTTTAGTTTCTCTATATTCCACGGATGAGTGAGATCTAGGTGTTTTGATTTTTTTGTTGGTTTGTTTGTTTTTTTGGGCCACATTCAGTGACACTCAGGGGTTACTCCTGGCTATGCACTCAGAAATCGCTCCTTGCAGGCAGGCACAGGGGACCCATATGGGATGTCAGGATTTGAACTGCCATCCGTCCTGGATCAGCTGCATGCAAGGCAAAAACCCTATTGCTGTGATATATCTTCAGCCCATACCACAACTTCTTTATCCATATATCTGTTGTTGGACATTTGGGTTGTTTATACATCTGGTGATTGTACTAAGTGCTATCATGAACAAAGCTGTGCACATATATTTTTAAAATAATGTTTTTGTGTTTTGTGTGAAGATGCCAAGAAGTAGAGCTATTGAGTCAAATGGGAACTCTGTTTTTATTTGTTTGTTCAATTTTGTTTTGGCGCCACATACAGCACTATGGCCTTACTGCAGTCAAGGATCATTCATGGGCTCAGGGGACCATATGGGATGATAAGCAAGTATTCTACCTGCTGTTTAATTTCTCTGGCCCCATTCTTACATTTTTTTCTGAGGAATTTATGTATTGTATTTTCTATAGAGTCTGAACCAGAAAATATTCCCACTAACAGTAAATGAAGATTTCTTTCTACTACGTCTCTGCTTGGTCATTTCCAATCTTTTAGATATATACCATTATCACTGGTATAAAATGACAGCTCATTGTTGTTTTGATTTTCATTTTCTTGACAATAAGTGATGAAACACACTTCTTTATATGACTATTGGTCATCTGTATGTCTTCTTTAGAGGAGTGTATATTCATCTACTATCCATACTTAGCAAATGGGATTATTTTGTTGTTTATTATTTGAATGACTTAGAATGAGTTTTTATCCTTAGTCAAATGCTCTCTTGATTTACCAACATCCTTTAAGATATTGCTGTCTACTAGTTTGCTCTAATTTCTTCCCCATTACTCTGCATACTTTCTCCTAAAGGATTGGACTTTCTCTGCTATAAACTTGTACCCAGGACCTTAAATTTCCTTGATGTTGTTTACTTTGTAACATGGATATTTAAAACCCATCTTCTTGATTGTACCATAATTGAGCTCTATTACTTTATTGAGACTACAACTGTCAACCATTTTGGTGATAATGGTGATTTCCTAATAATAGCATATTTGATCTCTTCAGTCATATTCTTTCTATTTTTTTCTCCATGTCTGAATGGTATTGTGAGTTGAGTCCATAAAATTAATCTCGATGGGCAATTTACCCAGGTAAAAACACCAATAGCCATATATAGAGTTCTAGTGACACACGGAAAAGAAGATTAATTTCAAATGTGTACATAAGTGGAGTGACTTTCAACAAGTTCTTTTATACTTCTCATACTCCGTTTCCTCGCCTATAAAAGGAAAAGTAATCATTCTATGTAGTAAAAGTTTGAAAGAAAGAAATTTTATTTAACTTTATAAAGGTTAGCCCATTCTATATTCTTCTTACAGAATTCTGCTTACAGAGTGACAGGAACATTATAGATGACAGCAAATCACATAAACTAGTAATACTTGTTAAAGACAATATTATGAATCTCCAGTCAAATCAAGAAAGAAAATAATAAAAGAACAAAATTATCTTGCTTTTTACTGTATGGATCTAGAAATCAGGACAGCAGAAGGGTTAAGAGTTCAAGGCAGTTCTAATTATTATGCTAATGTCATTAGCTGTTAATCATCCGCCTGTTACTATCATCTCTGCTCAGAGTCAGATATGATCTCGCTTTCTGAAAACAAATTTGGTTCTTTGAAACATGTTTAATGTAATTAATATATTTCATTACTTTTGTTCCAGCATTAGCTGCTCAAACTAAATAAAACACAGGCATATTTTGGCTACTCATCAAGAAGTTGTAGAAGGTATGTTGGTGTGCGTAAAGAGAGAGAAAAAGCACAAAGAGAAATAAACACAGGGGGAGAGAGAAAGAAGCATACACAGGATAGAGATGTACACAGAGGGGTGGCAAATTCTGTTGATTTATTCAATTTGCCATGTGGAGCTTGTAAAAGCTTGTATCTGGAAAGCAGGGTTGGGTTGGGAGAAGGTGGTACATGGTTGGGCAGTGAGGTAAGTTTGGAAATAACTGCTTTCTTGGATGGGCAGGTAAGATTTTCAATTCAGGTGGTCAAATCTGACACTATCCTTCTATGGTTTAGCAATCAGATTTCATTCTGCTAAGTCAATTTAAAAGGACTTGGACGGAACAACGGCGGGGATTGGTTCTATTGTAGCAATGAGAAAACACCAGTGTCTGCATTTCAGGAGATGTAATAGTGTTTTGTCTTTTTTTTTTTTTTTAAGAAGATGGTCACCTAGGTAAGAAACTGACTATGATTCTGAAGAGAAGAAAGAAATACAACTCTGCTCCCACATTGCTAGCCACAATGCAGAAGTAGAATTCAGGAAATGCTATTAGAGGTGGTCATGATAAAAAGGAATAAACTAACGAGTTTAAGGAAAGCCAGTGAAGAGGATTCAAAAGTGCAAAGAACAAAATGAAAGAAAAACTGCTCTAGCTAAATAATTGAAAATCCTCGGTAATAGCTTGAACATGAAGAGGGAAAATTATGGAAGTAAATGAAAAGAGGATGGATAGCTGTTGCCCAAGTGTATCCTGGGTGGCAGAGACTGGTTCTTCCTCCACACTCAACATATAGTTGACATTTTAAATGCTGGTATTTTCTACCTGTCGGCATTTCCAATTACCTGGGACCCTGTTTTATTAAATTTAGAAGAGAAAAACCTTGTTCCTATAAAAGAACATATGGTTGACCTTGACTGATTTCCAGAATGAAATGGTCATAAAGAACTTATCCTACTTAAGTTATTCTGTGGAATCAGAAGATTTGGTTTATTACACAGTTCTTGCCATTTAGGGTTGTGTGAACTTGAGAAAGTGACTGAACTTTCCTAAATTTCACTTTCTCCTTTATGAAATTACTACAAATATGGATGAATTCAGTAAACTTATTGTCATTCTATTTATAAATCGAGGAATGCTACAGAAGAAAAAATGGTTTTCTAGTGGTAGTTAGGATTTATCTCTATTCTCTTGATACCTGTGGCTAAAGTCCACTTCAGCATTTGTCTGGTCAAATTCTGCCCTTTTCCACGGTGAAGCTTTGGCTCTCCAACCAGTTGTGGTCAGCTGGAATCTTGGCTGACCTCACAGACTGGCTCTCTGCTGCCCCCATCTGTTTAGAGACAGCTATTGAGCTGGACTGCCTGGTGCTCCTTGGAACTCACTTTTAATACCCCTGACATGGCAATCATAAAGAACACAACACCCAGGGACTAACTTCTAACTTCAGCTGATAAATCCTTCCAGTCTATGCTTGTGTGTTCTTTCAGAGGCACCTGGGAAATGTAGGCCCAGTTTGGCTGTGTGGTTGAGGCCTTGTGGTCAGCAGGCATAAAGCCCTGGCTGCGTCCTGAGCATCTGCTTGTCCGCAGTCACACCATGAATGTCTCTGGGAGTGTGTCAGATTTATATATGAGGGACAAATCAGAAAGGCCATCATCCTCCTTCAGAAGCAAATGATTTCACCAGCACCATCTTCCAGCTGTGCAAATTGGTTAATTACAGGGCTCTAATTTGCAATCAATATTATCTCCTTGGCATCTACTTCACTGAAGGCAAATATTTATGGCTACATTTGAGAAAGGACACATTGTCTTAATCAGGAGCCATACTGGAAACACTGGGCTAAGTGACTTTTTTTTTTTTGTCACCCCTGGTGGTGCTCAGGGGTTACTCCTGGCTCTGAGCTCAGAAATCGCTCCTGGCAGGCACGGGGACCATATAAATTGCCGGGATTCAAACCAACATCGGTCCTGGGTCAGCCACTTACAAGGCAAACACTCTACTGTTGTGCTTTCTCTCGGCCCTGGGCTAAGTGCTTCTTAGGCCACTGATATCAGTTTCTTCTTTTTGGGTCTTCAAGATTTGGGGGAGAAAAGCAGATGCTAAAGCCAGGCCCCTATTTTCACAAGTTAAAAAGCATCAGAAGTACTGATTCCAAGGACCAAATTCTAAACACAGAAAAATACTTATGCACAATGAAGCTTTTCATAGAAATTTTTTTATAATAGTGAAAATGCATTAACTTAACTGTTCAATAGAAAAAAGCTAAATATGTTATTATGCTTTCACTTAATAGAATATTATCCAGCCATTAAAATGAATGGCTATGAAAAAACCATGCTATTATGAAAAATTCCTATAGTATGCTTTTAAAAATAATAAAAAACAAATAAAGTAGGTGTTTGCACTTCCTTTAAAATATGCATAAAAAGTCTGGAAGAAAATATATCAGATGGCAATGATCATAGTATTTGAATATTTTACCCTCTGCTTTTCTACATTTTACTTGAATGTCTATGTTTTACAGTTAAAAAATCATTACAGTTAAAAAAAGATTTAGCATGCTTGTCCTGTACACAGCTGACCCCAGTCCTATCTTAGCATCACCACTGGTTTCCTGAGCACCTCCAGGAATGATTCCTGATTGTAGAGCTAGGAGTAAGCTCTGAGCATACCTGGGTATAGTCTCTACCACCCTCCTGCCAAGTCATTGAAATGGTAAGTATAGAAAATGGTCTCACTGATAACTTCACAAAGAACATATTCTCCTATTTCATTCCACATCCTAGAGTGAGGAAGCCAGCTTATATCACAGAAATATATTTCACTTAGTTAGGAGGTAAGTGTTAAGAACTCATACTGGACAAGTCCCACTATCAAGGCATGGGTTATTGGGAAAAATAGCTGCACCAGTACAGAGCTCTGGGTCTCTCATAGAAGCCACAGAGAGGTTTCTAAGCCAACTGAGTGGTCAGTGCAGGCTTCCTGAGGGTGTGATAATATCTAAAATAGAAACTGAAGGTTGAGGGGATAGAGAAACATAGCTGGAACATTTTATAAAGACATGATAAAAAGGCATGGGAGAAAACCAGTCATATCTGGGAGTGAATGATAAGTGTCTCTTTCTGGCTGAAATGTTGGGTGCATGGGAAATGATTGAAGGATAGACTGCTTAGATCATATTCTGAAGGCCCTTGAATATCAGTCTAAGGCAACTCTTCACTGAGAAAGAAAAGCTCGAGAGGTACAAAAAAGGAGCCATTGAGAGGGGTCAGTAGGGGCAGGAAAGGGTCAGAGTTATGGATTCATCCGGTGATAGCACAACATGGATGTGGTACTGGTTTTGGGGGGGAGCTTCACAGAGGTAGATTGACCAAACTGGGACTTGCAGTAGTTCTGGTGAAAGATACAAAGTATGAACCAGAGCAAGCAAGGTTTCCAGTAGCTTTAAAAAAAAAAGTGCCAAATGTCTGCATTTGACCTTGAAAGAAGAACATATTTTTTGATGAGTTTATTATTTAAATCAATAGACTGAGTAAAGCAATTTGCATTCCCTAATGTGAATGAGACTCATTCAATCACTTAGAACTCTGAATAGAACCGAAGAATGACTTTTCTTCCTCCTAAATAGAAGAATTACTTCTGCTGAAACACCCTGGGCATCAGTTTTTTTTCTACCTTCACACTAACTATAATACCTATTCTTCCTGGGCCTGAGGACCTTTGCATTTGTCAGTCTACAAAATTATATGAGGTAATTCCTTACAATAAATCTCTATCTCTCTCCCTGTCTCTCATTCTCTAAATATATAGTATTTATATAACAGTGGTCTTGTTATACATCTACCTGTACACATATATACTTATTTCCTTTTTGTTTATATCAATTCATCTTGTATCAGATCTTCCATGATTCTAAAGTGGCAAAGGTTTAGTTTCTGGGAACCTCCATCTAGCACATGTCTAGCAATTATTAGAACAAATATTTCTTTCCTTCTGTATGTTAGCACTTTTTTTCCCCCTTTTACTAAGAACCACTAGGAAAGAACTCCTAAGAAGGGATTTGGCTTTCTGTCACTATCATTACTTTCCCTCCAATCCTGGATCTATCCTACTCTGCTCAGTAGTCTGGAACAAAGTGCTAAACAATGAACTATTTACATTGCTAAGCCTATCTGGAGAAGTTGTTCAGGCCCTAGGTTCACTGTTGAGGTCAGCTGAGTAAGAGATTCTGTTGATCAAAGAGGCAGGTCGCTAGCTGTCATCTGTCTTGATTTTCTTCTCCTTTCCCGAGGATGCAGTTTATTGTTACTTCACTATTATCTGCCTCTGGTATTTCTAGTCATCCCTCATATGTCAAACAAGCTTGGGGATACAATAAAAGGAAAATCAGGGCTGGATTGATAGCACAGTGGTAGGGTGTTTGCTTTCTACACAGCTGACCTGGAACAGACCCAGGTTCAATCCCTGGTATTCCATATGGTCCCCTGAGCTTACCAGGAGTGATTTCTGACTGCAGAGCCAGGAATAACCCTAAGTGACACCTGTATGGCTCCAGCACTCCCAAAAAAGGGAAAATCAAACTATTTCTTGTATGTTTAAGGAGCTCCAAGTGAGGGTATCATATATAAAAAAGACAATGATAGCCCAATAGACCAAGAGTTGGGATCCAGAAAAAACTAGAGGAGTATGAAACTGAAGGAAGGTCCATTCATCAAAGCCTCATTCACCAATGCTCCAAGAACAGAGCTAATTTCCCTTAGAAATACTCAACATCTATAAATATGCAAGTGATAGCTCAGAGGGTAGGTGTAGGTTAAGTGAAGCTAAGGCATAAGCTGCCTGTGGCAAACACAGTTCTATCAGATAGGGCTTTATTAGCCCATGGTGAGACACTGGCTTTAACCTTACAAAGTTGCAGGCATGGGAGATGTCTCTATGTGGAGAGTAACATGACAAGATTTGTTCTCCCTTGGCCTTCAACCATTGCCCACAATTCAATTTGACAATATTTCTTAGAATAGGCCCTTTCCCTGCACTTAAACCCTAACCCTTGAAAAACTACATCTTTCCTAAGACCCATATAATGACAATTTTTCCTGTCATTCAATAGATAGACTTTTTTTCTACACTGGGCTTCAAGGCCTCGGTGTTTATCATGTACTTTATTCTCTCATTCTGCAAAACAATGCTGAAACAAGAATGTCTTGGGAAGAGGATGACTTCTTGGTGGAAGGAGGCTCTGAACTTGCCATCTTTGGGATAAAAGCTAAGGCTGTGGAGCTTGGCCTGATGAAAAGAAGATGTGGAAGTCAGCCAGGTTGCTGTCTTCACATTTAAGGGGCTGTTGGGAGAGGAAACAGATGTGTATTCTTAATGTGAGGGTCAATGATGTGGCTGGCTGGACTGGACTCTGAGCTCAGCCACTTATTACCTATGTAAACCTAGCCCCTACCCTCACCCAGTGCAAGTTTCTCATTTGTAAAATCAAACTGTGACACTGACTTCAGCACAAGTGGGGAGCACATGTTTGGCACATGGGAGATACACATGTTAGGCTCCTTATGATTCTAAACATAAATACTGAAATGAGGTGAGAATCATGTTGGCAAGGGGAGTATGGATAGAAGAGGGAAACAAAAATAATTTCAGCTTTTGAACACAAACAGAATTCCATTGGCTTCCTATTTTGGGAATTGCTGCGGAGGCCAGGAGGGAAGGAAAGATTCCTTTTTAGTGCAACCCGCCTTCTAATTGGGAATGTGATTTTTAATACTCCAATCTGTTTTTAAATCAGCTTTATAAAAGATTGGGCTGTTGAACTGGCCTAAAGGGAATCAGAGACTTCAAGGATCAACTTAAACATTGTCTCAGACAGAATTGTTGCATTGTGGCAAACTGTTCAGAACTTTCTAGTGTGACTCACAGCACCATTTACTTTTCCTTTAGTATATTTTAATCTTAAAAGTTTGAATAGTTGGTTAATACTTTTTTTTCCTTTCCCAAAAAAGATAGTCTAAGGTCTGGTACATAGTAGCTCTGGCAGATACTGATAGACAAAGGAATACAAGTGACTAAATGAAGAGAGGAAAGAGAAGGAATGTATGTAGTAAGCAAAAAATGCAGCATCTATGGAAATAACCAAGTAAAAAGTTCAGCGTGTTTAAGATAAAGAGGGAAAACTTACTGGGAGAAACTGTACAAATTCCTGTCTTACTAAGGAGACTGACTGTCTCTGCTGGTGGTAAGGAGATCCTGAAGGTACCTCAGTAGGGAAGACCTTGTGCTGGAAGCTTGTGTCCTCACCAGGAATTCTTAGAGAGGAAAAGAACTGCTTCCTTACTGCATCAGAAGTCTATGAGTTAGATCTTCATTTGGCATCTCAAATACTGTTCCCCAACCACTACCCACAATTTGATTTGACAGAATCTATCTTAGAATAGACCCTCTCCTTGCATTTAAAACTCAAACCTTGAGAAATAACACCTTCTCAAAGGCCCATATAATGAGGATTGTTCCTGTCATTCCATAGATAGATCTTCTTTGAACTGGGCTGCCAGGTCTCAGTGCCTATCATGTACTTTATTCTTTCATTATGCAAAAAAAAAAGTGCTGAAAACTGCATCTATCTTCTTGGAGGGTTTAACAAGGCAATGAGTATGATAGAGTTGACTGAATGCACCAAATAGCAACATCAAGGCCACAGGCCCTCAGCAAAAAGCACTGAGGCTTCTTATACTCATGGCTGGAAACAGACACAGAATGATATCTTCATTCTCCTCCCAATCTACAATCTCAGCTCTTACCAAAAACAGAGTTGTGGTAAGAGACATAAGCATTGTTTAAGTGATACTGCAGAGTCCAAGGCTCATATGCACTGCTTAAAAATATCTAATAATATCCCCCCATGACCTAAGAAAGGAGACATCAAACAAACAGAGACAGGAGACTGGAGATTATAAATCTCTCTAGCTAGAGGCATGAATAAAGGCCTAGGCAGAAGAATAACTTACAAAGTAAGCTTTGTTCTGCTTCTCTGAATTAAGTGTTTCCCTGACTTGCTGCCAGAAAACTGGCTGTTTGAGCCCAACCTTCTGAACCCTAAAAGACTGCAAATGCTAAAATTTTCTGGTTAACAAGAGACCTACTAGGATCCAGCTCTAATGCCCTTCCTTTCCTTTCTTTTCCATCTTTTCCCTCTTCATAACTACAAAATCTTCTCCAATCCCAACACTCCAAAGACTAGACACACTGAAATGTTACCTATCCCCAAAATAGACGAAGATTTTTATAACCCTCCCAGCTCCTGAACATACTGTTGCCACTGCCTCAATGTTCTTTCTTCATTTTCTACTAATTAAAGTATTTCTTATTCTTCAGTTCCTGACCAAGTGCTATTGCTTTTTTAATGACTGCTTTGATGTCTTTTCTTTCAATTTTAGGGAGCCCAAGGACTTCTATTAATTGTCTGAAGACACAGCGCTGCTTGGGGCCCTGTGGTTCTGAGGGCCACTAGGGTCAAAGCCCTAAGTAGTACTTATGAGAACACTTGGTGCCAGAAATTAAAACCTAATAAGGTGCATGTAAAGCACCTGAACTATCTCTCAGCCTTTAATTTTTCCAGGGGTGGGGGTGTAGAAGTTGGAGGAGATTTGCGCCATATCCGGTGGTAGTCAGGTCTTACTCCTGGCTCTGTGCAAAGAGATTACTTCTGATGGTGCTCAGGAGATCATATGAGATGTCAGGAATCAAACTTGGTCAGCTACATGCAAGATAAGTACCCTGCCTGAAGTACTATCTCTCTGGTCCTCAATCTTTGATTTTTTTAAGATATGTTTTTCTTCAATTGGGACCCCGCTCTGAAACCCAAATGATCCCATCGCAAGGCAGACCTTGATGCTGCTCACAGCCCTCGATTTCTGGAGATGGACAAGGAAGAGAACCGACATTCAGTACTGTTGCCCACACATCGGTGGAGGGGTAGCTTCAGCTCTGAGAACTACTGGCGCAAGTCTTATGAGTCTGGTGAGGACTGCTCAGAGGCAGCGGGCAGCCCTACTCGAAAGGTGAAGATGCGAAGGCACTGAGGCCTGTTGTACCCTCCTGGGAACTCTGGTTTTTCCTCACTTAGCTGCCCCTCCTTTTTTTTGAAGATTTTGTTTCTAGATCTTTTTTGTTTTTGTTAATTTTATTTTTATCCTTATATATATATTTGTCCTTGGTTTATTGCGTGTTAAGGCCAAAGAACAGATTGGTTGGGACCTGGTCCTCGTGTTCTTGGTTTTTCTCCTGGATGGAAAAGCTATTGGCATCTATAGGGGACAGAAGCTCGTGCTGGAGTGGCCAGTAGACGTGTGGGGACAGTCATCCTCGAGTGGGCTGTGCCAGGTTCGGTTTATTTAAAAGCAACAAAATGTTTTAGTTAAGCAATTTCTTGTTTTGCTTTAAATGTAAATCGCTCAGTGTTAAAAAGGAAGTTCAGTCTCTTACCCCTGCAATGAATGATGTCTGCATTGGATTGCGGTTTCTTGGGCCTTGTAGGCTCATCAGAGGCCTGCTTTCCCACCTCTCATTTGCTCTCTAGGCCCCCAGAGCTCACAGAGACAACTTCTTCCTGCAGTAGTCTTCAGGATGAGTAGGCAAGGTCATAAACAATGCCAGCCCCAGAACTATTGCTGAGCCCTGGGCTTCTGCCACACCCACTGCCCTACTCTTCCCATACTGAGGGGCTGGCTACAATAGTTCTGACTTCTCTTGTTGTCTTTGCTGGGTTGGTCTTTCAAGCACAGGCTTGGAATTGTTTGGGTCAGTTAGATTTGCCATGTTGTGCCAGTTTTAGGAATTGTTTCTAGTCCTAAGTCTAACATTTGGGGTAAGAAAAATTGTTGTGGTGTGTGGTAGGATTTTTATTTTATTTTGAGTTTAATTTTTTCTTTTGGTCTCCTGGCTTTTTCCTTTTCCTTTCCTTTCTCCTACATTCGCTGGGCCTTGTGTCATCCTCCCTTGTCCCTCCCCCCCTCAGGATGGCACCCACTCTCTCTGTTTGCCTGCAGCATGCATCTAAGGCCAGAGCTCAGGCCTGCAAATTGGGTAGGAGTCTCCTCCACCTCAGAGGTGTGGGAGCTGGGGAGGGGGCTTTAAAAAATAAAGGGAAAAAATAGGTAAAGTTTTTTGGCAGTTTCCGCCTATTCAGATCCTCAAAGACTGTAAGGTTTTGCTGATCTAGATTCATTCTAGGAATGTCTCCTTGTCAGCCAGGGTCAAGACGCAGGCCTGCTGAGAACAGAGGCCCTCCCTGTCCCCAGGCTGCCATCGTGCCAGGGGACCTTGTCTTACAGAGGACCAGGCCGGAGGCTGCAGAACTCTGGGGTAGCCACCATCAAGAAGCCCTTCTCGGGCCCGGAGAGATAGCACAGCGGCGTTTGCCTTGCAAGCAGCCAATCCAGGACCAAAGGTGGTTGGTTCGAATCCCGGTGTCCCATATGGTCCCCCGCGCCTGCCAGGAGCTATTTCTGAGCAGATAGCCAGAAGTAACCCCTGAGCAACGCCGGGTGTGGCCCAAAAACCAAAAAAAAAAAAAAAAAAAGAAGCCCTTCTCAGGGGGCAGAACTTTTTTTTTCCAGCGTGGATTTCTCAAGTTGGGACTGCAAAACTAAAGCAGTTGCAATTTTATTTTTTTACAGCTTTTTTCCTAAAGATGATTTGTAGTTGTGTGTGCAGCACTTTGCCTTGATATGTGTGCTCTACAATAAAAACCAAATCTAATATAAAAATATATATATTAATTTCTAATCTTTTAAAGCCTCCAGAGGTATTAGGGTACATATTTGAGGTAAAAAGTTGGCTGAATTTGAATTTTAGCTTACAGTTTTGATGTCACTCCTTTATTTTTGTCTCTCCTTTGTGCTTAGCTCAGGTAACGTCTTCCTGAAGTGATTAGTCCATACATGTTGATGCACATCCAAGAAATATTAGAGAATGATTAATTTTTACTGGTCTCAAATGGCAAGCTAAGTACTTTGTAGATAATGACTTACATTTTTAGTTTTACCTTTCTTAGACTGCCTAGTCTGATGGACTTTAAACACAGTATCCAGGTAGTTAAGCAACTTTATTTGAAGAACAGCTACAAGACTGTACTTTGTTGTACAACAGGACTCTGTTGTTTTCTATGTTTTCCTAATTGAGTGGGAACTCAGTTTGAAGTGAGAACAGGTACTTTGAGCAGCCCAGAGTTCTGATGGCTGATAAAATTTCCATAGTTTAAAGGTTGAGACAAAATATGGTGGGAAATCCCTTTACAAATGGAGCTTAATGTTCAGAGGGTAGAAATTAGCAGGGAGGTTGTGCTGTAAGTATTGAAGCTGCACTTAAAAGCCAGAATGGTTGTGTGATGGTGAAAGAAAAGAATCTTAAGTGCCTCTCCACCCCTCCACATAGAGGCCTCTCTAGCAGAGACATCCCCTCTATCACTCCAGCGCCTGCTAAGCATGTGGCTATGTAACCCCAAGTCCTGAACCTGTTTATTGTCCTTGCATTGGCTCTTCAGCCTATAGTGGCAATCTTTTCCTGTAATTGCTAATATCTGAGATTTTTGGTTTGTTTGATTTTTAAGCACTATTTACATTTTAAGCAACCATTTTCTGTTGATATTGATTCCTTCCATTGAATCTGCTTAATATTTGTCTTAAATAGAGTGTTTTCCCTGTTGTACACTGATCGATAATTATGATTTTTGAGAATAAACTTAAATGACAATGTTATGTGGTAATAACATACTTAGCACAAACTATTAACTGTGTTTGTGTGATAGTAAAGATTGTAAACAAGAGATTGTGATTTGGATAGACTACTCAAGTGGTTGTAATTGACTCCCTGGTTCTCATTGCAACTCTACATTCTTATTTTTCTCATATTTTATTAAAAGGTTATAAGATAAAACAATGAAAGTAATCTTAAATCTTGTCTTCCTGACATAAAACAATAGATCATTTGTAAACATTATTTTCACTATCCCTAATAATGCTTGTGTCTGTGATGCAACAGTAAGCAATAGTAAGTACAGCTAAGTATTATGAAGTCTTACAAAATATAGGGTTGTGGGGCTGGAGAGACAGCACAGCAGGTAGAGCTGTACTATTTTGTCATGTATGTAGCCAACCCTGGTTTGATCCTCAGCATCTCATATAGTTCCCTGAGCACTACACCAGGAGTAATTCCTAAGTGTAGAGCCAGGAGTAAGCCCCGAGTACCAAAACCAAACAGAAAGAAAAAACAAGAAGACCAAAATACAGGGTTTTATTTTTTTTTCTGTTGGCAACTATGAATTTGGAACCAGAGAATCCAATTCCAAAAAATCCCACTAAGAACTTAGACATTTCATGTGAAGATTTTGGATTTACTAAACGTCATTACCATCATTATCTTCATAAGAAAGAGTCTTGAGCACTTGTTATATGCTAGTCATTGTGGCCTTTGTATTCCTTCATAATTACCTTATAAGGAAATGGAATCTCAGAGAAATCACACAATATACCAGAATCACGAGAGTAAAGGGGCAAAGTTGAGTTGTGAAACCAAGAAGTCTGTTTCCAGAGTTTGAATCTGTGTCACAATGCCTGAATGACTCTCTAGCGAGAAGGCTTGTCTACCTGGTAGCCTAGTATGACCAACATTCATCACAATATCACTCCTTCCCTCTCAAATTTCTTTTCAAAGACATCATATTTGTCCCCCTATGCTTTTGGAATAGGAATGTACACATTTTATAATCACTCCATTGGAAATGTACAAGTTTTGCTCTATGGGGTATGGGAGGGAATAAAAAAGGCTCTGTATCATATAATTACTTCTCACTCTTGAATGTAACCCATCAGAGAGACTGAACATCCCTCAGGGGAAGAATATGAGGAATAGAAAGTAGAATATTTGGAATGATTTGTCTTTCCAAGAGTTAAATCCGTTTAGAATGGAGAGCAGAAGAAGAAAAAAAAAAACACCCACAAAGACGATTTTCTGCTTTTTTTTAACTTAAAATTATGGAAATTGTTTCTGACAGCAAATTGCTCTTAATTAATTTCTTGGCTCTGCTGGGAAAATGTACTGTTCTGTTGATTTCTAAATTCCACTAGCTTAATTATCAAAAGACATTTTCCCCCTAAAACTATTAACATGTGGATTTGCAGTTGGGGGTTGTCAACCTAGTGTGAAGGGCAAGAGGAGAGGGTGGAAACGGGAATCTGATGGGCACCAGGAGGTCCAGGGACCCAATACAGAGTCTACTTCCCCTTCACCTACCTGGCCCCCATTTCAAAATCTAGGAGAAAACCCTTCTAAGGAATAAGCATAAGAATGGTACAGGGAGAACCGCAGCATGGGGAGCCTGGATAATGGGGTTGGAGTTCAAATTCTTTCTCCTCTGCTTACCTTAAACAAACAGTTGAATCTTCTTGAGTTTCGGTTATTTTTGTAACATGGGGCTGGTAATAATTTTAACTAACATTTACAGAATTCGTGCTATATGCTAAGCAGTATCCTACGTGTTTTTAGATGCATTACCAAGTTATTCTCTTCAGCCGTATGAGATAGTTATTTCAAATCTCTCTATTTTACTTTAAGAACAAACATTTAGAGACTCCTGAGGCATCACATGTAATAAGTTAATGTTTCCTGAGAACTCAGGAAGCTGCAATTACTGAGAGAAAAGGAGGCTAAGTTACCAACTATTGGTAACTTGTCTGTCTTCCTTATTAGACTGGCAGCATCTTGAAGTCAGGGGAACATTTCCTAGATGATTCTGTATCCAAAATACAGCTATAAGTAAATGCCTATAAATAAATTGATAGATAAATGGTTGATATGTTCAGTTCAATATTGGCATAATTTAAATCTTGAATCAGTTAAATTATAGTAAATTATAAAAATATTCAATCTCCGACCAGATATTAATAAAATAGCTCCTGCTTGCCATTCATTACAATTGATGAATAACATTGGACAATGTGCAGTTTTACTTTTGGGGACTGATCCTAAGAAATTAATGAAGAGTTATGTAAAAAATGATGAAAAAGAATATTTATTATAATATCCATTCATTTATTTATGCAACAAAATAGGTTAACACCACCCATTAAAGAAAAAGCATTTTATAGGCACTTTTACTAAATAAGACAGTCCCTACCTTGCAAATAACTAGTAGTAGAGATTTACAAAATGCTAATGAATAAAAAGTGCCAAGTAAAGGGGCCGGCGAGGTGGCGCTAGAGGTAAGGTGTCTGCCTTGCAAGCACTAGCCAAGGATCAAGACCGCGGTTCGATCCCCCGGTGTCCCATATGGTCCCCCCCAAGCCAGGGGCAATTTCTGAGTGCTTAGCCAGGAGTAACCCCTGAGCATCAAACAGGTGTGGCTGAAAAAACAAACAAACAAAAAAAAAGCCAAGTAAAAATAAGAACTAAGTCACACTGAGTAAAAAAAAGGAACAGAGTAGTGTAGGGTAAGGTGATGGGCTGATGAGAATTGATTTGTTTGTTTAGTTTTGGTTTGGTTTGGGGATCACAAAAGCATCTCTGAGAAGGAGAAATCTGAGTAAAGATCTTAAGAACAAGAGCAGTGAGATACTTGTGTGGAGCAGAATTGTAGTTTATAAGTTTTTCTTCTTTGTGCACTTAAGTAAATCATTTCTACTCTCTAGCATCTTGATATGGTATAGGGCAAACTATTTCTTCCCTGTCCTCCCATTGACACAACACCCACCACCAAGGTTGAATTATATCTGAGAGAACATTGGGTTACCAAAATGTTTTGTAAGACCTAAGTTCTGCACAGATGTAAATTAATCCTACTTATCTGCCAAAATCAAGCTCTGAAATATTCATTTACTTTTGTCATGGAGGATGTTTCTGAAGTATATTTTTCATATACCTTTGGTATAGCCTTTGAAATTTTTGGCAGGATTTGACTTTTATCCTTGCCTTTTGAGTCAATGATCATGTCTCTTCAGTTTCAAAGTCTAGCCCCTAAGTAGAGGCTTCCACGTGATGGTAATTAGTGCAGTTAGGTGGTTTAACCTAGAAAGGTAGTTAAGCATTGGGAACAGCACATAATTTTTTGTTGTTGTTGTTGTTTTTGGGTCACACCAGGGGATGCTCAGAAATCTCTCCTGGTTTGGGGGACCATATGGGATGTCGAGAATCAAACCCATTTTTATCCTGGGTAACAGCATGCAGGGTAAACGCCCTACCGCTGTGCTATCACTTCAGCACCTGCACATGAATTTTGATATGAATTGTGTAAGGCTTTTTAGTTAAATTCAAGTACATAGTAGGCAAACAAGAAAAGATCATAAATGTAAACCCAAATTGTAGAAAGTGGCTTCACTTTTTGCTGAGCGAGGATTATTCCATATATACAAAGAAATCTTTGCTTTTTGGAAAATAGTAAGACATGTTAATACAAGGTGCATATCAGGGACAAATAAAAAGGAGAAATATTCATGTTAGACAATAATCTACATTTTGCAGGCAATATATTTTATGTAGATGGTTGATTAAATATGTAGTTGATCTGTAGATCAGTACTGGGAGTTGTTCTGAACCTTAACTAATATAGATACTTTAGTATTTAGAGTTGAAGTGCTGTTTTAAGACATACTTAAAAATGTAGAAATATCTGGGTAAGTGATAGAAGCTAGGCATTTTTTGAGATGTATGCTAGAAATGTGGACATTAAAAGTAAATCTTATGAGGTCCCACATAAAATGAGGAATATTCAAGGGTATCTGGAAAAAAGGTAATTCTTGTTTTATAACTTTGCAGTGCTGTAGGACTTGGCTAAACTGTATTCTAGTCTTTTATGAAAGGCAAAACTTGTGACTAATGAAACTGGATGCTTAGCTGAGGAGATTTCTAAGCAAAGTGTTGAAGGTGCTGCTGGTTTCCTCTTGACTGTTTATAGTAAAACATAAAGAGACATATTGAAGAAGAGCTTATTAAAGGAAAAAAGAACCAGAACTTAGAGATTTATAAAAATCGCAGCTTGTCCTTATTAAAAAAAAGTGAGAAAAATATGTTCAGAAAAGAACACAAATGATGTGGCTGGACTATTACTTAACAAAGCGACCATGAGTGTAACTTATGAACTTAATGGGCCTTCTCAGTTAAAGCCAGAATAGAATACAATTATACAACAAGAGCACTATTAACTGACAGAGAAAGAGAGATGGGATAAAGCAAGCCATTTACCTTTTTTTATTTTTTTTTAACAAGATGGGATCAAAGAGCTTTTGTCTGCCCATGTCTGCTAATCCTTAAGATAGGCAAAAGTGACATCAAAGTTGATGCAGAGACCACCAGGGCTGCCATCCACAACATGGAAACAGAAAGAGCTCATTCTTACTCATGTTAAAAGGGTAGGTACACCTCTTCATATATGGCAGCTGAGATACCCCTACCTATCATCTCAGGGGTAGAGTTTCCAAAGGAAGCCATGCAGGAGCACCCTAAAACAGAAGGGGTGAGGTCATTCTATTCATTCATTCATTCAACCAGGGGCCTAAAGGACACAGCATCAAATTAAAAGAAAATATTTTCAAGTCATAATAAAGATATAATAGGTTACTTTGTGAAGACTGGATCTCTCACTGCATCTTTTTTCTACCTAGTTCTAATTTCTTTCTATTGGGATGTGAATGTCTACCACATGCCTGCCCCGTCATTTATTTTATTTTATTTTTGGTTTTTCAGGCCACACCCATATGATGCTCGGGGGTTACTCCTGGCTAAGCGCTCAGAAATTGCCCCTGGCCTGGGGGGACCATATGGGATGCCGGGGGATCGAACTGTGGTCCTTCCTTGGCTAGCGCTTTCAAGGCAGACACCTTACCTCTAGTGCCACCTCGCCAGCCCTGCCCCGCCATTTATAAATGTATAATTTATCTGCTTTCACAGATTCACAGCTAGAAAATAATTCTGAGATCTCAAGAGAAAATCATACACTTTATTCACATCTGAATGACATGATATTTAAATGAGGATCTGGACTTTACATTTTAGAGTGGATGCTAGGATGAATCACAACCTTGGAATATGTTTGGATGGAAAAATTAGTTTAATAGGTGAGGAAAATATAAAATTGAGGGTTTTTAGGGACAGAATAGTAAGGACTGATGTTTGAGTTTCCTCAGAAGTACATGTAAAAATACTAATATTCACACACCCCAACTCAATGATATCAGGAGATGTGATCTTTAAGACTTAATTGGATCTGGATATGATTAGGTGGGTTGAGATGCCTTATTTGAGTAGTGACCTTCTAAGAAAAGGAATACAGTCTTGCCCCTCTCCCTCTGCCATCTACAAGTCAGGAAGAATGTTTTTGTCAAGAACTGAATTTGTGGGTACCTTCATCTTGTATTTCTCTAGTCTCCTAAGCAGTAAAAAACAAGTATTTATTGTTTAAATAACCTACTCTAATATTTTGTTATAGCAGCCTTAAAAGACTGAGACTTAGGAAATGTCTCTCTTCCAAAAAGTTTGCATTTCAGATCAAGTACTGTTTAACCTTTCTTATTCTTGAATAAATTTAGAAAGCCTTAAATTCCTCAATGGTGAGACTTGCTACACATTTAGATTTCAAAGGGATCAAGTTTTCTCCAGAACTTGTGCTGGAGGTTGCTGGCTTTCTTTACCAGCATTGTCGCATGTTTTTGTAATCAGGCTTTGCAGTGATGATGGCTCAAATAAATGTCATATCTTAGTAAAAAAAAAAAATAGATTCCTTCATGGATCCCAGGTTTTTTCTGTGACTAGAGAATCATGAATGTGTTAAATACTCACTTGCTTTGAAATTAAAAAGGGTTACTCAGAAAGACAGGTTTAAAAGCACTATTGTAGGTTACTAAAGGAACTTGAATAGTGAACCCTGTTTTGAGGTCTAGAAAGATAAAGCCCTACCTGAGTGCCTTTCAGAACCCTCAACATAGGCAGAGCATTAAGATGCCTCCTTCCATCCAACAAATTAAGCACCTTCTAAGTGCCAGATACTAGGATATACTGGTGAGCAGAAAAAAAGTAGGACTCTGCCTTCATGGAATTGAAAGGATCTTGGGAGAGAGATAATCCTCACTCAAGTAATCACACAAATGTGGCATAACTGTACTTTGACATACTTAAAAAATAAAAACAGTATTGTATGTATATGTAGTAGTAACCTGACCAAGACTATAAATTCAAGAGGTTCACCCATGTAAGTAGCAGTGCTGAGATCCAAATGATAATAGTCTACATTATAGGGAGCAGCAGCAAGAATATTCAAGAGAGAGATAACACCAAAGGTAGTTTATGGCACCTTAATCTTTTTTTGTTTGTTTTGGGGCCACATACAGCAGTGCCAGGGGTTACTACTGGTTCTGCACTCAGATCACTCCTGATAGGTTTGGGGGACTATCTGGGGCCCTGGGGATTGAACCTGGGGTGGGCCAGGTAGAAGAAAAATGCCCTACCCACCCACTGTGCTACAGCCAGGCTCCTTAATCATTTTTGTTTGTTTTTTATTTTGTTTGATTTTTTTGGTCACAGCCTGTGGTGTTTATGGCTTACTCCTGGCTCTGCTCCAAAGTTACTCCTGGTGGTTCAGGAGACAACATGGGATACCAGGATCAAACCTGATCAGCCCTTGTGCAAGGCAAATGAACACACTATCCAATGAGCTCATTAACTAAAAATAAATAAATAGAGTCCAGGTAAAAGGTTATTAATTTGTGATAAACATATTTAGTTTCAAGCTCTTAAAACTCATTTTTCAGTTACGTTGCTACCTTTACATTTATTCAATAAAGAAATAGAAGAGCCAGCAGTAATTCAAGTTAAATTTTTTTGTTTGTTTGTTTTGGGGTCATATCCCAGGCGGTGATCAGGAATTACTCCTGGCTTTGTGCTCAGAAATCACTCCTGGCAGGCTCAAGGAACCATGTAGAATGCCAGAGATGAAACCCGAGTCAGCTGATTGCAAGGTAAATGCCCTACCCATGTACTGGCTCTGATTCAAGTTAAATTTTAAAGCTCTATGCTTTCTTACTGCCTCGTCATCATTATAATTGGGCTTTGAACACCCTACCTGGTGTCCAGTACATCAGGGTGGTAAGGGCAACCCTTTTCACAAGCTCCTCTTCCAACCCTTTCCTGACCATTGTCTAGTAACATTTAAATATCATCTTATTCTGTTTTCTGATCTGATACCAACAAAAGTACTGAGACCCAGGGACCTAATTTCTCCCTGCTCTCACCTGCTTATTGAACCTATTCCCTTAGCATTGCCCCCTTTAAGGCCCTATCTTGCAATTGGCTTTCTCTTTAGGACCTGTGATTTAATATTTGCCTGCTTGCACTTCTATGTTCCAAACTTCTTATGGCTATCCCTTATTTTCCATCTAAAGGAACACAAAACATAAGTATCTAAAAAAAACTATTATGGAAACAGTCTTGGCAAAGGGGAGGGATATGTGGTTATAAAAGGATTATCACAAAAGTTTTGGGAAGTTAATCACAAATTTTAAGTTGGTGGAAATATACAAAGTAGGGTGTCGAGCTAATCAGATTATGGTTAATAAGAGGATTCAGGGATACCAGCTAGAGAGCTATTATAGTTTAGAAAACAGTGCCATTTGGACCAGAATGGTGGCAATGGAGATGAAGAAACATGAATTTAGATGTTTCAGAGAAAAAAAAAACAACAACAGAGAATGGGCAACTCAGAAACCTATCCTACTTTGGCTACAAATTTCTAAATAAACTTGAGCAACTCTCTTCCTTAGGCCTCAGTGTCACCCTCAACCACAGGAATGCTCTCAAGCCTCATATAAAAAAAAGGTAGATATTGCAAACAATAGGATTAGGCAATCTTTTAGGTATCTGTAAGTACTGACATTCTGAGTGGGTTCGATAATTTTGTGGTCCTGATCATTGTCTCTAACTTTCCACAAATGCCTAAGACTTTAAAAATATACCTGCTAGAATGTAGCTAAGCCTGTAACTTTATGGTAAATAGCTGTGGCACCTTGAATCAGATTTCGAACCACCATTACCCAGGGTGTATTGTACAAAAAGCAGGAAAGAGAATCTTACTAGAACATTCCCCTTGAGAGCCTGCCCCACAAAAAATATCAATATGAAAAACATTAGTGTCAACAGGGGAGATGCCTTGGATAATGATGATGATACTTATACTAATTCCTTAACTTCATTTAATATCTCAAAATAATTTTTCTCATTTAATACAACAAACCTTTAAGGTATATCAGTTTATAGAGTTAAGGAAAATTAGTTCAGGAACAAAGGAAAGAAATTTGGATGCTTAAAGACACATTATCTATTACTTTATTTAATAAATATTTATCTGTTTTCTAGGTGCCAGGTAGTGGGAATATAAAATACAAAAGATGAGGTCTTGGCTTTCATATAATAAAATAATTTAACATATATCACTAACCATTTATTTATGTTAAATTACTATGCAATTCATTATTCCCATATGTAATTTTTATTACAATAAAACAATAATTATTGTTTAGAGTAAGTTCAATGATGGAAAATTCGTAGGGGGAATGAGCAGGTAATGGAGAAGACAATTTTCAATAGAATAGACAAGACAATGTTCCTGGGAAAGTAATTTTACAAATGAAATAAACAATAATACGAAAGAAATTGGGAAAGGAGTGGCCCATTTGAAAAACAAAATAGAAACCATTTGGCTGAAGAATAGGAGTGAGCGAGTGACACAAGGGAATGTCAGGGCAGATGCAAGAACCAAACCAAAGGAAATCTGTGGATCTGAGCAAGAGAAGCGTTTTTGTCTTCATTTATTAGAAGCTCTTAAAGAATTTTAATCAGGAAGATGGCATATCATTTTAGTTTAAAAAAGTTGATACTGATGTGTGGATAATGGTGACATGCTTAAAAATGACTAAGTAGGAGACTACTTGGAGTAGTTTAGGCAAGGAGTAGAGGATGGTGGCTAAAAATGAATGTGGAAAAGAGTAAAAGCAATAGCACAATGGGCAAGGCATTTGTTTTGCAAGTTTGAACCCCTGACCCAGTTTGAACCCCTGACATCCCATAAAGTCCCCTGAGCCTGCGGGGAGTAATTTTTTTTTGTTTATTTTTTGGGCTACACCCAGCAATGCTCAGGGGTTATTTTTGGCTCTGCACTCAGAAATGGCTCCTGGTAGGCTCGGGGGACCTTATGGGATGCTGAGGATCAAACCCAGGCATGTCCCAGGTTGGCCAAGTGCAAGACAAAGACCCTCTGCTGTGCTATCTCTCCAGCTCTGTACCGGGAGTAATTTTTGAATGTAGAGCCAGGAGGAACCTCTGAGCGCTGCTGGTCCAAAAGCTAAAACAAAACAAAACAAAACAAAACAAACAAACAAAAAAATGTCAAGATCAATTATGGGAATAGAAGGGGCAGAAATTGGTGATGATTTTGGATTTGTGTTGAAGGAAATCTATTTAAATCCATCTTTGCTGAAAAGAGTATAAGAAAATACTGAATTAAAAGTTGGTTTCAAGAACTCTATACATATAGTACTCTCCTTAGTATACCAGATATCTTACTTGCAGTGTCAAACTAGTGGAATAAAGGTTTTCAGTTGAGTTAGGATGTATTACTGTTATCAATGAAATCAGCACTAAATTAGCACAAGGTAGGAAGATTTTGGAGCACTAATGTACTATAATAGTCTTGCATATGCTCCATAATCTTCACTCACGACAGTGAGCTCTCAGAGCCCAGAGTAATTAGGAAAAGGAGATGGCTTCTATGTCCACCAAGAGAAAAATCTACTCTTAGCTGATCTAGAAAGAGTCTGTGTGTTTGCAGCTTTCAGTTCACAGTTGAAGAAATGGATATGCTGTCCATTTGATTTTATGCTGCTGCACAGGTTCCTTTCCACCTTTAGACTCTTAGTTTTCATATTTTCACTGTGCTGTTTGGAAACCATGGCAAATGAAGCCTCCTGGCCTAGTCTTATGGTACCATTATTCATTCATTCAATCCTCTTTTGTGCATTTTAGTTCTAATTGTACACCAAAAGGTAGAGACTCCAGTGTTCCTTGTGCCTGACAGACAAACTAGCACAGATTAGATGCTCTAACTATTTATTGAGCACACAAAGCAGCAATCTTGCCCAGATCTGGTTTCCTCTTTTTAAGGAGAAAAATTCATTGCTATCTGATATTATGATTGTTAAAGTTTAATTTTAGGGACTATGAACTTCAAATGAATTAACATGCTTGTAAGATACCTCACACAGAGCAAAGCTTAGACACCATTTCATATATTATCTATACATTAAAAGCTTTTCCTTGTTCAACATTTTTAGAAACAAATAAAAACTCCACGAAGATACCATTGCTGATTTATGAGACTTATTAACATTTAAAAGGCAAAGAAATAGGCTATCTAAATTGCTGTTGAGGATTTAGAGCAACTAAACTCCTCTGCCTAAACTAGAAGTAATATGAATGTTCTTCTGTTGCGATGGCATGAATAAAGTGTCCAATATATACAACTGAATAGTATTCAGCAATTAAAAGGAACAAACTATTGACAATCACAACTGGGATGGATTGCAAAAGCAGTAAGACAAGTGAAAGAAGCCAGTCTCAAAGGTGACCTGATCTATATTTTTATTTTCATGACAATCTTAAAAAGCTGAAACTACAGCAATGAGTGTACGCTCAGGGCTTGCAACAGGGAAAGGTGTGACTTACAAAGGAATAAGCCAAGAGAGTCCATTAGGATTCAGAAACTGTTCTGCATCCATGGTCAACACAGCTCTGTGAATTCTCACAAAATGTCAATTTAACTGTGCATAAGCTAAAAACATTAAAATAAAATTTTTTTCATATTGACCACCCAATTCTAAACCTTCACTTTAATTCTAAGTTCGGTATATCTGACTATTCAAGCTATGCCCCATTACAAGTTGTGAAAATTGAGGAAGAAGTGCTGACTGTAGAAGTGTGGAAGTATATGGGAGACTGGCTTGTCTAGAAGTTTCTAAAGCTAGAGCATCTATTTCATTTCAATTCAATCCTGAACTTTCAAAGCTTTTTTAAAAAAAAGCTTTGCTAGTAAAACTGTCCCTGTACTGAGCCAGCAATAAATCTACAGAATGCTATGGTAATACCCATGGAGAAGGCAAAAGGGGCCTCCATAAACCATGCAATTTGAACTACTACAGATGTTGCAGTGGGGATTTATGGTTTTTGATGGATCCTTATCTCTTCTTGCCAGTTTCTGCATATTGAATCATGCACTAGCAGAATCTATTTTAAGAGCCATCATTTTTTCTTTAAATATTAAAAAAATCCATGGCAATTAATTTTTTCCATACTGTTCTATCATGACAAATAAATGTGAAATGCATATTTACAGAGCACATGTAATTGCATTTGGGCACATGCAAATGACATGCAAATCTTACATTCTAAATGAGTTTGTTTATCATTCCTGAATTCTAATCCAAGGACCGTACTTTTTAAATTCAGTTTACATTCTGACATGTATACAAATGAGTTTGACTCTGGAAAATAACTTAATAAACTTGGGGTTAGCTATGCAATTAGAGGAGGCATCTGGGAGCTATAAAATCTGGGAAACAACATTTACATCTTTTTCTGCATTCAAGGTTTCAATTTCCTAGCTCAAAATCTCTCTCCACCAGCCTGCATTCCCCTCACTCCACCACCCCATTTTCCATTATTTCTGCACTTTTATCATTTGAAATGGGTTCTTTCTTTTTCCCCTGGGGAAAGAAAGATGAGAGCATTTCACTGAGGATGACCTCATCAAGTCATTGTCCTCAGTACAGAATTTTCAAAAACTAAACTCAGAGAGTTATAAATGAAATAAAAACTAACAAAATGAACATTGATCAGGTCTTTCATTCAGGCTTCCTATTATTAAGGCTGGGTCCAGTTCTCCTGTGGGTCCTAAAGTCTTCCCTTGGATTACTGACCTTAAGAAAGCCAGGAGCAGTCACAAATCTGATTTGTCAAAGAACATAAAAGAAGAAAAGTCATCATATTCTGTCAGAGTTTACAGAGAGAAGGAAATATAACCATAAAACAAAGTGTAAATGAGGTTATTCAAAAAATTAAAAATAGAACTACCATATGATCCAGAAATATCATTTCTGGGCATATATCCAAAGTACATAAAAGCTGGGTCCCAAAGAGATATCTACACACCCATAACAGCACTTTCTCATAATAGTCAAGAGGTAGAAACAATGTCCACTGATGGATGCATGGATAAGTGAAATATGGTATATAACTGCAATAAAATATTCTCTAACGTGATATGGAAAGCAATCCTGTTACATGCTACAACATGGATTAATCTTGAGGACATTATGCTAAGTAAAATAAGTTTTCAAAAAAGGTAAATGCTGTATGATTTCACATATCTAA
Organism: Suncus etruscus; assembly: GCF_024139225.1. NCBI lineage: Eukaryota > Metazoa > Chordata > Mammalia > Eulipotyphla > Soricidae > Suncus > Suncus etruscus. The sequence goes on along the minus strand of NC_064853.1, from coordinate 28,982,055 downwards.
TGCAGTCAATTATTTAAACTTTAGAAAAAGCATAGAAAGGGAAAAAGGAGAGTTGTTTGAATTATATGAGTTTCATATCTGTAAAATAAAAATGTTCTGAAAATCATTTATTTATATTTAAAATATACTTAACATATATTAAATATATTTAACATCACTGAAATGAGAATGGTTAAGATAATCAAATAAAGTAGAACAAAATCACTTTATCTTGGAAAAGAAAAGTCTTATATGGAATACAATTACTTTACAAAAGTACAAAGGGAAAAAATACAAAAGGACACAAGTGGCTGAACTAAGGTTCTGGAAGTGGCTTAAAACTAATTCTGAACATTTCATAATGGGTTGCTTTTTGCTTATTTAATACATAAATCTATAAGAATGGTATTTTACCTTATTTAAGTGGGAATGAGGAGACATTGGTGGAGGGAAGTAGACACTGGAAAAGCAATTTGTGTTGAAATACTGAAACTCAATCATGAATAACTTTGTAATGTCACAGTGACTATAAAAATAAAATTAAAAAAATAAAATACCTTGCTAATATGGAGATTTTTAGCTTAATTAATATTTTTCCTAAAATTAAATTTCTTTAAATGATAGTAGAACTGCCTTTTAAAATTCATGCTAGAGGTTAACTATGGTCCATGAGCCAAATCTGACAACCACATCCAAATTTTATATGATTCATGATGAAAAATAGCCTTTAATTTATGTGGCTAGAAAATATAAAAGAATAACTAATAGTTACAATATAAAAGTATATTATAGCAAAACTTCAGTTAATACAAATGTATTGCAAAAACACATACACATACAAACATATAGGGTACAGCTGAAAATTCCAAATTGTGAAATTCATAGAGGCCCAGAATGTCTTAGATGGAAATTCTCTGAAATGATGAAGTATATACTTTTTATTTAATGAATAAGAAAACATAGAGTAAGAGAGCTAAAGTAATTTGCCTAGTGACTTTATGGTATCACTAGAATTTTTGATGCTAAGAATTTTTCTCTTACTAGACTTGATAAATCCTGTGTTTCAAATTTGACTCTACTCTCTTGTGCTTTTTCCCAATACCTATTGTTAGGCAATGCATATTAAATTTTTTTATAAGATATATACATCTTATATAGCAAAAGTGAATTAGGTCCTTAGAATTACCTTATGAAAAAGGTTGTATTATACCTGAAATGTGGAGTGTATGATTATTCTAGTCAATATGTCAGTCTTCCTAGTCTTAGTCATATTAACCTGTTCTCTGGATCCCAGTATTTGGGGGCCTTGTTTTACTCTTGTGCCTTCTCAATACAGAATCCTCAACCGTTCCTTCTCTGTCTTCAAGTTTTACTTCACAGCTAATCAACATTTTAAAATTCCTATTTACCTAAAAATGAATCAGTGCCACCTCTGTTTTTCTTTATTTCTTTCCAGCTAAACTTTATGGATTTACAGTCTACACTGCAATGTCTTCACTTTCCATTCATTCCTTCCCATTCGAATCTGGAATTATCCACTCTAGTCCCAACTACACAATTGCTTGTGATTTAAATTCATGAAGAGGGATAAAATCTTATCTCATTTGACACCAACAAGCACTTCTTTCTTCTTGAAGTATATGCACTAACAAATATCTCATATTCAAAGTAATATGACCCATCTCTGGAAAGACAAAGGTTGACTAAAGGGTAATTTACACCAATGATTTTCAGGTGTCTGTCTTTGTATATAAAGAAGAAGAAGAAGAAGAAGAAGAAGAAGAAGAAGAAGAAGAAGAAGAAGAAGAAGAAGAAGAAGAAGAAGAAGAAGAAGAAGAAGAAGAAGAAGAAGAAGAAGAAGAAGAAGAAGAAGAAGAAGAAGAAGAAGAAGAAGAAGTAGAAGAAGAAGAAGAAGAAGAAGAAGAAGAAGAAGAAGAAGAAGAAAGAAGAAGAAGAGAGTTAGCTCCTCATTCCCCATGCACTGAACCATTATTTAAGTCAATGATGATCTTTAACATATTGGATACAGGTACACATTTTTACCTTATGTGGAATACAATTTCTTTTTGGTTTTTGGGTCACATCCAGCAGCGCTCAGGAGTTACTCCTGGCTCCATGCTCAGAAATTGCTCCTGGCTGGCTCAGCGGACCATATGAGATGCTGGGATTTGAACCATCGTCCTTCTGCGTCTAAGGCAAACGCCTTACCGCTGTGCTATCTCTCCGGTCCCATGTGGAATACATTCTTGAATCAGGCAGGCAATGTCATATTCATGTCCATGTGATAGAATAAACTGGAGCATTGTCTTTTCTCTTATTTAATTTAACCCTTATCTCTATTGTGTTCTTTTTAGAGGGTGAACTGTACTAAAGCAATCTCATAATAATCAAGAAAGCAAGCACATTTGAGCTCCTTCTTGAGTAGTAAAGACACTATTTTTCTTGTATTTGGAACAGTCCCTAGTTGGAGCAGAAGGATCTAGGCATTTCTTTTTCTCTGGAGACTTTTCTTTTTCAAGAGAGCTGGAACACATGGAGGTGCTCAGTGCTTATTCCTGGCTCTAAGTTCAGGGGATACTTTTAGTAAATCTGGGAAACCATATTCAGTATCTTGGATCAAATTGGGGTTCAGTTGTCTGGAAGACAAGGTCCTTAACCTCTGTACTATTTTTCTGCCTTCCTTCACAAGCTAGGTATTTCTAAAACAATGACAAATGTGGTTAATTTGTATTCAAGAGCAAGACTAGAATTTGGCTAACAAAGACATATTCTTTCTCAACTAGGGGATAGGCTCCAAAGCCTTAGAGGAAAAAAAAAAACATTTGCCACTCTGAGGTTCCATGCTTTGAAGTGTGCCCAAAAGCACAACTATAAAATAACCACTTTAACACTGTTGGAAACTATAAAGTCTAGATTAAAAAAAAAAAAAAGGAGGTTCAAGTATGGAGGTGTGAAAATGAGGATGTTGAGGTCAAACCCAAGAGGGATAAAGGCCCTCAGTAAGAAAGTCTGTTGTATGCAATCTTCCATCACCCATGCCATGGGAGTCAGTCACTGTTGTATTCTATGCTGCCAATAGCACTTTTAGATTTTTCTAATTTTGAAATAAAGTACATCTGCTTGACAGACAGTAGAACAGAGCAGTTAGGAGGAGACTCTGGAACTAAATTTTTGAAGATAAAGTTCCACTTTTTCTTCACTAGTCATAAAATTTAGGCAAGTTGTTCATCCATGTAATTGATAATTATGATACCTACATTTGAAAGTTTTTGTGAGGATTGAGATAATATATTAAAATGCTAAAATAATTTCTGGCATTGAGTGCAGTAATCACTCAATAAATATGGCTTTATTGTTTTACTATTTTTATTGCAATTTTCATATATATATGTTTGATTATGGAATGTTTGGTTTGGAATTATTGCTGTAGCAGGAGGCCTAAGATAGTATAAGTGTGTTCTGTTCTATTTTCTAGAGAATACTGCAGAATGAGGTATAAAATCTTTAAGTTATCATTAGTGTGAGATACACAACTTGGGAGAAGCCATGTACCTACTTCCTCACTGATTTCAGCAGTCAGTTTTCAATCTGTCCACCTAATGATGGGTCTACTATTCCTTTTACTGCCACTTATTCACTTTATGATCATAGGTAGGTCCTTTTTACCCTCAAATGCACAATGAAGCAATTGATTAGTTCAGCTATGGTAAATAGGTTACATTCTTACATCCAGATATCAGTGTTTGAACAGTGACTGCCCAGAGTATTGTGTAGAAAGATTTTGAAACAACCCTGGTTGAGCAGAGAAGGGTTTGGTTATATAATTATGTCTTGGCTGAAGGAGATGAGTAATTAGCTGTCTATGTGTCATGTACGTTTTACTCCCAAACTGCATGTACTCTACATTTTCTTCTAGAGTAGTCCAAGGAATTTCTCAATCTTAATCAATACAACAGTGACTGCATTGTGCTTTTTTCCATTACATGATGTTGTACCTTTGCACATACATATAAGTTATCCACTCAAAATGACAACTCTACCAGAAACTTTTCCTTACCTGTATGAGAGAGGAAATCAAAATCAAGAGGAACCTTCCAAAAATGAGGCAAATAAAGATTAAATCAGGCTTTTGAGATCGATCATCTGACATATAATCTGAGTTAATTCTAAAACTTCTCAAAATTTTAGTTGCTACATCTCCAAAATGGGGGTAGTAGAATTTGTAAACAATAAATGGTATTATGATTTAGGGAGAAAATTAAATACATAATATCTAGACATAACTTATCTATGTGAAAATGCCTTCCATCTTTTCTCTCATCTTTAAATAAATGCAAGGAGCTCTGGGTTATATAAGTGCCTTATGGATAGAGATTGTGTCCTCCTTATCTCTTTATATCTAATTCTTGACACAAAGTCAGTGCTTACCCACCTAAATAAAAGTAAATTAAATGATCTTTTACTGTCATATGCAGTACCTGGTGCATATGTTATCTGTGTTCAAAAGCACAATTCTATAGTAGCCGGATTCCATAGTAGACAGATACATTAATGGAAAAGCATAGAATTCTCAGAGTGATGCCAGGGTGGGCTACATAGCTACTCATTATTGGCATTGTTTCTTGATCTATACTCTCTTTCTTAGAGTGATGAAAGTGATCCTGATAAATCAATCCTTTATGCCCTTCTTGCTGTACACAGAGAAAAAGTCTGATTTTCTGCCAAGAATACAAGGGACTTTCAGAAATCATGTCCTCTCCTGTCTGGAAACAGCCTCTGTTGTTGCTGCGTTAGTTTTCCTATATGGTTAGTTTCTCATTGAAGTTGGTCCCCTTCTAGTCCCAGCCACACTCAATGGAACATAACAATTGAAAATACCTGAGTCATTATCTAAATGTTTTAAACGACATGTTTTTGCTGCTGGCTCTATAGCTGTTCTTTTTTAGGTGAGTCTTGAAGAATTTCACAGTTCTAATGAGTACATCAATTATTGTTCACAGAAGAGTTGATGTCTCCTTAAAGGTTATTTGAAGGTTGATTGCTATCTCTGTGCTTATATCCAGCAAATCTATCTCAGCCTTATGAATATATTTGACCTTTTTATAGGTACAGGAGAAAAATAAAAGAACAAAAGTTAATTTAGACTTCTGCGATACAACTTTTTTTTTCCAGAGAGAAATAAAAGGGCATTGAAATCGATACCTACACAATAACACACTGATGAATGTTGGGACCCAATTTTCTCATTTTGCTAACTCAAGATTGGGAATTTTGAATAGTTTTTTTAATCCTGCATTCTTTGGGCACTGTGAAGTCTGCCGCATTGTGTCTGTACAATGCTGCTGCACACTCATTATGGGAGTACCAGTGGTCCTGAAAAGGTCAGTTAGTTAGAAATGTCAGTGTTCAATGGAGCCGCACAGATCTGTGTGCGCAAAGATCCAATTAAGGTGTCCAGGCACTGCCACTGTAACCCAGAATCCTAATGAGTGAGTAGAGAGGAGGGAAGATGCCATTTTCTTCTCTCTTCTTCTTATTCAATAGAATATGACTGCTTTTCAACCACCCGACACGGGGTTGTTTAAACTTTACCAAACACCACATAGGCTCCTGGTAGTTTGGCAGGGAATTTCTACCTTCTGCAAAGGCTATGCATGCATGCTTGCCAGATATGAACAGAGTATAATGAAGAAGGCAGAAGTCATACTTTCAACTCCGTGCTGATGGAGTGAACAATTCTACACAGGACTTACTCAGGTTGGTTGCTACGAGGAAAAACAACCTTCTTAATTTTATTTTTAAATAATTTATAAGCCCCTATTGTGTGCCAGGTCTTAATCTGGGCTTTGGCATGTTTGACAGAAATGTCTTAAGTGTCAAGAGTTCATAAAAGTCTGTATATATTTATAGGCTAGTGTTTCCTGCATTCACCCAAATTTCGTCCCCATTTCTAGCCCATTAAAAACTGAAATATTGGAAAATCTACTGATCATTAATGAGCTTATCTGTTCCAATAATGCTATTGCGATTAAACCTTTTAATGTCCTTTTTAATGTCTATTTTTTTTATCTCTTTCTTAACTATCTACACATTGCACCATAATAGTGTTGGAATTGGGGGGGGGGAGGCTAGTGGAGGCTTTGGGCCATACCAGGCAGTGTTTAGGACTTGTCCTGGCTCTGTGCTCGGGACCATCTATTGGTTTTGGAAGATCATATGGCGTGTCTGGGATTGATCCTGGGTCAGCCACATTCAAGACAACTGCTCTGCCTGCTGTTCTTTCTCTCCTGCCCTATGTATAGTGGTTTTAGTAGCCCTCTACAGGCCTTTTTATAAATTGTTCTTACCTGCTACTCTTCCACTTTTGGAGACTGACAATTATACTGAAATTTCTTTCTTGAGTCAACCACTGCATAATTATTTAAGCACACTCTTTGATATTTGCCTTTTTGCACCAAATAATCCTTACATAGAGAGGACTCCCACCAGTCCCTATAGGAATCAAGTGAACTTATTGGCCCCAAACAACAAACATTGACTCATTTTGTTACAATGGTTTCCAGCACAACTGTTTGAGAACAAATGAAGGATTTTTGTAGAGAACCCCGTGGATGGATTTCTAAATTTAGCAGTGATGATGAGCTGATTCAAGACCCCACATATTCCAGAAGCTCATTCCTTCAACTAAAGTAATTTAGCCCATGGTGAAGAGTTGATTCAAGACCCCGCATCCCTTCAACTAAAGCTTTATTCCTTCTGCAGCCTGCTAAATTTCATTTGTGGACAAGAGAAGAGACTGAATATATAAGATGTGTGTTAGTTATTGAATCAGCCTGTTATACACAGTGGGTCAGAGTTTGGTGTCTTCTTTCATCTGATCATTTTTTGGACAACATTTTTGAATCAAGATTACTGTCTCAAGCCCATGACTATTTCTTATTCAAATACTCATTTCTTGTAGTAAATGGAGTCTTTCTTTAGTGTTTCCTTTAATATCTCTGCAACCCCTGGATAATCAGTTCTGGATAATAAGAAAGACAGATGTGTACTGAAGGCAGAAGTGCAGAGAGTATAAGACCTGCTTTCAAGTTCTGAATGTAAACTTTTGTAATTTAGGCAACTCAGGTTTTTATACAGTGATTTAGTCATCTGGAGGAAGACCAACCCTATTGCCATTTTTGGTTTTTGGGTCACACCCGGCAGTGCTCAGGGGTTACTCCTGGCTGTCTGCTCAGAAATAGCTCCTGGCAGGCATGGGGGACCATATGGGACACCGGGATTCGAACCAACCACCTTTGGTCCGGGATCGGCCGTTTGCAAGGCAAACGCCGCTGTGCTATCTCTCCGGGCCCGCCATTTTTGAAGAATTACCTAATAAGCTCTGTCTAGGTAGGAAGATAAAACAAATTGTCTGTGGTGACCATCCTCAAAGAAAATCTCTCCCATAGAGCAAGAGTATTTCCAAGGTCCTTAGAAATGTCAGACACATTATCTAATCTGATACTCACAAAACCCATTGATGTCAATGTTATTAGCTCCAATTTAGGGATAAAATATTGAAGCAATAAGCAGTTTTATTTTTTCTAAAATCATGTAAAAAAGTAAAGTTAAAACTGAGATTGAATCCTAATCATTTTCTATAACATATGATCTGCAATTTTTTCTTTCCTTTTTTATTCTCTGTGTCAAAGAGAAAGAATAAGTGAGAACAAGGTGAAGATAAAAGAGAATCTTCCATAGAAAGTAGTATAGATCAAATTACTAAAAATAGAACTACCATGTGATTTGACAATGATATTTCTGGATATATGTCCAGATAAAATAAAATAAAAACTATTTCAAAGAGATATCTGCACATACATGCTCATTGTAACATTACTGACAATAGTCAAAGCATGGAAGCTATATAAGTGCCTGACTGAAGGATTAATGGATAAAGAAGTTGTATATATATATATATATATACATACATATACACACATATCAGAGTAAATATAATTTACATATGTCACACTGTGATAGATCAATTACACAATGTATCTATATATACACATAAAATATTATTCAAACAAAAGATTCTAACTTGTGTGGGTGGGATGGCCCAGAAGTACTCAGGGCTTACTCCTGGTTCTGTGTTCAGAGAGCACTTCTGGTGGTACTCAAGCTACCATATAGGATACCAAGGATCAAACTAGGGCCGGCTGCATGCATGACAAGTACTTTAATTACCATAGTATCTTTATGTCTATAGAGAGATATTATCTATGAGATACATAGTATCTCATGTCTATGGTCTATTTGGGCATTTTAAGAACATGGATGATACGTGAGACCATAATGGTAATTGAAATAAAGCAAAGACAAATATTGTCCTGCCACAGCATGCAGCATAGATGTCTCCATCTTAGGGGAAGCACGCACCAGATGTGTCTATTGGCTTTCCTGGTGCAGTGCCTGATTTTCCCCCAAGAAATATTTCAGCCAGAAGGCCAGTTGGAGGAAGTCAATCATAACCCCTGCGTGGATTATTGGCTATATTTCTGTTATATTCATGACATGGCGGTGACATTATATATCTCTTTTCATTTGGCTTTGTCTCCCTTGCAATACTCCAGACCAAAATTCGGCCTCAGTCATAGTGCAGTCAAAGAAATTTCAGTACCAAAAGGTGCTATTTCCCCGCTAGCTAAGTATATTTGCAACTCAAAGACAGTCCAGCCAGCTAGCTACCTGCAACCTGTTTTTTTTTTTTCTGTTTTCTGCTTTTAGGTAGTAAACAAACAGCTCCTATATTTCTTGCATTTTACTATTCCTGAAGGCTGCAAATTTGTAGCAAAACCAGTTTCTCTTTCTTTGTTATAAGAACCTCCTTTCTAAACTAGAACTTCTTCCCTTTTAGCTGGGGATTCTTTTCACCTGTATTGGCTAGGTTTTGATATGTATATTCTAGGGCCTGCTATCATTCATTGTCTTCCTTCTCCTAAGATTCCCTGCCCTTTGTTTTCACGGAAATACTTTGCATACCAGAGTTGTGCTTAAATGACAGCAGCCTGAAAAGTAAATTTGTCTCATGTCTGTTGCACGTCTGTTGCAAACACGGGTCCCCATTCAATGTATTTTGTGTGGTCTCCTTATTTCATATTTCATATTCGTCCGTTTCGTGCACCCGCTTTCTTTCGTGAAGGAATTTTCATCTCCAGTAGAAGATGCTGAGACGCAAGACACCTGCAGCATTGTCCGATTTCACTTTTACGTGAAATTAAAAATTACCTTAAATCAGATTAGTGCTTGCAAGGTTCTATGGTCTGGGGTAATGAATGAGGATAATATTCAATAGTTACAAACTTCCTTGGGGCTGAAGCAGTGGTGGAAGCAGTAGGATGTTTGCCTTGCACACAGCTAAAGTAGGACAGACCACGGTTCAATTCCCTGGCGTCCCATATGGTCCCCCAAGCCAGGAGCGATTTCTGAGCGCAAAGCCAGGAGTAACCCTTGAGCAACATTGGGTGTGGCCCAAAAACAAAAACAAAAAGGTTACAAACTTCAAACTTCCAGTTATACAGTGAGTAAGCTTTGGGAACCAAATTTACAACATGGTGAGTGTAGTTAACAATAGGAGACAATAGTAGTCAATAATTTTTCAGAGCTGACATGACTTGCTGAGCAAATAACACAAGTGGTCACTACAAAAATGCATGTGATTTAAAACTAATTCCAAACAATACTCAGTCCCAATACATTCCCCAATTTTATGGGTTTTATTCATAGTCCAACTCCTAGCTAATTAGCCGAGTTAGTGTCTCTATATCCAAAGATGAGCTCACAGTGATTCAGTCATGGAATCAAAAGAGAAACAAAAGAGCTTCAGCTGAGACTTCTTGGGGAACCTCTTTTCTTTCCTACTTGACTAGAATTTGAGAAAAAATGATGATGTTTGAAGCTGCTGGTCACTTTTAGATTCTCTGCGCTCTGAATACGAAGTTGACACAGAACAAGTTGTTTTAAGAGCAGGAAGAAAAACAGACTGGGTTCTCTACACAATATAACAAGATGCAGAGAAACACAGATTTATTTCTAGATTATCTTTTTACATAAATCAATGAATTGGCCATTTTTGCTTAAACTAACTTTAGTTGTAATTAAAGGAGCAAGTTACTAGTATAGTCCCTGTGCTTGATGTTACTTTTCATGCCTTGAATTCTAGTATCTTTAGGCCCAAAGCCTCCATTCGGTCTGATAGCAAAGATCTTGTCAGTTTGACCTTTATGCTGATGAGTTATGGTCCTGTAGTTACTATCTCTCTACTTCCCTTCACTGGGGATCAGCCCATTCACTTGGATGTTCCAAAATGAGATCTAGACCCCTTCAAGTTAACCTCCTTACTTGAATACTGGAATACGAAATCCTATGGGTTTTCCAGGACAAATAAATGTCCTAGGAACAAATGTCTCTGTATCTTAGAGCAAATATAATTTTTCTGCCTTTCTATGTTCCTTAGATTTTGTATTTTGTTTACTTAAATTTAATAAATCTTCTTAGTAACACTCTGTGTTACTGTTTTTATTTCTTTATTTTTGTTGCTGATATGCGAGATGGAGGTTGGGGATGGAGTTGCTAATAATGCATATTGACCCAACCTTTTTTGAAATTGAGTTGGCAATCAGACTCAATCATTCCTTAAAACATATTAATGCTCTTTGATTCAGTAATTTCACTTATAATGTAGGTAATATAAGAAAATAATACAAAACAAATGAAAATCTTTTTATACAAATAATTTTATGGTAGTTATTTATAAGAGCAAGACATCTGGACAACAATAGAATGTACAACGATAGAAATTGTATTTTGTAAATTGGGCTATAAATAAAATATGAAAGATAATATAGATTTTAAATGTATGCTTTTTAAACTCTTACTGAAGGCTCAGGAATAAAGTAATTACAACTCAAGTAATCTGTCTTAAAATAAAGCCTAACATCTGACAAAAATATATACACAAATATTGAAAATTATCATAATAATGAAAAACCAGAATTAAATTAAATATTTAATATTATTGGCATGGAAAAATAGTTGTGTTGTAATAGTAATGGTATATAAAATAGGGTAAAATTTTATAATTTATATAGCCCCAACTATGTAAAAATTATACATGTATACATAATAGTCCTAAAAGTAATATTAAGGTATTAACACACACACTGACTTTAGGAAATGACAGTTTCTTCTTTCTCTTTTTTTTTTTTTTTTTGTTTGTTTTTTGGGCCACACCCAGCGTTGCTCAGGGGTTACTCCTGGCTGTCTACTCAGAAATAGCTCCTGGCAGGCACGGGAGACCATATGGAACACCGGGATTCGAACCAACCACCTTTGGTCCTGGATCGGCTGCTTGCAAGGCAAATGCCGCTGTGCTATCTCTCCGGGCCCCTTCTTTCTCTTTTTTAAAGTTTTTTAAAATTATAGTTTAGAAAATGGTTACAATAGTTCTAACTTTTATGATTATAATATACAAAGTTACTGTACTTTTATTACTATGGAACTGGCCAAGATCTTCCATTTCTTTTTGTTGTTGTTTTTGTTTTGGGGTCATACCAGGCAGCACTCAGGCAAATGACCCCCAACCCCTCTCTGCTATCTCTCTGGCCCCAAGATTTTTTTATTTCTATATTACTTCTAGTCTACTTGTTCCTTCACCCCTCAAAATCTCAGTTCTGCTCTCAAAGACTAAGGGTTTAAAATTATTTGATATTACTTATTTCCTTGCTTTGTATAACTGATATTTTAATCTTTAGAGCTTCCTGTGTCTTTTCAAAATTTGCACTATGGGCATATATAATTTTTTAATGGAGAAAGTTATTGTTAAAGAATGGTTAGGATGTTAACTATGTAGCATCATGAAGATTGTTTATGAACTAATGTTAAGTGAAAAAAGATGTATATAAAAAGTTACTGTGATTGCAATTATGTAAATATGTTTCTATGCATAGACAGGAACTGAAAAGGAAAATGTATAAATAGAATTAGGGTTTGTATTGTGCTACGACTACAGGATTAGGAATAGCTTATTCTTCTCTCAGATCTTTCAAAATATTTTTTAACCATGTATATACACTTTTGAAGCATCTTTTCTATGTATATCCATTATTTCAGCTAACTTCCTGCCTATGAGACCAGGCGTCCACTGCTTTGGCTTCATTCCCACTCCTACCTTTTCTGGACTGGAACAACAGTGCTCCTGGTGACTCTAAAATACAACCAGGAGGTTGGTAACAAAGCCAGTGCAGCTGCTTTTGTTCCTTTAGGCTCCAAAGAGGCTGAGTCCACGTCATGGGGGAATTTTAATGGAAAAAAAGCCCAGTGTGATGACCATTCATGATGACCATTATTACTGAACATTCAATATCACGCTAGTACAATTTGACTTGTGTCTTCGTAAGTCTGAGAAGATTAAGTTTTGTGGATATATGTAGACAGGAATTAAACTAGATATATGATTGCCTGACATTATCTATTGCTCAGGATTTAGACTAGTTATTGGAAAAGCCTCATTGTTTTGAGGTTGCTAACAGTTGAGCTTTCCCTATGTACAGAAGAGCAAGCTTGGATCTTGTTTGAGAAAGATCCACAAATGTATCACAGATATTGTGATAATTATACATGGTTTTGGAAAAGGTCGAGGATCTTGATGTGGAATGAATTCTGAATATGTAACTCACAGGCTATATTTAAGTGAGCAGTTCACTTAATCACATGTAGCATCTTTATCGCATCTGAAAAACTAGAAATGCAACTGAAAAACTAGACTAGTAGGGGTAATTATGTAAAGTTTGTAGCACACTTAAATATTTGGCACTGGATACTGGTATATCCAAAATAAAAGTCCTATTATTTTATTCCATCAGAGACGTAAGTATTTGATAAGGGTGACAGTATAACAAGAGTCCAATGGGGGAAAGATGAGTCTTCTTAAAATATGATGTTGGGAAGATTGGGAAGCCACATTTGAAAAAGCTAACGAGCTGTAGAACTTGCTTTGCATACATTCCATGGTAGCATGTGGTCTCTCATGTACTGCTGTGATTGTGACCACAAAGCACCAAGCCAGATGTAGCCCATAAGAACTGTTGGTATGGCTAAACTAGAAAAAAATTATGCCACAGGAATATCACAGGAATCAATAATATGATCAACAAAAATTTAATACAAATACAATTATTATATTTACATTTTTGCCACACCTAGTGCTTTTCAGTGATTATGTTTGGTTCTTTATTCAAGGAGTGCTTCTGGTGGTGCTCAGGGGACAGTATGTGGTGCTGGGATATCAAATCAGGTCAGTCAAATGCAAGTCAAGCACCTTAGTTCTTATACTATCTCTCTGTCCCTAAAATTGAACTTTTTATTTCTTCAAAGGACATAAGGCAAGTGAAAAAAGAAAACAAAGAACAGAAAAAAATACTTGCAGGTCGCATATTTAATGACTGAACTTATGTTCAGAATATATATTTAAACTCTTACAATAAGAAAAGACAAATGTAATTAAAATGAGAAGGAAAAGTATTTGAATGTATTTCAAGAATATACAAATGATCAATATGCACCTAAAATATGTTCAAAAGATAAACGTAAATAAAAAACGACAATGAATTACCACACTATATCCACTGGAATGACTATAATTAAAAGACAGATAACAACAGTGTCAGAGAGAAGCAAAAAAGTTGTAAGTGACCTAAATTAAAGATAAGAATATAAAATGGTATTTTTTTTAAAAAATTGGAAGTTTCTCAAAATGATTATCCTAATGTTTACCAGATGACTCATCAATTCCATTTCTATAGTCATATCAAGAGAATTAAAACACTTGAACACAAATGTCTACAATAGCATTGTTCATAAATGTCAAACTGAAATGCTCATTGATATACATAGAGACATTGTAAGATACTCATATAATGGAATATTATTTGGCAATAAAAAGAAATAGAGTAATGACAGATACTGACAATAATACAGAGACTGACATAATATAGTACTGGCATACTGTAATACAGATGGACCTTAGAATGTTTAAAATTTAAAAGTTCAGTCATGAGAAAAACACATATTTATAATTTTACTTATATGAAATGTCTCAAATGGACAAATCTATAGAAACACTGGCAGACTAGTGGTTTCCAAGACAGAAGGTGAAGGTAGAAGTGGAGAGTTATTGCTAATAGGAATAGAACTTCTCTGGAGTGATGATAATGATCTGGAAGTAGTGGCTATGATTCAACAACTATGAATGCAGTACAAAGCACTAATGGTGTGTTTTTTAAGAATAAAACATATACTATGTGGATTATGTCTCAATAAGCTGTTACTCTTAAAATTGTGATAACATTTTTAACTTGGTTGGAAAAATAAAAACATTTCTAGAATTGCAATAAAGTATATTTATTATTTGTTAATATTTCCTTGCAGTTCAACCTTCTCCATTTGTCATGATGACCCACAGGGAAGGTGTTGGCCACAACTTCTCAAGACCTACTTCTGCATATGCTGATTAACTTCCAGTTGTCAACACATGCAATTAACATCCCCACTCTCATGTCTACTCCTTTGTTTTGCAAAGGGAGAAGTCTGAGGTTTATTTTCCATGCTGATTCTCAGGGTTCCCAGCAGAAATACCTTTCAGTTACCATCACTGTTAGACAATGAACCAATCTCTTCACTGTTACATAGTGAACAAAGCTTCCTCCCTCTCTCTTTTCCTCTCCTCAATCCCTTAGGAGAGTATCCAAGATACTTCCTAAATAAAACTAAATACACTGAGTATCTAGGACTGCTTCTTAGTTAATTCTAAATAAGAAGCCCAGTGACATTCCAAAGACTGGGCACCTGGCTAGCCTGAGTGTAGGGATAAGTCATATTAAAGCAGAGCTGACTCTAATCCACAAGGGAAATAAACCCAGAGTGAGAGCTGTCATTGTAACTCTGTGAGTTAGCCCATAGTGCTGGGTAAACTATGTGTATCTTTCTTCAGTAATTATTATGCTAGAAATTTTTCCCAAAACAAACAAACAAAAAAAGAAATGCACACAAAAATTTTAGGTAACTACATTTCACTGTTTTGTTTTCTTTTAATAAGAAATTGGGAAATTAATATTAACAAAACAGGACTAAAATAATACTGAAATAATAATAAATAAATAAAATAATAGCAAAAAATAATGCAGAGGGTAGGGGACAAGCCTTGTACACAGCCAATCTGGGTTAAATCCCCCCACATAGTACATTGTGAAATGGTGGGCTGTGCATTCCACAATCCCCAGAGAGGGAGAGGGATTCTCATGTTCCCGATGCAGGAAATAATCCACACACAGTTGGGATGGAATAAAAAGCCAGAAACTCACACTGCAAGATGTTCACCTACAAGCCAGTTGCTCCACCACTTGGAACCAGGAGCCAAGATGGGAGCTCCTCCTCCAGGCCTCCTGAGTAGCCTTTATTGGAATAAACAAAGCCCATCCCCAAGGGGAGGGGAAAATGCCAGATGAGGCAATGGGGAAATATCTTCTTTAATATGAAAACCAAAGAAGGCAATATGAGGACCAATTCAAAGGCTACTACCAACACCAGGCATGATCTTTAAGTTCAGAGCCAGGAGTAAGCCCTGAGCACATCAAAAAACAAACCAAACCAACAACCTCCCTGCCAAACAAATAAGATGATTATTTTTTAGTTATTAATTCCTTGAGAATCTTAACTAAAAATTCCCATTATATTTAAATGAAATGGGTTAAGAACATTCTTATTTTTCAAATGACATACCTATGAAAAGATAAGTTTTATTCTAGTTTGGTGGTAAGAAATTTTATTAAAGAAAAAAAATAACATTCCTTATACTCCTTTCTACTAAAGAGATTATAAGAAAACAAACTTTCCAAAAAGTAAGAAAGAAAGTACAGTTAGACCTCCAAGTCAAATATCTGAATAAGCTTGGGATTATCACAGAGTAACATTGAATAAAATATGAACAAATAAATAAAAATATAGTGTTACAAGTTGCTGTAATGACATGTCTCCATGAAACTGAAATGTAGATCAATTCAAAAGGGTGAGTGGTTGGTCCTGAAGCCATTGGTTGCTGAGATTTAGATGTAGAGGCAGGCGGTGCTAACTGAGATTTTTGTTTCCTATGGGTACTATTGACTAGAAGAATTTATAGGCAACGATGATCAGAGACAAGATTTACTTAGAGCAGGGATCTAGGGTGTAAAGGTCCTGTCATAAAAGATGAGTTGGAAGACTAGCAAAGCTGGCTGTAGTACCTTCTAGGATTTTGTGTGTTATTTGCCTAGAGAGGGGAAGAATTTTAGGTAAGGGAAATTGAAGCCATGTCAAGTTATTCTGCTGTTTGTTGTTGTTGTTGTTTTACTACATCTGCCATTTCCCCAATATTTACCAGGTCCTCTACTCAAGCTATGAGTAGAATCAATGCAAAAACTACCCCATAGAGGAACAATATGATAGTCTAGCAGATAGGGTATTTGCCTTGCATGTGGCTAACCTGGGTTTTTATCTCTGGCACCACATCTAGTCTCTGGTTACTGATACCTGAGTGCAGAGCAGGATAAATTCTTACACATCAGATGTGCCTTCCCCCACAAAAAATTGCCGTAGAGATATAAGGACAGTGTGAGTCTAAGGAGGTCAAGAATTAGAATAAAAAAGAGTGTTTTCTCTCAAAGTAATCTTATAAATTAAAATCTCAGAACATTAAAGAAATTGAAAGGGACTCTAAGCAAAATCAACAACTATGAGTTGAATTCATTCCATGTGCAACTTATTTTATAAAGATTATTTTATAAAGATTATTTTTTAAAGATTTTTATAAGCACCTCGAGGGTGTTCAAAAAAAGAAAAAGTGGAGACATTAGAACAAGAAATTATGACATTAAATAGACATACATAGAACAAGAACAAGTGGATTTGGAACAAAATTAAAATCTTGGAAATGAAAAATAGGCAACTATTAAAATATTGGAAAAGACAGCAAAGAATCTAGACCTGACATGGTCAACATAGAAATCTATGAATATAAATTACTTGTGGGGAATCCCAGACCAAGGCAGCAGTATAAATTAATAAACTTTATGAAGTCAGTTAAGGACTATGAAGGGTCAATTGAGAGAGAGAGAGTCAAATATTTATCTAATAAAATTTGTTAACAAAAGGAATCATAAAAGCAAGAAAAAGTAATAAATTAGGATAGAATTTTCCAGTAATTTTTTAGAATTAAGCCATACTCAGGTAGAAAATATGCTCATAGAAACAAGCATAGAAACTAGAAAAATTTAAACCTGGACACAGAAAAAAAGGCAGAACATTAATATTAAAAATTATTTTGAAATATATCAGAAAAAGATAAACTACCTAAGGCAAATAATTGAATACTTCTCATTAGAATTATACAAGTCAGAAAATAATGAAACCAAAAACCTAATGTACAAAAGAGAGCTCTAAAACTGGAACTTATATCTAGCCAAATCTTGACTCCACATAGATGTTTGTTAAAAAACGGTCTACACACATTAATATAAAGATTCAGAGGATGACCTTTAAAATAGCTACTAAAGTTTCCAGCTTAGTAGGTAGTATGAGAAAAATACGAAAGTTCATAAATTGTAAGAAGTTAATTATCTCTGGAATCTGACAATGATAAACATTTTCTTCTATGCAAAATGTTATCTTAAATGTAAAAAGAATAATAGGAGGGGACAAGGTGGTTCAATGGTGGTTAAACCATTCTAAAGCATTCTGTGGATGATAGTAAATTTGAATAGATGGTTCGTTTAAGACAATGATATGGGACACTGCAGAGAAACCAATCTGACCAAACCCCAGGTATGTTAGTATTTGGACTGATATGACAAGGGCTTTTTTGAATTCAGTGAAGGTACTCTCCTTCTACATTCCACTTTCGGGAAGCCTGACACTGTAACCAGGCCTCCAAACGCAATAGCATCGAGTTTGCACTGGGCCAGCTTCCTAGGTTCAGTTTTTAATCAAAAAAGATGTTAACCATGCCATGAAAAATCATGGGTACAGAGGCCACACAGCTGAAAGCTGGCAATCTCAGGCAGAGAGGGTAAGCCAAGACCCCCATAATTGCTGCTTTGCCTATGGCGGTGATTCACAACTCGAGGTATGCCAGTATTTGGGCTGATATCAACCAGGGCTTTTTTGGGGGTGAATGGAGGTACCCTCACCCATATTCTACTACTTCTGGGAGTTCTGGCAGAGAACATACCCTACAAAAGCCACAGTATCAGTAATACTGCTTTGAATTGCTGGACAACTTCATTTGTTTGATGGTATCATCCCTATAGAAACACATCAATTTAGATTCCAATGTGTAGCTGAAGTCACTTAATGTTCAAAAACAAATGAAATAACAGGATGGACAGCGAACAACAAGAGGTTACTAAACCTTCTGCCATACCTTAAAGACCTCATTAAAGATGCAATAATTTTCACAAACTTGCTTATCACTATACTTTAAATTTTTTTCTTTCTCTCCTTTTATTCTTTTTTTTTTTTTTTTTTGGTTTTTGGGCCACACCCGGTAACGCTCAGGGGTTACTCCTGGCTATGTGCTCAGAAGTTGCTCCTGGCTTGGGGGACCATATGGGACACCGGGGGATT
Source organism: Suncus etruscus (assembly GCF_024139225.1). Taxonomy (NCBI): domain Eukaryota; kingdom Metazoa; phylum Chordata; class Mammalia; order Eulipotyphla; family Soricidae; genus Suncus; species Suncus etruscus. The sequence continues at coordinate 28,963,380 of NC_064853.1, read as the reverse complement.
GAACCGCGGTCCGTCCAAGGCTAGCGCAGGCAAGGCAGGCACCTTACCTTTAGCGCCACCACCCGGCCCCCCTTTTATTCTTTTTTAAATAACGTTGAGCAGTGGCAGGGCATTTGCCTTGCACAGGACGAACCCAAGTTTGTATCCAGTTTCCCATATGGTCCCCAAGCCTGACAGGAGCAATTTCTGAGCACACAGCCAGGAGTAACCCCTGAGTGCCTCTAAGAGTGGCCCAAAACAAACAAAAATCCCTCCCAAATTCGAAAACAAAACAAAGAAACATTGCTCTCATTTGTCTAACAACAAATGTATTTTGGCCAGCTAGGTCAACTCTGTGTTCTTTAAATAAAGTAAATAAAATTTAAAAAATTATCTTTTTAAGTATGCAGCTAAAAAAATTATCACTTAAGATTAAAAATATCTATTGCATCCAAATCATCAAAACATGTTAAAAAAGAGACAAGTTATAAAAGGCAAAACCCCAAATCAGCAAGGTAAGAATAAAAATAATTGTTTATAATAAACACAAATAAGTTGTACAATATGTCAAAATATATTTAAAATCATAATAGAAATACATTCAATTTACCTGTCACAATTCAGGGACTATTAAATTGTATTTTAAAAAAAATGATATCTATTCTCTAAAAGTACAACTATAAAAGAGAGGAGAAGAATATATTCCTACAAATTACAAATAAAATTAATATCTATTATAAATAAGGCAGTAAGGTGTTGAAGCAGAATGAATAGTAGATCAAAGGAATAGTATTGTGTGTTTAAAAAACATGTTGCATATAGTAAAATTGATATATGACTGATGTATAATTGCTAATAAATGGGGGTAAGTATGAAAATGTTGTCTTATGCTGAACAAATGGATTATACATATACAACTATAAGCTAACTAAGCCCTTAACTCTTATACACCAAAAAAACTTAAAGACCCCAGTATATCAAAAAGCTTCACAATTCTTACAAATAGATACAGCAAAATATGTCATTCAGGTTGTGAAAAAAACACCTTCTCTTTTTCTACCTTTCCTCCCTCTTTCTGAGGAATGGGACTAGTTTTGAAAGTGAGAGTTCTATTAGGAGTGAAGAGTTTCTGATATAATAACCACATCTTATAACCACAGCCATATAAACTCATTGGCCCAGCTCCACAGGTTCAGTACTAATCTCAGCAGAGGTGCTAGCTCTAGCTAAACCACCAGAACTCATGGGTATACTGTCTTCCTGATAACTCTGGTATCCCCAGGAGGGAGGCAGGCTGAGAATTCACCCTGCAAAAACTTCAGCAGCCCTATCCACATTTCATATTCACTGCCATGCCAATGACCCAAATTAACTGCTTCATGATTAATCGAGGCAGAGGTGCCAAACTGATTAAAATGTTCTGTACATCAATTTTTGGGCTAAAGACTCTGGAATCTTCTTGGAGTGGAGGTAGGCAGCCTCTTCCAATGCCCCAATGCTTCTTGAAGCACCAGCAGTCACACTCACATCCCACAATCACCTCCATATAAACTCATTAACCCAGTTCTACAGATCTTGGAGTTCTTAGAACTCTCAGCCTCATGTACTGCTTCATGACACTTCCAAATTCCACAAATCTGGCATACCCTAGTAGGAACATACCAATCAGATGGGAAAATAGCACAGAACCCATCTAAGCTCAATAAATAAAAGCAAGAATAAAGAAGACTCAACTAGCAACAAACAGCCCAGAAAACTCCCAGAAAATGATTTAATAAACTCATTGTGAGATACAATGATTTTTACAAGTTTTCTAAATAGTGGGTGGAAACTGAGGACAATGGTGGAAGGAGGGTCACACTGTTGGTGTTGGAACTTAAATGAAAAACAACTCTTTTATGAACAACTTTGTAAATCGTGGTGTTTAAATAAAGTAAAAATTAAAGAGTTGTATGTGAAACAGAAAAGGTCAAATATAACTGCTCGTAACACAGTCTAAAATGGTACCTCTCAATCTTTTCATCTCATGGCACATGTGGATGCTATTGCTCTGGGCCATTGAAGATAAAACTTACTCTGCCACTCACAGAGCTCCAGTTCCCCTTCATCCTACCTGTGTCCTGAGAGTTTAGTGGATCAATATCTTACAGCTGTAAATTGAACAACATCACACAGTGAAGCCTGTGTGCAAAGCATTCCAGTGTTCCACAACATAGATTTTGGAAAATTTTTACCAGGTAATGTCATTTTCTCATCTAAGAGTAGTAAAACCTATAAACCATTTTAAATTGTGTTAAGGGTGGTTTATTTTGTTTGTTAGCTTTTTTTTCCGGTTACACAGCAGTCCAAAGGAGTGCACTAAGAATCATAATTACTCTGTAAGAATTTGTGCAGTTGTAAATAGGAATCAAAAAATGCTAGCATTTTTGAGTTGAAGTGAATAAATAATCTCAAAGGTTCCTTCTATACTACTGAAGACATATCAGAAACCTCTGTAATTAACTCTTCAGCATCATATCAGGGACTGACTGGATGGAACTGGTATGTGTGCCCTAACATGCAGAATAGAACAGAACACAGTTACAAAACAGAGTGACCCAACAGGACAGGACAAAGATACATCCTCATCAACACATCAGTTGAGGATCTTCAGGTCACACAAGGTATCCTTCTACTTACATAAACCCAAGAAGCAGAATTTTAACAAATGTTAACCATGCATGTATTATTCATAGTACATGATATAGATTCGGTAAAACGCTTTTCAAATTAGTTCACTTTTGTTTTTCTAAAATCCCAAGTTCAAGGAGCTCTAACAGGTAACATAAAGTTATGCTTCTATACCCCTGTTACATAATCGGTATTTGTGTTAGGATAGCATATGATGGAGGCCAATTTTTTCAATCCCCTAGGAAGTATGCAAACTGGTCCTGGATACAGCAAAAGACTTGGTAGAAGACAAAAATAACATTGTACGATAATATTGATTACTAAAATATTGGAACAATATTACTAAAATATTGGTAATTAGGCATTCCCAGAGCCCCACAATCTTGCCAGATGACTATTATGTCCAACTAAATCCTCCTAAATGTCCTATCTTATCATGATTTAATGACCAAAGTATTAAGAGCTAGAATGACAGAGGTAAATCAGGGCATTTAATGAATATCATGAATATCATGAGTGACTGAAAATGGACCATCAAGTCAACAAATTGAAAGTACAGTAACCCATGGATCCCAGGAGAAAACAGCATATTTTATTGGTCAATTTGACCTCAAGTTACCAAACTAAAATAAATACCTCTCTGGAAAAAGTGTCCAAACTTTTCCTAACATTATATAACAGGTGTAAACTTCGTTGGGTCATGAAATTTAACTCCCCCCTAGAAGTGAGATAAACAGAAGACCTGATAGAAGACTAAACCTGTTCACTTTCGTAGACAGGCCTTTCCTTATAAACTATTCTCCTTAATTGCATTTGCCATTCCCCATGATTTTAAACTTATTTAAAAGGACACCAGAATACCTGAGTCCATTGTATGAGTACAAAAGAGTTGAGCAAGTCTTGGAACATAACAGCAACACCAACATATCAGCTCTGCTATTTGCAAGGTGAGATGGGTGAGCACGGAGTGTGGAAAGGGGAAACATAAAACCTAACCATGGGGCAGAGGATAAGAGGGAGTAATGCCATTCCCAGCACAAGAGCACTGCTGTTCATCCAGGGACTCAAAGGAAAGAAGGGAGTGCATTTGCACTGACAACCAAGCAAAAAATATCTCAAGGAAAACAAAGGAAAGCAAAACAGAATGTCCAGGCTACTCACCAGGGCTGGTTATTGTCAAGAGGTCAAGTTGCCGGTGTTGCTGCAAAACAAAACAAAACATTTTATGAGAAAACTGATTAGAGCCCAACCAAACTGGTAGTATAGGGTGGATATGTAAAGGGAATGTTTAAAATGGGATAAATTTCAGAGATTATGGTGCTCACTCACAATTCTGTGGAAAAGTACTGTTTTGGGGTAACAACTAGCTGTGCTGAGGGCTTACTCCTGGCTCTGTGCTGAAGTTTCCCTTCTGGCTAAGTTGGAGAACCAAATGAAGTGCTAGGGATTGAACCAGTCACATGCCTTAGCAAGTGCCTTACCTGCCTTACTATTTCTTTGGCCCCTCTACAATTAAATTACACTCTATAGATACAGAGTAGATGACCTTTGATTTGTGCATGGATTTTCAGAGCTCAGAGAGACTTAGAGGGACTTTCATTCAAATTTGTATTAGACTTAGGGAAAGTGAGACATGAAAAATGTGATTTTCTTGAATGACAAAATGACAGACTCCTAGCTGTCTCCAACTGTTTAAATGCCATTTAGAAACTCAGAGTTTAAGAGTCAAACTAAATCACCTCCCTCCCTCCCTCCCTCTCCCTTTTCTCCCTCCCCCTTCCCTTCCTTTCCTCTCTTCCCTTCCCATTCCTCCTCCCTTCCCTTCCCTTCCCTTTTTCCCTTCCCTTCACTTCTTCCCTTCCCTTCCTTCCCTTCCCTTCTTTCCTTTCCTTCTTCCCTTCCCTTCTTCCCTTCCCTTCCCTTCCCTTCCCTTCCCTTCCCTTCCCTTCCCTTCCCTTCTCTTCTTCCCTTCCCTTTCGTTCCATTCGTTCCCCTCCCCTCCCCTCCCCTCCCCTCCCCTCTTCTCCCCTCCCCTCCTCTCCCCTCCCTCCCTATGTTCTTGGGTTTTGCATACACAGAGGTACTCAGGTATCCTTTCCTCTGAAGACCTGATCTCAAATTTCCTAGTCCTGAGTTTTGCCCCACCCTACCATTAACTTTGGTTTGTCTCAAAAAAACAAAACAAAAAAACAAAACAAAAAAAAAACAAAAAAAAAACAACAACCTAAGATCTCTCTAACCTTGTTTCCATGTCTTCTCATGCATCTAAATGCTGGTCTGTGTCCTTTCAGGACTTTCTCAATCACAAAGCCCAATTTTCCTGCCAGATTCTAATTCATTGCACTTGACATTTTCAAGTAAACAATGCAGCTCCAAGATGTCACTGACCTACATCCTTGCACTGAAATAAAACACACACCCACATATGTGAGCTAGCAGGAATGCTGGAGCAGGGCCTCCTTCCTCCCCATACAGAATCAGGCCAGTAGTACAGTTGTCTTTGCCAAGGTCAACCTGTGTGGCTTGGCACTTTCCCCTCAACAAGGAAAGAAAATCATTCGGTGACTTTCTATTTCTATAAGCTCAACTTTGTGATGATTATAACTGGTAGAGGAGGTTTACATATCAGAAAAGTAAGTGTTCCTTAATTAAAAGCTATATTTAAGTAGTGACTTTCTATTCAGGTTCCAGTAGGGAAAAAAAGACAACAAAGAAAATTTTGCAGGAGGCATAAAGACAAGGGTGAGATTCTTGGGTTCTCTGTGTGACTTTGATAACACACAGCATGCTTTTGGCTTCTAATGTCACATCTCTAAATTGAGTGAGATTATTCATTTATACCTCCAGTAAGTAAATCAAAAGCAACCAGGTACAGTGCTTGTGGGCTCCCTCTTCTGGTGTAAAGCTCCCTGGGAATCCCTTCAATCAGGACTCTGCTCAGAGGAGGAGGGAGATGGAGGGCATTGGTGGTGGGAACTTTGCACTGGTGAAGGGGGATGTTCACTTTTTCTTTTTGCTTTTGGGCCACACCCAGTGACGCTCAGGGGCCTCTCCTGGCTATGCACTCAAAAATCCATTCCTAACTTGGGGGACCATATGGTACACTGGGGGATCGAACTGTGGTCTGTCCAAAGTCAGCCATATGCAAGGCAAACGCCCTACTGCTGTGTCACCGCTCTGGCCTCTGTTCTCTCTCTTTTATTTTTTATATAACTAAAACCCAACTACAGAAATGCTTGTAATCGTGGTGCTCAAATAAAGATATTTATAATAATAAAGGACACAGAAGGCAAAGGGAACCAAGTATTAGGCTCTCCCCTTATATTGCAGTTGTCAGAGCATGTGTGTCTTTGTCATGAGTCAATGGGCAAGTTAGGGATTTGGAACAACTAATATTTAGTCTATAACAAAGCATTTGCTAAATGTGACTTAGTTATTCCTGGAATCCATATTATCCTTCTGTTCACCCCCACCTCACATACTCTCTCTCTCTCTCTCTCCCCCTAAAAAAGTCTCCCCTTTCTTCCTCAGAATAGAAAGACCATTTGATACGTTGTTCTTCTAATGCCTCTTGTAAAACCCGCCTTGTATTATTTTCTATCTTAATTGCCAACAACACAATCAGTTCTTCTCAACATCCCCATCTGAATTTGATGTGATGTAGTTCGGTAATTTTACTATTGCATTGTTTCCTCTGCAATAAATCTTTTAGGTAGGAATTAATAGTATGGGAAATAAGAATAGCCCTTCTAGGGCTTTCCCTTTGCCACATTTTTGGAGTTTCTTGCCTTGCTTTTACTCCTACATATCTGTACCCAGTAATATTGTCTATCCACTTATCTACCCTCTTCTTACTCAATAACTACTGGAGAGAGATTCCTTATTTTACTCCCACATCTAGAAACACTGTCTTTAAACATATACAGTTTCTGCTGTCTGTACTACTTTTGTGAATGATGATGAAGTAACTGTAATCTATTGACAGGCCCCTTTAACCTGAGTTCCCCAACATATGTGTGCACCCCCTAGTGGCCTTGAAGAGAGGGTATTTTTCTCACCTATAGTTAAGATTGGGTGATAACCCACCTGTTTTCTATGTAGAAAGAATAAAAATACATGTGTGAGGGGCTGGAGAGGTGGCGCTAACCATAAGGTGTCTGCCTTGCACGCGCTAGCCTAGGACAGACCACGATTCCATCCCCGGCATCTCAAGCCAGGAGAGATTTCTGAGCATATAGCCAGGAGTGACCCCTGAGCATCACCGGGTGTGACCCAAAAACCAAAAAAAAAAAAAAATGAGGTCCTGGGTTCTACTGCCAACATCACACACACACACACACACACACACACTATACCATCAAATACACATTCAATAATCAATGTGGGGCCGGCGAGGTGGCACTAGAGGTAAGGTATCTGCCTTGCAAGCGCTAGCCAAGGAAAGATCGCGACCGCGGTTCGATCCCCTGGCGTTCCATATGGTCCCCTCAAGCCAGGGGCAATTTCTGAGCGTTTAGCCAGGAGTAACCCCTGAGCATCAAATGGGTGTGGCCCGAAAAACCAAAAACCAAAAAACCAATAATCAATGTATACTAATTTTTATCTACGGAATAGGAATATACAAATAATTTTTCCCAAAGTCTTTCAAGATAAAAATAAATTAAATAAAAGAGGACATTTTTTATTATTAACTAGTCAAACTAATATAATCATTTGAAATTTCCAAAGGAAACTAAATATAGAGCACGTGATTTGAGAACTCGACTAATAATATGCAATCAGTTATATATAGAGAGGTAGGTATGTTAAATATAAAGAATGATAAAATTATCATAATTAGTACCAACAGAGAGAGAACAGAGCTTTTATAGAGAGATGATATATTTTCTAAAGCCTGGATGGTAGAAGATGCAACTTAGCTGGAAGAAATGAAGTCCATGAATGAGGTACTGGGTTGGTAGGCTGACAAGGCCTACTGGCTACAAGCTGAAGAGCCAAACACTTAGTTCACCCCACACCAAGAGTTTAAAGCACACAAAGCTTTTATGTGTGTGGTGAAAGTACTATGTATATGTATGCATGTACCAACAAAGAGAGAAATGTGTCTAAATGTGTTAATGTGAATTCCCAGGGTATCCCATGGCTGGGTAATTAATTAATAATTGATGAAAGAGCCTCCTAGCTATATAAGAACCCTACTCCATACTCTAGTGACATTCAGAATAAACCCATTTTTATGTTTAACCACTGTGTGGTGAATGTGAATCACAACTCCATAAACACCAATGGAGGACATGCTCAAAGATTAGTACCATCAAATATCTGAATCCATGTCAGCCAAGAATGGACACAGCATCTAGGGAAGATGTGTGATGAAAGGTCTGCAAGCATTCTCACTGCTAGAGTTAGTCATGGTGCTTTATGCATCCAGTAAAAGCAATTTCATCATTATGATATAACTTTGCCTCTAATCACAGTTCAGTGTTCCTTGGGTGAAAAATAAAGAAATACCATCAGTTAGAAATATCATCTAGTAAGTTTGGCTTTCTTATAGATTCAGTTTTCAGTGAAAATTATTGTTGCAAGTTAAAGAACCCATCATTAAAATATTTCTAATTATGATGCTATCCATGCTTATTTTTTTCTTTTGGTTTTTGGATCATACCTGGCAGCATTCAGGGATTACTCCTGGCTCTACACTAAGAAATCGCTCCTGGCAGGCTCGGGGGACCAAATGGGATGCCTGGATTTGAACCACCATCCTTCAGCATCTAAGGCAAATGCCCTACCACTATGCTATCTCTCTGGCCCTATCTATGCTTATTTTTTTTATCATTTTTCCAATTTCTAGAAAATTCAGACTATTAAAAATAAGATCAATAGTAAAGGAGAACTATAGGCAACATTTTGTTGTATTTCTCTTGTGGAGGGGCATACCCAGCGATGCTCAGGGATTATTCTTGGCTCTGTGCTCAATAATAGCTTCTGGTGATGTTTGGGGAGTCATACAGGATGTTGGGAATCAAACTTGGGTCAACCACATGCAAGGCAAACACACTACGTGTTATACTATCTCTCTGACCCCTTGTTCTATTTTTTTTATCTTACTTGTGTATATTTAATGAGATAAAAATCATATATATACCTAGCAAATAAGTTATATTTGATCTTGTATGATATCATTTATTTTGTCCTAGAACAGCTGAGTGTTTATTTTGAAGTAGTAGAATATCATTGCTGTTACTATTAGGATTTTGTTTCTAATATATATATATATATATATATATATATATATATATGTTTAATATGGGCACCAATCATTAGGATATCAATAGGTACCATTTGGTTATTTTGTGTAAAGTAGAGCAATTTGAACAACCCAGCTATTGCAATCTACTAATCTGGACAAAGTTGTCTGAATCCAGAAAAGATACTTTGAAGTACCATTCGACCTGGAAGATACATTTTTCTTTCTTATCTAAAATCCTCCTAACTACAGTACAGAAAGCATTTTAAAGGAAGAGGTCCAGAATCAAAATCAGACAAAGATGTCAATTCTGATCCTATCATCTCTGATCTGAGTTATCCTAGGTGTGTGACTTGAGCCACTCCACCCCTAAAAATAGTGTAGATTGACTTCTAAATGCTAACAGGAGAAATTTAGTGGAAAACTTGTTTGAAAGGAGGGACCACGCAGAGTGGGGAAAACATTGTTTGAAAGTTTTGATTTCTGAGAACCAACACCTCAGGCTGAGACATGGCATATAGAAAACAGCTTTTCAGTTGAGGTTTCTATTTATAAATATGTCTCCTCTAGTTTGTACACATAGTGTTTTTGAAGTGTTTTAGAATACACATCTAAAACTTAGCAGAGTTGCTAGAGAACCAAGTCAAACCAATTAGAGGATATTAGAGAGCTTCATACCCTGGTTCCCAACTTTTCTCTCTTATTCTCCAAAACAGGGAAAAACAAACAACTTCCAGTTCCCCAAATTACCTATGCTATAATCTTTAAGACCTTTGCACATTCTGTTCCCTCCACTTGAAGCAACAATCCTACATCCAGCATCTAATCTTTGTTTAATTCCTACTTATTACTCAGCTCTTAACTACGATCTTCCCTCACTTGTCAGTGGTGGACTGGATCTCCTGAGTATTCCCCTGAACCTATCATAAAGCTATCATATTGCATCTTCCTGACCAATTTTTTCCTCTTCCACTCCTTGAGAAAGGGGCTCTGCCGTCCTTATTTATCTTAACAATAGACTATGTTCAGTAAAGGTCTATGATCACCTATTACCAAGATGAATACGAATGAATTAGTCCTTAGAAGAGATATTTAATCCCCTCATACACACACAAAGGCACATACACATCATATCTAATCATTCTCAAAGCCTTCTCTGTTTCTGTCTTTGGAGCCTAATAATTGGGCCACAGAGATTTTGCCTTCTTCATCTGGATGGGGATAATTGCATGAAGCTCTGGCTAAAAATGGACTCTTCATTTTGATCACGAACTGCGTTACTTCTCCAAATGAGAAAGGGACATGGTGTTCTGGGAGCTCAGGGGCTGGTTTGATGTGTGGGGTTCTGCGTGGTAGAAAGAATAGTCACTGATTATGTGTTCTGTTTTGCTTTCTGAGTTTCGTGCAGGATAGCTATTTGGGGAAAAGTCAGTTTTTTATGACACAGACTGAGATGTTTTAAATAAAAGCACCAGAAGTCCCTGTGTGTTCTCTTGTCACTCCAGAAGACAGCCACCATGGTGCAGATTTGAGAACTCCCTCTGAAAATGGGGTTATTGGGGGGAACAGGGCACATTTGGCTTCAGGTCACAGACTTCTGTGCTTGAAAACTATCCCTTCCCTGCTCATTTCACCCTACCATACGGTAAAAAAAATCCAAGGATATCCTGCTCTGTTCATGCCCTATAATTAAGCAGGGCCTCTTCTTAAGAAAATGTTTCAGGTATTGTTGATCTCTTCACTAAACTCTCCTTTGGATCTCTCTTACACCAATCTAATCTCCTCACTGACTTTAGGATTCATCATTTAAAAATTATTTTTACTCTTTTCTCTGAATAATATAACAAACACCATTGCATTTGTGAGAATTTCTTAGTTTGGCAATGCAGAGGGTGTGAAACATTACCTTGAGTTTTCAAATGCTATCTTTGAAAAAGAAAATGATTAAATTGTAATTTAGGCAAAACAGCTATAATGGTGTTAGCTACATGTTTTTGATGAACCAAGTCATTGAACCTTCACCACTACTGAAGTGTCCAAGACGTTCTATCTCTTATTCTATGCTACCCCTAGTCCATTACCTCTCCCATGCCTCTCCACCAACCCACTGCTTGGTAATTTCAGTTTTGATTTTAAAGGCCAAGAGTTTGTCTTTTTTTTTTAGTTATAGTATATTTTGTTTCATGTGTAGCACAGATAAATGAGATCATCCAGTATTTATCCATTTCTTATAACTTATTTGTCATAAAATGATACCCTCTAGTTACATCCAAGTTGTATCAAATTTTGAGACTTCATCCTTTCTTAAAGCTATGCAATATTCCTGTATATGTCTAGATCATAACTTATTCATCCAATCATCTGTTTTTTAACATTTTGGTTATTCCCATATTCTAGCTATTATAATAAGTACTGCAATAAACATAGATATTCACACATCTTTTTTAAATTATTTTTATGCTCTTGAGATAGATGCCAAGAATTGGGACCACTGGATCATGAGAAAGCTCTATTCCAGACAACATTCTCAACTTCTATTTTTACCAAATCCCTTCCAGCTCTAGTTCTGAAAAGGTAATTTTTACATTTTAATATTGTCTCATCTTAGGAAAACAAATAGAAAACACTGTTACTTTTAGAAGGGAACACGAGACAATAGGGATAGGCATAATCATGTTGGCCCACATCATATATGGAAGGAGGAAAGAGGAAAGAGAATAAGTCACCTCTGCAAGGAATAGAAGCAAGACTATTAGATTATCATGTAAAATACTGTCTTGGGGCATTGAATTTATGCCCAGAGCCATGGAAGTGGGCTTCTGGCTTTAGTCTGACCATTGTTCATACCACAACCATACTTGCTCTCTGGCTCATATTCCTGTCACAGTCCTTTTTCTACTTTTTTTCTACTTTTTTATCTCCTCATGCCAAATAATCAAAATCCAACAAAGCTTTCCCAGATAGCACAGTGCTTTCACTTTTAGACACTTCATTTCATTATATGCTAACTCAACATATATCAGATACAGTGCTAAAGATAGCATGAGAAAGACACAGTCCTTCTAAAAAAAGAGAAACCTCTTGTAGAAGTGGAGATAACAGACCAATTATACAAAATACAAATTCACCATAACCTTGACAAACATGCCAAAGAAATGTGTCAAGGATGGTATGGCCAGTGCTTAAAGGATCTTGGGGACCTGAAGCTTACCTACCACCTTTAGGAGTTTCTCAAACCTACCATGTTCTAGAACAGCCCGAGCAGTGGCTGAGGTTAAGCCTTCCTTTGGGACACTTTCAACAGGACAATAAAAAATGCATTCTGAGTAAGAGAGAACACATTCCTCAGGGCTGACATGAATCTCATAACTAGAGGTTAAATTCAGCAGGAAGCAGAATGGGGTCACTGACAAAAGTTGGGGTTTCACACGTAAAATTGCTTCAATTTTACCAAGTAGTTCCTGCTCTGGTAGCTTCTTGTTATTGGAAAAACCAATCACACAAGTGGTTTTCATCCCTAGGGCAGTTTTAAAGGAGCATTAAAGTTCAACCTCTGGAAGCCTGCACAAAAGCAGAGAAGTAGAACATGTGAAACTCTGAAGAAATTGGAAAGCAGAAGTAGGAACAGCAGTGGTTATGGCAGCTTTTCTTTGCTGAGCACTTAGTTTGTGCCAATGATCACAGTTTTCATGTGAATGATTGTTATCCCTTTTTAGAAATGAAGAAGCAAAGGATCAAGAGGTTTGGTTCCTTGCCAAAGGTCACAGCTAAAACATAGACTCAAGCCCATAATATCTGCAGCTGAGGGCCATCCTCAGTTCACTATGAGAGAAGTTAGTTCTGAGAAACATGAGGAAATTCTTGAGCAATTCCCAGATTTGGAAGTAGAAGAGTCATATGAGCAGTGGTGGATGATATTACATAACTTGAGTTATGGCTTTGGCACCTGGCAGACATTGTGAACTACCTCTTCTTTTCTCTGCTGTGTCCTGGAACTTGAACCTCCCCACCCAGATCATTCCCTTAGGACACTTCTTCATAGATCGTTCCCTGAGGGCACTTCTTCAGAGGTGAGCTGTCCCTCCTTACAAGGCAGGAGCCTGATTCCTGCTGTGTGCTTTGGCACATGGCAGACATTGTGAACTACTCTTCTCTTCTCTGTTGTGTCTTGGGCCTTGAACCACCCTGTCCAGATTGTTCTTTGAGGGCAATTCTTCAGAGGTGAGCTGTCTCACCCAAGAAGGGCAGAGTCAAAGGAGTGCTGCTTTGTTTCAGGGCCACTCACATCTCCTAGCTAATAAACCTCAGCACAACATGTAGAAAATACCACATTACAAGCGTGACAATGGGGAAACAACACAGGCCAATACCATGCATATAAAATGAACACGGCAGCTCTGATGACTCCAAAGGTGCCAACCATCTAATTAGCCTCTCAGATAAGGAGTTTAAAGAAGAAATATGGAGATTTCTTATAGAAATCAAAGAAAGCATGGTCAGAGTTGAACAAACCAAGAGGATATGAAGATAGAATCAGAAAACTCCAAACTGAATCAACAGGACTGAAACACTTGGTAGATGAAATAAAAAACTCAATGGAAACTCTCCAACAGAATAACAGTAGCTGAGGACGGAGTAAGTGAGCTGGAAGTTGAAATGCATAACAACTTCGTACAACAGAACAGATTGGAAAAGAGTCTTAAAGCAAATGATAAGACAATGGAAAAAATCCTCAAAGAGTATAAACAGACAAAAATAGAAGTATTTGGTAAACTAAATAGAAACAACATAAGAATCATTGGAGTCCCAGAGACGCAGGAAGATTCAACAGTCAAGGCAATCATTGCAGAGAAACTCCCAGAGCTAAAACTGCATGCAAACACATTCTGCATGCCTGAAGAGTACCAGCTAAAAAAGACCCAAAGAAAAGCACTCTAAGATACATCCTAGTCACAATGATGAATCCCACAGATAGGGATATAATACTGAAAGCTGAAAGACCAAAAAGGGAAATTACATTCAAAGGAGCATCCTTAAGATTTACAGCAGACCTGTCACAAGAAACCCTCAAAGCCAGAAGGTAGTGGTGGGATATAATGACAAAACTCAATGAAATGAATACTTTGCCTAGAATACTGCACCCAGCCAGACTCACATTCAGGTTTGAGGGAAGTATACATAGCTTCATGGATAAACTGCTCAAAAACTTTACAGACTCAAAACCAGCCTTAAAAGAAAAAACTGAAAGGTCTACTTTAAGACAAGACAGACTAACAGACACCCCAAACTCTTATATAAAGATGACACTAAATCCCATGGCATTTATCTCTTTCAACATCAATGGACTAAATGCACCAGTTAAAAGACACGGAGTTGCAAAATGTATCAAAAAGCTGAATACAACCTGAGTTTGTGCAAAAGCCAAACCTTTGAAGGGTGATTTTCAATACTTCTATAGTGGTCGTAGTTTAAATTTTTACACTTGACTAATGTCATTTCCTTTATAGTCCAAGCACTATAACAACAAGGACAGGGTTCAGCACAGGACAGAGTGGACTCTATGTTAAATAAAGAGTATAGAAAAAGATAGTGAAAACCCTCATTCTTGGTGGTATAGCCTTGAGGCTGAAGAAGAAGCCACAGATGTGGTTGGCAGATGTCACCCTATGCACATAAGGACCTGTTTCTCTCTAATCACTGATCTCACAGGATGCTACATCCATGGCCTCAACATATGCATTACAAAGCTGTGATAACTTTATCCATAAGGTCATAAGATCTAAAATACATGATATAATCTATAGTAAAGTCTCTTCCGATGTTAGAACAACTCTGGAGAGGAGTTGCTCAAGTTTATCTCAAAAGAAAACTCAGTCTGCACAGGTCAAAGAAGCTTTGTCAAGTTACCTACTAGGTTGTTACCTACTGTTTGTGTCATTGTCCCCTTTAGTAGAGTAAAAGGGAATTTGTGACTATATCACAGTGTGTAAAACCAACCAGAGGCTGAGGCAAAAAAAAAAAAAAAAAGATAATGAAAACAGGGAAACAGGGGTTTTGAAGGTTATGTCAGAGAAAGAATTTGGTGATGAATTTGTTTTGAGTTTCAATGTTATGGTGTTTATATAACTGGTATTATCTGAGGAGTTTTCAGGAGAACCTCCTTAAGAAGTAGTCATTTCATCCATTTGGATTTAACCTTCATACTTGATGTTAGCTGGGGGTCTAAGTTCAATTTTTTGCAAGTGGCTTAGCCAGTTGTGCCAACACCACTTGTTAAAGAGGCTTTCTTTGCTCCATTTAGGCTTTCTTAGTCCTGTATCAAACATTAGGTGATTGTATGTCTGGGGAACATTCTCTGAGTATTCAAGCATATTCCACAGATCTGAGGGCCTGTCTTTATTTCAATACCATACTGTTTTGATAACGATTGCTTTGTAGTACAGTTTAAAGTAGGGGAAAATAATTCCTCCCATATTCTTTTTCCCAATGATTGCTTTAGCTATTCTAGGGTGTTTATTGTTCCAAATGAATTTCAAAAGTGCCTGATCCACTTCTTTGAAGAATGTCATGGGTATCTTTAGAGGGATCGCATTAAATCTGTACAATGCTTTGGGGAGTATTGCCATTTTGATGATGTTAATCCTACGAATCCATGAGCAGGGTATGTGCTTCCATTTCCATGTGTCCTCTCTCATTTCTTGGAGCAGAGTTTTATAGTTTTCTTTGTATAGGTCCTTCACATTTTTAGTCAAGTTTATTCCAAGATATTTGAGTTTGTGTGGCACTATTGTGAATGGGGTTGTTTTCTTAATGTCCATTTCTTCCTTATTACTATTGGTGTATAGAAAGGCCATTGATTTTTGTGTGTTAATTTTTTAGCCTGCCACCTTGCTATATGAGTCTATTGTTTCTAGAAGCTTTTTAGTAGACTTTAGGGTTTTGTAGGTAGAGTATCATGTCATCTGCAAACAGTGAGCGCTTGACTTCTTCCTTTTCTATCTGGATTCCCTTGATATCTTTTTCTTGCCTAATTGCTATAGCAAGTACTTCCAGTGCTATGTTGAATAGGAGTGGTGAGAGAGGACAGCCTTGTCTTGTGCCAGAATTTAGAGGAAAGGCTTTCTGTTTTTCTCCATTGAGGACAATATTTGCCTTTAGCTTGTGGTAGATGGCCTTAACTATATTGAGAAAGGTTCCTTCCATTCCCATCTTGCTGAGAGTTTTGATCAAGAATGGGTGTTGAACCTTATCAAATGCTTTCTCTGCGTCTATTGATATGATCATGTGATTTCTATGTTTCTTGTTGTTGATGATGAAAGGCCTCGATATCAGACCCGAAACCATAAGATATATGGAACAACATGTAGATAAAACATTCCAGGACATTGATGCTAAAAGCATCTTCAAGGAGGAAACTGCACTCTCCAAGCAAGTGAACGCAGAGATTAACAGATGGGAATATATTAAACTGAGAAGCTTCTGCACCTCAAAAAAAAATAGTGCCCAGGATACAAGAGCGCTCCACTGAGTGGGAGAAACTATTCACCCAATACCCATCAGATAAGGGGCTAATCTCCAAAATATACAAGGCACTGACAGAAATTTAGAAGAAAAAAACATCTAATCCCATCAAAAAATGGGGAGAAGAAATGGACAGACACTTTGACAAAGAAGAAATACAAATGGCCAAGAGACACATGAAAAAATGCTCCACATCCCTAATCATCAGGGAGAAGCAAATCAAAACAACTATGAGATATCACCTCACACCCCAGAGATTGGCACATATCACAAAGAATGAGAATAAACAGTGTTGGCGGGGATGTGGAGAGAAAGGAACTCTTATCCATTGTTGGTGGGAATGCGGTCTAGTTCAACCTTTATGGAAAGCAATATGGAGATTCCTCCAAAAACTGGAAATCGAGCTCCCATGCAACCCAGCTATACCACTCCTAGGAATATACCCTAGGAACACGAAAATACAATACAAAACCCCTTCCTTACACCTATATTCATTGCAGCACTGTTTACCATAGCAAGACTCTGGAAACAGCCAAGATACCCTTCAACAGATGAATGGCTAAAGAAACTGTGGTACATACACACAATGGAATATTATGCAGCTCTCAGGAGATGAAGTCATGAAATTTTCCTATACATGGATGTACATGGAATCTTTTATGCTGAGTGAAAGAAGTCAGAGAGAGAGAGAAAGAGAGAGAGAGAGAGATGCAGAATGGTCTCACTCATCTATAGGTTTTAAGAAAAATGAAAGACATTCTTGCAATAATAACTTTCAGACACAAAAGAGAAAAGAGCTGGAAGTTACAGCTCACCTCATGAAGCTCACCACAAACAGGGATGAGTTTAGTTAGAGAAATAACTACGTTTTGAACTATCCTAATAATGAGAATGTACGAGGGAAATAGAATGCCTGTCTAGAATACAGGCAGGGTTTGGATGGGGAGGAGGGAGATTTGGGACATTGGTGATGGGAATGTTGCACTGGTGATGGGTGGTGTTCTTTACATGACTGAAACCCAAACACAATCATGTATGTAATAAAGTTGCTTAAATAAAAAAAAAGAGGTAGTCATTTAAGTGGTCCCCTGAAGGCATAGAACTACTCTTTACTGAGAGAGCAGGGTCAACTTTTAATAAAGAATAGGAGGACAGAATCCTGACATGGCCTTGAGTATCCTGATAACCTGGGTGCCCTCTTTCTCTGGGAAATAATAAAGCTGTTTATACTTGACATGTGCTCCTTAAGACTACCAGGAATCTCCTGACACCACTGCATTGTTTGTTTCTTTCCACATTTGGCTTTTAATATATAATACCAATTAAAAAATGCTTTTGGAAAAGTTTTTAAGAATACTACCAAAACTAAACCGCTGCAATTAAAATCATGAAGAAAAGGAAATTAAGTGATGCTAGATGACTTACCCTTTAGCAAATAATTTAGACTTTTTTGTTGCTCCTCCATTTTCTCATCTCCAAAATAAGAACAATAAATTTAATTTTTAATTAGCTGTTCTGCTTTGGCCTATCTCTGATGGTATGTTAGTACTCGTGGTTTTTGTCTTGCTAATGCTAGGAACCACATGTTGTGCTGGAGATTAAACAGGAGTTGCATTCAAGGCAAGTTCAAAACCTCTGTAATATCTATCCAGCCCAAGAGGAGCTTTCAAAGTTGAATATGATTTTTTGCAGTTTTTCTATTATAACAAATATGAATTATAAGATTCATAATGTTATAATTTATAATCTGTAATAATTTATATCATTTGTGTATGCAATATAATAAAACAATCACCCGTTTAAAGCTAAAACATAGACTTCAGAGTTTTAAAACATAACAAGGTCCCTCACCATATCTAAAGGATAGAGTTCCAGGTCTGACTTCTAAAAGGTACTTATAACAACACTTAAATCAGTATTCGACAAAATCTTTTTCTTCTCTTTCTTATTCAAATTGAGCAAGTGTGCAAAGATTTTCATAGTAGTTCCTCCAAGTATTTCTATGTAAAGACTGAATAAAATGATAGGCCAGAAACACTTCAATGCCAGGAACTGTGTTCTGGTCTTAGATTTGCTGCTTACTTGTTGTATAAGTCAATACCTTCTCTGACTGTGCCCACCAAATACAGGGTATTCGGCAAGCCGGTAGTCCAGCGCTCAGGTAAGTGAAATAAAGTTTAGTATCATCTTTACTTCTGAAAGTTCAAGTTTTCTTGTGTGGGAAGCTGTTATCTTTCCTTCCATCTCTCTACACCACTTCTCTCACTTATTTTTAAGCCCCCCTTAAAAGCCTCCGCTCTCCTTGTCTGGGTGAGGTGCCTGCATCAAGGACCCTTGGCATCTTGTGCAAACTTTGGCCACAGATGCTATCAGTGGAGGTTGCAATTGTCTAAGTCATCTACTGTGAGATCTTGTGGGCAAGGACGCTATTTAGTCAGATTAGTTCCTGTAGTTCCTATAGCTCCTATCACTGTACTAGAAATAGAGCTTGCTCCAGTCATGTTTGCTGAATTGCAAGAAACTATGGAGTTTCTTTAAAAAATAACACGACATGCAGAATAAAACCCTGGCAACGACTGTGAGGTAACATTAATCTGTGCTCTTGCCCAGCCAGAGTACTGCCTCTGCATGATGTCAGTTACATATACTGCAGGAAATGAAAGTGCCAGGCCATAAAAGTCTATTTTCTGCATTTGACTGGCTCTCATGGAAGCTCCATTCCATGCTGATTACCCACAACTTTCCTCCAGAAATTGCCAGCTTGATTGTGGGGGGAAAGAATCCAGAGCTAATTGTGCTTTGTAAGCTTGGGACAGAAGGTATTGTTGCTTGAAAAATGGAACTGTCTAAATTAATTTTCTTGAAGCAAACATCTTTGCCAAATAAAAGCAGTGCATAATAATAATCCATAAATAAAAGCAAATTTATATCTTTTGTTATATGGGGAGAGCAAATCTGATCAACACACACCAAAAAGATGAAAATGTTATTTTCTTTGAACTCCAGGGACATCTTGAATTGTGCCAAGGGATATGTGTGTGTGTGTGTGTGTGTGTGTGTGTGTGTGTGTGTGTGTGTGTGTGTGTGTGTGTGTGTGTGTTGAGGAAAAGACTGGGGTTGGAGTTGCTTCTTTATTTTTTCTCTTTCTTTGCTTTTGAAAAACAAGCCACGTTCATCTCTGGTTTCTAAACAATGCAGCCGGAATATTCTTAAATCCCATTACACTTGTAATAAACAGGGATTAGGAAAGTGAGTGCAATAAACATTTATTTAACTGCTCTTTTTTTTTCTGGCTTAATTTTCCTAACCTACTTTGAATTTACTTTAATAACTTCTCCTTCTTCCTTTTTAAATTATTTTTTATTATGTTCATCTCTTTCTTAACTGACAAATTCTTCCTTTCAAAGCAAAGATAGAAAGAGCCTCTCCTATGGAACAGGAACTTTATGTTTATTCATTCTAGCCTCACAACACTCAATGCAGGTATTTACCATTTTAGAGATGAGAAACTGATAAACCCATGAAGTTAAGTCACCAAAAGTTACTTTGAATGAAATGATGGAGCTAAAATTTAAGCCAACTGTTTGAAACCTACAAAATATTTTTCATAATATATACTATTAAATAATACTATTACAGATATCAAAATAAAGAGCAAATAAACACACTCAATGGTCTTGACCTAACAACAGCCATTTCTTTTCACCCTGCTATTTTTAGTACTTGCCTTGTATCTGTTCTTGTAACACAGGAGTAATAATTATATAGAAGAAACAAATATGTATTCATGATGTAAATGTGGCTTTTCTAATTATGCATTCTGTTATTTTTAGGTTACATTATATCATAAGAAGTTTTCCAATATATTGTGTAGTCATTGTAAATGTTCTTTTACTGACTTTGTAATGCTAAGTTTAGTAAAAATATAGTTTATTTATATATAGGATAATTGTACTGTTATTATTTGATTATTATAAATGACATTTCAATAACATTTTCTTGGCTTAGATTTTTCCCCTTAATTTGTATTAGATTATTTCTCTGGAAGGAATACCCAAGAGTGGAATTACTGAGTCAGAAAGTTTGTTCCTTTTTGTTATTCTTGATACCTACTACGAAATTGTTCCCTAGTAATAGTAGTAAATCAATACAATTTACACTTTTATGAATAGGGAGTAAAACAAAGATTTTCTATAGCCTTGCTAGTGTGGAGAATTATAACATTCAAACAATTTTATATGTAATAGGAGGCTGGGGTGGTAGCGCAGCAGTAGGGTGCTTGCCTTGCATGCTGCTGACCCAGGACGGACCATGGTTCAATCCCCCGGCATCCCGCATGGTCCCCCAAGCCAGGAGTGATTTCTGAGTGTACAGCCAGGAGTAATCCCTGAGCATCACTGGGTGTAGCCCAAAAACATACAAACAAAATTTTATATGTAATAGTTACATATGACCTATTATATACATATTATCACATATCTGACTGTTATTTTCATAAACCTATTGATTTTTTTTTTGCCACACCTGGTGAGGTTCAGGGATTACTTCTGGCTATGCACTCAGAAATCACTCCTGGCTTGGGAACCATGAGGGACGCCAGGATCAAACAGTGTGCAAGGCAAATGCCCTATCACTGTGCTATCGCTTCGGCTCCTAATTATCCTATATATTTTTTAAAAAATGTAAGATAATTCAGTAGATTTGATTTTATATTCATTATTATTATTATCATCATCATGTTTTCATAATAATGCACTTCCTAAAGTTAGGGCTAAGATATTCATCTTTAGGGTTTTAGAAACATAGTCTTGTTTCTCAAACTCGTAGGTACAACTATATCTCATATTCTCAGTTAAGAGAAGTAAGTTAAGATGGTTATTGTCCTTGATAGCATGGAAATACCTACTTGGACCTGATTTATGACCAAATAAAATGCTTTTCCTAAATAACTCAACCCTTTCACAAATTTCCAGTCATGGACCTAGAAGAATTATAGAGCATCTGCTCTGCAAGTATGGCCATTTCAAATCCTTATTTTTGCCCCATGAGACAAGTATAAACATGGTAACATTCATATTTGGGTCTGAATGCTCTGCATTCTTTGATTTCAGGTTATACGGGTAGATGACTTATGGCTGCACTGTGACCTGCTTTTGGTGTGAAGAAGCATGACACAGCCAGTGAGCCCACCACTAAAATCTGTATGAGTACCAAGGCCAGCAAGTATGACTCCTAGTGAGCATGCATGGGAGCACTATATCTACGAGTGCAAACCTCAGTGACCATCTTGGCTGAGCAAACCAGCACTGCAGCCTGTGAACATCAGAGCTAGAAATGTAAATACCATAGGCTAGGGCTGTACATATCCCCTGGTTGTGGCAATAACACTACCAACATAATGGGGGAAGAAAAGAGGGAAGAGAATAAAAGCATTTTCAGACTAAAAAAATAGTTGTAAAGCTGAAAATGCACTTCTAGATTGTACTTGTATAAAAATATCTGAACATTTCAGCTATCTTTAATCCACCTCCTTGAAAGCATCACTTTTCACTGAGTATGATGAGCCTGAAGGCAACCTATGGCACTGACCTGGTCACTGTATAAGAAGTGATCCTTTCCCTAAATTCCTTCTAGATTTTGTCTATTCCAAGAGTCTATGGAGGCAAGAATAGCACAGGGCCTCCTCAGTAGGAAGAGATGTTTTTTTGTCCTAACAGAAATTTAAGGAGGACCTTCCAAGAGACTTCAAGGAAAGAAGTTAAGTTAGGCTTGCCTCAAATGACCAGAAGGAGAAGTTCTCTCTCTCAAAAAAGACTGAATTTTATACTGGGTTTGTGTGTATGTGTTGTGTGTGTGTGTGTGTGTGTGTGTGAGAGAGAGAGAGAGAGAGAGAGAGAAAGAGAGAGAGAGAGGAGAGAAAAAGAGAAAAAGAGAGAGACTTTTCTGTTAAGAACTTGAGGGAAAGATGTATTTTGGGATATTATTAAGGTTCCAAATTCTAAATCATCTACTGCTGTATATATTAGGGTTCTCATTTTAATGCTTAAATCTTGAGATATAAACTGCCTTCCAAGACCTTCTGTTCCTGCTTCTGTAGCCCCCATGCTTGCCACCTCCTCCTGAGATCATCCAGGTGGTCATCTTTAGTTCCCAATCCCCCAGGCTTTCTCATGTGTTGGTCTTTTGACTTGTCACATATTTCCTGTCACAATCCTTTTTGGGTTATATACCTCCTACTTGTTTTTTAAAACTATTTACTGGGGGCCCGAGTGATAGCATAGTGGTTAAGGTGTTTGTTTGCCTTGCATGCAACCAAACCAGATTCGATCCTCAGCATCCCATATGATCCCCCGAGCCTGCCAGTAGTGATTTCTGAGTCCAGAGCCAGGAGTAACCCATGAGCCCTGTAGGGTGTTGTCCAACATCCCTCCAAATAAAATAAAATCTATTTATGTGTTACTTCCAAAAGTAAGCCTTATTTATCCCTATATAACTGCCTATATATGTAACACCTAAATAACTCATTCAGCATAATAGCCACAGTAATCTATCATAGATATTATACTGTATGTGTACTTACATCTAGATCTGTGAGAAAAGACGTTTCTTTTGTTTATAAAATACATGTTTCATAGTATTTTTATTATGTAATCCAAATATACTTAAGATGATACCTAGTCAATATTCTTAAATAAATCAGTAAATGAATGTAGTCATAAGAAACTAGAGATGGAATAAACATGGTGGTCCAAGAAGCCAAGAGTATTTTAATAGCATTTTCCAGTAGCTACATATTTTTTCTTTTAAAATATTTAAAAAATATTTCTTTAAATTCTTTTGTATATTGGGGGGCCAAACCCAACAAGGGCTTACTCTTGGCTCTGTGCTCAAGATCACACCTGGTAGGCTCAGGGAACCATATGTGGTGCTAGGAATTGAACCTAGATTGGCCACAAGCAAGGCAAATACCCTAATTGCTATACTATCTCTCTGGCTCTCATGTAGTTATATATATTCTTTAGGGTTTTCTGAGCATTGTTCAGGGAACCTGGGGCTACACTTCCAGTAATACTCAGCCACTAAGTTTGCCTGATAGCTTAGTGCTCAGACTGGCTCTGTGATGATACTGAAGTGCATCTATGCTGAGTACATGAGGACCAGGCCCTGGTATTGTTAGTATGCAATGCTGAGGATCAAACTGGGAACCTAGAAAAGGCCAGGATTGTTCTATCCCTCTGAGTTATCTCCCCAGCCTATAGCAACATATTATAGATGCTGGATTGCTTCTGTCCTGAATGACTGTTTTAATATACAATAAAAATGACCAGATCACCAGTCAAAAAAAAGATTTTCTTGGCAGACCAAATCTTTGTTTTTGCAGTTATAGTCCCCCAGAGGGCCCTCCTGTTCCAGACCTCCTCACCAGCGTTCTGTGGAGACCATGCATGGCCTCTGCAGTCACTCTAGCATGATTTGCTTTTTATACAATTTTGTTTTATTTTAAAAAATTTAAGGTCTAGCTTTCTAGGAACTACCATTGAGAAAATGTGTTTTATAAACCAGACATTATAATTTGATTTATTTCAATGATACCTTCAATACGGTTTTTAAAAATAAATTGGAAATGTAGGCATAACCCTTCTCTAACTGACAAAGATAAGTTAGCTTTCCTCAGTGACCTAACTAAAACATTCCAGTCCAACAGGCCTGATTGGTTCCAGAGTCCATAATCTTATTGCGTATTACATTTAACTGCTTCTCATAACCTCTGAAAAGCACACAGTAGGTGAATACAAATATTGAATGAATTATTTACATTCTTCTTATGAAGTGCCACAACTTCTCAGAATCAAACCTTCTTTTCCTGTCAACCGGCTCCAATGTGTGGGTAGATGGCAGATGGTGACAAGTGTCCACTGCTTCCTTGAATATCACATTTGTACCCTATTCAAAAACACATTTACAAAGATGTGTCTGTAGATATAGAAGGAGCAGAGAAGAGAGAATATGCTTCTCTTCGTCTGTCTATTATGCCCCTAAATATGTCAATATTTTTTCTCTTCAAGTAGAGCATTACATTGGATATCTATTTGTTTCTGCTTCAACGACTTTGTAATTATGAAGCAAGAATTATGTAGCCAGCCCTGAGAGAGAGAGAGAGAGAGAGAAGAGAGAGAGAGACAGACAGATAGAGAGAGAATACTGACTTTAGCATATATTCCAATTAAAAGGAGAAAGATCTCTTTGTGTTGAGATGAATGTATCAATGGCTTTACACACAAGGTGTGTATGATATATATTACATACTAAAATGCACATATATACTAAAAACTAATATATGTATGTATATATATATATGCATATGTGTGTACATATACTGAGGGAGGAAAAACAGAGAGCCCCCCCTTCAAAGCAATAGAAGAGTGAGAATAAAAACCTTTTTCTGAAACTCTACTGAGACCTGCAAGCCCTTAAAGATCATCTCATCCAGATAAGCAAACAGAAGCAGCAAATCCATTCTTCTGCCTATTTCTAGACAACCCATAATTAAATATTGTTTATATATTTTAAATAACTAAAACTATAAAAAAATCTTTGGTGGTATGTGAAAATTACATGAAATTAACAAGTCAGTGTCTATAAATTTTGACTGAAGCAAAGTCTCATTCATCCTTTAGTTTGTATACTTTCTATGCCTGTTTTCCTACTACTAAGATAGACTTGAGATAGGATTGAATTATTGTGATAGAAATTACTGGGCCTAAAATATTTACTGTACTTGATATTGTTCTTTTCTGGAAAGGTTGGCTGGTTTCCTGATCTTGTCCAACTCCAGACCTAAGAGCCACTTTAAAGGGAGAGGTTATATGTATCTGACTTAACGTTAAGCCCTGGTGTTAAACACAAGGACCCACACTGAGACTGAAGGTGTGGACCAGTGCAAAATTAAAGTGTAGAATCCTCTACTTAAAAGGCAGAATTAAAGGCTTTCTTCAAAATACTAAAATTAAAAAAAAAAGGTAGATATTTCTTATACCCATGTGTTAGCTTTCCTAGTCTCCAAGAATACTGGGTCTCATTCTAGGGTAGGGCAGGTACTTGGATGGAGGATGGGCAAGAGGCTTCTTCCTGCTGAAGTGATGACTGAAAAGTAACTGGCTCTGCCATCCTGGAGCATGAGGGCAAGTAGGGTCTGGATCTTCAGAAGGTGAGGAAAATATTCAATAAGAATATGGCCTGGGGGCGTTCTGTGGTGGGGTATTGGTAGCAGGAATATTGTGTGAGATAAGGTTCTAAGGCCCTGTAGAAGGCTTTATTATTTTATCATATTTTGATGAAACCACTAAGAATTCTGAGAGGGCAATCATAGGGTCCAGAATCCTAAGTGCAGGATCTTGCTGAATGGGAAATCTCATGCTACTATATACATACTTTGATATTGGTCCTGCCAGGCAGGGTAGTGCTGCTTTATGAATTTTTATGGCTAAGATAGGCCCATACCATAGGTAGTTCCTGACTGCCTAGTGTTAGCACATTGTGTGTGTGTGTGTGAGTGTGTTTGTATATGTGTATTTTGACCACACTTGGTGATGCTCCTGGGTTACCCCTGGCTCTGTGCTCAGAAATCACTCCTGGCAGGTTTGGGGGACCATATGGGATGCAAGGGATTGAATGGAGATACTAGGGACAGATACCACGTACAAAGCAAGCGCCTTACCTACTGTTCTATCTCTCTGGTTCCAAGTGTTACTACTTCTTTACTTTAAAACATCATTCTTCACTGTTAGTGTGTGTCTCTCTCTATGGGTTCATCTGTGCTATGAAGCAAAGGCAACTCTTTAAAGTATGTTGCTAACATCACACTTCTCTGGTTTTGTTGTCATAGGTAGCTTAATCAACTAGATATTCTTACTGGAACCCCTGAATTAGTTTCTATCTCCTTACCTTGTCCCAAGATATTCTGAAAGGCTGCAGAATGCTGAGGGAAATGGTAAAGTAAGCAAGCTCTCACCTGAGTAGCCATATAAACATGAGATGCCTCAAGAGAGTCCAGAGAAGCTGTGGGATCCCAGATGGGCAGACAACCAAATACAAATGAGGCTGCATGGAGATTGTTCAGAGGAGATCTTAAGTCTACTTTTTGTAGGAGGCTAGGCAGGGATTTCTTTGGGCAGGTAAGAGGGAAAAGATAATTGGGGGAACAGGCTGCATTTCTGCCTTAGCAAAAAAGAAAGAAGGGAATACACACACACTGTTCCCCCAATTATCTTTTCTTTGTTAAGAACTTTATTTATACCCACCTTAAAGTCACTCAGTTTTTCAAATAGGAACTGATGTTCCAAGGAGTCAAAACTGAAGATACATAATGAGTGAGAAAGCAGCTCTATAACCTCTTTGGAGCTGTCCAACACACTAACTGATGCCCCTTTATGGTTTTCAAGAATTTCTAGCAAGAGGACCAGAGACACCTAGTTCTATTTCCCATGGTACAAGACCTAGCCCTTGTCTAGAAGGTGCATCAGATGCATCAGGAACCTGTTGGTTTCTACAAGGTATATTCTTTTCATTTTGGCTTGGCCCTGACTACTGGATTG
This sequence comes from Suncus etruscus, assembly GCF_024139225.1. Classification (NCBI taxonomy): domain Eukaryota; kingdom Metazoa; phylum Chordata; class Mammalia; order Eulipotyphla; family Soricidae; genus Suncus; species Suncus etruscus. The sequence continues at coordinate 28,936,368 of NC_064853.1, read as the reverse complement.
AGATTCCTGGTATCTGTGACTGTGACTCCACAAAGGTCAATCTCTCTGTGTTTTCCAGGTGCCAGGCACAGATGCTGGAATAGAGGAAGCGATCCTTCCTGGCTTACAGTGAGTAAGCAAATTAACAATCAGACAAATTAATTAATTAAAGACCACCCAAATTCATCAAGGAGTCCATCACCCTCCTAAATGGAAACCAGAGCCAAAAGCAACCCTTGCAGTTTTCAGCAGCATGCTGAGGCTGAGAGCCGTGTGGGTGATGCACCACTTTAGCATCAGAACCAAATTTACAGCAAGTAGTGGCCATAAACAGCACAAGCTACTCAGTTAAGCTAATTTATGTTCACACCAGAGCCGTCCTGGCCCCAAAAGCCCAGAGCTCTTTACAATTCCGAAATGATTAAAAGCATCACACCAACCCATATTTTCCATTTTTATTAAAAGCACTAAAGTGGGCCCTGCTTTCTGCATCTCAATGGGGAGCTGCTATACAATCCAGGGAAAAAAAGTCTGGCCTCAGCCAGCCAGCTAAGATCCACTCCTGTACATCCCACTGCAAGCCCCCTCCTCTCTGTAATCCACACAGTACTTCATCAAAGGAGGTCGCTTCCCTCTTCCACATCCTCCTTTCTCTACCTCACTCAAGCTCCCTTTGACTCAAGACTCTTATCAGTTAAAGGCACAACCCTATTAAAGATTTTGTTGCCTTTCACTGTCCGGACATTGCAGGCTGAATGGAGCAAATGGCCTTTGAGCTACATGTCATGCCCTTCTGACAGAGGCTGGCATGACTCTAAAAATTCAGGATTTTTGTTGGTTTCTTCTACTTCTTTGTTCCTGGTGGTCCCTGGCTCTAGAATGACTTTCCTTCCTTTCTTCTTTACCTGGAAAGTATCCACGCTTAGATTATTTAACTCTGGGAAGACAGTACTATAATAAGAGTGGAGGGAAGTGGTCACTCTGGAGGAGAGTGCTGAGAGGAGCTAAAAAGTGTCTACCATCTAGGCATAGAGGCAGGCTGCAGGGATTGGGGTTAATTGGGGACATTGGTGGAGGGAAGTGGACACTAATGAAGGGATTGTACACTGTACAACTGAAACTCGATAATAAGTGAATCAAGCAAGCAAGCAATTAATTCCTTTTTGTCTTTGCTTTTGGGCCACAAGCAGCTATATTTAGGAATGATACCTGGCTCTGATCTCAGAGATCACTCCTGATGGGGGTCAGAAAGACATATGGGACAGAGGAGATTGAAACAGGTATACCACACACAAAGGTCTACTCTACCCACTGAACTACCTGCAGGCACAATGAATCAATGAATTATAACTGCTGGCAGTGCGTCCCATCAGAGGCAATACAGAGATGTGATGACCTTGCTCACTCTTTCACCAGACAACAATCTGAGTTTATACACCTACCACACTTGCTCACTATATCTGCTATTGTTCATTAAATCCATCTACTTTTCCTAGTAAAGGGCAGCTCACTAGCAAGTTTTACCTTTTTTATCTTACCTGTTTTCAGTTAATTGAGGTTTTACTTCATAAATACCACCAGTATACTCTGTTAGTTCTTTCACCAAAGTGGTTGTATTACTTTTCCCACTACTAATTCATCTTTCTTTTTTCCTTGAAATAGCCAATATCTATCTATCATCTATCTATCATCTATCTATCTATCTATCTATCTATCTATCTATCTATCTATCTATCTATCTATCTATCTATCTATCTTTGGCTTTAGCCAAATAGATAAATAGCTATATCTTCTCACTGCTTTTAATTCTTCATTCTTTTTTTCTCCTTGAATTTACTCTCATAAGAACTTGCCCTACTCATACTATTGTAACTTCTCTATATAAGGTTTTCATGACCTCTGTATTAAACTCGGTTGTCAGTGCTTAGTCCATATGAAAATTTGACCCCTCTTCTGTGTACCACTTTTTAAAACTTATTTCCAGACACCACACTTTCCTATTTTTTCTCCTATTTTATGAACTTCTCTTTTACCACTCCTTTGCAGGTTCCTCTTGTCCTAGACTCTCATTTTATTTTTGGGCCATACACAGTAGTGCTCAGAGCTTATTCTCGGCTCTGTACTAAGAGATCATTCCTGCCAGGACCTTGGGGTGCCAGAGATCAAACTTGGGTTTACTACCTGTAAGGGCATGAACCTGTACTATTTCTCCAGGACCTGTCTTAGACTTTTTGTTTGTTTGTTTGGGCCACACCCGGTGACACTCTGGGGTTACTCTTGGATATGCGCTCAGAAATCGCTCCTGGCTTGGGGGACCATATAGAATGCCAGGGATTGAACCATGGTCCTAGGTTAGCACGTGCAAGGCAAACACCCTACTGCTTGTGCCACTGCTCCAGCCCCAACACTCAACTTCTTAAAATGACTTTCTCAGTTGGATCTTTCAAGCCTGTGTTCTCCCTGGAACATATTTGGGGGTTTTTCCACTCCTGAAAAGTTCATGTCTCTTGAACACTTATTTCTCTCTTTCTCTCCTTTTTTCCTCCCTTCCTTCTTTCCTTCCTTCCCTCCCTCCTTCCCTCCTTCCCTCCTTCCTCCCTTCCTTCCTTCCTCCCTCCCTCCCTCCGTCCCTCCCTCCATCCCTCCGTCCCTCCCTCTTTCCCTCCCTTCTTCCCTCCCTCCCTCCTTCCTTCCTTCCTCCCTCCCTCCCTCCCTCCCTCCCTCTCTTCCTTCCTTCCTTCCTTCCTCCCTCCCTCCCTCCCTCCTTCCCTCCCCCCTCTCTTCCTTCTTTCCTTCTTTCCTTCCTTCCTTCCTTCCTTCCTTCCTTCCTTCCCTCCCTCCCTCCCTCCTTCCTTCCCTCCCTCCCTCCCTCCCTCCCTCCCTCCCTTCCTTCTTTCCTTCCTTCCTTCCTTCCTTCCTTCCTTCCTTCCTTCCTTCCTTCCTTCCTTCCTTCCTTCCTTCCTTCCTTCCTTCCTTCCTTCCTTCCTTCCTTCCTTCCTTCCTTGTTTTGGGCCACACCTGATTGTGTTTCAGGCTTACTCCTGACTCTGCCTAGTGGCCATTCCTGACTTTCTTGGGGGACCATATGTGGTGTTGAGTAATGAACCAAGGTTAGCCCTATGCAAGGCAAGTGCTCTACCTGCTATACTTTATGCCCCTCTCCCCCCACTGACTTTTAAAGACTATTTCAAAAAATCATTTACAGTGACTATGATACAAACAACAAATACAATCTTAAAAGCTTCAGATGAATGCCATCCCATTATAGTGAAAGCTCAATCACTTACAAAGGACTTTAAAGTCTATACTAATCTGATACTCCATTATGTGACTGACCTAATTTCCTACTGTTCTCCCTTACAGCCCTACTATGTCAATCACTAGCTACTCTGATACTTCTGGAACATACCCACTATGGTCCATTCTGATTACTATTGTGATTATTGTTTTCTTTCCTAAAAACACTTCTTATTCCATCTACATCTTGATCCTTTGGTGGTGGGGCATTGGTAGTTCTGGTAATTATATGCAAGGATCTAAGGCATGTACTTTACTACTCTATAGCTGACCATCACCTCACTGGCTGCCAGCTTACTTCACTTTCGTACTTCTTTCAAATAATACCTTTACCAAATATTCTATTAAAAATCTCAGTTAACTCATTTCCCTGTGCCCCCATCCAGGCCCTCCCCATATTCCTTTTATCCTTTAATTGGTTTCTTGTCCTTCATAGCATTTTAGGAAGATCATTGTCCTGGTTTAAACCACTTTACTCAGTGTAATAATTATTCATAACTTACTTTTACTCTGACTTGTTCTTCTAATTTGGACAACAAATTAAATGATGATCCCATTTTCTCTTACTTAGCATATTCAATATTTTATTCACTTATTTTGATTAGACAAGGTCTATTCCCCCTTTTAGAATATAAACTCTATAATGAATTTTTGTTCCTTTGTTTTGGGGCCATGCACAGCAATGCTTAGGAATTACTCCTTGCTCCGCACATAGGAATCACTACTGGTGATGCGCAGGGGACTATAGGGATGCTGGAGATTGAACCTAGGTCAACCTCAAGCAAGGGCCTTACCTACAGCCCTATCACTCCAGCCCATTATCATAGGAAATTTTGTATAATTGTTTCTTACTGGATTTCCAGTAAATAGAACACTATAGAGCACTTAGTAGTAGTAGTAGATCTCAAAAGTACTATGGAATGAATAGATTTACATTCTATACCTAACAAAAGATACAGTTGTACCACTGTTTAACTTCTCTTTTTGTAAAGGTCTAGGTCTTGTTCTCAGCCCCAGGATGATGCTTTTAACTCTGACCAGGAAACATATTTTATGTCTAGACTCTGTTCACTCCACAACTTTCAACAAAGAAGCACAGTGAATCAAAGAGTCAAAAGGCAGGTCAATTTTTTAAAGTTCATGCTATCGGGAATCTTAGAAATGTGATCCATCAACTTCAGGCACATAGCAAGGGGGCAGTGCCTGGGACAGCCCCACAGCATAAAGAGAGACATTCTTTACATGTAAACACTTTTCACACCATTACTAAAGCCCTGCCCCTGCCAAAGCATAATGACTATGTTCAGTGTCATGGGGAGGAAAACACACATTAGCCAGACGGCAGGTTTCGGACACACGCCTATGACATTATTTCTAATCACACACAGTCTATTTCATATCTGCTTTTATTTTTGTGGGCTTCACAACTTATAATTATTGTCAGCAGGAAAAAAGAAAAAAAGGTAAAAAAAATGTTGAAAGGGAGGGGTACAGATAGCAGGGGAAATTCTCCTTGATAGCAATCAACTGTGAAAAAGGCCAGATCTTATTAGAAAATATTGGAAACCATACCAGACTTAAACCTAAGTAAAAGAATTTGTACATAAACTGTGAGTCTGTACAAAGCAGGGAGCTCTTAGAAAGCTTTCACATTGTCTCATTGCATTGTGACTCCAGGAGGAAGTTAGTGGGAAGTTGTGAAATCTGTCACATTTAGGCTTCATACTGGATATTTCATGAATCCAAAAAGACTTGGAAGGAAGAAACACCGAGGTAAATAAGCTGAACTTACTTTTATAAAAGCAGAAAAAATACCTTACAGGAAAAGTAAGGATTCAAATCTAGATCTCACAGTGCAGAACACAGATGACTCCTCTACAGCAGGCAACAACAGGGAAACCTTTCTCGCATCATTTACGGTGGGCCTAGGAGTACAGCAACTGCTCCAAGATTGGCACTGTGACTGGAATGATGGCAGAGCTCTGGAAACATTCATTAATTGAGATGATAAATACTGTTGGATCCAGTGAACCTAACATGGTGGTCCTACCTATAGACTGAATGGAGTAGTATGTGTGCAAACATGCTACTAGTTGTGTTATACCACTGGAACTCAGGACTCTAGGAAGAATCAAAGCTCCCACACATGACAGGCTTCAATCCTGCCCTCTATTTGAGCAAGTACCACACTGACTATTTTCTTTTCTTACTCAGGTTTGCTCTCCTTTGTATGTACCACTAAGCGTGTCCTCCCAGATCCAGAAGTAGATGGCAAAGATAAGGTAGGATATCAGTCTCTAAGCTTCAGCTCTATACTGATTTATATTGTCTCTCATCACTGTCTTTAATGCTTGTAAGCCTTTCGCTAAGTCTGGGGTTTCACATGTGAAAAATGTATTTACCTTTACATGACTGTAGTCTATGTTTGATAAAAAGACTGCTTTAAAGGGAACTAGTACTCTCCGGTTATTTATTGGAATAAGAATTTATATCTAGGGGCCAGAGAGATAGCATAGCGGTGTTTGCCTTGCAAGCAGCCAACCCAGGACCTAAGGTGGTTGATTCGAATCCTGGCATCCCATATGGTCCCCCATGTCTGCCAGGGGCTATTTCTGAGCAGATAGCCAGGATAACCCCTGAGCACCGCTGGGTGTGGCTCAAAAACAAACAAACAAAAACGAAAAGAATTTATATCTATGTCCTTGAATTGGGGGAATTGGGGCCACACCCAGGGATGCTCAGGAGTTACTCTTGAATCTGCACTCAGGAATTACTCCTGGTGGTGCTTGAAGTACCATATTCAGTGCTGGGGATCAATTCTGGGTCAGCTGTGTGTAAGCCTACCAGTTGTACTACCTCTCTGGCCCGAGGTCTTGCATTTTATGTTCTTAGAGCTATTGCTCTAAGCATTGCCTTGGTAAATTACTAGACTTTGCTTTGTTGGGTATTTTACAAGGAGAGAGAAACAGAAGCTGCTTGGAGTCAGTGGTATTTTTGTTTGTGGGAAGCCAGAATCCATTGAAAAGGCTGCAGATGATGGACTCCTGAAGGATAAAATGGGAGAAGAGGCTGGATTTGGTGTCAAGGAGTAAAATTTCTCTAAACAGTAAAGGTTAATAATGACTCTGTCACCTGTGTACTCCACACTACAATAGAGCATTCCAGAGTATGCTTAGGATGGTAGACTGAATATCTGGCAGACTTATCAAACTTTATTCTGCCTTATGCAGTCCAATAAAGTGACAATGGGGTAAGGGAAATTATTGTGTTATATGAAATGGTTTATGCCCATTAAACAGAGAGGCTATCCCAAAGCTTCTGATACTATATTTTGCCTTTTTTTTGTTTTGTTTTCTTTTTGGTGGGAGAGGCTGGAGGTACCTCTTATGCTGCTCAGCACTTATTTCTGGCAGGAACTGAGGAACCATATGGGATTCTGGAAATCAAATCCAGGTTGACTGCATGCAAGGCAAGAATCCTCCTTGCTTTTCATTCTATTTCTGGCCCTGCTTCTGATATTCGGATGTATTCTGATATCCTGAGGTTTTTTGTTTTTTTTTTTTAACAATATTTTGGAATGAGAAATCCCAATCATAAGAGGTTAATTTTGCTATCAGTTCTGCATGCATTTCAATGTAAGTGATGTGTACAACAAAAGGAAGTTTATTTATTGCATTCTTGGATTTGCAGACCAAGGTTCCATCTGTAGCATTGCACTTAGTGTTCCATAAATATCAGATATTACTATTGTCATAGCACATGCAAAATGTACTTTAGAAGTCAAAATCACAGGATTGGCCAGATAAGGTCAGTTAAAATCTAAGGGATCAAACCAAAGTTGTAAAAATTATGATGGGAAAATATTCAGATGAGAACTAAACTCAAGGAACTAAATAAACATAATTCAAATTATATGATTCAAATTTCTAAATAGTCATCCCCCAAATTTTACTGAGTAAAAGTTTTCCAGTGCATGTTGAAGTCATAATGAGAATAAAATATAGTTCTAGAATCAAAGGGCCCAAATCTTATCTCTTTAAAAAAATTTTTAGAGAACATTTCGGCTAAGTGTACTTATAGACTTTGTGCCATAGACCAATTTTCCATTTTTGTTTTACTACTTGTCTTCATTTTTCTGCCAGGAAAGAGCTACTGTCTAGTAAGAGCAGACTTCAAACTCACTGGTGACTGAGGATAGTGACCATTTATCACACAGGAAAGTTGAACTGGAAGAAACCATTTCCTAGCCCAGAAGAACTTGGTTCCACTCCCATTGGCAGAGCAAGGCTTTTACCTGAAACCTGATCCTAAACTTTTCTCAGACTACAGCATTCTCAAAATTAGGAATTACCGTTTCTTGTATTCTCATAAGAATCGGGAAATAAAAAATAAGAATATTGTAGGGGCCAGAGCAATAGTACAGCGGTAGGGAATTTGCCTTGGACTAACCTAGGATGAACTGCAGTTCAATCCCCTGGTGTCCCATATGGTCCCCCAAGCCAGGAGTGATTTCTGAGTGCATAGCCAGGAGTAACCTTCAAGTGTCACCAGGTGTGGCCCAAAACCAACCAAACAAAAAATTGACATTGTACTAGTTTCTTAGTACTACGGTAATAAATTACCACAAACCAGGTGACTTTAAATGATAGGAATTAATTCTCTCAGTTCTAGAGGCTGGGATTCAGAAATCAAGGGGCTGAGAAGACTGTATTCCCTCTGAAGATTCTAGAAAGAATAAAGAATCCTTCCCTATCTTAGGTAGCTTCTATAAGCCTCTTGAATGTCCTACTTTATGGTACAATAATCTCTGCCTCTTTGTCACGTGGTACTTTTTCTGGATGTCTCTGTGTCCCTTTATCTTATATGACCTTCTTATAAGAAAACAGTCACTAAATTCATTGCTCGTTCTAACCCAGTCTTAACTTGATTATATTTGCAAAGGCCTTCATTCTAAATAAGGCTGCATTCATAGCTATTGGGGCTTAGAGACTCGACATATCTATGGAGGGAAGACTATTCAACTCATAACACATAACTTCAGTATCCTCAGACATAGACAGAAAGGCAAGCCTTCTGGGGTTCATTTTCTATTGCTAGACTAGTTTGTCTATTGCACAGTATTTAACGTCTATGTGAAAACTCTTATGAAAAAAAAAAGAAGCCTACCTACATTCAATGAATGCACACTAACCTGAAACACTCTGAAAGAACACAATGCTGCTTCACTGGCTTTAGACATGCCTTCTCCAATGCTGGCCTATAATTAAGATGCTGAAAATAGAGGAGGTAACCTAAAATGTACCCAACCTAAAATGTACCCAACACAATCCCTCTTATTATAAAAAAGAAATCAAGGACCAAGGAAGTATATAAATATGTCTACAATTTAATCATTTCATTGACCATGAAGACCCTAATTATTAGATGTAATCAGAGGTTGATCTGAGAAATACTCCAGAAGTCTTCAACATATTTAAAATGACTTCAAAATGTGCAGATCCTTTGAGCTCTATTCCCAGGCAATTAAAATACTGAAGTGGTTAAGAAATTTTTTTTTTAAATAGGGGCTAGAGTACAGTGTGTAGTAGGATGCTTGTCTTGCACATGATGGATCCAGGTTCTATCCCCAGAACATCTAGGTCCTCCATGCCTGGAATTATTTCTGAGTGCAATCAGGAATAACCTCCATACATCATGAGGTGTGGTCCAAAAACAAACAAAAAACATTATAAAAATACTACAGTATAAATAGATACTCTAAGCTGAATATTTATGTCAGAGTTTATACTTGGTACTTTGCATACATTTTTTATTTTCTTCTTTTCTCTTTTGTTTTGTTTTTGGGCCATACCCAGTGATACTCGAGGGTTACTCCTGGCTATGTGCTCAGAAATCGCTCCTGGCTTGGGAGACTATCTGGGATGCTGGGGATGGAACCCAGGTCCATCCTGGGTCAGCCATGTGCAAGGCAAAAGCCTTACTGCTTAGCTATTGCTCAGCCCTCCCTTTCTGTTACATTTTTCTTTAAATCTGTAAAACTTACCACTTTCTTTAAAGATAAAAAATATTTAGACTTAAAGAAGATAATTAAATTTCCAAATCTACATTAACTTGATTCCAAAGGCTATACTTTCATACAGTATAAAATAACTTCAGAGGACCCAAACAGAAATGACAATGACTGGAAATTTGTTTCAATATGTTAACGTATATATTTTCCATAAAGTAAATGTGATATAAGATTACTATCTAGTGATACTATGAATAGTGAAAGAAAAAGTAGGTTATTAGTATGTTATGTTATTAGTGTATTAAGATATTAGTGTGTGCTCATGTGGGTACAAACAATGGTTAGATAAATATAAAAAACATTAACCATTATCATTCTGGTGATAGGATTGTAGAATATTTTTACTTTGCATTTTCCATATTCATATTTTTCTGAAATAAATGAAGACTTATTTTAATAATAGGGAAGTGTATTTCATTTGCAAAACTAAGCTTTTCAGTAGGCAGGGAGAGAACATTTACTAAGAAGATATTCTAAGATGTATCTTCAGCTTAATTGTGTGCTTCAGCACACTGGCTTTGTCTCTCCAGAGAAAATCCACATCCCAAAATGGCACATGAAAAACTACACTTGTTCTCTAGTGGAAAGGGTTCATTCCTTTGGACTTAACAGAAGCACTTGGGCAGCAAAAGCTGCTGGGCATCTAATTGTCAGAGGGATTTTAGAACACACAGTTTCTGCCCTGTGGCTAGAGAAATCTAATAATAACCCACCATTTTTTTCTTACTTTTTTTTTTCCTCTCTCAAAGATGCAGCAGGTAAAGCTTCTGATTGAATTCTGTCTTGATTTCATTAAATATTCATAAAGGCCAATTAGATGGAGGAGAGAAAGAAACCACAAGACAACCCCTTCTATCATCTTGTCAGAGGCTGGCTGGCTGACTGTCAGGCCTGGGCCAGCTAGTGGTCAATGTGGCCACGATTTTTGTTGCCCTCTCCTTTGGAATCACATCTGACCACCCCAGCAAGACTCAGAGCCAGCAGGGAAGAAGTGTTTGGGACCAGGCAAGGAGAAACAGCTCATAATTCTGACAGAAAGGTGCTTAGTGTGTAGAATGTAAAATGCAAATGCTGGAAAGCATCCTCAATCACGGCTGGAATGGAAATCTTTCCCTAATGAGCGATGGCGATGGGAGAGAGTTGATTGCATTGAAGAAAAACTGCTTAAAATTCATAATCAATCAAGCAAGCTGATTTTAACCTTTTGTTTCTAAGTTACCCCATTCCAGCTTCCTTTGTTGGCCAACTGTATGCTCAGTTCTCCCCATCTTTTCTCACCCCACCCAGCTTGAGAGAAGGTACCAGCAAGACTTGAACATGTTGGGAAACTCTTGAGAGGAGGAAGAAGAGAGGAGTCATCTATTCTGTCCCTTGAAAGTTACAGTTTTGGGGGCCCGGAGAGATAGCACAGCGGCGTTTGCCTTGCAAGCAGCCGATCCAGGACCAAAGGTGGTTGGTTCGAATCCCGGTGTCCCATATGGTCCCCCGTGCCTGCCAGGAGCTATTTCTGAGCAGACAGCCAGGAGTAACCCCTGAGCATCGCCGGGTGTGGCCCAAAAACCAAAAAAAAAAAAAAAAAAAGAAAGTTACAGTTTTGGTTGTGTGTGTGTGTGTGTGTGTGTGTGTGTGTGTGTGTGTGTGTGTGTGGTGTGAATGAGGATGAGAGGGCAAGAGATCTAACAATGTTACAGTGTCATTTGATAGCACCGCTAGCTTTCGTGTCTACAAGTAGTTAGTTGAGGGATACTATGAAAGGATGTTGGAAGTACAGAGTTCCAGGTTGGGGATATGGAACAAAGTAGTGATACCACTTTTAGACTGCAGAGTCCATGTTTCAAAATGGTAATAATAATGTCTTCCTTCTCCTTCACAGGGTTCTTGTAAAACTCAAATAGAAAAGATATAAAGGGGGGCCGGAGAGATAGCATGGAGGTAAGGCGTTTGCCTTTCATGCAGGAGGTCATCGGTTCGAATCCCGGCGTCCCATATGGTCCCCTGTGCCTGCCAGGAGCAATTTCTGAGCCTGGAGCCAGGAATAATCCCTGAGCACTGCCGGGTGTGACCCAAAAACCACACACACACACACACACACACACACAAAAAAAAAAAAAAGAAAAGATATAAAGGGGCTTTAAAGATGATAAAGCACCCTCCTATATTATACCTACCTTTCTTTTCCATTTTCTAGGCCACTAAATTCTTGACCTCCAGATTACATTCTACCCAGGTAACAGAAAGATCTTTTTGAAAACCTAAATTTGTCCTCCCATTTCCTGTTTAACATGGCAGTAAGGAATCTTCACAATCTGGGGCACAATTTTTCCTTTTCTGAGGTTCAGATTCTGATTCATACAATAAAAAAAAAAAAAAACAAATTCTTTACTCAAAAACTCATTGTAATCATTAAAGTCTACATTTGTAGAGTACCTGCATATTTTCTTTGTATATCATTATCTTAAGCTTTACAAGTCAGAAAGACAGAGAAGGGGCAGTTTTTTTTACCCAGAATTTATAAATAAGACATGAAAAGATATTAGTTCATAGGCAAACAGCTACAATTCAGAGAAAATCTTTTGGCTCCTGGGAACAAAATAGGGGGAAAAAGAGAAAATATATAAATGACTCCAGCTACCTGTATAGATTGATTTTTTTTCTGAGATATCTCTGCCAGGCTTTACAGGTAGAGAACACAGTTTATTTTTTAACATGATTCAAGATTATAGATATAGTCAACTTCTCTGACCTTATTTCAAACTAGTGGGAAATAAAGTGGATCAGAGTCCTTCGGTTAGATTGAGCAGATGCTTGAATGAAAAGGGAAGGTAAAATTCACAAATAATAATGTAATAATTTACTATTATTATTATTTCTCAATTTGTCCTTTGACAACAAGAAAGAAGAACTGAAGAGATGCTTTTGAATGAACCATAATAAACAAAACATTCAAATACGATTTCCTAGAGATACTGGCTTTTATCTGTGCACTGGACACAAAGCACACCCAGATTTGGTCTCTTGGTTTAGCCTCATTTTTTGGGGGGGGGGCACACCTGGTGATGCTCAGGTTTTACTCCTGGCTATGTGCTCAGAAGTTGCCCCTAACTTGGATGACAATATGAAACACCGGGGGATCAAACCACAGTCTGTCCTAGATTAGCTGTGTGCAAGGGAAATGCCCTACCACTTATGCCACCACTCCGGCCCCTACCCTCATTTTTAACGATATCTTTCTCTGCCCCAAGTCCAAAATCCACGTTAATATCAAGAAAAGTTAGGGCATTTCAAATATTCTTTCATTCATACATTTATATTCAGCATGAATTTGCTGAACTACCTACTGTGTGCCACGATTTTTGTCCATAAAAGTACAAAAAGAGACAAAAGAAGTTTTTTTTGTCTTATAGTACTAGAATTTATATACATTAATAACCTAAAAAACATACACAACTTTCCCCTTTAATATATTCTCAGGGCCGGAGAGATAGCACAGCGGTAGAGTGTTTACCTTGCATGCTGCTGACCTGAGAGATATCTGGGTTTTATTCCAACATCCCATATAATCCCCCAAGCCTGCTAGGAGCGATTTCTGAGTGCAGAGCCAGGAGTAACCCTTGGTGCCACCATGTGTGGCCCCCAAACCAAAAATAATGATAATATATATATATTCTCAGGATGAAAAATATTGCAAGCTAGTAATTATTTTTTTGTTTTTTTTTTTTGGGGGGGGGGGAATCACACCGGTAGCTCTCAGGGGTTACTCCTGCTCTACGCTCAGAAATAGATCCTGAAAGGCTCGGGGGACCATATGGGATTCCAGGATTCGAACCACTGGCCTTCTGCATGCAAGGCAAATGCCTTACCTCCATACTATTTCTCCGGCCCCCTGAACCAAGGTTTGTTGTTTTTTTTTTTTTTCTGCAAGCTAGTAAATATTTAATATTAAAATATGAAGCAGCTGGGTCCAACGTGGACTTAGGTGAGTTTCAGGTGAATGAATCTGTGGAGTTAAAAAAGCCGAAAGGGCCAGAGTGAAATGTACTAGGGCTAGAGTGCAGAGGTAGGGTGAATAAGGAGATTTTAGAGGAAGAAAAGATCTAGACCTCACAGAGCCTTCTAAACATGAGATATAACCCGGGGAGCAAGTTAGTCAAAACACAAAGAAAGTCATTTGAAGGTTTTCAAAGGAGATCAAATGGTTAGATTTTTTTTTTTTTTTGGAAAAAAGCCCTCACTTAGTGTAAATAGGCTTTGTGTAAAAATAATCATATACTAACTCTGAAATCCAAAGAGCCTAGAATTTCAAAGAAATGTGGAGGAACAGTAAAAATAAAAACTCCTGAAAAAGAATTGAAATAGTAATATTACCTGTTTTCAAGATCATATTAAAACTATGGTTATCAAGACGGCATGACTTGGGCGTGATTTGATTTATGAAATAATTCAAAAATATATACAAAAAATTAAATATTTTCAACAAAGATATGAAATCACTCTTATGAAGATAAAATAATTTTATGGTTTTTTTGCTTTTGTTTTTTGCTTTTTGGGTTACACCCAATGACGCTCAGGGGTTACTCCTGGCTATGTGCTTAGAAATTGCTCCTGGCTTGGGGGACCATATGGAACACCAGGGATTGAACCAAGGTCTGTCCTGGATCAGCCATGTGCAAGGCAAACACCTTATGGCTGTGCTATTGCTCTGGCCCCTTTTTTGTTTGGTTGGTTGGTTTTAGTTTTGGAACTGAAGATATACTACAGTGGGCAAGGCTTTTGTTTTGTATGCAGCTGACCAGCCCTGAGCCCCACCAGGAGTGATCCCTGAGCAGAGTCAGAAGTTCAGTTCTGAGCACAGCTGGGTGTAACAAAAAGAAAAAGAAAGAAAAAGTTTTTATTTTATTTTTTTAACAAATAATATAAAAGATGTTATTGATATATAAAAGTAATTTGAAGGATCAAAGCAATAGTAAGGCACTCTTCTTATATCTGGCTGACTCAGGCTTAAATTTTGAAACCATATAGATAGTTCAAGTTCCGCCATGAATGGCCCTGGAGCACAGAGTCAGTATAAGCCATGAGCATTGTCAGTTGTGGCCCCAAACCAAAAAGTTTTATTTTCATATTTCATGTCATACCTGAAAATCAATATAATATAATCATAGATTTAGATATAAAACCTGAAACTAAATTTTCAGGGAATAAAAAGGAAAAAGTTCTGATATTGAATTAGGCAGATATTAGGCACAATATCAAAAGTAAAATAAAACATTTTCCTCATTAAAGTAATAAAATTTAAAAAGATATTCTATAAACTTGGAAAAAATATTTATGAGTTATATATCTAATAAAAATCTTGTTTCAAAATATGTATATAAAGAATTCTCAAAGTTCAATAATAAAAGGCAATTTAACAAAAAATTGAGCAAATGTATAAACAATTTGCCAAAAGATAGAAACATATGGAAAATAAACATAAAAATATTCAGGGGCCAGAGCAAGAGCACAGCAGAGGGGCTTTGCCTTGCATGCAGCTGACCCAGGACAGACCTAGGCTCTATCCCTGGTATCCCATATGGTCCCCCAAGCCAGAAGCGATTTCTGAGCACATAGCCAATAGTACCGCTGAGTGTCACTGGGTATGGCCCAAGAAAACAAAAACAAAAACAATTCAATATAATTAGTCATTCGGAGATACAAATTAAAAACATAATGAGGGCCTGAGTAGTTAGTCTGACCTGGACTGACTTTATTTGATCTCCAGTATCCTCTATAGGTCCCCTGAGCCTGTTGGTAATGATTACTGAGCATAGAGTTAGGAGTAACCCCTGAGCGCCACCAGGCGTGGCCAAGAAACAAAAAAACAAACAAAACAAAACATAATGAGACACAACTACATACCTAATAGACTCAATGACTAAAATTAAAGGCTTCTCATATCAAGGCCTTAGGGGAAATGTAGACGGTGGAATTTGCACGCCCTATTGGTGAGGATGTAAAATAATTTTCTTACCTATGGAAAAGGCAAAAAACATCACAGTCACTTTGTAAACCCAAACCTAGAAATAGTGAAATATAAACATTGTGACTTATACATAGTGCTAACTTCCTGAATGCTTACCTCCTTTTCTGAGCATAAATTGACCTTTCTACTTGATCTTACCTAGACACACTTTCAGCATTTCATTTTCAGAGCATGTAATTCTCTGTACATTTATTTGCAGATATGATTTGGTCATTGTTCTGAAACACTTTCTTTTGTACCTCTATTGTGGCTTCCTTCCTTCTTCCCTCTATGTCTAGGGATCTATTTGCTTCTCCAAAAACATCTTAAGGCATCTTGAATATTGTTAAAAATCTAGGTAGAACGAGACACATAGCTGGGTGCCTCAAATTTGAAGCGTTTCTTTCAGTGAGTAGTATTGATAGTGTTCAACAGCTGTTTCCTTATTGAGTTGGTCTGACTTCTCAGACCCTAAGTTCTGCTCATCCATTGAAGACTCCCTTACTTCATATAATGACCCATTGGGAGAGTCTCAAGGGCTTTTGATATCAAAGAGTGATTTCACTGGTAAATCTCTTGCTTAAATTTTATGTCTAGATTCATGTCCTGGATACTCTTGCTTGGTATATGTTTTACTCAGTGTCACAATTAAAAGGAATTCTTTGAGCTTATAGGGTCAGACTCATGCTTAGAAATGTAAAGATGAAGAGAGATGAGCTATAGTCACTGACATAAAAAATGTTCTAGATGTGACATTATACAAGTGGTTTCCATTCTATGATTTTTAATTTCTTCATCAGTGACATAATGTCTAGGTACCTTTCCTCTATGAGATCATGCTTCTGAGGTTAGAATGAAGCTCAGTGATAGGTAAATAAACTGTAGATGAAAAAGAGCTAACTGACCTAAAGAAAACATATAGTCCTGATAAAATAGTTTCAATTATTTCTGGGTTACTTAATTCAACTTCTACATAGAGATGATGAGTATGATTTATTGAAACGAGGATTATTGTTCAAAGTGTGGTGTTTGCCTTTACAATTTCATGAGTGGCGTGGACCAAGATATGAGGAGTCTGCCAAATGTTTGACAGTTTAAGTGAAAAGTTTCTGACTTTCAGCTTTAAGGGGCAGTTTAGTGCACCCGCCCCTAATTCCATATGCTAATATCACCTGGAGGGTCAGACTCAGCCACACCTGGGAGGGATTGAGGTTTGGAATAGAAGAATTCAAGAGGCTGGCTGAGGGAGGGGAGGAGAGGAGAGCTAAGGGAAAGGGCAGCAAGGGATCATGGAGGGCAGCAGAGAGAGGCTGCTTGCAAAGGCTTAGCATAGAAGTCATGTGGGGAAATACACATGGCAGTTAGGGCCATGAAATAAAACTGGCTGACTTCTGAAACTTCATCCGACTGGTTGTGAATCTCTCCGCCGTTATCCTGCAACCTTCAGACCCGCAAGCCAAGGGGCTACAGACCCAGTGCCAAGAAAGGCCTCACCCCAATACTAGGACTCTATATTTTATATTTATACAACAGTTAAGAATAAACTTAAGGAGCTGAGAGATATATTCAATTATCAACGTAACCAATTCCTGAATGTAAAGACTTGGGGAAATCATCCATCCACCTTTCTGTGTCTTCATTTCTCCATTTATAAAATGGGAATATAATTTTTTTTTTGGTTTTGGGCCATACCCGATGTTATTCGAGTGCAGGGGTTACTTCCTGGCTCTGTGCTCTGAAATCCAGTTCTGGCAGACTTGGGAGACCGTATGGGATGCCAGGGATCAAACCTGGGTTGGTTGAGTGCAAGGCAAATGCCCTACTCACTGTGTTATTGCGCTGGCCCATAGAAATATAATTTTTAAAAAGTACCTCATAGAGAAATTGTGAAAATTAAGAAAATTGTTAAGTGTATAGTTGCAGGGTGCATGAGTTTCTCCATTAATAGAATCACAATCCCTAGAAAATTTTCTATTTCAAAATTAAAATTACAATCCATTGGCTTAATTTAACTAGACCCTTCATTCTACTCAAATGATAGGTCAATGAAAAAGAGAATAGGCAATCTTGAGAGCCTCAGTAACCAACAAGGAAAATTTAGGAGGTAGAATAATAAATTGTGGGTTACTCATTTGCTACAAAGTTAAGCACCTTCAGCACCTCTCATGCTACCTACCAGCCACTCTGTCAAAACACTCACATTTGGGGCCAGAGAAGTGGTGCAAGGAGTAAGGCCTTGCCGGCGCTAGCCTAGGATGGACCATGGTTCAATCCCCCAGCGTCCCATATGGTCCCCTAAGCCAGAGCAATTTCTGAACACATAGCCAGGAGTAACCCATGAGCATTACCTGGTGTGGCCCAAAAACCAAAAAAAAAAAAAAAAAAAAAGCACTTGGCTTGGAGATCACACATGCCAGGAGTTTGCCCCTTGCACTGGTATGTAGTGGGCACTGGGCTGGACAGCTAGCCAAATAACCCCTCGGACTGCCAGTTAGTCCGGGGGGCTAGATTCCCCCATGCCAGAATGGTCTTCATGGCCACATCTGGTAACCTGGACCTTGGGGGATAGGATAGGACAGCTAGCCAAAGCAGATTTATCTCAACCATAGCAGTCTCTCTGCAGGAGTGTCCTTTTTTTTTTTTTTTTAACCGATAACCATTTTCAAAAGTGCCCGCATGACATATACCCTCTTTAACATCGTTCAAAAATATTCTAATTCTTGACTATTTATAGGAAAGGAAATGGAATATCCTATATATGGAGGATAGCACTCAAATTGAGCTCTGAAAGTCAGTGTCTAAGTGAATGTTACTTTCTATACAGTTGTCCTCTGTGACTGCCAAGCCTTATCCTTAAATATTTCATTTATACAATGTATATAGCCCCTCTTCTATATTGCCTTTCCACACCCAGAGACCTTTCTACTCCCCCCATATCCCAACCCGTATTTGTTATCTCCCCCTTATATAACCTTCTTTACCCTCAGTTTTTAACCTGTTAGGCACCAAGACCGACCTCCTTCCCAACAGACCACCATCCAGCTCCTCAATGAAAGACACCCTCTCAATCCCTCATCTTGTATCTCAGCAAGAAACCACAACCAATAAGCCTCCTGACTCAAGCTTGTGACCCCTCTCACCCTCATCAAATCATGGACAGTTGCATGATACCAGATTCAGCTGCAGCAAAACCCCCAATTCAAGGACACTACAGGACTCTGAAATACCACAAATCATATCTTAAAATCTAGACCAAAGTCTGTGATACAAAAAAGTACCTTAGCTTTCACTCCCCACAAGAATATCTCAGAAGACCTAATTGGGAGGCCTATATTGCCTACATAAGCTTAATACCTTTATAATAATGTATCTTAAGATATGTATTCCTAAACATACAGATAGCCTCCCCATTACTTTCTTCAAATACCTTTTTTGCTTCTTTTTCTCAATTTCCTTTCCTTTTTTATATCTCAATTTTATCTATATATTATATATATGTATATATATATATATATATACACACACATATTTTCTCTATCCTCATCAGTTTTGGTGCTGCTTTGTACAACATCTAAGAAAACGTCTTGCCTGTGACAAAAGCTCAGACCACACCACAGAGACTATCTGTATAGCCTGTCATCCTTACCCGGAATAGCACCAGCAATACAAAAGGACACCATATGTTTTTGTATAGGCACAGTAAATAAGGGGAAATCATGGACTCAGACACAAGATCTTATCTTCTAAGTATATATATACTGAGTTCAATGGGTAAGCCTGAATGTAGCACAGTTCTTCACGACCGATGGGGGGATAATTCAACATGGTGTCCAACAACGTTCTAACGACGTGCTTCATCTCAACTGGTTACTATGAAGCAAGGTGTAAATGTTTGGCCCCGATCGGGCTTCAGAAATGGTTCTTTTTTTTTCATGACGAGCATGTCTGTCCAGCTATCAATCATGTTTGTTTGCACCAAATCCCAAGCCATTAAAAATACGACTAATTTTAAGTTAAACAGAAGTCGTCTGCTCCAAATGCGCCATCAACTATCCATGCTACTGCATTCCTCTTCAATATTCTGGTGGTCTATAAAAGGTGCTGGTCCCCATATTCTAACAGTGCCGTCATCTGAGGCGCTGGCCATCATGGATGGAATCTGTGGGTTCCAGCTCACACAGTTTACTGTACGCGTATGCCCTGTCAGCTCTGCAATGGGCAATGGGCAATGGGCAGTTCACTACGTTTGTGCCAGATGTAAACCTTGTGATCTTCACTGCCGCTAGCGATGAAGTCTTCATTATGGCCTCCAAAACATGAATGAATTGTATAAAACCCTTGTGTAACACCTTGATACTTTCTCACTAAAACTCTGTCTTGCAAGTCCCATAAATGAACTCCCTGAGTTGCTACATTTAACAAAGCTAATCGGCCATTATTTGAAATAGTAAAAGACATTATGGGGTGATCTTCTTGAACTATATTCCTATCTGTAAGGTCTTCGAAGTTATATCCCCGAATGCGCTGGTGTGTATCTGACGCCAGAACAGTCTTCCCGTCACTCAAGCACCAAAGGCATTGCACTCTCACTCCTTCCCAGGAGTCAAGGAGATTGCCATCTAAATCACACTGGTAGAACTGCCCACGCTGACCTCCAGTCACAAAAACTCACACTTTTTATACAAGGGTGCCTCCCATCCTAGACATATGTCATGTGGATACAACTCAGTCTCCATGAGATTGGACAGTGTTAGTTCATTCTCAAATCCCAGATCCCAGACGTAGAACTGAAACAACCCCCTGCAACAACCCTAGGAACTAGCTCCATTGGGAGATGTACTTGTGCCAGTGTTAATATGACAACGAGGACAGTGAGGAAATGACTTGACCTAAAACCAGGAGGTCCTATCACATCATCTAACACTAAGTGGAAATCAGAAGATGTATCATCCTTTGAACTATGAAAAATAAGAGCGCTAACTACAGAAAACTGACTTCGACAACCGTGACAGGGCAGAACATACCTTGAGACCATTAACGAAAACCCTACCCTAGGCTACAGCCCAGGTCTCCTACAAAAATTAAGATTTCTTAGTGCAGAGGCCCAATTCTGACAACAGAGACTGAGCAGAACCTTTGGAACCATAATTTCCTAGACTTCGGCTTAGGGAACGAGCAAAAACATGGAGCACATGATACAAAAAAACGGAACACACCAACAATGTTGGAACAGTACCTCTAGAACCTTAAAGACTCTATCCTAGGTCTTGTCCTAGGACCTGCACAAATACCAAGATTGCTTGCTACAGTGGCCTTATTTTCTCATCCACAACCAAGAGGAAAGGTTCCTGACACCACACACACACACAAAAAAAAAAAAAACAAAAAAAAAACAAAAACAAAAACAAAAAACCTGGGATATGGCAATGAGAAGGTATGGAGCTAGTGGTTGTTCCCATGACAATATGCTTCAAGAGTGGAGAAACCCTGAATCTCTTAGGCCACGGGAATTTCCTTTCTTCTCCAATACTTACTGTGCCTATACAAAAAAAAAATGGTGGGGTAACACCAAGCCCTGCCACTGCACCACTTTTTCTGGTTTTGTTTTGCTTTATTTTTTTGTTTTTTGATATTATCTCTCTTCTCTTTTTTCTTCCACTTTTTCTTTATTTTTCACTTTTGTGAATATTATTCAGTGATTTTTTTCTTTCTATTTTAGTAGTTGATACCAAGTTTTTTCATCTCTTTGCCTTAACCTTTTTATCTCTAACAGAATAGCATAACTTGAATCATTCAGCCTCATAAATTGAGGGGGGAATGAATGATACCAGGACCAGTCATATGAACATGTAGTATAAATAAAAAATGACCAGACTGGAACACCAAACAGAATAGATACCCAGCCTATAACAAGCTGTAAGGTGGAGGCCAATTACACTAGGATTCTGGGGGGTAAAGGAGGGTTATGTGGGAGACAAGCTGGGAACAGGAGTGGAGGGAGGACAATATTGGTGGTGGGAAAGCCCTTCATTCATTGTCACTATGTACTGTAAATCTGTGTAATGATCTTCAGTCACAATAAAAAAATTTTAAAAAAAGCACTCACATTTAGCATAAGATAGAGATGAGACACACTGTAAGTCCATCTCTCTTAATGCCGACATTCTATTTTTACTATGTACCACTTATGTTTAAAAATTATAAGTATAAAAACAACAACCATATTTATTTTTATTTGTTTTGGGCCCCATCCAATAATGTGCAGGGATTATTCATGGATCTGCATTTAGGAGTCACTTCTGAAGAGGTTTGGGGGACCATATTGGGTGCCAGGTTATTTGAGGGCAAGGCATGTGCCCTACTTGCCGTACTATCGCTCCAGTCCAGCATTTCTAACCTGGTACATGGAGACACACACTCCATTCCTTTGATCCATATCCCAGCCTACTTTTTCATCTTTCAGGTTATTTCTCCCTTACCTCACTTTTTTTTTATTTTTCTTTTTGTGGACTTTGGGCCACACTTGGTGATGCTCAAGGGTTACTCCTGGCTATGCGCTCAGAAATTGCTCCTGGCTTGGGGGACCATATGGGATTCCAGGGGATAGAACTGCAGTCTCTCCCAGGCTAGTGCAGGCAAGGCAGATGCCTTACCCTTTGCACCACTGCTCCAGCCCCATTTTTTTAAAGCATTTAAAATTGTGGCATCATAGTTTATAATAGTACTAAAGTCATTATTTTACAGTCATAGTAACACACCAATCCCTCACTACTGTTTTATGATCTAGCTACCATTTTACTATGTTCCTGAAACCACCCATCTCAGTTCCCAGTTCTACTAATCAGGACCTGAAGTTTGTTTCCATTGGAGATTGCTTAATCCCTTTCTTTGTTCCTTCATATTCCACATACGAGTGAGGTATTTATCATATATTTTCTGACTCAATATTCTCAGGGGTTATCTCCCAATTTCATACAAGTTGCAGCAAATTGTAAAATGTCACCTGTTATTCTAGATAAATAATATTTCACTAGGTATATATGCACCAAAGTTTCTTTACCCATTCATCTGTTGTACAGCGTTTCCAAATTTTGTCTATTATAAAAAGAGCCACAGTGAATATCAGTGTACACATATCTTTTTAGATTAATATATTTTTCATTCTTGGGTAGATTCACAAGACTAGAAATGCAAAATTATAAGGAAATTTTATCTATTATGTGTAAAGAAGACTTTCAATTCTGATTGAGATAACCAAGGAAGGCCTTATTGTGAAGGTAATTTAAATTAAAAAAATAAAGAAGGAGGAAACCATGGAAATATCAGCTATGTCAATATCACATAGCAAGCTTTATCTTTTATTTTAACCCTTAAGATAATATAAGTCATGTAAACATTGGTATTTTACCTCAAACTCAAACTCTTTGAGCCTATAGGGAATTAAATTATGTACTGACTTGATTGTCAGTCAGGCCCCATATGTGGTACTATGAAGGGTGCAGGAATAATAGTATTTGGCTTTGTGAAGCTTCACCAGACAGGAACAAAAGCATATGAAAGGTGGATGTACTAGAATTAAGTGGGTGGCATGTTTCTAAAGAGTGAAAACAACAGTTTTCCTGGAATTTGCCTCCTAACAAAAAAATCCCAAGGGTAGGATATGACTCTAGGTAAAATAGTTTAGGTATTAGAATGAAAAAGGTTTGCAAATATGCACCCAAGAAATAATAATAAAGTAAGAAAAAACAAAATAGATTACATATACTTTCTGGCTGCAAATATGTTTAGGGGCAAAAATTGAATAGAAAATTCAGGACTTTATACTTTTGGATGCTTTCTGATAACTATGTGAAATACCCCAGTCTCTGATCTTCATGTACCTATTAAATGTTGATGACCTCACTTGTAACTCCAGCCTGGATTTAGGTGTATCTACCTGAGACCCGCCCATTCCTGGGAGGGCTCTTGGGAAGAGGATATTGCGGGTATCTTTACTTGCAAGACCCCGCCTTTTCTTGGGAGTGGTCTTGGAAAGGTAAAATAAGACCTTTGACTCAGGGGATTAGGGTCTTTTGGTCTTTGGCCAGCATGGAGGTCAAAGGGAAGATGGCTGAAAGGAGTTAAGACGCAGGGCTAGCTAAGAATGGCTGAATGCTTAATTGGTTATGATATAGGCCACACATGTGGTGGATAGGGTATGAATAAAGTTGATACTTCCTGAAGCCTGACTGTGAGTGAGATATCTACCCGCCGCTCTCATGAACCTCCAGACCCACAGGCTAAATGGGGGTTGTGGAGCCACGTGGCCTGGGATGGCAGAGAAAGGCCTCCATTCACCATCCAAGTCCAACTTAAGGGCTTAATGCAACACTCACTAACTGTCCGAATGTCTCTGCCAACAATGGCTAACCTGTTTGGAGCCTGGGAGTGATAAAGAATAACACTGTATTAAATAGATAGCCTACTTGTGATACCACTGATGGCTGTGCAAGTGATCTACAACTTGGACAGTTAATGTATGTCTCTCCTTAATGTATTTGTCTCATTTTCTGCAACAGACCTCTTCTGGAGAGGCTGATTGGCTTTAGACACATTTTATAGAGGAAATGATTAAGTCAAACTAGAATAGATCCAAGATGAGAGAAGGAGGGTCCATAGATTAGAGCAAACAGGCTAAACAATTTTAGGAATATGAAGATTGGTGTGGGGCAGAGTAAATGGTACGAAAGTGGATTTTTAAGGAAGGTGAAGTAAAAATTAGTGCCATTTGTTTATTTATTGTTATGAGAACAAAAAATTTAATGATTTCATGTAATTAGATTAGGTGATTAGGTGTATTAATAGAGAATAAAATAATTTTGAATCTGTAAAGGAATGCTGTGAGCTATAAATAAGCAAATAAATGTATTCTCTACTAGAAAATTAGAAAGGGAAAGACTCTTTCTATGGCCATAAAAAATATTCCACTGTTTTTGCACATCTAAGTTGAGTCAGCATCAATGGTGAAAGTGTCAGCCCTTTGTACCTGTGGGGCATAGTGTGACAATAGCAAGGTTCTTAACCATTCATCACCTTGCCTCCCTAGTTAGACCATGGGGGTTATCCTTAAATTACTGCTTTTCAGGGCTGAGAGTGGGGTTCAAAGTAATCCTGACTGTGTACTCTGTAAACTCTTAAGTACCATCAATACCCACAGTTGGCACTCATGTTCAACTTTGCCTTTTCATATTAGATATATTTGAAAAATAAACAAGAGACTTAGACATTGGAGGTTATTGTTAAGCCTTCTCTATTTATGGGTTTTGGGGGAAAATCACATAATCCTTTTTATTCATTTCCATATATCAGTAGAGACCATATAACTGAAGATAATAATTGAATAAAATGATGTAGATGACATATTATATAATTCAATAAATGAACATTTCTGCTGGTTTACTTTGTTTAGGGACACTAGAAAAGTTCCAAAGGTCCATGTATTTCCCTCTTAACAAGAGTTGTAAGATGGAATTCTATTCCAGAGAACACCAGGGAGAAAAGTCCTACTGGGTATATGCTCTGGCAATTTACAGCAACCACTCTAAAGGAAGTTCTTATCTGGTCTTCTCATTTCATTTTCTAGCCTGGAAGTCTTTACACTGAAATGATTTTCATCTGCAACCTCTTGGAACATCTGACCCTGTTCATGCCAGCTTGATAACCTTTATTGAGTACCTTCAATATGTTGGTCACAATGAAGATGCTAAAATACAGACAGAATAAAACCCAGAGGAGCTCATAATGTAGTTACAATGTGATGAATGCAGGATTCTGGGGGTCCAGAGGGGAACTCGATTATATGGCTTGAGGGATCTCCAAAGAGAGAGGTCAGAAGAGTTGAAACCAATGTCAAAGTTTGGGACTATGAACCATTTTTCAATCAAGAAGAGAATTATTAAATTAAATAGGAAACTATTTGAGCAAAATTATTAAAAAGATTAAGGTGAGGCCTAGGAGATGGCTCAAAGGGCTGGAGCCTAATTTTCACTAAGTGGGGACCTTAGGTACTATTCCTGAAGCATAGGGTCTCTTGAGCACTTTCAGGGTGTATTGGGTGTCTTGTGACACTGCTGAGTTCAAGCAGGATCAGACTATCAGGTGCAGAATCTACCTGGAACCACCTGAGCACTATTTGGGAGACATATATATCTGTATGCATGTATATGTGTGTGAGCATGTTTGAGTGGGGATTTCTGTGTGTGCATGTGCATGTAATTACTACCTGAATAAGGCACATATAGCTAAAAATAAATTCTAAAATTATTCTAACCTCCTTTATTCTCTTTCTGTTATGTTGTAGGTCCTTATTCAAAGAAACTCTCTTTCTCTTTTACTCTGTTTTCTTAGGGAAGTCAGTAACTTGGTCTTGACCTTGTAAAAGAACAGCTTTCAGCCAAATTGTGATTCACTTCTCTAGGCCTCAGTTAACATCTCATGACCTGTCAACCTCAATCACTTCACATGGCTCAACTCCCTCACACGATCACTCCAAACTCTTTATGATCAAACATCCAACGTAGTTAACAAAGTAGCCTTATACAAGGTCTGGAAAAATATATCCAACCAATACAATTATTTTCTTTTCCTCCATTCCATGCTATCTGATGCCAAGTTTCCTATTTTAAAGGCAAGTTGTGAATATCCCTGAAAATAAAATAAATCCCCTATAAGGGAATAAATGACTTTATTTCAATGGCATTTCAAGTGTACACATGTCTTGTGCATTCCAGTTGTTCAAGGCTTATGTGAATAAGAATTTTCTAGTATACTGAGCTATGTGCCAGGCAAACAAGCTCATTTCTCTCTTTATGTTCTCATTTTATTACCATATCACCTTATAAATTAGAAATATTTTTTCATTATACAATAAAAAATCTGGAACCTCAAAGAAGTTAAGTAACTTACCCATTTTACAACTTAGAAAAGGGAAGAGCTGCAAATCCAACACCCTAGTTATGTTTATTCTAGTGTCCACCCTCCCTAAGAGTCTTTCCATATGTGTAGTTTCTAGAAAGTCAGCAAAATTCCTAAGTTTTCTTTAGTTTTAAGTAGGTTGAATGAGATGTTGGTAAACTATATATTTTCTTATGTTCCTAAATAGTCAGAGACAAACATAAATTGCTCTTATTCCAATACAGTTTTGAAGGACTATTTCTACATCTACTCTGAAATTACTCTGTCTTTGCATTTTTTGGTTACCTATTAAATGATAAATGACTTTTCAACGAAGATGGAATGGTAACAGTGTCTGTGACTTGCAAATCCTTCCAGTCCCTTTGTGTTCACTATTGCTAAACTGCTTTATGCTCCAGAATCAAGTGAATATGCATATTGAACAAGGCAAGTAGGATAGAATCACAATTGGGAGAATTTAGACAATGTAGAAGTGGAGCAATTTTAAGGATTCTCCTACCATTGTGGTCATAAAGCAGTTAAGATGACACCAGAAATGTCATTGTGATAGCCATTCTGCCAGTTTCCAATTCAGAATTCAGTAAGAATTTTACTATTTCTTGAAATAATGACCAGGAAACTCTCCTATCACCCTCTACCTCCAGAGTAGTGGCTAAAAGTTAAGTCACTGGTTATACTAAGCTTCATAGATACAGAGAAATGCATGCCACATAAACACAAATAGAGAGGAACCATTTCCACTGACATGTTCATAAGCAGTGGACATTTTGTGAAGTATATAGTAGAAATGTAAGACCTTTATAGGAACATACTTGTTAAAGAACACAATTAACAAAAAAATGGAGGCAATTTATAATTCATATTGGAGCAGAGGTCTAAATTTTTTCCTCAAGTAATCAGACTTCTATTACTAGAAAATATTTCATTACCAACTTTCTAGGGGCTAAAACAGCACATGAAAGTGAAGTTTATGGCAAGACATGTGCAGCGCAGAGAAAAAGAAAGCGAGAACTTGCAGAATACATGACGTGTTTTAGCTCCATGTGGCCATAAATTTCCATAAATATCTTACTGCAGAGAAATTGAAAGCATATTCGATAACTTGACTGAATGCCTAGGGAAGTATTTATGTTTATGTTATGCTTGCTAGATGGTTCTCTGTTTATATTTTTCATTCTGTGTGATGTGTTCATTCTCACTAAATCCTCCTGCTTTACTTCAAAACCCGATTTTGAGAATGTCAATATTGTGTCAAAGATTAGACTTCATGAACCCTCTTTGGCAATTGCAGTTACAATGTTGTTCCTAAAATAGGTCAGAAAGAAACAGTTATAATTGGGAAAACTTCCTTAATGAATCTTAGTTTTATTTCAATCTATCCATCAATAAACAGAGACTTTGTGTCATCTACAAAGAGTCCTCTAATTGCACCTAGAATCCATATAAGATGGCAAGCGTTTGCTGTCTAATCATAGTAAGTACTCGGTAAATACCTCTCTTTTCATTTAAAGTGATATTTATGATGTCTATATAATAAATGAACTTAACTAAATATGTTTATTTTCTGAACTACTCTCTAAAAGGATTTTCACCAAAATAATTAAAATACATTTTTGCTTGAAGCTGAAAGAAAAGAAAGTTATTATTATTTTTTTTTTTTGCAAAAGGAACTTGAGTTTCTCAGTAAATACTTCTAGTGTGGCAGCATCTCTAGGAGACATTTTAAGAGACTTGCTGGTGACTTAAAAGAAGAAAGTTTCTCCACATCACCCAGATGCAGAAAAAATATGCAGACCCCCTAGAGCTTAAGAAAAACATTCATTAAGACAGACTGTCAAAACAGTCAGCTCACAACCAAATTTAGGAATTTCACAAACAAGTCATGGGGTGACAGAAGCAAGAGGAAGAATGACAGTTCTGACAGGGCCTTTTTCCTTCAGCAAACTGCCCTTGGGTGCCCTGGCCACTAGTTTCAGTGTTGAGGCTTTCCCAAGGGAAAGGTCTCAGGAAAGGAGGGGAGATACCCATAATTGCTGCTTGTCATTAAAATATTTGACCAAATAGATCTGTCCATATGGTACTTCCTTTCTGTGGTGGATTATTTTTATATCCCGTCCAATCTTCACAACCAAAGCTAATCTATACGACATCTATAAACATTCCCCGAACTTTGAGTTTCCTTTCTTCATATCCAGGAGGCAGGCAGGGCTGTGAAAAAGCCGAGGGCTGAGCTATCGAAGTCATGTCTAGTTTGGATGGCTAGTCTTAAACAAGAACCTTGGTTGCTTCTGGACAAAACTGAGGTATGGTTTTGAGCTCATAATTTAAAAAATTTTAGTCTCTCATTATTTTTGCTTTATTTTATAGCCATTTCTCATATTTTTTGAGATATAACTGACACTCAAGCTTGTATAAATCTAAATGTTGATTTTATATAAACACTCATACACACACGCTTATATATAATGATTACCTCCATAGCATCCAATCTCATCTTCTGTCCATCATCTGAATAACATTTCTTTTATTGGGAGCAAATATTATATATACATTTTAAAATTATTACTACCTTAGCATCCATTCCTTCCTTCAGCCCTTCACAGAGATACATTCCTTTTCTTTGTGGTGAGAATAGTTCTTGCAACATTAAAAGTTATATAATTTTCTTAGTTCCAATCCTTATGAAGAATATAAAAATATCCAAATTAGTTCTTATTGATAACAGTCGGAAGTTCCCAACTTATTTAAGGCCCTAGACTATAAAAAGGTACTAAAAGAAACTGCACACCGATCCTTCAAATAAGCTACGTAGGTAAACTGAATAAGATAAATAATTTCTTGGTTTCCTCATCTAAATTAGAAGTAAAGGTTATTGAAAGGATCATGAAAATAAGGTTTTAACACAAGCATCTAAATATAGTTATCCTTATTATTATTAGTGAGATGGCACCAATGTTATTATCTTCACAAGTCTTTCCAGTTCCATCTACTTTGCAGCCTGAGTCACTATTTATCCCATTCGTCTTCTGTTATAAATCATTGCACCTATAGTTGCATGTATCTATTATATATACAATTGCATGTCTACTAAACTATGAAATGCTTAAGTAGAAAGAAAACTTTCTATTTATTAATTATTTATCATTAACTCATTGCAAGCATATATTAAGCATTTATTATATGCCAGGTGTGCTAACCACTAGAAAAAACCCTACAAAATCAAGATAACCATGTCTAGTCATATATATCAAGTTTAGTTGAATACATAGATAAATGTGTGATTACTGGGAAGTCTATGAAAGAAATAGTCTTATGAACTTAATTATGGGGCCAGGTCCAGTCATGCACAGAACTTACTCTAGGTTTTATCTTCAGGGTCATACCTGGAATTCTAGGGTACCATATTTAGTGCCAGTGATGGAACCAGGGTTAGCAGCATGCAAGACCAGCAACTTAACCATCCTCTAAGATCTCTCCAGCTCGAAAATTAATCCATAAGGACAAAAGGGAATGAGATCAGTCAAGGTAAAAGACATAAAAAAGTATGTTAGAGATAGACCCACAGATAAGAAAAAAAGGTACATCCAAAGAACTAATAATATATAATATATATTATATATATAATAATATATATATTATAATATATAATAATGATAGTTGCTAGAGAGAAATAAGATAGTTGGAGAGAGAGGCAAAGATCTTGCATGTCAACTTAAAAAATCTTGTTCTTTAGTTTACTAAAGTTAGTAAAGAGTTGAAACAATGTTATCCATTTTAGAGCAGTGAAGGGAAAGAGCATTTTTTAAAATATCAGAAGCAAAAGGAATCAGTAATTGAGCCTTGCTGCTAAGGATGGTGGGGTAGAGGGTGTGTTGGGGGAAAGAAATGTTGAAAAGCAAAAAAAGTTTAAGAGATAGAGCAACTGGTAAAAATGACCACTGAATTTTCAGGCTTTTCCAAACAAGAAATGAATAGAATAGAAATGAATGTTTTAAAATACAATTCGTGTTCTGACAAAATATCATAGTGAGGATATTAAATGGGAAGATGTTTGAAAGAGTTTAGAGTTCTAGAGACTGAAGTATCAATTAGGGTGTCTACTGAAAAGAGAGGGCAATTGAAGCCATGAAAAGGTAATTATTAGATCATGTTGGGAGACTGCAAAATGAAAAGCAAAAATAGAGTGGAACATATTCCTAAGAAAATCCAAAATATGAACAATAGGCAGAGTTGCTCAATAAAGATATGATCAAGAAAATAGAAAGGTACCCAGTAGAATTCTGTCACAGGAGGCAGTATTAAATAGTTTCCAGAATAAGGGAATAGCCAGAAATATCATAATAAAGTCCAGAACTGAAGCTTATACCTTTTACCAGAGATACTTCAGTAGAGTCAAAGTGAGCAGAAGTCAGACAGTGAAGCAATGAGGAATAAATGGGGGAAAAGAAGCAGTTTAATTCAGTAGTTATTAAAGAACTTTGTTGAGAAAAAGGGGGGTGGAAAGAAAAACTTTGTTAAGGAGTGGGAGATGAAGAATGGGGAGAGAGAGAGGGAGAGGAGGGGAGAAAACTTGAATGGGGGAATAAAGTAAAAGTTACTCTTTTTTTTATTTTGTGTTAACATGGACAAGAGTTTTCAAGGTCAAAATTTTGATGTGAAAATAGTAGCACTCTTTCACAGACCATTAATGTAATTAATTATATGTTCACAAATTATCTTAAATTTATTCTCTCATGTCCTAGAAAATATTGTGAGATGGGTAGTGGAGAAGCTATGACAATAATAGAGGAGGCAAGTCAAGTACTAGTAGGAGATAAACTTTCCTTAGCACCACAAAGTCTAATATTTCAGTGCTAAGACTGAAGCCCACATTAGGGGGAAACATATGTGGTCGCCAGCTTCCCTAGAGTATGACACCATCAACATTTTCTTTAGCATGGCTTTCTTTCTTTTTACAAATCTCTCATATCACAAATATAATACCACAGATTATGGTTTTTCTCTTATCTAGGTTCTGAATGAGCCTGGGAGAAGCTTGAAAACAGGAATATTATTGACCTTAGTATATCCAGTGTCCAACATTGTCTGATACACAAGAAAGAGGAGATGGTCAAGATTCCTTAGAAAATGTCAGACTTTGAGTCAGGAACTTACAGTGTTTCTCAATCCAGGTTGCAAATTATAATCACCGGAGAAATTATAATATTTATTGGAACTCTGATCACATAAAACCAATTAAATCAAACACTGGGGGGAAAATGTTTTCTTTTTTTCTTTTCTTTTCTTTCCTTTTTGTTTTTGGGTCACACCCGGCAGCGCTCAGGGGTTACTCCTGGCTCTACACTAAGAAATCGCTCCTGGCAGGCTCAGGGGACCATATAGGATGCTGAGATTCGAATCACCATCCTTCTGCATACAAGGCAAATGCCTTACCTCCATGCTATGCTATCTCTCAAGCCCCAAGAATGTTTTCAAACCTTACCAGATGATTCTAAGACAATCATGGATGAGAGACATTGACTTTCTTTATTTAATTTATTCTTTTAAATCGTCTCAGTGGGCACATTAGATAATACCAAATCAAAGAGTAAGAAAGCAGGCTAAGAGATTAAGAACACATAGAGACTTTGTGGTAGAGCCAAGAGTAAAATGGTGGATTGGATAATTCCATAATAGATGGTTATTAAGTATCTGTGAAGCTCACTAAATGAACTTCAACTACACTGAAATAATGGTTATTTCAGCATATTTATCTACAGACATATGTATACTTTCTGTTGTTTCAGAAAGAGATTTCAAGTCACCATACGTTAGGAATTATACCATGAAAATACATCTAGGAATTGTAGTGATCAAAGTTAGAAATTTCTAGCATCTTACATTCCTACATCAGTGGGAATTTGGTGTCAAAAATAACCCTGGTTAACTATAGTGAACATTCACCCATGAATTTCTGAAATGTATTAATTGGTCATTCTCTGGCCAGTTATATTATTGATGAGAACAGAAATTTTGGTGTTTTACAATTAGTTTTAATACATGAAGCCAGTATTATAATAAAATATTCTATAACTAGAAGATAAAAACAAGTTAGAACTAATCAAAGGTAGGTATATACTCCATTTGTTCATAACTTGCACTTTCTTTTTTTTTTAATAATTTTTATGGTGACCAAAGTGAATTACAAGTCTTTCACAGTAATATTTAAAGTACATAGTGACAATGAATCATGGCCATGCCCACCACCAGTGCTGTCCTCCCTCTACTCCTTCCCTAGCATGCATCTCATAACTCCTTCATTTGTCCCCTGGACTGCTAGTGTAACTGCTTCCCTCCGTATATAACTTGTTGTAGAATGGGTATTGATTTTGTTGTCGCTGACTTTGGGTTTCATGTTTAAGTCTGATTATTTCTTATTTCCATTCAATGTGCATACGACTGTTTTGTCTTGGTATCATCCATTCCCCCACCCAGCCAATTCATGAGGCAATACAAGATGATTCAAATTGTGTGGTTCTGTTGGGAAAAACAAAAACAAAAAAACAAAAACAAAAAAAGACAAACAAACAAAAAAACTGGGAGGAGTCTGTCTAGGTTATAAATGTCAATTTAAAAGAAGAAAGGGAGGGGCCAAAGAGATAAGCGCAGCCATAGGGTGTTTGCCTTGCAAGTGACTGACCCAAGACTAAAAGGTGGTTCGAATCCCGGCAACTGTATGGTCCCCTGTGCCTGCCAGGAGAGATTTCTGAGCAGAAAGCTGGGAGTAACCCCTGAGCGTGGCCGGGTGTGACCCAAAAACCAAAAAAATACCAAAAAAAAAAAAAAAAAAAAGAAAAAAAAAAAGAAAAAAAGAAGAAAAGAAAGGTAAAAAAGAAGAAAAACATAATAAAAAAAAAAGGGGGGGGGGGCCGGAGAGATAGCACAGCAGCGTTTGCCTTGCAAGCAGCTGATCCAGGACCAAAGGTGGTTGGTTTGAATCCCGGTGTCCCATATGGCCCCCTGTGCCTGCCAGGAGCTATTTCTGAGCAGACAGCCAGGAGGAACCCCTGAGCACCGCTGGGTGTGGCTCAAAAACCGAATAAATAAATAAATAAATATAAAAAAACAAAATAAAAAACAAAACAGTGACGACAAAAAAAGAACCCAGCAACAAAAAGACAACCACCAAATAATAACCACAAATACAAAAAAGAAAAGAAAAGAAGAGAAAAAAATAGAAAAGAGAAGAAAAAAAATAAAGAAACAGAAGAAAAAGATAAAAATGAAGGAAGGAGGGCTGGTGTGGCAAGGTTTTGTCAAAAAGGCTTCCTCTCCCTCCCCCCAATTGGGGAAATTAGAAAGGAAATTTCCTTGGCCTCAGAGATACACCGTCTGTCCTTGAAACATACTGCTAATGGAAACAACTACAGACTCCGTGCATGCTCATTTTCACACCCCACGGTCTTTTTATGGTGCCAGGAAACTTTCCACTCAGTTGTGTATGATAAACTCTAGCTTCTGTATCTAGAGCACGCACTTTCTTTTTTAACCTAAAAAATAGGCACACTAGAACTTCACTACAACTTACAAATTTAGTGAAACTGCAGGATAAACAATTAAGATACAAAAATTGGTTATAATTATATAAACAATAAACTACCCCAAAAGAAAATTTAATAATTATTTATACTGAAGCAACAGAAAAAATAAATGCCTAGGAAAAAAACTAAATGTATTAGGTGTAAGACTTGTACAAAAATATTATAAAACACTCATAAAGTCAACAGGGATAAATGTAAAGATAACAGAAATAATGTTTAGTAACTGAAAGAACTGTTGTTGGACACAATGTTGGACACATTGTCCAAAGTGTATATACATTCAGAGTACAAATATCAGTTTCACAGGTAGAAGAAAAATCCAAGTTTGTGTGGAATAAAGCCTCAAATAAGCAATCTTAAGCAAAAAAAATGAAACAGAAGACATTATATTTCCTATTTTCAAAATATATTAGTAAGATATAGAAATCAAAATTCTATGATATTGACAAAATATAAACATATAGACAAGATAAAATAAGAAGCCCCAAGTAAAATTTCATATCTCTAAGGTGAATTATCTTTGATAAGGGTATCAAAAGCATGAAATGGGAAAATAATAGTCTCTTCAATAAATAGTTTTAGAAAAACTGAAAATCACATGCAAAATAATTATATTTAACTTTTAAAGTGTCATATAAAAATAAACTCAGAATCAATTAAAGAACTATACCAAAAACCTAAACTTATTCAAGTACTAAAAATGAATACAAGAAAATACTTGATGTTGGTTGAGGCACTGAGTTTTTGGATGCAATCCTCAAATCACAAGTTAAAAAAGGCAAAAAATTCATTTGCGACTGTAATTTACAGTCTACAAATCAAACTACAAAATAGCTGGGGCTAGAGAGACAAAACAGTGGGTAGAGCACTTGACTTGCACGCACACAACTGGGTCTTTAACTCCCATACCCCATAGAATCTTCAGAGACTTTCAGGCATGATTCTGGGCACAGAGCCAGGAATAAGCCCTAAGCATCAGTGGGTATGGTCCCCTAAACCAAACTAAACTGAAACCAAACAAAAATGAAACTCTGCACAGTAAATATAAAATAATCAGTGGAGTCAAAATAAACCCATAAATAGGAAAATATAGGCAAACAATATATCTAATAAGAGGCTAAAAATCAAATTATAAAGTAGCTCATACAACTCAAGAATAAAATCTTTATTAAGAAAACAAAGGATCTTGGTAATAGTTTCTAAAAGACTTTAAAAAGGTGCTCAAAACTAATATCAGGAAGGTGGTCTCACAATAAAATATTACCTCACATATGTTAAGAATAGCTATTATTATTATCATTATTATGTTTCATCTGGTGGTATTTGGGGGTTACTCCTGGGTCTGCACTCAGAAATCTCTCCTGGCAGACTTGGGAAATGCCAGGAATGGAACCTGGGTTGGCTGCATGCAAGGCCTTATCCACTGTGTGATCGCTCTGTTCATGACTATTTAGAAAAAGGACAAAAGACAAAAACTAGTGTGATGATGTGAAGCAAAGAAAATCCTAATGCACAGTTGGTGGGAATGTGAATTAATTCAACTCCTATAGTAAATAATGCTGAGGCTTCTCAAAAAATTAAAAATAGAAGGACCATATGCTCCAGCAATCCTCTTCCTAGATACAACCAAGGAAATTAAAATCAGTATCCCAAAGAGATATCTTTATTTACATGTTTATTGCAGCTTTGTAGACAATAGCCAAAGATGCAAAAACAATCAAAACATTTTATAATAAACTATTAAAACTTATATATGTACATGTGCACAATATACTTGCATATACATGAGAATATACACACAATGAAATGTTATTCAGCCAGAAAGGAAATAAAATGGTATCCTTTGCAACAAAATAAATATGAAGGACACTATACTAAATAAAATAAACCAGGTACAAAATGTCAGTCATTGCATGATTTTATTTATTTATATGGGAAATCTAAAATAGTCAAACTTAGAGAAACAGAAAATGGTTGCTACTGGCATTTTGTGGAGAGGATATTGGTAAAGGGTTACAAACTCTCAGCTTTTTTTTGTTTGTTTTAGCTTTTTGGGCCACATCCAGTGACACTCAGGAGTTACTCCTGGCTACACACTCAGAAATTGCTCCTGGCTTGGGGGACCATATGGGATGCTGGGAGGTAGAACCACGGTCCCGTCCTAGGTCAAGCACGTGCAATGCAACAGCCCTACCACTTGCACCACCGCTCTGGCCCCACAAACTCTCTGCTTTCAGTTGGGTAGGTTCTATGTGCCATATATAGGTTGACTAATTTTTACTATACTGTATATTTAAAATTTTATGAGAATACATGTAAGGGCATTCATCACACAAAAGAAGGAAAAAGCAAATGTGAGATGATAGATATGTAGCTAGTTTGCTTGAGGTGATTATTTTACAATGAATGCACATATAAAAATATTAAGTTGCGTACTTTAAATGTAGTATATTACTTTCCAATTTTTATTTTTCAAATATATCTCCAAAATAGTGTTGATATTTGGCTCTATAGGAAGCTTTCTAAACTTATCTGATTTAATCACATGAAAATCCTTTGAGCTACATATTACATTATGTAAATACATGTTTGTGGATGAAAGAACTGAAACTTAAGTTGGTCGGGGGACTTTTTCAAGGTCAAAAAAGTCTAGTTCTATCTGACTCCACAGCCCAATCACCACACCATACTGCCTCTTCCACAGGAAACAAAGGAGCTCTTGTGCTTTTGTGGTCTTGTTCAAGCTGCAGTAATACTGCAGGGACACAGCAGCTCATGTGGTGGTGGTGGCAGCAGCAATTATTCCATTATTTACTTATAAACCATTTCCCTTTCCGTGCAGAGAATATTAGTATTCCAGATACTCACAAATGTGTGATTTTTCTTTTTTATTTTCCCCCCTTGTTTGTTTTTCTCTCAGTGCTAGGAGAAACAGTGTTCCAAGGGTCATTTTCTCTTATTATCAGCCTTGGGAGTAGAACAACATTGTTGATGACCACCAAAACTGTTGGGGGTTCCATTGATAGTCCAAATGCATTACTCAGAGATTTGCCAATACCTTTGATTAAGAAAATTAAGGAAAACTTACAAAATATGGAGTAATTGGATATCTTCAAAACTGGGAGAAAGCCTGTGGTGGAGCTAAACTCATAGCTTACACTTCCTTAATCACCCTTTAACTGGTGCTCTTTTCTGTATCCTACATTTGGCCTCTGTCCTAATATTTTTTGCACTGTCTGGTCGTTGTCTGCTTATCTGACTGTTTCCCAATGAGACCTGAAGCTTTTCTTGGCAGGGACTCTCTCATTTTAGTTTTCCTAAATTTGGCACAGGGCCTAACTATAGGCCCTTGCTTAGCAATGTGTGAAGAATGAATGAATGAATATAATATTATTTATCCTTAAATAGAATTTGTTAATTGTATGTTTACTGTTGGTATAATTTTGAAATCTTGATGAATCTGTTTATATAAATTGCCAAGTCAATAAAAATTCATTAACCTATGTAGAATTGTTGGTTCAGAATATATGCTACCTAAATTCTGATCTAATCTGTAATCTTTATTAAATGTACCTAATTAATCATAAGGCCTACTTTTATACATTTTTTGTTTTTTTATGATTTTTTTCTTTATGTTATATAGTACTTTTATAGAAGTTTTGGAGTTCTAAAATTCCAAATCAGCCATATTGATTCTGAATATCTTTCACTCAAAATGGCAACTACTGGGTGTTTTTTTTTCTCTCTGGAGGAATAAAATACATATAATATGACTAAATTGGAAATAAAGAATAAGAATAAGAAGTAATGTGGACTGATTTGAGAACCTGACTTATATACATTTATATACTGTAGGTATATAAAATGAACTTTCAAGTTCCTTGTAGTTAATCTTCATTATTTGTTGGATTTACACCACTGGATTCAAGCAACAAACATTCATGGTTGACTCTATCTATAAATGAATATAAAACCTATGACTAGAAAAGACATCTACAAGTAGACAAATGGAATTGAAACCTGTGTTGTTGAAGGGACCCTTATCTAATATATACAAAGTATGTCTATATAATTCATTTAACTGTGGTAGGCACAAGTATCTAAACCCTTACATATTTTTCCTTTTTTACATAATATTTATTACCTTCTAACATCTAATTTACTTACATGTTATCTTTTAAATTTATTTACATATTTTGTCTGACTCCTCAAGTAAACCAGATACATAGTAAAATGCACATTGCTTACTAGTATATCCCAAGTTCTAAAAATAGTGCCTTGCATAAAATAGGTCACAATAAATATTTACTGTATGATTAAGTAAACAAAAATTTTCTAACTCTTAAATGTTACCTTGATTTACAGAGCTTTTTGGTTTTTTTTTTTTTTTTTTTTTTTTTACAAACATCTTCATAATAGTTTACCTTGAAATTCATTAGGCTAAATCAAAGGATTCTGCTCATCAAACCAAAAAAAAATCTTAACAAAATAGTATTTTTTAGTAAATTGAAATGACTTTCCAAGGAAGGTGCAGATTTTACAGCAATAGTAACACTTCAAAGCTTGTTCACATCTGCTCTTGTATTTGATTGTCAAGGAAACATAGTGATAAAATCAATCAGGAAGTACTAGTTTCCAACTTGATAGATGAAACACTTCTAGCAAGTGGTAAGGTGAATGGTCTGGCTTCTAAATTAGTGTAACAAAGTAGAAATCTGACTAAGAAATGAAAATGTGGGATAGAGGCAGAAGAGTAATAACTTGGAAGAGATGAGATTTAAGATAGACAAGTCTAAGAGGTGTGTGTTTTACCACCACCAAACTACTCTGAACCAGCTTAGTAGCCAGGCAAAAACCAAAACCAAACCAAACCAGAACAAAACAAAATAAGAGGCCCAAAAGAGTGAGAGAAATGAAATGGTGGGGTATGGATTCAAACAACTTTGCATTTTTTTTCACAGATGAGAAGAATTGAACCCAAACACAGCCCAAATACAGCCCAAACACAGAAGACCTCTTAAATCTATGACGTCCTCTCCATGTCAATGCTCTAGTCATTTCTTGCTTTGACAATGCCTCCGCACTGTTGTCACTCCTTTAGTCCTGCCTGTTGGAGAATGAAACAAACTACACTGATACAACATAGTAGTGTGTTCTTTTGCTTAATTTTGGGGAAGAGAGATAGGTGGTAGTGCTCAGGGATTACTTCTCGACCTGTGCTTATGATCATTCCTGGTGTAGTCAGGGGAGACCGTATGTAGTAGTGGAAATTAAACATGTTCGGTTATGTGCAAGTTAAGTCCATGGCATGCCTGATTATCTTTCCACTAAGATTTGTTTGCAAGGGGAATATTTGAACTTTATTTACCTATTAGTAAGATGAAACC
The DNA here is from genome assembly GCF_024139225.1 of Suncus etruscus. Classification (NCBI taxonomy): domain Eukaryota; kingdom Metazoa; phylum Chordata; class Mammalia; order Eulipotyphla; family Soricidae; genus Suncus; species Suncus etruscus. The sequence goes on along the minus strand of NC_064853.1, from coordinate 28,897,104 downwards.
ATAATATGGCATTCAAGGAATCTATGTACATCCATTCAAGTCTATTTCCAATTGTTAGGATGGAAGTATAGTGGGAAAGGAAGGGTGGGATAACAGATGATCTAGTAAAATCCAAGAGATAATTTAAAATCTGGTCTACAAGAGTCCTAGCCAAACAATGAAAATTATTTGATAATAAAAACATCTTGTTGGATAACAGACATGACAGAGGCTCTGCTTTCTGGAAAAGCTGCCTGTGAAAACACTCCAGGGACTGAGACAAAGGCCTTAAAATAGCTTTCTGGGGTTATGTGGGCCTGGTATATATGTATCAGATTGATCCAGAGATAAATACCTACAGCCAGGCTGCTCCCTGTGCAGGCATCTGTGTCTGGTTTTCATCTGCTTTCTGCAGGAAAACATCCATTTCTTTATTCCTGTTAGCCTATAATCTTTATGATCAACTCTTCACCTCATGATCAACTCCCCTTTTGATTAATCATGTATAATAGGCCAGCAGAATATAAAAGGAAAAAAAAAGAAAAAAACAATAAAATTGCTATTGACCATCAGTCAGTAGCACATTTCTTTTTTTCTACACTGCACCAAGTACCCTGTACCATTGTATGGTACACTGCTAAGTAATGCAAACAGATAGGGGTGAAGATAAACAAGCACATAAGAGGGGGTACAAGGCCCCTCACCTGTACCAAAGAGATTGTAGAAAAGCAATAATTCTCACTCCCACAAGAGTGAGTGGCCATTATACAAAGGAAACCCAAAGGCACACAGAGCAGTAAATACCAGGATGGCAAGGCAGATCCCAGAGCTGCAGAAAAACACCAGCGTGTAACAAGTATACCAGATATGGGGGGTACTGAATTTGTGAGCATCATAGAGTACCAGACCACTGAACTTCATGGAACAACCAGGAACAGCTAAGTGAAAGACAAATAACATCAAGGGACAAGACTGGTGAAGAACTTGTAGAGGACTCAGGACTTCAGGAAACCTAAAACTATCTTCTTAGATTATTAAAATCACAAACATAGTTCATAAATAACTCTAACATCATGCAATGGAGGGTTTTGTATGTGAATATTCAAGGACCAACGTATTCAGGAGATAGTTCAGTTTTCCTGCAACACAGAATCATCTTGACCTTTCCAAGGATTCTGTTCGTTCTCTCCAGATTCTACACCCAATAAATATTTTGTCACTCTCTAATTATGCCTGGCTCCTTATATTGTTCTGCTTTGGCACACGTTGTTGACTTTTTCTATTTTGGGTGAAATTCTAGTCATCTTTAAAGACAGCTGAACTGAAATTGTGAATCTTCCCAACACTCACAGTTGATTGCATTGTATTTGCGCTCCTGGACCACTCTTCTCAATCCCTGATTTGCTTGATGCCCTAATTGTTTAAATCTTCTATTTTCAGACTGTGCTATCCTTAAGGGCAGGAACTAATTTGGTCACTATGATTTTATTAACTTACAGCACAATACATGGTAATAGTCACTACGGCAACTTATTTTCATACTGTATTTCTTGGGCCACAAAAAGCACATCATCCAAGAACACATTAGAAATGCAAATTATTGGGCACATCTCATACCCATTGCATGGTATGGGAATGGGAATGGGATTCTATCCTCCAGTTACTTCTAATGCATGATAAAGTTTCAGAACCTCTGTACTTCAAGTAATCAGGAGGAAATAATCAGGAAAGAATTCTCTAGGGGCATTGTAGGAGAAGAATTAGGATTAAGTATAGAAGTTTGGATGTGAAGATATGAAAGGGAAGGGTTTCTGACCCATGGTGTTACAAGAATAAAAGCATGAAGAAAAAAATGTGCATCTTCAGGCCATGCTATTTGGTCACCATTGGAGAGTCTAGGAAGAGTAAAGTAAAGTGACAATAGAGTGCTTATTTCAGTAGCTTTCTCATTCTTCTGCATCCTCCTCACCAAAACTTCTCTTTAGAAGAGACTATTTGATTCAGCTCTATGTCCTGATAGCTGATAGGCTAGGTATCAGCAAATTTTTGATAAATATCTGTTTAACTATTGAAGGTTAAAGAGAAATAGATTTTCTGAGACCAACCATATCATGTCCCTATTCTGAGAAAGAAAGTGCAGAGAAAATGGTTCCACTGCAGTTTAAACATAAACTTTCCCATCTGGCTCCATCTAGTGTCCTAATGGGCATATTCTAGATGAGGACATAGTTAGACATAAGAAACACGATTATGCTGCAGTCACAGGAAAGATGGGAGGCAGGACAGCCACAGGACGCTGGCAAATTCACATACCAGGCAAGGATTATATTCAAACTGAAAGCAAATTTTTTTTGGGGCCACACCTGGTGATACTCAGGAATTACTGCTGGCTATGTGCTCAGAAGTCACTCCTGGGGACCATATGGAATCGAACCAGGTCGTCCTGGATCTGCCACGTGCAAGGCAAACACCCTACAGTTGTGCTATTGCTCAGGTCCCTGAAAGCAATTTGGAGTCTGAGTTTTTGGTTATTATGTTTTCAATGAGTCTTCCATTTGAATGTCCTGTGGCTTACTGTTTGTTGGTGATGGTATATGTGTATGGACAGGAGGGAAGGATGAGGCCACTCCACTGCAAAATGCCAAATTCCAAAGCTTGTGCATATAGAATCTTTACATTTCCATATCAGAACATATATGACAGGTTTTTGGCCATGTTCTATAACCTCCACCAGGGGGTATCCCAGGCTCTAACATAGTATGCAAACCTAAGACTTACTTAGAAGAGGTCATTTTCCTTAAAGGTGATCGATACATTATTGTTAATGTTGTAGAAAAGAATAGAATGAATGTGGTCTTAAAGAAAAAAATCAGAAATTTAAGCATATGTTTAGCACTGCTCATTGAACTCTAATAGTAAAAAGTTGAAAATTACCTTGAAAAGGAATGATTAAATTACTTCTATGCATACTATGAAGAATTAAGAAACTCTACACTAATATTTTGAAGAATTTGTAATAAAATATGAAATTGCATTGATCAGTAAAATTTAAAAAAATTTAGTAAGATACACATTGTCTTTAAATATTTCATTATAAACACAGAAAAAATGTTAAGAAATGTAATGCTATAATAGTTTCTGAAATAAGCAGAAATTCAAATCCTGCTTTTCATATCTTTTATAATTATCATATTTATTATAATCATGAAATAAAATTATGAACGGTAGTAAAAAATTAAAATGTTAACTAAAGACAATGAGGGAAACTAGTCAACTAAGATTTCATAATTAATAAATAGTATGCAGTTATAATGTTTTATTTTTTTGCCAATTTGTCAATATTCCCTATTATAATGCAGGTCCCAGCATTACTTGGAGGTCACATATTCAAATAAAGTGTTTTGATAATCTACTTTCTATTTTCAAATAATTATGTTATTGTTGTTAGATAATAATATCTTATTATTAATAATATATTATATCATATACAAATAGATAACACATAACCATCATAATTATAAATTATAATGACATAATTATATAATAATTATAATTAATAACAATCATTGGTATAGCCTATTTTCAAATTTAAGAGTCATCTTACAGTGGTCCTCAAACTATGGCCCATGGGCCACATATTGTATTTGTATCTGTTTTGTTTCTTCATTGCAAAATAAGATATATACAGTGTGCATAAGAATTCGTTCATAAGTTTTGTTTTTACTATAGTCAGACCCTCCAATGGTCTGAGGGACAGTGAACTGGCCCCCTGTTTAAAAAGTTTGAGGACCCCTGGTACATACATGTAGAATAGTTGTGAATACAGGGTAAAAAATCCTATGTCCTTGATACAGTACATTCTTGATAAGTCATCTGTCAGCAGCATTGCTTATATATTGTCTCAGATATTTTTATACAAAAATACAGTGAGCAAATTGGTACTGGTAAACTACTTCTTTTGCTACTGGGCCTTGGAAATGGCAGGTCAGTTAATGTTGTTAATGTTTCTTCTGTACTTAGCACTGAGCTAGACACTGTGCCTGTCTTCCCTCAGGTACACCTTAATGCATCTTCACAGTGCAGAGTTTTATGATCTTTTTCTGCCTTGTTTTGCAAACTAGGATTCAAGGAGCATAAGTGACTTCTCCAAGGTCATACAGCTAGTACAAAAGAATCAGTTATGGACTCAAGCCAGATTTGTCCATTTGCAAACCCAGGCATTTCCTTTCTTCACTTCTGAGAAGGTCACCTCCAAGGGAGAATCAAAAGAATGGGGGAGGAGGGGCAACGTCTGAAGCTCTCAGGAGGCACCACTCTGGCCAGCTCCTGCTCTGCACTCTAGTGACCTTGAGGTTGAAAGGGACAAAGGAGCAGACTCTCCTGATGCTCTGATGAGTCAAGAGGAAAAGCAGCTCTCAGGAAACAGCTGGCCTTTCTCCAGCAGCCAGGCTGGGAGATAAACAGATCAATGCAGACACTTGCCTCCACCTAATGAGCTAATGGTGCAGGCAGAGTACTGCCTTATTGGATTGCTGGTCATGCTGACAGGACCCAGAATAAAGCAGACCTAGTAAGGGTGGGGACTCATTTTCCCCCTCCCACCCTGTAATCCCCATTACTCAGTCTTGCTCTATCATATGAGAAAGTCAAGATCTTGCTCTTTTGTCTGTTCCTGAGTGCTTTTCCTCATGCTCCTAAGATAATGTTGAGTTTGATAAAATGATATTGATGGTTTTTCTAATCTAGAGTGCATGGCTACTGAAGGAAACTGCTGTATTCACAAGAGGTAGCCTTGTATATTGTTAAGAGTCCTTTTTTGCACATCAGCAGCTACATTCTATTTTCCATGGTCACTGGTTGCGGCACTTAGGGAATATCCCTGCCTCTTTCTGGATCTCAATCCCCCCTATAAATCATGTAAGCTCCGGGGTGGCAAGAATACAGGCGCTTCTGAGCCACATGTATCACAGTGTAAATAAAGTAGCTTATTTGACACTAAAAATATATTAAGACACAGACAGAATCTTCTTACTGCCACTGTAAACCTAGATAACTGTTAATAGTTATAACAGTGACAATTTTAGTAATCAGAACAAAGGTATGTTTACTGAGTACCCTCTAAGAGACAATCACTGTCACTCACCTCTGACATGAAATTCTTGTTATCTTTAGCTAACTAGTTTCTGCCTCTCTAGATTTCTTTCTTCACTCTCTCAGAAACCTCAATTATTTTCTACTATTCTTGGTATGGAACAATCCTCCCAAGCAGCCATTTCTCACCTCTGCCACAACTCAGAGATTACCAGATTATCTCATGAATCCATCTCAGTCCCTATTCCTGCTGTGGTTTATTCCCAGTACATACAGGTCCAGTGTTTATGTATGCCATGTGGACACTTCCTGTTGGCACTTGACCTAGCCTTCCCTTAATGGGCAGAAAAAGCTGTCTTAATTTGGGGTGAGGGCAGAATTTTCCCCAAACCTTTTCTGAATACTCAGATGAGTAAAGGCAGACCTGCAACAGAGCCACAAAGAGATTAAGAATGGGGCATTTCCAAATTGGAACAATGCCAGGCAGGACACTGTACTCAAAGACCAAAGAAAACAAACAAACTACGTCACAGTGACATTCTTTGAGACCATTTGAAAATATCATCTTTATATATGTCCTTCTCTGGGTGTCTTCAAGAGAGATTTTGGTCTAAAAATATCTTTAGAATTATAAACAGTGGGTTACGTCTTTTTTTAAACTGTGAAACACTTTGTACAGATGAAATTATATTTAAAAGCCATAACATAAAATTGGTATAGTGCTGTCATTAACTATCCATGGTGCATAATTTGAAAATCATGAATCTATTATAACTAACTCATATTTACTCGCTGGTGATGAGGCTGTGACCAAACTTGGTTTATTACATTGTTCTTCTTAGATTCCAGTGTCTTTTCTACGGTATACTCTTTGCCATACATACACTCTCCCACAAGCAACATTTACTTCAATTCTACTATGTTGATTTTATTGAAGGAATTTCAAAAAAATATTAAGTTCAAAGAGAACTCACAGAAAACCACTGATTCATTGGGCAAGCAAAAACAGAAGGCAAACTCTGCCAAGGGGTTACATTAGAAATGCTTAAAATGGCTCTGTTGACATTTTGGAGCAGATAATTCTTCATGGCATTGCAGGATACTTAGCAGCATCCATTACCTTAACCCATTAAAAGGTAGTTTCAGTCTCCTCCCAAATTTTGACAATCAAAAATATTTCTAGACTTTTCCAAAGGTCCTGTAGGGGAGGCAAAATCATCTCCAGCCACTATTCATATTCGAATAGTTGACACAAAAGAGTGACATATTGGGATCTCACTAGGTTGTATAAAATTAAAAGCCAGGTAAATGACAAGGAGAAGCGTGGTAAGAATTCTGAGTCAAATTCTTCTATATACCAATATCTCAGTGTGTGTATTTTTTGTGGCTGAGGGAGAAAATTTAATTTCTAAAAGGACAGTGGTAACTGAAACAGTTATCATCAGAATGGGGATATGAACATGGTGGAGAAAAAAGCAGACCTTTTGCTAATGGTGGAAAACCTTTGAGTGACAAATACCATTGTCTTCAGCCTAGGCTTTTCTTAAGTATTCCAGGCTTGCAATTGTATGGAATATATTGTGACCAAATGAAGGCCACCTGCCTCTATTCTGCACTGTTCAATTACTTCAGACTGAGACATCAGCAAATTCCTCTCCCAATTGGACTTTGGATCCCTTACCTGAAACAAAAGAGAATGAGGAATGTCTTTTACCAAAGGTCCAGAAATTTTCTCCAAGATCAGGAATTTTTAAAAAAATTTTTGGGCCACACCTAGTGACGCACAGGTGTTACTCCTGACTATGCACTCAGAAATCACTCTTGGCTTCAGGGAACATAAAGGATGCTGAGGGATTGAACTGCAGTCCCTCTTGGGTCAGCCATGTGCAAGGCAAATACCCTACAGCTGTGCCATCACTATAGCCCTATTTTTCTTATTCTTTTTTTTTTAATTTTACTAATTCTTGTCACCATCGAGAGCAGATAAAGTTAGGCTACTAACTACTTGATCTTAGGCTCAGTCAGTCAAATCTGAAATGTGCTTTCTTAGGCCATACATTTTTATAAATGGGAGTATGTGTGTTTTCACCAATAACTTCAAGCAATAATAATAATTAATAATAATGGTATTTCTCTTTCATATATAGCTATACTATTTTCAAAGTACCTTTCTATATTATTGTCATATAAAGCAATTATCAAAGCAATTATTCAAAGTGGAAATCAGCACTGCCACTTCAAGGATGAAGAAAACATGCAGAAAGATTGTATGCTTTTTCCTAAGAGCAAATTCTGAACTCCTTTAAACTCTTTGCTATCTATTATGTACCCAGATGCCTATGCTTCTCTAAGAATAGTGGATATTATCCTTCCAAGCCTCCCTGAGATAGGACATAAATGCCAAGTAACTGAGAGGGTTTGCTAAATGTGGAGGGGAGTGAAGGCATGCCAAGGATACTGTGCTGACTGTGATAGTGGCATGCGCTTTTAAAAGGGTAGAAAACAGGAAACCAACAACAACAAAACCCCAACCATCTTCTCACTGTTTGCCTGCCAAGGCTCTGCACTGGGACATGAGTATGGAGTTCTGCTTAGGGCTTAATTCTATTGATTACACATTCCATTTTCCAAAGTGCCATTTGCCTGAAGGAGCAGGTGGTGTTTTCGGCATCCATTTAGCTGATATATTAGCCATGTGGCTCAGTGCATCAGCAGGCCCGAGTCATCAATTTACGGTGAGATGACAGAGGGAATCACTCACTGCAGAATCATAATAGGGGGAGGGAGGCAGAACACAGATAAAAGCGCTGGAAACTTGGCCCTGACTTGAACCTGACTGGAGCAGGGGCTAGATGGCCCAACCTAGGACATTTGATTGAAAATAGTAAACACACTAAAGATGGCTTCGTGCTGGGGCTGTGACATAGAGTCACAAACATTCCTCAGTTTAGTCTGGAAGACAGTCATAAACTACTTGTGGCAATAGTGACTGATATAGGGATGTAGTAGGTGAGAGAAAAATGTTTTGATTTTATACATCTCTGGATCAAATACTAGCTTTATTGTTTGCTGGCTTTGTAGCCTTGGCAAAGCTAGACCAAAATCTCCTGAAGTATAGGTACTATATATGTCTAATATCTTTTGAATGGTCAGTGTCCTTGTTCAGTCTGGCACTGCCAACATAAATCACCAAAGACTATTACACAATATTATTATAATATAAATAAAAGTAGTAAATATAACATTTATTTTAACAAGTGGTATGTATCTTTAAACCTATATATAATGTACTTATAGAGGTTAAGTAGCTTTTATATGGTCATATACTTATAAGCAGTAATGGAGCTGGGACTCAAATTCAGATTAGTTTTATGTTGAATCATACAGTTATTTAACACTAGAATTCAACTCTTCTCAAGGTATTTAACCTTGCAGAGAAACTTAGCCAAGTGTATAATACTATTTTCCTTCTTCAAATGCTCTTATAAACATTATGTTATTAGTACTTTCTGAAAACCCTCCAAAATCATATATTTTAATATCATGATTAAGATTATGATGTGGGGCCCAGAGATATAGCACAGCGGTGTTTGCCTTGCAAGCAGCCGATCCAGGACCAAAGGTGGTTGGTTTGAATCCCGGTGTCCCATATGGTCCCCCGTGCCTGCCAGGAGCTATTTCTGAGCAGACAGCCAGGAGTAACCCCTGAGCACCACCAGGTGTGGCCCAAAAGCCAAAAGCCAAAAAAAAAAAAGATTATGATGTTTAGGGAAGACCTAGGAAGGATAGAACCCACCTAATATAAGAAAGGTTTCTTGAGACCAGAAAGATAATACAGTAAATATGGAGGTGTTTGCCTTGTATGTGTCCAATCTTGGTATTATCCCTAACATACCATATGGTACCTCAAGCTCTCCCAGAGAGATCCCTGAACACAGCTGGGTATACCTCCCCCCCCCCCAAAAAAAAAAAAAAAAAAGAAAAGAGAGAAAAAAATGTCAGGTAAAGATAGAAAAAAAGACTTCTCTAGTTCCTATGTGAATAGCTATTCTTTGATGAACTCTAGAGAGAGCCTCAGGCCCTTTTCCTTGCTAGTGTTCGGGTATTATTCTTTTAATTTAGATCATTAACCGTTTATTTTGAAGACTTCTTATTTGAAATTCAACAAAGTGGATGTTGTCAAAGGCAAAATGTGAATAAAGTCTATGGCTTTAGAGAGAAAAAGATCCATTGGCTCTTAAATTTTAGAAAAGAAATTGCTCTCATATAATTGTAAGTGTACAATTAAGAGGAAGAATTTACTTCAGAGAAAAACCATCCCACTTTCTCTTTGCTCTGATAAAAGAATTTTCTCCACTCTTCCCTTAGAAGACTGTTAACATGGAAAAATAGATGCTAACTGGTGTTCACTCACTCATTTACTGACTCTTTCTTTCAATACATTGTTTTTTTATTTTTGGTTTTTGGGCCACTCCCAATGACGTTCACAGGTTACTCCTGGCTATGTGCTCAGAAATTGCTCCTGGCTTCGGGGACCATATGGGACAATGAGATTCAAACCACCATCTGTCCTGGATTGGCTGCGTGCAAGGCAAATGCCCCACCACCCTACCGCTGTGATATTGCTCCAGCCCTCATTCAACACATTTTTGAGAGCCTTTGTTTCATGCCATAGTGAGTACTATAAAGAAAGCTTTACTATTATTCATAATATAGAGGAAGCTGATGTTTGTACAGCTATAAACAACATGACCATTTATTTTATATTATTTTAAATAAAGACAATTTAAAATAATTTAAATTAGTGATTTTAGACCTGTAAACACTGAAATAACAGCATGTATTGATACACAGGTCCACAGGTTGACAGTTAATAATTATTGATTTTAACTATAAACACCAGGAAAATTTTAAAGTATAGTATATCATTAGAAAGAAATAGTACTAAATCATCTAATAATTTCAAATAATGTAGTAAAATGCTCGTAGCATGCTAAATAATATAAAATTATATATTAGCCACTTTCTCAAGTGTCTGTATAATCATATATATGGGTTATGTTTTCCTATGATATATAATTTCTGTATTTACAAAGCATTCTATAATAGTAAGATATTAAAATGAAAATAATCTAAAAATGTACTGTAAGAATTATTTATTTATTGGTTTTTGGGCCACACCCAGCGTTGTTCAGGGGTTACTCCTGGTTGTCTGCTCAGAAATAGCTCCTGGCAGGCACAGGGGACCATATGGGACACTGAGATTCGAACCAACCACCTTTGGTCCTGGATCAGCTGCTTGCAAGGCAAACGCCGCTGTGTTATCTCTCGGGGCCCAAGAATTATTTTTTAAGATATGTATAAAGATACTCCCAACACTGAAAGAATAAATTTCCAACTTTTTTATTTTACAAATGAATCAATTGTTATTCTGAGAGTTTAAGAATATTAAAGCTCAAGGCTTTGCAGCCCCTTAGTGGCTGAAGTACAATTCAAAGTTTCCATTATCTAATTCTACATCTGGAACTCCCCTCCACTGAAAAACAGACTTTCCGAGAGCTAAGTGACTGCCTGAATGTGTAGATTCACCTGCCTAGAATATCTCCAAAAGTGTGACAGAGCTATTCCAGAAGAATCCAGAAGTCAGAAGGAAAGTGGAGGATCTATAGGCATAAATAAAACTGAAGGAAGTGTACAGCACTGCACAAGTAACCCTTACTATTTGTATTTTAACTTTTTGAGATTTATGATATTTGAACTTGAAGAATTCAAGGTCTGGACACGTATTCATGTTTTAATTTATATTTAGAACATATAGTCCCAGCATAGAGCTGCTTTTAATGTTTGAATATTTTAATAACACAGATCTGTGTGCTCAGCATTCTTGATTAAATATACATCTTCAAATTCAATCACTGTTAACTTCATCATGGTAGGTTATAACTGGCATTCAATGAATTTTGCTCTCAGCCACAAAACCCAGCTTAATTTTGACAATTATATATGTGTGATGTATCTGTGAGCATGTGAAAACCCTGCTCACAGCCCCTAACACAACTACCACCTCTATCAATCCTCATAAAGTATTTCTTGTTTTTTTTTAAATATATATTTAAGCACCATGATTGCAGGCATGATTGTAGTTGGATTTGAGTCATAAACAGAACATCCCCCCCTTTGTATTTCCTGTTTTCACAAGGACCAATATTATTAATTATCAGTGAACATCAGAACATGAAGCAATTGAAAGATCAGTGAATTCAACCATCCAATTCTACTCTTAAATTTGAACCTGAGGAACCCTAATATTGGACTCTATGCTTTACCTATGCAAATCCATTTCTCTGCTCCCAAAATTGGTCAGATATGTGGACCTAATGGATATCTTTGATATCTTTTTGTTGTTTTTTTTGGGGGGCCACACCCTTTGATGCTCATGCACTCAGAAATCACACCTGGCTTGGGGGGGGCATATGAGATGCCTGAGGATCAAACTGTGGTCCATCCTAGGCTAGCACTTGCAAGGCAAACACCTTATCTTTACAAGATCTTTGGTTTTGTCATTTTAGGGTACATGTAATAATGGTATACAGTAGAATGCAAGGGAATAGGTATAATACATTAAAAACTTGTTAGCTCAGTCTATAACTTATAAAGTTAGACATGATTTGTGAGCCTCCATTTGTTTTCTTATCTAAATTAACTAAAGTTTCGAAGAGCCTGCAACATGCCCCAGCTACCAATTTACTGATAGGATGTTGTATGGGTGAAAGGAATCCATTACTTAAGGAACTCTCTTACTACCTAAGGAGCTGTTCCTTTGTGTGTTGTCAGTGCATGTCAGAACACTCCATGCAAAATGTATTAAAATGAATGAATTCAAAAGTTTGTTTTTCATTTACCTTATGTTAAACAGGGGATTTTATAAGAGTAACGAAAGGATAAATTTAGGAGACATAAAGTCGATAGTGTTTACTTAACAATTACCATATAGATAAGTTTAAGAAGCTATAGCTATTGATATTAAATGAACTACAAATAATGTGCATATTCAACTGCCTTAGAATTTTGAGCCTGAGGGGATGAAGTACATTGAGTAAGTAATATATGAGGAGATGGTATGTCTCTCTCCAACTCAAAGGGAGGCTGTCCCTCTTAAATGACATGTCTGAAAATGATTTTAAGCAAAATTATAGTGCCACTGTTAGAAGATAAATGTATGTCCTATAACAAAACACTTAAAATATTTTTGTTCTTTTTATATTAATACACATATGTATATGCACATATAGATATAACTACTTTATATATTGCATTATTACTTCATGTATATATATATGTCTGTATCATAAAAGATTATTATATTGTGGACATGCATTTCTATATATAAACCCCATTATCCCACAAGGCAAAATCCACTCAGCAACCAAAACTACACACTTGTTTTCTGAGGTATGAGAGTCCTCAATGCCTACACCCACCTGTTTCTACCCTCATCTCTGTTCCTCCTCCATTAAGAAAGTACTTCCACTGTAAGCTAATGATAATCTAGAACTCCTGTGGCTAGATGGACATGGATAAAGATGAAAAATGTTTTTAGAGAGAGCCTTTAGTCCTATTACAATATCCCACTCAAAGGTGAAATTTTACAGTATAAAGAAGACATTAACATAAGGATGATCAAAAGCCTTAGAATTTGAGATAAGACCAAGAGATAAGGTGGCTGATCTCCATGAGTAACTGGGAATGATTTCAAATATTTTTTTATTTTAGGTAGCTTGAGTTGCTTTGCTATCTGGCCAGAGGAATACGATGCTCTTAAAGTCAGGTCACTATGATACCACAACCTGCTAACTTGAATGGAAAGAATCCTGGAATTGAGCTCAGGACAGAGGTGCATGTATTTCTGTTCTGTCGAAATCATGCATTGCCATTTTAGGCAAAAAAATAACCTTTGCACATCTGTAGTCTTCATACCTATCAATAACTATTGATTAGAAGCACCTGAATATTTCAAAACTTACTTGTCAACTTCACAACAATATCAATGCCACTAACTTGCATTTCACAAGAGTTAAAAATAAAAAAGAATGTATCTAGTATGCAGACAAGGTAAGCATTCATAACTCACTTCTCAAGGAATTCTAATACTTTAACCTTGGAAAAACCTTCAAATGCCATCAATATCTGCAGCTACATTAGACGCTCTGAATAAAGGAACAGCTGTGTGATATGGATCTCACTATCCTTCCAGGCATTTACATCAGTTGTTGGATTGGTAGCCTAAATCTGAGAGCCTAAACTCTGCTAGCTTAAAAGTCATTTTATTTGTTTGTTCACTCATCGATTCATTACTTGGCATGCCAGGTAATGTATTCACGACCAAGTAAATCAAGACTGACTGTGGTCTGTAGAGATAGTATACTAAGTACTTGCCTTGCATGAGGCCAATTGGGCTGGATATCTGGCACCATGTATGGTTCCCAGAGCACTTCTTGTAGTGTTCCCTGAGCATAGAGCCAAGGATAAGTCTTAAGCACAACCAGATATGGTCCAGAAACAAGACAAACAAACAAAAGGCTTTTTATGAAGCACCTGAGTCCTATATCTGATAGAATTATTTTTGTTCTACAAAAGCTAAGGGTTGAATCGAGAAGTATGCTAGAAGGCAGAAGGAATGGGGAAGTAAGATAAATACACTTATGTACAATAAGTAAAATTTATGCCTTAGCAGGTATAATATATTAAAATATACCTACTAGCAAAAAGAAAGGAGTCGGACTAAATCTTCCTTCTGAAGAGATTGGGGAACTAATTATTAAAAAATAGAGAGCAGAACGATAGGTAGTTTGTTATTATTAGAAGTTATTCAACATAACATTAAGTGAGGAAAGGCCTCAAGAACTGAAATGTCTGAATTCAACTCCTGACTGACTATGACACTTCTAATTGTGTAGTCTAGGCAAAATTTAAAAAAAAAACTTTTTTCCTGTGTGACAGTTTTCTGTTATACAAAAAACAGGTATGGATAAAAATACCTAAGTCATATGATCAAGAAGAGAATTAAATGATATTAAACCCTTAGTGAATTGTCTGTACATACATGGCAGGCATTCCAACTGATGGGGGTCACATTAGTAAGCATTAGCTAGCAGATACTGTAGTGGCAGTAGTAATAGGATAAAATATTAATAGCATTTTGTCACAGAAATAACCACTGAAGTAGTAGTATCAGCATTCTAGTAGGTTTATAGTAATAATAGTAGTGGTAGAAGTGGAACCGCCATTTATAGCAGTTGTGAAGTTTTGGTATTAATACAGCAGAGGTAGGGACAGTAATCAAGGGACTTAGCTGAGAGAACTGAGGGTTTTGGATTCTTTGTCTCATATTCCAAATTTTAAAAAATTATTACAACTTGTCTTTTCTGTATTACTATGTGTCTGCCCAACAACAAATGATAGGAAATTCACCCTTATTGGCAGAAGATTAATGATCTGGATTCCAGGGGATTCCAGGAATATGGAGGCCAGGATATAACTTTTCCCTTCCAAGACAAAGTAAGGATGATATCTCAAAAAAGTGTATTGGGGTCAGGCTTAGTAGAGGGGGTTAGGGGCATAAACCAGCAATTGAGAAGAGGGTTGTAAGGGTAAAAAACCTAAACGGCTCTTAGCACATGTGTCAATCAGTGTACTGGGTACTTTCCTAAAAAACTGATAACAAGAGTTGGTACTCAAATGCATATCTAGTCTCTAGTCTCATAGTTAAGAATCTAGAATCAATGACAAGAGCGATTCAAGTCCGTCCAAATTGACCCAACCAATTCCAGTAGTTTTTTTTTTACTCTAACAATGTCTAAAGTGGGATGGGCTGCAGCTTTACAGCTGAGGATTAGAAAGCCACGCCACATTATTAATAATATTAACATCTAAGGTAGGCATTTTCTTTGTTTAGAAATTTTTTAAAATGACTATTTCAAGGATAGATCATAATTTAAAGTCATAAATTCATCTTGTATAAGAACTTTAGGAAGTGAACCAAGAATTTACTTTCTCTCTTCTTGGCATTAAAGCCTGAGAGAAGTTCCCCACTGGCTGGAAGGGGAATTCAGATCTGTGAGAAAGAACAGTGGTAGCCTCCCCACTGGAGCTCCAGATTAGAGATGCATTCCAGCAGTAAGAATGAAAGCTTAATCAACATTCGGATTAGTGCATCCCAGCTTTCAGAAGTTTGAACTCAATTAAAATTTTCAACTAGAATCTTGGCACAGGTGTCTTGAGACAGAATCTGATGGTTCTGGGCTCTCACCCCAATTTTAATATGCATTCCTAAAAGGACATAGTTGATTCAGATAGGGTTAGGGCTCCATTTAGACAATGTCACAAAAATGTAATAAATTTCTGTCTAAAATTCAATGGCAATTTAGTTTTGTTTTGGAATCAGCTGATTCCACAGGGCTCTTTTCCCCCTAGGCTTACTATTTTCCTTCAATTTATTGCTAATATTTTAAAGAGACTGGTGATGTGGAGGAACACTAGACTTCCAATAGTCTTTGCACAGATTCTGGTTTTATTTATTAACAGAATACTCCTGGCCAAGTCATTATATTCCTGGGACTCTCAGTCTTCTCATCTGTAAAACTGGGGTAATAATTGAAAATGTACTACTTTTTCAAATGGTGGCTGTGATAATTTAAATGAGATAACAGATACAGTGGTAAGAAATAGCAGAGGAAGCAGTTAACATGTTGTCTGATTAATGTAATTGCTGAACAAAATTGTTTATTGTCCTTCAAAATATCACTTCTGCTAGGTTCTGATAGATTTCACTGTGAGATTTCAGTTCTTTATTCTCATACCATGATCTATCCATTAAATGCTACTTTAATTTCAAGAGCTTTCAAACTCTAGGATTTTGAAGCTAATTCTAATTCTACTACTTGCCTTACTTTTACCAACTGATAGTTCCTGAGCTATCTACTTATTCCTCTTGCCTTCTCCTGGTTGGAAATTTGTTTATTGGTTTTTGGGCCATACCCAGTGATGCTCCAGGTTTACTCCTGGCTATATGCTCAGAAATTGCTCCTGGCTTAGGGGACCATATGGGACGCTGGTGGATCGAACCACAGTCCATCCTAGGCTAGCACAGGCAAGGCAGATGCCTTACCGCTTGCGCCACCACTCCAGCCCCTGAACATCCCTTCTTGACTCTTATAGGACCCCTGGTTGTTATTTTTGAACATACATAGCTTTGCATACTTCCAAATCAGGAAGTTGACCAAGAATTCTCATTGACACAACAGAGATTTTCTTTTAAGATTCAAGCCCGAGAGTTATTCCCTCAATAAAGAAATTCTCAATGTTGGAAGTAAGATGAAAAGGTTTCCCATGGCGTAGAAGACCTTCTAACATCTGGGCCCATATACTTCTCAAATTTCATTTTCCCTTCACTATCTTTTCTAACTCACACTGCCATTGAATTAGTTCAAAAGCATATGTTTACCTACTTTTGAATCCTAATTTTCTGGAGGCCATCTAAGTCTTAGCAATGACTCATTTCTTTATTTTTATCAGTCAGACTTGACCTCAGTACCTTGCTATAATTTTGAACACTTTTTACTATCACATCTAACTTCAAGGGCAAAAACAACTATGCTTTAGTTCCTTGGATCTAGTCAGTAAACTTCTGGGGAGTACAATCAGGACGTATGCCAACTCACAGGATAGGACTGATTCCTGTCCATTAAACTTTATTTGGAAGCCAGGAAGCACAAAGACCCCTGCGATAGGAGGCCTAGATGCTTAGTTTATTTGGAGTTCCCCTTTATATAGACCAACCACTTTAGGAACTTTTTACTTAGATGATAAAATTTGGGCCAAATATAATCACACTGAGAAAGGATCTTTGTACACTTGAAAATATTATATATAATATATATATATATATAATATCAGAGATTAAGGGTTTAGTTCAGACTCCTCAATTCATAGAAAAGGTTTCTATTTGGTCTACTCTGAGTTATGGATATTTTCTATTCCTTTCTTATCTAATGACACTTTCAATCCTCCTTAATCTGTTCTCTCCACTGAACTGAAATAAATAGAAAATGATAATTTTAATGTTAAATCTGTTGTAATTAAGACTTTATGATACCCCATCTTTATGTTTTTGTTTACTCCCATATGATTTGCACTCATCAGAGCTACATAAGAACAATGTGTATAGGCTACATCATTGAAATATATTAAATCTTGGTCTGAGTAAATCATTCATGCTCACAGTTATTTTCAGATGAAAAACAATAGCACTAAAAGACTTGCTCCACAAGTTGTGGGCAGGTACTTTTCCATTTCTGAATCTCAACTTCCTCGTTATATAATAAAGATTTAGATGGCAATTGCTCCCAGAGCAGTCAAGCTGATTAAAATAAAACACACAGGTGAAAGAATCTGTACATGGCCTGCTGTAAAAATTTTAACATTATCACTTTTAAAAATAACAGCATCACTACAAAACAGAAACAAAAGGCCAGGGAGAATATTTGGTTAGCCAATTATTTATTCAATAATTATTTATTATATGTCCAACATGCAGCAGGCATAGTGCCCAAGGTTTAATCTAAGGTCACATAACAATTTTATGGCTCATCAAGGATAATAACAATAAGTATTATTTGCTTAAGGTTCACCAATAAAGTATTAGATATTTGATTTATTCACATAATCTCATACTACAATTAGATGTAATAGATACTACTGGCATACTTTATTTCTATGGATGAGTAAATTGTCATTATAGACTATTACTCAAATCTTTCTACAGTGTTTTGCATGGGGGACCAAATATGTAGTAGATATGTAACACATCAATATAAGATATATTGACATGACCTTGGATACCAGTTTTCCTAAAAACTGTAGTAAAAATTCTAACACAAAGGCTTTTTAAAATGTCCCTTATTTTTAAAGATTTGCAAAGTTGGTAATCATATCATAGTTTAGGAAGTCAGACATATTCCTACTCTCTAGATACTGAGTTTAAACTTTTTCTCTCTATATCCTTTTATTCTCTCATTCATTCAGGTTTCTATTTGACTCTCAACTACTTAGAGATTTTTCTCTGTCCACTCTACCTGAAATAATCCTCACTCTTTTCTTGGTCTTACATTGAAAGAATTTGACATTGTAATGTTTGTTTGTTGAATTGTTCATTTACTGGTTGGTTGACTACCAAATTGATGTTTGTGTGCCTTCCTCTCCTCCTGACTCCAAGATTGGTGTTCTTATTTATTTATTTTTGTTTTTATTTTGTTTTGTTTTTTGGTCACACCCAATGACGCTCAGGGGTTACTCCTGACTATGTGCTCAGAAATCGCTCCTGGCTTGGGAGAACATATGGGACCCCGGAGGGGATAGAACTACGGTCTTTCCTAGGCTATCATGCACAAAGCAGACACCTTAAGGATTGTGCCACCTCTCGGACCCGTGGTGTTCTTATTTCTACATAGGAATCAGTCCACTTTCCCAGGGAAGAGACTGGATGTGAGTCTAAAGGAAGCCAAGGTTATCTATATGACTCCCAAAGAGACTTAGGAGGGTATTACTTCTTCTTGGAGCAGTTTGTTGCAGAAATTATACTACAATAAAACCAGTCCTTTTGCTTCTTTCCTAATGATTCTTGGTTACCTGAAAACACTAAATAGATAAAGATGTGCAGGATGGTATACATGTATCCTGAAGAGAGCTTGGCCAGTTCTATTAGAACTTAGTAATTTTATAGGCTAGAGGATGGAAGAAAAGAAAAGGTATTCCTGAAGTTTTCTTAACTTAATAAAAACATTCCTTTGGCTGAATTCTGATTTTTCATATAAAGGGTCATATAAATTCTTAGATAGAAAATAAAAGATGCTGTTCATTGAATGTGTAAGAATGGAAAGGATATTTATAAACAGCTATCAAAAGACCACAGACCTTTTAATGTTATGAGGACAAATGTTTTATTTTTTTCTTGCTTCATACTTACTAGAAAAGAAACAGAAGCAAAGCATTGTTTTCTACAATTATATAGTTGCCAGGGAAACTGTGTTCTGAAGTTAGTGCAACTGCAAGTTTAAAAATGAAGCAGCTTGTGAACTGGTTTGAGTATTTTCAAAGGTCTGGGGCAAGTACCGGACCAGAGTGACCCCTGTACAATTGTAAGGATTTTGTAGCTGTGGCAAGAAATACACTCAAAGGTGATCAATTCTGCTGTTTTCTTCTGTGAACTGTTATAATGAGTTTTTTCTAGGAGTGAAAACTTCAGGTAGTGTTTTTAAAACTAACACTGACCATCTACAAAACCAAACAACAAACAAACAAAAACAATGTTTGCAGTCTAGAGAAAGACGTAACTATGCCCACAGAGAGAACTTAAATTTTTTTTCCAGATGTCTTCATTGTCAGAAAAAGATGCCTCTTCTCTTTACTATTGTAAGCAAAAGAGAAAGGTAATATTATTTAAAAAAAAATTGCAGAACCAGTGGCAAAGAATTTCAAGTCTCATACCATCTCAGAATCTCAATGGTTTTTTCTAGATAAGTCTATATCCATGATAGTTATGAAATTGAAATATGTATATACATATATTTATGTGTATTTATATGTTTATATGTATACACATATAGATGATTAGTACTTTGAAATTAGAAAATTGATATCATTTAGTAAATAGTCCATACATTGTTTATACAGATGACTTCTTCCTTTTATTAAGTTAGCATCTTCTTCCTACAACTATGATCCATAAGACCTGCCTATTAAACAGATCAAGCCTAATTTCTCTTTCCAAAAGCAACACCATGTCTCCTTAAGTTCACAGAAGTTCATGCCAAGAACTAGCCCTATGATCTATTAAGAGGTGGCTGTGTGATCATGGGAATATCAATTATTTTCCTGTTTCTTTTCAGGCTAAAGATCAAAAAGAAATGCCAGATTGGTAGCGACCTTAAGATTATAAAGTGCTATACATATTAACTATTACTGCCAGTTTGTTTTAATCATCCTCACTTAACAGCTTCTAGTGGAGTTGTTGGACTGGCTTGCAGGTAGCTATTGAGAGGACTTGAGGAAAGGCAGGCTGGGGAGTAAGAAGGTAAGGTGGCCTTTCATTGGATAAACTCTGCCCTTTATATTCCCAAGGCCTGAAGGCTGATTTGCATCTTCTTGGTTCCCCTTGCTGCTTTCTCAGCATGAGCCCTTGCTTCTCTCCCCAGGTTTCCTCATTGATGTTGCTCACCCATTTAGTTAAATGCTGTTTTGACGAGGTAGCCTATTTTGGTAAGTGCCCCTAGGGAGCTGCAGAAAGGTTTAATTTTCTTTCTTTTCCCTAATGTTTATCTAATGGTAAAGGATTGAGAATAGTTTCTATATCCCTGGAGACCCTAGGCTGAATGATTCAATAATATATGTGTCTAGGGGCTGGCTGAGAGTTTTAGCTTTCAATAGTGAGGAGAGAGTGGATTAAGGGCACCCAGTCATCATGGAAAGAGGTTTCTTGGGGTTATGAGTCAGGATATGTGATGATTAGTATAGCAAGTTAAAGTGACCACATGCCCCAGTGTGTTTATCTGTGGTCCCAATGAAATTACTAATAGTACCATCTTGCACTTTCAAAAAAGAAATTTGGAAGATAAATTATTTCACCTTATATAAAAGAAATTCTTTAAAAATATTTTTTATTTAAAGAAAATGCATCACTTAGTTGACTTAACTGATCATAATATATTTGTTTCAAGATAAGGGAAAGCAAAGTTGTTGAAAAAATAAAAAGAAAATAGAAAGAAAAATTAAAAAATAAAAAAGAAATTCTTGATGGAGACATAATCTCTTTTTTTTTTCTCAAATACTGACTGATATTATTACAGCCAAACTCAAAATACTCTAAACAACTATCATCTTTGCCACAAATGCTCTTCTTCTAGTGTCCTCTATTTCAATGGGGGTATCACCACCTGGTTCCTGAAGCTACCCTGGAGTCCTCAGAGACACTTTAGTCATCCTCATACAACCAGCTTCCAAAATCTCCTTCAATGTGTTATTCTCTTCTCTATTCCTATGACAAGTGCCTTAGTACTGAATTTCTTTGCTTCTCCAAAAATACCTAAAATTTATTTTCTCAATTAATTTGATTCATTTCCTGAGTCTAAGCCCTTTAAGATCTCAACGAATTCTTTGTTTGTTCTGGTAGTGGTCCAGGGAACCACATTTGATGCTGAGGATTGAACCCAGGTCAGCTGTGAGCAAATCCCCGGATGGCCATGTGCCAGGCAAACATCCTACCTGCTATATTATTGTTTTGGCCTTTTATCTTCTTTTCCTATTAGTTTTCTCTTTCTTATAATCATACCTTTGATGTCTTTATCTAAAAGTTGATCCTTTCACCTTGACTTTAGAAGCCAACCTTGCATTTCATACTTTCAACTTTTCATTAATTCATTCATCCTACAAACTAATTACAGAGTTCTGAGAGTGCAAATGAGTAAATATTATTGAAGTAATCAATTTGTTTTGGCTACAGTCTGCAGAGCAGTTGTGAAACCATCAAATTTTACGAATATTTATTAAATGTTGGATGTGAATTCATTTCTAGTCATAGTCTAAATTACTGATTCCAAATAAAAAATTCACCATGCAGTTATTTGCCTTAATATATTCCATGTATCTCCATTGACTATGGCTATGTTGCAATATGGAGGAAGTCCCACTAATAACATCTTTTCACCTCTTCGTTCTCTATTCCTTTGCTCACTAGATTCTCATTGAGGAAGGGGATATAAATAACTTAAACCTAATTATGACAGTGGGCTAATTGAGTAGCTGAAGATCACCTAGTACTCTGTCACTCTGTCATTAGCTTGCCTAGAGCAACATATACTTAATTCTTCCCCTCTGTACTCTCTCCTATTATTGCCAGTGACTGAAGACAGGTGGTGTGTCTAAGACTCATTGACCAATGTCATCCCCTTCAGTCATAATCACACACACACATATATATATATATATGAATCAGCAAATCAGCAATATATATATATATACACCTATATATATATGTATATTGAACTTAGGTCAGCCATGAGCAAATCCCCAGGATGGCCATGTGCCAGGCAAATATTCTACCTGCTATATTATTGTTCTGGCCTTTTACTTTCTTTTTTATTAGTTATGGTTTTCATTATCTCTTCCTTATAATTATATCTTTTATGTCTTTATCTAAAAACTTGTCCTTTCATCTTGATTTTAGAAGCCAACCTTACATTTCATGCTTTCAACTTTTCATTAA
Organism: Suncus etruscus; assembly: GCF_024139225.1. Taxonomy (NCBI): domain Eukaryota; kingdom Metazoa; phylum Chordata; class Mammalia; order Eulipotyphla; family Soricidae; genus Suncus; species Suncus etruscus. Next base: position 28,874,717 of record NC_064853.1, on the reverse strand, counting down.
TTCATTAATAAATTCATTCATTCATCAAATATATATATATTTGGTTTTTGGGCTACACCCAGCAGCGCTCAGGGATTATTCCTGGCTCTGTGCTCAGAAATCACTTCTGGCAGGGTTGGGGGACCATATTGGGATACTGGGGGTTGAACCCAGGTCCATCCCAGGTCAGGCACATGCAAGGCAAACACTCCATTGCTGTGCTAATTGTTCCTGCTCAAGATGTAGATTTTATATTTGATAATTTGTATAATTCCTTAGTCATTTTATCAATGTGATATTTGATAGGGGAAAGAGTCATAAATAAAATTTTTGTTTTTTGTTTTTGGGTTACACCCAGCAGACTCAGGGGTTACTCCTGGCTCTACTCTTAGAAATCTCTCCTGGCAGGACACCGGGATTCAAACCACCATCCTTCTGCATGCAAGGCAAACGCCCCACCTTCATGCTATCTCTCCGGTCCCCATAATTGAGTAGATAAAAGTCAGATTATCAAGTATAAAAAGCAGAAAAGCCAACCTCTTCTTTTCATAATGAGAACATATTTCCTTTCTGTAGTTGCTAAATATCTTTCCTCTCCTTGGAATACGCTTTGGGAAGTAAATCTCTATGGTGACACTACATAACCAAGGATAAGTTTTTCAGAGATATTTGCTGACTCAAAAAGAACTATGAAAAGTCCACTAGAGGCAGGATTGCAGTAAGAGTGCTGTCTGAGGAATGGCATAAGGAGGGATGGCTCTAACAGTGACTTGTTACGGTTACTTTTACAGTCTCACACTCTCACTATACTCTAGTGTTGGATTTTGATACTGATTCTGCTAAAGGGTTTTGTACCTACTGTTACTGAAGTAGTCATTCCCCAATCTTGCCTTGATTCTAGGCTACATAGGTGAGAGTGAATAATCCCAGTCTTTTTATTCACAAATAATAGTGGAAAGGAAGTTTAGTTTGTTTGAAAATTTTTTCCTTTATTCATATTATAGTTGCAAGAACCCATGATAAATAGATAAATCTCTCCAGTATATCCATGCAGATTTTCATTCAAGGGCTAATATATTTTCCAAAATTCCTCATAAATTAATTGATAAACCTGGAAAGTCACAGATTAAAGGATGCCGGAGGTCTCCTGTAAAAAACTGCCAAACCTACCATCATCTACAACTAGGTTGTGCTTCAAACACCAGAAAACATAAAATGTAACAAGTAGGAGGGGTTCTTCATAAGTGGATAGTCCAACCTCTATCCTTGAGGGGTAGTAGAAAAAGTCTCAGAAGGAAATTTAATTCTCTTGAGACCTCAATTGAAGCCTTTAGTTGTGCTAATACCCATTTCCAAGTTTCAGTTTCAAATCTATGCTCTTCATTAGTTTGCCTACATAAGGCACACACCCACTGAACAAATGAGAATATAACCTCAGAAAGCTAAGGCATCGTTTTTTCAAGGGATTGTAAATGGAGACCAGGAGAAATGAGATTAGCCTTGGAGCTGATAGTTAGCTGAATCAAGTAGAAATTATGCTTACCTATTGCTATTGCTCTTATTATGTCTATCAACTCTATCTTTACATCATAGTTTGAAACTATCATATGTCCAGGTCATTAGTAATTCAGTTAAATATTGCTCCATCAAGTCAGTCCAGCTGCATTAATTTTTTTTTCCTTTGGTACTACTGCTACTCTTGTAAGATATTCCTTTAAATAGGCATTCACAGAGCAGCTTCTGACTATGTTTTTCAAATATAGGCAATCTCTCTGAGACATTCACTAATAACTATTATAGAGCACAGCATCTATTATTAGGTTGCCTGCAAATATTTGACATGTGGTGATATATATATATATATATATATATATATATATATATATATATATATATATATATATATATATATATATATATATATATATATATATTTGGTTTTGGGGCCACACCCCTTGATGCTCAGGGGTTACTCCTAGCTATGTGCTCAGGAATCACTCCTGGATTGGGGGACCATATAGGATGTGGGAGGATAGAACTTTGGTCCATCCTAGGCTAGTGCACACAAGGCAGACGCCTTACCACTTGTGTCACTGTTCCAGCTCCATGGTGATACTTTTGTCTCTTTTTTAATAATAAATAAAATAACTTTTGATGACATTAATAGAAATTAAATAAGTGAATAAAGCCAGGCTTTATATTACTACTTAATTATAAAGTATACATTTTCAATATAAAAAGAGGCTTGTCAAAGAGCAGACAATGGCTTTAAAAACGTTTAAATATAAGGGGCTGGAGAGATGGTGCAGTGGTAGGGTATTTGCCTTGCACGTGGCTGACCCAGGACAGACCGCAGTTCAATCCCAAGCATCTCAAATGGTCCCCAGGTCCAGGAGCGATTTCTGAGCACATAGCCAGGAGTAACCCCTGAGTGTCACCGGGTGTGACCCAAAAACAAACAAACAAAAAGTTTAAGTATATGACTAGTAGGATGCCTTTGGGCAAGTAACTTAACTCAATTTCAGGTTAGCTTTCTCTTAGGGGTATTGCTCAGTTCTTACGTTTTCTAAAGTATTAGTATGTGAGCTAAATTAATCTCTGTTTTAACTATAGTTTTTCCACTTACCAGTAGAATGCCTTTGGGCAAGTAACTTAATTTTTCTAACTCTCAACTCCCTCATTTGTAAAATTGAAACCACAATATCTACCTCATATGGTTATGAGCATAATTAGAAATGATACACTTAAAGTTCATGGTGCATAGTTGGGATCAGCATGTATTAGTTCCTCTTCCTACTCATAGACAATTCATCAACATTTATATTGATAAAAATATTTATATCTTGTACAAACCAAAACATTGAAATCTTTTTTTCACCATCCCTTTAACAAATCAAATGCTTCCATATGCCAGATCCAGTGTGAAACTGGTTTCTTTTAATCCAGTGTTAAAAAAAAAGCAAGCATCATTCCTGTAATTAAGTGGTTATGTCCTCATAAGAGAGACAGGGATTAATTAAATAAACAAGCAGATAAAATAAGTAATTATAAATTGTAGCCAGCGCTTAAAGGGGGAAGATGGATTATCTTAGAAAACAGAAATACCTAAATGAGAATGGGTAGCTAGAATGACTTTTCTGAGAGGTGACAGTTAAGCTAAGAATATAAAGAAATAAGGAAAAGAAGGTAGTAATTAGGTGTTCCAGAGAAACACTTTGCAGCTGAAAAGGCCTAAATTAAATGCAAAAACATGAATTCAAAATTCCTAAAAAGGCTGAACCAGTTGATATTCCCACCAGCAGTGAATGAGAGTCCCATTCTCCCCTTAACTGCCCTGGCACTGATTGTTCTTGTTCTTTGTTATGTGTGCCAGTCTCTGTGATGAAAGATGGTATTGGTTTGGTTTGCATCTCCCTGATGATTAATGATCTTGGCATCATTAATACAGATGCATTTTGGTCATTTGTATTTTTTCTTTGAGGAAATGTGTTCATCTCTTCTCATTTTTGGATGGGGCTAGTGTTTTTTTTTTTTCTCATTAACTTTAATGAGGTTCCTTGGGACCAGAGAGATAGCACAGCAGTAGGGCCTTTGCCTTGCATGCGGCTGACCCAGGGTGGGCCTGGGTTCGATTCTCGGCATCCAATATGGTTTCCTGAGTCTGCAAGGAGCAATTTCTGGGTGCAGAGCCAGGAATAACTCCTGAACACTGCCACCAAATGTGTCCCCAAAACAAAACATAAAACAACAATAACAAAAAACAACAAAAACCTTCTATATCTTAGATATTAAACCCTTATCAGATGAGTATTGGATAAATAGTTTCTTCCATCCTGTGGGTAGTCTTTGTATGATAGTCAGTGTTTCCTTTGAGGTGCAGAAACTTCTTAGTTTCATGTAGTCTCATTTGTTTATGTTTCATCTATGAAGTTGCCTTCAGCTTCAATGTCATGGAATGTTCTATCTATACTTCTATATACCTTATGATTTCAGGTCTGTCTGATCAAAGTCTTTAATAAATTTTATTTGATTTTTGTGGATGGCATTAAAGAGTTATGAGTTCATTTTTTGCATGTACTTGATAAGTTTTCTCAAAACCAGTTGTATTTTCTTGCTTCACTTTGTATTTCTTGCCTCTTTGTCAAATATTTATTGAATACATGGGGGTCAGTTTCAGGCTACTCAAGTCTATTCGATTGTTCTGAGGGTCTGTCTTTATTCCAATATGTTGACTGGTCCAGCCTTTTTGGAAAACAATATGGATATTTCTCAAAACCTAGAAATTGCACTTCCATATGATCCAGCAATACCACTCTTAGGAATATGTTACATAGCAAAGTAGCAGCAAAAATCCAAAGGCAACGTTAATAGGGAAAATGATCCAGACAAGTGAATTGGGGGAGTAAAAGAGAAAGAGGAGGAGAGTTGAGTTACTTAGGTGAGAGAGTTAGATATGCTGGTGATGAGTGTGGTGTTGGGATCATGTCCTAGAAAAAAAAAAGTATTATTAGTATGGGAAACCAAATAAAATAAGTTAATAAATGTGATTAGGCTGTTCCTCAAACTCAGCCTCTAGTGGGCATCACATAATTTTACAGTTCAGAATAAATTTTCACACACACACACACACACACACATGTACTGCAAGTACTTTTCTCTCTGCCTCTGAAGCCCTTCTCCCATTTCTCTCCCTGAATGTAAAACTCCAATGTCACATTCGAAAGACTCCTTAATCTCCCAAAGGAAATCTAATGACTCTCACCTAGTTGCTTCTCCCTTCTTTAGAACATGTGCTAATGCAAGACACTGAGCACATATCCTGTTCTGCGGATCATGTTGAAATTTTTTCCTGAGTTTTAACTTAATCCTTATGGAAATCTTAGGTAATTATATTTAATCATCATTCCTGCTTTGAAGGAAAATAAACAGATGACAGACTGGCTGTCAGGATTGGACTAAGAATTTGAATTCTAGGGGTTTTTGTTTTGGTTTGGTTTGGTGTTTTCCCTTCAAAACCTAAACTCTGAAACTTTATTTTTAATTAAGAGAGACAGCTCCATGTTACATCTTTACCACTACTATGAGATTACTGAGAATGAGTTTCTGTGTGTTTCATCAACATCCTTAGCACACACAACAAACTCTGGCATGAGAGACTTATCTATTTGCTAAAAGAATGTCTTGGTAGTTTCAGATCCTGAGTGATCAAGATGAAATCAAAGGACACATAAAAAGGTCTGTCCCTCAGCCGTTAGGCACAGCCTGGACAGTGGCCTCTGCTGATCTGATTTGTGTGGCAATTGACAGTGGAGGTCCCTCTCCTTCATTCCTGTTAATGGCATTAGCATCTAGTCAATAATGCTCAGCATTTCATTTTACCACTTTAATTAACAAATTCAATTTGTTCAAATCACTGTGAAAACAAATTAAAAGCTCAAGACTGAGGCCTCTAGGAGGGGGAGGGAAGACAGGGACTCTGAACAGATTAGGTTGGCTGATTTAATCTTTGGAGTTTACAGAGAGGTGGACATTATCTGTCCTTTAATCCTTTCTTATTCCTGATCCACTAAATGCCTAGTGATGTAGCAGATTTGTTTCAATCAGCTTTTGTATCTTTGGGCTTGTTTCTTCCCTCCTCATATAGCAAAGAAAGGGTCTCACTCTGCTCTTTAAACAATTTCTACTCTTTAAAAGTGTTCGGAAATCCTAAATGGAGCAGGGAAAGCCTCTTCAACAAGTGGTGTTGGCACAATTGGATAGCCACTTGCAAAAAATTGAACTTAGCCCCCCAGCTAACATCATGTACGAAGGTAAAATCCAAATGGAGTAAAGACCTCAATATCAGCCCCCAAACCATAAGATATATAGAACAGCACATAGGCAAAACACTCCAGGACATTGCAGGCATCTTCAAGGAGGAAACTGCACTCTCCAAGCAAGTGAAAGCAGAGATTAACAGATGGGAATATATTAAGCTCAGAAGCTTCTGCACCTCAAAGGAAATAGTGCCCAGTATACAAGAGCCACCCACTGAGTGGGAGAAACTATTCACCCAATACCCATCAGATAAGGGGCTAATCTCCAAAATATACAAGGCACTGACAGAACTTTACAAGAAAAAAACATCTAACCCCATCAAAAAATGGGGAGAATGGGCCCGGAGAGATAGCACAGCGGTGTTTGCCTTGCAAGCAGCCGATCCAGGACCAAAGGTGGTTGGTTCGAATCCCGGTGTCCCATATGGTCCCCTGAGCCTGCCAGGAGCTATTTCTGAGCAGACAGCCAGGAGTAACCCCTGAGCACCGCCGGGTGTGGCCCAAAAACCAAAAAAAAAAAAAAAAATGGGGAGAAGAAATGAACAGATACTTTGACAAAGAAGAAATACAAATGGCCAAAAGACACATGAAAAAGTGCTCCACATCACTAATCATCAGGGAGATGCAAATCAAAACAAGCATGAGATACCACCTCACACCGCAGAGAATGGCACACATCACAAAGAATGAGAATAAACAGTGTTGGCGGGGATGTGGAGAGAAAGGAACTCTTATCCACTGCTGGTGGGAATGCCGTCTAGTTCAACCTTTATGGAAAGCGATATGGAGATTCCTCCAAAAACTGGAAATCGAGCTCCCATACGATCCAGCTATACCACTCCTAGGAATATACCCTAGGAACACAAAAATACAATACAAAAACCCCTTCCTTACCCCTATATTCATTGCAGCACTATTTACCATAGCAAGACTCTGGAAACAACCAAGATGCCCTTCAACAGACGAATGGCTAAAGAAACTGTGGTACATATACACAATGGGATATTATGCAGCTGTCAGGAGAGATGAAGTCATGAAATTTTCCTATACATGGAATCTATTATGCTGAGTGAAATAAGTCAGAGAGAGAGAGAAAAACGCAGAATGGTCTCACTCATCTATGGGTTTTAAGAAAAATGAAAGACACTCTTGCAATAATAATTTTCAGACACAAAAGAGAAAAGAGCTGGAAGTTCCAGCTCACCTCAGGAAGCTCACCACAAAGAGTGATGAGTTTAGTTAGAGAAATAACTACATTTTTAACTGTCCTAATAATGGGAATGTATGAGGGAAATGGAGAGCCTGTTTAGAGTACAGGCGGGGGTCGGGTGGGGAGGAGGGAGACTTGGGACATTGGTGATGGGAATGTTGCACTGGTGATGGGTGGTGTTCTTTACATGACTGAAACCCAAACACAATCATGTATGTAATCAAGGTGTTTAAATAAATAAATTAAAAAAAGTGTTCTTCATAGGCCCGAGTGGTGGCGCACGGGGTAAGGCATCTGCCTTGCCCACACTAGCCTAGGATGGACCAAGGTTTGATCCCCGGCATCCCATATAGTCCCCCAATTTCTGAGCACATAGCCAAGAGTAACCTCTGAGCATCACCAGGTGTGACCCAAAAACCAAACCAAAACAAACAAAAAAAAGTGTTCTCCATTTTGATTATAAAAACAATAATAACCCCTGTCTAGTAATTCTCAACCTGAATAATTTTAGTTTCTAAGGAATATATGAGAAATTTTATTTCACAACAAGGGAAAGATGCTACCGGATGGGAAACCTGCCCTTCTATATTTTCTAAGCTCCCTATAAACCTGCATGTGTATGTGAGGTAAAGAACAGGGACTAGAGCCAGATAGTACAAGAGATAAAGGCACTTGCCTTGTGTTCTGCCTACACTTGCTCATATTCTCAGCACTACATAGGGGCTCCTGAGTACTTTTACGAGTGCCGCTTTCACATGCAGAAAAGAATAGGGATTACTGGCCTAAATTAGGAGTTGAGGAAATCAACAGTCAGCTCAAAGTGCAAAATTAATAAATTATAGTGAGACTACAGTGAGATAATATTTTAATCTCTAGTTGAGAAAGAGAAATGGTAGACACCTCTGGGAGTGTCAAAATACCTTTTGAAGGGCTGAAAGTGCTTCACATTTATTAAACACCTCTTATAGAAACAGGAAGTTTCTTATACTTGGCCCACTTAGGCTTGTTGGGAGAAATTTCTTGTGATACAAACTACTGCAACCCAGTCCCCTACCCCTAATAATTATACTTAATAGCTGTAAAGTAGCTATACTCTTTGAATAGGGCACAGATAGTCAAAAGGACATCTTTGAACTTAGTCATTGATTACCCTAAATCTAAGTTTCACTGTTAATGTAGAAATTAAGAAGGAACAGTATAGGTTGAATTTTAGATTTGGGGGGAAAATCAAAGCCCCAAACTAAATAATAATATTATTACTACTACTGCTACTGCTGCTGCTGCTGCTGCTGCTGCTACTACTACTACTACTACTACTACTACTACTACTACTACTACTATACTACTACTGCTACTAATTTAGTTTTTTTGGGTGGATTGTGCCACATCCAGTGATGCTATGTGCTCAGACTTTGGGGGGGCCATATGGGACGCTGGGTATTGAACCCAGATCCCTCCTGGGTTGGCCACGTGCAAGGTGAATGTCCTATTACTGTGCTATCACTCCGGCACCTCTACTTTAGTTTTGAGTCACACATGTTAGTGTTTGGGGCTGAACTCTGCCTCTGCACTCAGAAATTACTCCTGGTAGGCTTCGAGACCATATAGGCTGCCAGAGATAGAAACTGGGTTGGTTATGTCTACAGCAAATACCCTCTATGCTGTACTACTGCTCAGTCACCTAAAACAAAATTATTTTAAAGAAAGTTCAGAAATAAATGTACATATTTAATTTAGGGGGAAGTTGTGCCAGTTTGGGAGAGTATAAGAAATAGGAAACAGTATGGAGGAAAGAAGGTAGAAAGTTCATGAAGATATAAGAGAATATATAGAATATATAGAAACCTTTAGAGAGGATGTGTCTAGATTGAAGAGTTTGCAGAAGAAAGCAGTCACAGCATAGTCAATATCAGATGTTTCGGTAGCCAGAGTACATAGTCTGGAATGATGATCTGTGTATGAATCAAAATGGTGGATGACTAAGCTTAGTAATATATGAGTATTTGATGTGGGATCCTCCTAAAATTAACATAATAAAATGGGTAGTTAATTGAAATATTGTTGTGTAGTCCAAGTGGCTTAATTTCTAGTTTAGGTTAAAGCATTGACATATCACTTTCATCTCGATATGTCATAGAGTTCTAGCTCTGAAGATAAAACCAATATTAGCAATCAAAGAAAGTTTCAGCCTAGAAGAAAGCAGCTCCTAGATAGACTGGAGCCTAGGAATGTGAAATCTCAGTACAAGCTTGTATGGTGGCATGAGACATTAAGAAGTAATGTGTCAGCACTAATAAAGTTCTGTGGGGATTTCAGGAACTATCTGTTGGAGAGAAATATTTAGAAGACCAGATATCTTGTTAGAATAGAATACTAGATTATAGAAAAGCAGTTAGTAATAGTCATGTGATCTTGGTGGCAAATGAGACTGAATAAGTCACTGCTCTCATAGAGCTTACATACTAGGGTGTGTATGTAAGGTAGGTGACAGGCTAGGTCAATTGATATAAGAATACACAGACTGACAAAAAATATCTTGCTTAATTAAAATCGTAAGCACCTTCAGTTATTTACGTTTTTGAATAAAGTTCACAAGACGTCCTATGGTGCTCAGAGAAAGGCAATAGATATGCTTCTCTGGACAGAAGTGGCTACTTAAAAGTGTGTTTCACCATTAAGAAATCTTATACTTACAGCTTCTTGAAATGCTGCATGTATTCCTATTGAAGCCTGTTCTAAGACTCATTTGGTAACATGTGCTCAGTATATTCTAGCATGACTCACATGCTAGTACTCACTTTAATTCACGTGTCAAGACTACAGAAATTAGATTAGAACTCTGATCTAGAGTAGTTGTAGTTCTTTCAAGGAGTTAGCTGAAAATAGTATCATGTGATTATAGCTATAAAAGTGAGCATACCCAGAGAATTATAGAACCTGGATTCTCTCTCTCTCTCTCTCTCTCTCTCTCTCTCTCTCTCTCTCTCTCTCTCTCTCTCTCTAGTTTTTTCTAGCTCTTTCTTTATCTCTCTCTCTCTTCCCTATTATCACTGTCTGCCCCCTCCCCCGCTGGGGTGGATGGTGGAATGAGATTTGGGAGATATCTAGGATTCATAGGGCTATTCAGTCACAGGCCCATGAAGCAATGGCAATAGGCAAAAGCAGATGGGTTAGAGATCAGCAGGCCTTGTTCCCAAAGCAGGATGTGAAGTAATGTTCAGCAGCTTCTTCTTGCACAGTCCTATATTCCATGCTTCATAATAGTCACTAAGGAGAATCAGACGCTGTCTTGTCTCAGTGTATTCACAGAATGGCACGTGGAAGCAGTGTGTTAACAATCTGACATGCCAAAATGATGGAAGCTTAAAGGTGGGGGAATGTGTTAGTCATTCAAGAAGATAGAGGCAGTGGAGTGAAGTTTGTTGAGAGATTAGGGTGGAGTCATGAAAGTCTGCTCCCATGAGGTGTTGCTTGAGTTGAAAACTGAAGAGAAATGAGCTCCTAAGTGAAGTTTTCCTTTCTTCTATATTGCCATCCTTCCTCACATAGATTCATGTACTAGTTGAAGATTTATAGTAGCTAGATATAAGTAGGGCAAAGTCTAAGTAAAACTGTGATTATTTTCAGAATCTACTTCTGCTTCAGAGGTTGTCAAAAGAATGGTTCTTATAAATGATATAGTTAAACTCCCACAATTTCACAGATGTAGAAATAGGTTCAGAGAAGATGAAAGCACTGATCTCAAATGACCTAGGTAGCTAGAACTAGATTTAAGGCCCTGGGTATCCCCAATTCTCATTTTTTTATAATATGCCACTTCTTCCTGAGCCTGCCTTTTTTTTTTTTAATAACCTCCTCTATCTCTACTCTGTTACCATTCACCCTTATAGTCTGTCAAAAATACTCCTGGGGAAGGTTCACAAATTGATTAATACCAAGATAAACTCAGTGCTTCATGGGCAGGGCAAGGGAATAAAGGTCTCTACCTTATAACAATTCATTATAAAACTCACTTTATTTCTTTCTTCTAAAGCATAAATCTTTCCATCATGGGTTTTAGAAGCAGAGAGCATCTATGACTTAGAAGGGCCTTAAAATTGGATTTCAGTGATGTGCCTGGCCCAGAAAAATAGTTCTTTTTATAAGCAAAGGAAGTAGTTACAGAGAAATATGCTCAGTTCCTGCCCTAAAATGGTTCTAACAGGTGATATATCTTTCTTTCCCCATGGCATAAAGTGCTCACAGAAGTCTAGGAATCAACTAGCAAATCAAATGCACAGTCAATAACAGCTGGAGGTACCCCCAAATGTTGACATTCAGAAAACTGTACTTAGTGCATCAACATGACCCATCAATTTCTGCCAGGACTGCAGAGAGAGACTGTGGTGTGAACACAATATCCAGGAAATAACTGAAAAGCCTTTTGAAGCACACAGGAGAGTTAAAATTCAATAATAATATAATAGGCTTCAACTTTCAGTTTTATCAATAATCATCAAGAATCCAGGATTCCATATATTTGTACTTAGTCTTTTCATAATAAGAATAGAATACAGGAACTTTTACCTCCAATTATAGATAAGGAAATAGAATCCTGGAGATATCTTATACTGATGTCCTATTTGTATCATAGTTGGGAAATAAAAGGTTCTAAGTCTATTGCAGAGAGAGAAATTTGGCCACTTAATATCGCAGGGCACACTCTATCTCAAATATTGAGTATGTATGCTCATTTCTTGGTGCATTTTACCAAATTTCTCTGATGGACACATAATCTCCTTTATTAAACCTTTAGAATGCTATTGAACTATCATGTATCTTAGATCCATGTCATAAAAATGAGAGTAGTACTTACTTTACAGATTGTGAGTATTAGAGTATGAGAAAGCTTAGCTCTGTCCTTGTGCTTAGTAGACACTCAGATAAAACACACACACACACACACACACACACACACACACACACACACACACACAAAATCCAGTAATTTTCTTTTTGGAACTATGTCTTAATTCTCAAGTTTTCAAGTTCTCCCCAGTATGTACTAAACAAAGACATACAGTCAAGAAGCAATGTCAGTAATATTAGGCACAGAATTTTGGAGCTCATATGTCTAATTCAAATCCATTCTCTACCACTAATTCACTAATTTCAAGAAGTTACTTAATGTTCTATGCCTTGGTTTCTTTACCCAGAAAATGGAGATGCTGAGAATGAAATAAAATAACATATGTGAGAATAGTGCCTGTCAAACTGTAAGTACTCCATAAAGGTTAACTAATTATTGCCATCACACTGAATATGTGAAAACATTGCCTTAAGCTCAATCTTTCTTCATACTGCTTTATTGCTCAAGGGCTTTACTCTTTATCTTTACCCTATTGAAATCAAACCCTCAACCATACAATTCTGCCAGGATCCTTTCCCATTTTCCTGTATCTCAAAATTTATTTAACCAGGACATTACAACTGCCAAATTTATTTTAGGCTTATGACTTTTTAGTGTTCTATGGGCTTGAACACACTGTCAACACTTTGTGCTCCCCAAGTTATGAGCTGAAGGCATGGGACAAATGTTCTGAATTGAGGGCATAGGGCCTGATCCCTATGAAACTCTCCATTCAAAGTGCTATAGGAATATATAATTATTATGTATATCTTTCTTTAATTGTCTAAGAAAAATAATTGTGGGAGATGTTTACACAAACTAATGAGAACTTAACAAATGTAATGGATTGGGCCCGCATGTAGTCTATCCTGGAGAATGTCCCATGAACATTGGAGAAGAATGTGTATCCAGGTTTCTGGGGATGGAGTGTCCTATATATATCCACTAGGCCTCTTTCTTCCATTTCTCTCCTCAGGTCTAGTATATTCTTGTTGGGTTTCAGTCTGGTTGACCTATCCAGTGTTGACAAAGCCGTGTTAAGGTCCCTCACAATTATTGTGTTGTTGTTGATATTATTTTTCAGATTTGTCAACAGTTGTATTAAATATTTTGCTGGCCCCTCATTCGGTGCATATATGTTTAGGAGAGTGAATTCTTCCTGCTCTACGTACCCCTTGATTAATATAAAATGTCCATCTTTGTCCCTTACAACCTTCCTGAGTTTAAAGTTTGCATTATCTGATATTAGTATGGCCACTCCAGCTTTGTTATGGGTGTTGTTTGCTTGGATAATTTTTCTCCAGCCTTTTATTTTGAGTCTATGTTTGTTCTGACTATTCAGGTGCGTTTCTTGTAGGCATCAGAAGGTTGGATTGAGTTTTTTGATCCATTTAGCCACTCTGTGTCTCTTAACTGGTACATTTAGTCCATTGACGTTGAGAGAAAGAATTGTCCTGGGATTTAACGCCATCTTTATTTCGAAATTTGGTGTGTCTTTTGGGTAGTCTTGTCTTAGATTAGGTCTTTCAGTTTTTCTCTTAAGACTGGTTTTGTGTCTGTGAAGTTTCTGAGCTGTTTTTTGTCTGTGAAACCATGTATTCTTCCGTCAAACTGGAAAGTGAGTTTTGCTGGGTATAGTATTCTGGGTGAAGCATTCATTTCATTCAGTCTTGTCACAATATCCCACCACTGCTTTCTGGCATTGAGTGTTTCTGGTGACAGGTCTGCTGTAAATCTCAGGGAAGCTTGCTTGAACGTGATTTCCCCTTTTGATCTTGCTGTTTTCAGAATTCTGTCTCTATCTGTGAGATTTGTCATTGTGACTAGGATGTGTCTTGTGGTGGTTTTTCTGGGGTCTCTTTTGGTTGGTACTCTTCGGGCATGCAGGATTTGATCACATATATTCTTTAGCTCTGGAAGTTTCTCTTTAATGATGTTCTTGACCATTGATTCTTCCTGGAAAATTTCTTCCTGGGTCTCTGGGACTCCAATGATTCTTAAGTTGTTTCTGTTGATCTTATCAAAGACTTCTATTTTCATCTGTTCCCATTCTTTGACTAATTTTTCCATTGTCTGCTCATTTGCTTTAAGTTTTTTGTCCAATCTCTCCTGCTGTATGAAATTGTTATGTATCTCATCTTCCACAGCACCAAGTCTATTCTCAGCTTCTGATACCCTGTCCCAGAGCTTATCCATTTTGTCATTCACTTCGTTTACTGACTTTTTCAGTCCTGTTAGTTGACATGTTATTTCAGTTTGGAGTTTTGTGATTTCTGTCTTCATATTTTCTTGGTTCTTATTAGTGTTCTGTTCAACTCGATCCATGGTTTCTTGGAGGTCTTTGAGCATCTTCCATATTGCTAGTCTAAAGTCCTTATCTGAGAGGTTGATTAGTTGGTTGGTCATTATCTGGTCCTCAGAATTGTCATCTTCATTCTCTATGTCTGATGCTGGCCTGCGTTGTTTCCCCATTGTCACACTTATATTGTGGGTTTTTCTACGTGTTGTGGTGGTATTCATTGTCTATATGATGCAGCCAGCACACTCCTCTAACTCCTCTTTTTCTGGATGGGCTGACTTGCCTCTAAGGGAGGAGAGTCCTTCGTGGATGAAGCCTCACACTGGGTCAAATCTTAGGCCCGAGCATGCAACAGAGAAGACAGTCCGGAGAGAAATGTTTGCTTCTGTGATATAGCGCCGTTCTTAGTGTGATTTTTCCTTCTTGTTGCAATGGAGTTCTTTCCTTAGAAAGAGTGCACGGCCACGTAGCGAAGCGGAGCGGCCGTGCTCCACTGGAGCCTCTTTTTGCCCCACTCGCAAGAGTTTCACGCAAGAGGACAGTAGACAGACATAGACAGGTCACACTCACAGTTTTTCACAGTTGGGCCCCACTGGGCCGGTGTACTTTCGCGGATTTTCCCCGCCTGGTGTCACACACAGGGAGCCAGCTTTTGCAAAGATTTGCCGGTTTTCATGCTCTGTAGTCCCTCCCTGAAAATGGCCATTTGTGTTTTAATTTATGGTTTACATGAGTGATTCTTTTCCTTCACTGAAAAAATGATAAAATAATGAAAAGCCAGACTCTTTTAACCATTAGTCTTCATATTATAAGTCAAAAATCATTTTCTACACTGTACTGGGATCCATCCACAAGTACGTGGTACTGGGATCTATACTGGCTATCTATAAATCAATCAATCAATCAATCTATTTATCACCTATCTATCTATCTATCTACCATCTATATTGAATGCCATCTAAACTAAGATATTAACAGATGACAATGTAGTGTCACCAATGAGAATGGCATATATAAAAAAAACTGGGAACTGACTAGTGAGTAGGAATATGCAAGGAACTCTCATTCACTGCTGGTTGGAATATTCTCTTGGTTCAGTCTCTATGAAAAATAATATGGATATTTCTCAGAAAAAAATTGAGCTGCCTATGTCCTATCAGTTCCACTTCTGGGTATCTACCCCCAGGACACAAAAACACTCCATTAAAAGAACATATGTACACCATGATTCATTGCAGTACTTAGCACAATAGCTAGACTATGAAATTAACCTAGGTGTCAGTATCTTCTCTCCGCCTTGCTCCTATCTTGTTAACTCCTGTTCATTCATTTGTGGGGGAGCACACCCAGTGGTGCTTAGGGGTTACTCCTGGTTTTGCACTCAGAAATTGCTTCTGGCTTGGGGGACCATATGGGATGCTGGGGGATTGAACCCGCATCTGTCCTGGGTCAACCACATACAAGGCAAAGGCCCTACTGCTGTGCTACCACTCTGGCCCCAAATCCTTTCCATTCATTAGAGGTCAGCTTAAGAGTCACGTCCTTAAAAACCAAACGAAACCAAAGAAGACTGTCCTAATATTTTTAAGTTACTGCTCTTCTGCATCACACTTAGAAATATTTAACATTGTGCTTGTTTAGCTAAATGTCAACTCAAAAAGAAGGTTCTAAAAGACACAAAAGCCCTCTCTTTACTTTGGCTAGACTACTAGGCCACGTACAAGAGGATGTCAAAAAGTACATTGAATATATTGACCCTACTTTACCCTGTAGGGTTTTTATAAAATATTTGCACAATAAATAAAGGAATGGAGACAAAGATACAGTGGAAAGTAGGGAAGGGCAACATTCGCCTATCTCTTTAATCCCACTTTCAGGCTATTATTCCTGTTTTATTATATTAAAATCCACAATGCCTACAAGGTTAATTCTTTTTAGCTGTTCATTCTCAACCCTTCTTCTGCTCTAAACTCAGCTGAACTCTTAGAGATTTAAGTCCTCAAAAGAGGCTTGCATTAGGAAAGAATAAATGAATACTGTCCTAAACTCACAGCCTTAACTCAGTAGAGCCATTCAAGTCAGCACATCACTAAATTGCCTTCTAGGACAGTGATTTTTAACAGCCAGTCAGTAGATGTGAAAAGACTGAAATGTTCTAGGATATTCATTCAGATCTGATAGCTCAGTCACTCAGTATAAGACTTTCTTTCAGGAGAGGGGCAATAAAAAAGCAATCAAATTGCACAATCTCACACTAAGGTACAGATGGTTGACTGCATTTAAATCAACTATTCCCTTTTCTTTTCTTATTTTTCATTTCATTTATTTTCTTTCTCTCTTTTTAGCTTCTTAGATTTTAATAAAATGAATGCTAATAAATTCAGGTAAATAGAGGATTAGGAATTAAGTTGAGCTGAAAACAGAAATTACCACTTTAGGAAAATATTTTCCACAAAAGCTGAAAATTCAGTCCTAAGGGAATGTTTGTTTTGTTTGGGGGCCACTATTGGCTATGCTTAAACATTGCTCCTGGCTCTGCACTCCTGACTGTGCTCAAAAGACTTTATGGGATGCTTGAGATTGAACTACAGTAGGCCAAGTGCAAGCAATCTCCTACCTGTTGTGCTATTGCTCCAGGGAGTACCTAAGGGAATGTTTGAATCAGCTCTTTTGATTTACAAAGGTAGAAAGAAAATCCTAGAGAAAACAAAAGACATGTAGAAGGCACATAGCAAGGAATGTTAGAAAGATTATATTGCCCTATTGTAAAATAGTATCCTCTCACCCCCACCCTTTTTACCTGGAGTCAGCAATTTTTAAGTGGAGCCCTCCTGCCTTCCCTTTGCCCTTACTTCTATTTTCTCTGCCAGCCTAGGACTAGCCTTTCTTTCCCAGAGTCCCAGTGACAGCCTGCTTGCTGCAGCTGCCCTTGCTTAGTCCTGCCACTCCGTAGATAGCTTTGGTGCCTTTCACTGATTCATCTATTTGCCATCTGCTCTCAGATTTCTTCTAAAAACCCCAGTGTTTATAATATTCCCTGAACTCTGTTATGCCCTCCTCCACTTTAATGGGCCCAATAAACAGCTGCCATAATTTAGTCTTCATCCATCTCCAGGTCATTCTTTGCCTTTTTATTTTCTTCAAATTCACCCATTTTGGAGAATAAATTGATTGGAAAGAACAAAGTGCAGGTAATGAGGATTTTTCTGAGGTTTGATAATGACAGCTTTCATTCATTTATTGGGGAGCAGTTAGTTCACATATCACTTGTCACTAAGTGTAGACAAGGAAGGATAGCTAAAGAAATAAAAGGCATAAAAAAAGAAGAAATAAAAGACATAGATACTATCCTGGTACCAATGTGGTCTTTCATAAAAGAAAAGGAGAAGTTTATATAAATGTCTATTTTTGATGATGAAAAGAGAGTCTGGAATAATGGCAGAAATATTCAGTATGAACACTCTCTCTGTTAGATGTGGACATCTCATAAGAGGGATTAGAAAGCAAGAAATTTTGGATCTCACAGAAATGTCAAACTATATCTAGAATGTCTAAATACAAACAGAAACCAATGACAAGACTCTCGAACCCTCACATTAAGGATACACAAGAAAGACTGTTGCAAACTAGAGAATATTTTCAGAAGGTTTTAAAATTATTTTAAATTGTATTTTAGTTGATAATGATTATAACAATGTTACTGCTTATGGTTTGGACGTACAAAGTAACCTTCATCAGAGTGCCCAAGACCACACTGTCGTGATGTCATGCTATTTTCTTTTTGGGGATTTTTGATGCCTGCAGACCCAATTATTACACCTCCAAATTAAGGAACGGGGCTATTTCTCTAGCCTCTCACTAGGGAGTGAAGAGTGTAGTGGGTTGGATTTGTGTGTCCTTTCTAAGAAACTGAGTGAGCAAGAGAAAAAGTGAAAAAGTGGAAAAGTTTTTGAACTGAGACAGGTCTGTGATTCCAGTGCTTGCCAAGGTAAAGGATGCTGAGCAGCTTCTGAACACAAGGCAGATAAATGAATTTGATAGCATTTTGTCTATTATGCATCTAATAAACAACAGGTGGTAAGAAAAAAAAGAAACGGGATAGTGACAATAGGAGGAACAGTATGCATTCCCCACATTATAATTGTAGACCAGTACTGTAACTTCCAAAGAGGCTGTAAAAGCCCCTACTGAGAAGAAATCAGCTGCAAACATCTGCCAGGTACAGAACACAGAGAGTCAGTTTAGGAGAGTGCCAGGCAGGTGATCGCCTTCTGTTCTCTCATGTTTTCCTTCTTTCATTTCACCCTTGGCTGGGTGTGGAGACGCCAGAGAAGAAGTCATGAAATCAAGCTTAAAGTTTTAAATAATGTTTGGAGTTGGACCTTTTTTTTTTTTATCACATTTTAAATTACTGAACTGAAATGTTTGTTAAAGCAATTGAAGAAAGTATTTTTTCCTATTATCTAAGAAGGAAAATTTCATCCATGGCCAGGGAAGAACTCAAAGCTATATTTTTGTTTGTTCTATTTGTTTGTTGTTTTTTGTTTTGTTTTGAGGCCACACCAGTAATGTTCAGGATTACTCCTAACTCTGTACTCAGAAATCACCCCTAGGGGGGCTCAAGGGACCATACAGGATGCTGGGGATCAAACCTGGGTTGGCCCCGTGCAAGGCAAATGCCCTACTCACTGTTATATGGTTCAGGCCTGAGAAGCTTCTTTTATAAATATACTGTGTTCTGTTCTCCTCTATCAATGTATTTCTGACTACTTTTGTAGAGCAAGTAATATTGCTGTCTCCATTTTATCAAATGTAAAAATAGAGAGATTGGAAATTGAATAATTTGTCAGAATTCACTATTTAGTCAAATGTATTTGTAAGCATGGTAAACCTCCCATATGAGTGGAAACATCAGAGCTATAACCCTAGCCCTATCCTCAAAGTTTGCAGAGTTTCAAGGGCTCAGTAGGTACAGCACAAATGGTGTTTGAAGTCCTAATTTCAGAAAGCAGTGCTAGAAATAACTGCAACAGGGACTTTCTTTGACTTTCAAGTGTTAAGCCTGAGCTGAATAAGATTAGCAAAGACTCATTGGAACCCATGTAGGAAGTAGATCTTACCTAATCCAACTCCCCTTACTGAAACTTTTAGAGAGTCCACAGAGTCATGTCTACCTATTACTCTTTGTATACAACTTTGTATCTGTCATATCTTGCTATTTCTTTTACATTGCAATTCTTCTAACTCTCTTTTGTCTTATCTCAGTCCACCAACCCCTCAAGTTTCTTTCACTATGTTATGGAAGTCATAGTCAAAATGTAACATTATTTTATGGCATTTACTTAAAATCTTCAAAAATGCATTCACAAATGTCTAAATCAGGACCAACTGAAGAAATTTGTTCAGATTATCTGGTCCAAAACCTCTCATTTTTGAGACTTTAAATACTCCTCAGATCCAGAGATGAAAACTAGAACAAGTTAATGCAGATATGAGTTCCATATAATAATCAAATAATATTTGTTTCATCTATTATCTTTTTAAAAATTTATTTATTTATTTATTTATTTATTTTTTGGAGACATACCTAAGCAGTGTTCAGGGATTACCTGTCTCTTTGCTCAGGGATCACTCCTGGGAAGTTATAGGAGACCATATGGGGTGCTAGGGATAAAATTCAGGTCAGTCACATGCAAGACAGCACTCATCTTGCTGTACTATCTCTCTGGCTCCTCTTTTATCAGTTATCAAGATGGAGAAATGTTTGGCATATGCTAAAATGTTCTGTAAAAGCAGTATGAGCTAGGATTGTTATAGGAATACATTGGATAATTACTTTTCTGATGTGATTCTTAGGGTTCTGTGAAAAAGTAATAGTACTTAGTAATTACTTGGTACACCAAGTTACCTCAGCTATCAATATTTTTAGCAGAATGGTAGAACAGGTTTGGAGAAGTTAATATTAAATGTTGAGAAAAAAACTTTGTGTTTATTCTTATGACTGACTTTATAGGAAAGACATGTTTTCATAGAAAGAAAATATCAGGTCAGCAAAATGATAAAACTTTCCCAAAGACATATAACTTAATAATAAATTAGACTTAAAGTTAAATTTTCTCTAACATCAAAGTACAATTCTTTCCCCTGTGTAGTGGAATTGATTCCAAAGGTGATTTATTACTAATAATTAATTTGTTCAATGGAAATTAAGAATTTAGTGACAGTATCTTTGGAATAAGTGTCCAATACCTCTAAATAAATGTTACTTTGAGAGAGTAACACTTATTTCATCTATTTATGCAATTGTTCATTCATTCACTTAATATTTAGGGGGTATCTATTTCCTGCAGGTAGAGAAGGGCAATCAGGTGACAAAAAATGAATAACAGTAAGATTCAGGTAGGAGAGAAAGATGAACATTTACATAATCTAAGATTTATTTAAGGTATATAGGCCATAATTAAATATGTAATCAAAAAATCTCAGGAGAGATTTAAATTAGAGTAAAAAGGGAGGAGGGATTAATGAGAGGAATAATTAGTCCATATTTTTGGAACACATGAGGCAGATCTAAAGAGGATGAGAACGTTCTTCTTTCTGTGACCCTGACAAAGTCCTCTGTGCAGGAATACTGAGACAGAAAACTAAAGCAGAGAAGAGTGCACATAGAGGACTGTATGGGCTTTGGAATTGGCTGGATGCCTGGCTGAGGAACCTTGGGCTCATTCTTTAACTGGTGACGCTGTTTCTCTGTGTGAAAATGGGATATTCATGCCTTCCTACTAGGACACATGGGGATTAACTGAGATATTTATGTGGCATCAGTTTTTAGTGCCAACAACAGAAACTGACTGAGAGATTAAGCGTAAAGGAAAATTTTCAGAGGAATTTCGGCAGCCCTCACTCAGATAAATTGAAGGTTCAGAGAATCAGACCTGAGATTCAGACCATGACCAGCTGTACAGTAGAACTGGTGATCAGAGAAAACCACAGTTGCTACTCACACAGCTTAACTCCTACAGTTAGTTTCATTGCTATGCCCATTTCACTAATTTATTGTAAAAGCAACTTCTATGTTGTTAAGACTAGTGACATTTTCCAGCCAGGGCCTAAGATTATTTCCATTTCCCAGGCCTTCTCTTAGCTCACTCTGAACTAATTTTCTAATTGGGTAAATCTGATTGGGGAGCCTAGATTATATAACTGTCTCTAGATGTGGAAAACAATAGCTCCTACTTTAAGGTGAAAAGACTCTGAAAGCAGACTATTCCTTTTTTTTTTTTTTTAACTTGAATTTTCTTTTTCTTTATTATTTTTTTGGTGTGGAGACTACACCGAGTGATGCTCAGGGCTGACTCCTGGCTTGGTCACTCCTGGTGATGCTTAAGAAACCATGTAGTGTGGGGGATCAAACCTCGGGCTTCTATATTCTTTTTTTTTTATTTTAATTATGACAACAAAGATGAAAAGAAAGAGGACAGGGTAAAGTTACAGTGGAAGCCCAATCACCCATAAACAGAATTCTTGGTAGTCCCATCGATGATATCCCAGCCTTGAACTTTCAGCCAAAGAACATTAAGAAAAACAAAACTGAACCCATGTACAATACAATTGAAAGCAGACTATTCTAAGGGATTCAGGATCCAGGAAATATGGCAGATAGATACTTACTGAGAATGGGAGATCCCCAGGAATTGTCTAGAAGCTAGTAGCTGCTCAGAAAAGTTAAGTTTCTTCCTTCAGTTTCACATACTTCATATAACTGATTATAACTTCAAGGACTATTAATAATGCTGTATGAGTCCATAAGAAAGCTTCCACATAATATTTAAGATTCCCAGAGAGTAATTATAAAATGAGCCTGTACTCCAGATATCTTCCAGAGTCAAGTCGTCTGACTGGGACTTGGATTACAGCAGGTACTACTATGCTTGGCATTTGACTAAATTCAACCTAGCTTAGGGGTAGATTAGTAGCCTATAAATAAAATTATTTTGAAAAATAAATTTATTTGGGTTGAGAATAATTAGAATATGATCCATCACAAATGTCTTTGGTTAGGGGCAGTGACATAGAGAGACAGATCCAT
Organism: Suncus etruscus; assembly: GCF_024139225.1. NCBI lineage: Eukaryota > Metazoa > Chordata > Mammalia > Eulipotyphla > Soricidae > Suncus > Suncus etruscus. The sequence goes on along the minus strand of NC_064853.1, from coordinate 28,852,436 downwards.
CATCTTTAGTAGAAAAAAAGGTTTTTCTGTCCCACCAGCATATTGAGGGCTTTCCAATATGTCAGATCCAAAAGGTCACTTGCCCTTCTCTCTCTGAAATTAGCCCCATACTCAAAGTTGGAAGAAAATACCAATTTCCAGGTTTGCACTTCAATTCCCATTCTCTATTACCTCTTCTTCTGCCCTTTGAAACCAGAGTCTAACCTTCAACTTCAGCTTACTTGCAAACCTGTCAAAATCTAAGCAAAACTGTTCTTAGTACCAGATTCCCTCCTCCCACATAAGATTCTCTCAGAAATTAATTGAATACTAGATCGAAGCCATTTGACATTTATAAATTTTGGATGAAATATAGCCTACAAGGCATTTACTTGCATAATATCTAACTGGATTATAATCATATCTCTATATACATTTTGTTATATTATTAGAGGTGAAAATAGCCCTTGATGTCAAGAAGTCAAAGAGCCAGAGAGAAAACAGAGCATTTAGCAAGTGATATCTAGCACTTCCTATCTTAATAGCAAGTGATAATACTGCCTTCATTAAATAAGAATGGGGGCCTGAGTGTTTAAGTGGCATGCACAAAGGCAAATGCTATAAAGAAGAAAAGTGAGAATTTGGAACCAGGCTGTATTCTCCACCCATGCTCCTCAGCTAGTCTAGAGCTCTAGTGATACTTGAAGCACAACTTTCCCATTCTTTTAAATATCTTAGAGCTTCTCATTGAGTGAATGGCTTCTGCATACTTTTCCCCTTGATGTGGCATTGCTGGAAGAATATCTGATTTACAAGGGATGTCAAGGCAATATGTTTATGTTAAGCTACAGTTATAATAATTTTGCTAAGAGGTCACCTTGTATGAATAATGCTGCAACTAAATTTTAGACACAGATTTTGCTCTTATACATATGTTCACTCCATTTCAGAATAGTATTCAGAGATGTAAACTGGTGAATGTGAAGGCCAGGAAAAGATATTTCTTTTCTCTGCTCCTGCAATTGGGTCTTCATCACTGGCTATTACTAAAAAGCTATACAGGTCAAGGTTTTGAACTTGGAATAATCAAAAGGATAGAGAGGTAGGCATCCTACACTTGAATTTTATTTCTTGACCTTAGTTGCCTAATCCTCAGAAAACCTTTTAACCTTCCTGAGCCTTATTCTTCACTAGTGAAATAGATAGAAAACCATGAGGAATATAAAATAACAAGTGTAAAACACCTTACAAACCATGTGGTAAATACTTAGGATCTGGGAGTCATTAATCACCAACTATTCTTGTTACCTTGCCAGACTGAACCCCCGTGGGTGGGTGCCTGCTCTGACTCTGATTCTTTAATTGGAGCTGACCTTCCCATGTTTCCTGCAATAGGAAGCAAAAGCAAAACAAAAACAAAACAAAACAAAGAATGAGACTTGGGCATTAAGCCATGCTGCACATGCCTACACCATCCATCTTTCAAGCTAATACCTGCTCTTGTCTTCCTATTGAGAAGGTGCTTCTTCTCAGGATTCCTTAAAAAAAAAAAACTACAGCCTACCTTGTTCTGGGAGAACTGTAATTTAAAGGTGTGATGCATACATTGGTATTTTTGTCTATCAGTGGCATTTATCCAATACACAGCAGGGTCAACTGTTTACTTATAAACTCAAGGTGATCCAACTCCCTTTCTCAGAGAGACAAAAGCTATAAATCCTAATATAGTCACCACTTCAGTGCTAATAGCAACAGATAAAATTGCATTGCTTTAGATAACCACTATATTTTAAAAGTTACATTACAGCCAGTTAATGGCTTTCAATCATAAGAACCATTTATAGAAATATTTAAAGGTACCTCAGTTTTATTTTATATTTTTCCAAAAAAAATTGCAACCAGAGTAGGAGAGTGTCAGAAGCTCAGAAGATATAAGCAGAAGTCAGGGAAGGAGAGGAAGAGGATTGCAATAATTCCTAGGAGTTTGATTCATTAGTTCAATAAAAACTAATGCTATTTAACTAACTCTGACGCACCCTCTAATGAACTATTTGAACTACTATACAAGATAGGTAAATGAGCAATGGCCAATACAATAAATTCACCAATAGAAATATTTTCAAGAGGATCAAAATAAGACACTCAGAATTTCTGACCTAGACTGATTCATTTTTTTTCTGGGGAGCCCACACCAGTCAGCACTCAGGGTTAACTTTTGCTCTGCACTCAGGCCCATCTCTAAAGGGCTTAGAGTACTATACGTGATGCTAGGAATCAAGCCCAAGTCAGCCATGTGCAATGCAAACACCCTACCTGTTGTACTAGCACTCCAGCCCCCTCAACATAATATATAGGATATATTTCCTCATTTAAACTTTGCTAACATTTAATTATAAAATATTTTAAATATATTAAATGTAGAGAGATTAACATAATGAATGACATACAACTTTATCAGTTTCTAACACTTTGCCATATGTTTCATATTTTTAGAGTCGACACACAAGTGTTTTAATTCCTATGTTTTAATCAAGTCACTTCTTTTCTTACACAATGAGAAAACAATGATCTGAACATTTGTGTTTATTATTCCATGAAACAATATGTGAGGGCTCTTATTACATGGATGTGTACCAAAAATCAAAACAGAACATTCTTTTGTGTACTTTCAAACTATATATAAATGGTCATATTGCACATGTCAATCTGCAACTTGTTTTCCTCTTAAATATGCTTCTGTCTTAACAGTGTGATTTTGGAACTTAGCCATGTTATTTGTAATTCCTGTACATAAATTTTAATTTCTGTGTAATATGCTATATATATGACCTATAATATGTATCTATACTTCCATGATTTTCAATTTAATGTTATTGCAAATAAACTTCACTTCACTTGCCCAAAAATACCAATTGTGCATATGTATGGTATTCTCTCAAATGGGATGGGTGGCTAGTAGGAGACATAATGCTGTATTGCTTTACAAAGCAATTATAGTAATATACACTCTTGCAATAATGGATGACTTCCAGTCGTCCTACATCTTCATCAATATTTGGCATCATAAGTAGCTCTAATTGTTGTCAATCTAAATAATACAAAATTGTGGCTCTGATGTTAGATATTAGAGCAATAAATATTGCTCTAATGTCTGATGAATATTACCAATTCATTCTTCAGCTACTCTTATGAACAGCTTGTTTCTTATTTATTTGTTGACTTTTTATTTGGTATATCTCTTTTTTAAATAATTGGTCTATAGACTTTTAAAATGTGTTGGTGTATGATATATCATTTATTGTTAAATAATTCAAAATTATTTTCTCCTAGCCTATGATCTGTATATTTACTATATAGGAGGAATTTATTTAGATAGATGTTTTGAATTTATCATAAATATTTATTTTTATAGCATTTGCTCTTCATTTAATAAACGTGCCTCTATTCTCAGTTTAAGGTATTCAGTTTAAGATATTTAAAAGTGGGGCCGGAGAGATAGAATGGAGGTAAGGCATCTATCTGCCTTCCATGCAGAAGGATGGTGATTCGAATCTCGGCATCCCATATGGTCCCTGAACCTACCAGGAGCGATTTCTGAGCATAGAGCCAGGAGTAACCCCTGAGTGCTCCCAGGTGTGACCCAAAAACCAAAAACCAAAAAAAAAAAAAAGATATTTAAAAGTATTGAAAATTTTGCTTTTTAGACTTAGACATTAACCTACAGTAATTAATTTTGCTATGAAATAGGGCTTCTAGGTTAAGTTATATTTTTACAATTAAAAATAAACTAATTAACATGTAAAGAAAACAAGCTATGATACTTTCATATCTGAGGAAGGTTTATATTTTTGGTCACCACCAACAAATCACAGAATCAACCTTTGAAATATTTCTTGGAAGTCATAATTAATGTGGACAACACAGTGTCTGAGTACTGAATGTAACAGGCATTAGATTAATGGTGTATGGAACTGCAGAGGTAGAATGGCCTGATAATTTCAAAAATTAGGCTCATAAGAGTTAAGACATTATAACAATAGGTTGCTATGTTTTTATGTGATTAAAGCTCTGAAATTACAGGAACCATATATTTTACAATAAAGAATTAAAAGACATAGTGTCTGAATATACTGCTTTTCACTAGAGCTGATGAGATGATGAAAATATACATAACAGCCTTTTATCTGTGCTATTATTGTCTTCTTAAATGAATCACTAGATTTCAGTAGCTATTCTAAAATATTTTTTACATTTTTCTAATAAGCTAATTTATCTAGCTAGAAGTACTATATGAAAAAACATGGTGGTGCTCAGGAGTTACTCTTGACTCTGTGCTCAGAAATTGCTCCTGGATAGGGGGACCATATGGGATGCCAGGGATGAAACACAGGTCCTACTTAAGTCAGCCATATGCAAGGCAAATGCCTTATTCCTGTGCTACCACTCCTGCTCCGACAATATGAAAAATTTGCCCAGAAGTTCCACATGTATTTCCATCTAAGGTATCACCCAAAATCACTAAATACAGAAAATATTTCTTCCAAATAGGAGCACTCAAAGTGAAGTTACATAAATGAGAAATAAACCATAATTGGGTGTTATTGACACTTAGAGTTTATGGAGTAATTTTTCTTTCCTGGTACTTATATTCAAAGAAGATTGTCAATAAAAATATTTAACACATGGGTAAGTCCTTGAGTTTTATCCTCACCAACAAAAATGTAGTAGAAGGAGAAACATAAAGCAAAGTAAGATACATGAAAATACGTAGATTAAGAGTTGCCATATTATACGGGATCATTAAGGAAAATACTACTGTGAGGGCTACCTCGAAGCATAGACATATTAGAAGAGAAGTAAGTATTCTGCATAACTGAGGCAGTTATTCTTATGTTGAGATTTCAGAATAGCAAAGTAGTTTATGAGTTAGGAATAGTTATCAATGGAGAGGGTGGTAGAGTACATATGGGTATATTCTATCTATATATTCTATATGTGGGTATATTCTAATATCAATAAAATAAGGTGGGTGATGAATAAAATATTATACAAGAGAGAATATTTTCAATATAAAGGGAAGAAAGGGTGATTAATGCTGATCATGTTTCTATAACTGGCACTAAATATGGTATCTTGAGCATAAAGTCAGAAAGTCCCTGAGTAGCACCAGATATAGCTTAAATGTAATCCCTCAAAAACAATCTTAAAATGTATATATAATTTACACACATTGATGCCAGCCTATGTCATGACCCTAGGGTGAGAAATGGAACAAGGAGAGAATTACTGTTCATAGTTATCTACCCTTAGAAATATTCCAGTATATCAAGAGAATGGGAGAAACTATTCACCTAATATTCATCAGATAAAGGGTCAATATCTATGATATTCAAGGCCCTGGTATAATTTAGCAAGAAAAAACATTTAACCCTATCCTAAAAAATAAACAGATTTTTCCTCAAAGAAGAAATATAAATGGCCAAAACGCACATGAAAAAATGTTCCACATCACTAATCATCAGGGAGATAAAAATTAAAACAAGAATGAGATATTATGTAACACCACAAAGATTGGCACACATCACAAAGAACAAGAACAACTAGCGCTGGTGTGGATATGGGGAGAAAAGAACTCATTCACTGCTGGTGAGAATGTATACTTATGAAAAACAATATTGATATTCCTCAAAAAACTTAGGAATTGAGCTATCATCTGATCTAACAATATCACTCCTAGGGATATAACCTCAAAACACAAAAACACCATGCAGAAAAGCTTTCTGCATTCCTATTTTCATTGCAGCACTATTTACAATAGCCAGAATGTGGAAACAACTGAAGTGTCTGGGAATCAAGCAATGGCTAAAGAAATTGTGGTAAATCTACACAATGGAATACTATGCAGCTGTTAGGAAACTGAAGTCATGAAGTTTGTATATACATGGATGGATATGAATGTTATTATGCTGAAAGAAATGAATCAGAGGGAGCAGGTAGACAAAGAATAATCTCACTCATTTGTGGGGCATAAGAAAAATAAAAGTATAGTAATAATATCCAGAGACAATAGAAATGAAGGTCAGGAGGACTAGGAAGCTTGTGATAGAACCAGGATTGCTGTTAGAGTAGAGAAGGTTCACCATGACCACGATAGTTGGAACTGATCCCTTTGGACAAAAAATGGGTAATGAAAGGAGATAAATTGATAAACATGCTTCCTCTTCATTAACAATTGTGCAAACCATAGTGTCATAAAGGGTGGGAGGGAGAAAGAGAGAGACAGAGAAAGAAAGAGAGAAGAGAGAATAAAATGTCTTTCCAGAAGCAGGCAGGGGATAGGGTGGGAAGGAAGTTGGGGATATTGGTAGTGGGAAATGTATACTGGTTAAGGAAAGTGTACATTGTTTGACTGAAACTAAACAATGAACAATTTTTAATCACAGTGCTTAAATATAATAAACTAAAATAAAAAGAAAGATTTCAGTCTGACTTATATATGAATATATGTGTATGTATTCACATACAGATATGTGCATGAATTTTGCTAATACTATAGCATATATAGTTCTGGAAGAATGCTCAGAATACTGTAGTAGCACAAAGAAGGGGCAAAGTAAATATTGGTAGTAAAATGGAAACTATCAGAATTGAAAAGGAGGGGAAAATTCTTGGGAGATCATTTCTTGAACATAGATCATGGAAGTGGCAGAGCAAGCTCATGAAATGCCATTTTTATCTTTGTTACCTTCTGATTCACTTGGAGCATCAGCACTGTTAGCTGAATCAATACTATCTCCTTGACCCCCAAAATTGATTTTCTCAGTATCCTACTTTGTCACAGACAGAAAACTACAAAAGCAGAATCACAGAACAGCTCTTAAACTCTCTGAAAAACAGTAAAGAAGAGAGAGAGGAAGAATTGTTTGTGGTAGAGATGAACTACAAACTGACAGCAAGTTTAGAGCTAAGGTTGGAGAAGAGAAACTAGTCAACCATCATAGTAGTCTCCTGGCAGTAATATGTAGTGCTGCCATCCACAGAAGGAAAGTATTCACCTTACAAGTCCTGAACTGAGTAACTGTCAGGAGTTAGAAGCTAGTTATAAATTTTACTCAGAGAAAAAGAGAGTAAGACGAGAAGTGGTTGAGCAGCACTAACCTACTCAAGTGTTAAGGACAGTCAAGGTCCTGCCTTACATTCTGTTTCTCTTGAGAACCGAAGTTATTTGACAGCAACACACAAACTCTTTACATTCAGAATCATAGTGAGAAAGGCCAACCCTTCCAAAATGATGAATCTCAAATTTGCCATCACATGAGAATAATAGAGAACATTTTAAGATCTAACAATGCCTGGGCATAGCTTCTTATTCAACAAAAAGGGGGAAGGCAACTGATAACTTTTAGATGATCTGCATTCCAATGTGCTGACAGTCTCAAGACAGTGTCTTAGCCATTCTAACAAGTAACATGATATACATGAATGATCCTTGACAATGTTCTTTTTCTTTAGTAAAACAGTGTTTCTAAGTATTGTATGGAACAATACTAAGTTCTGCAGATCTGAGTTAAAATGCCAATCAGGTAGGAGTTGGGTAGGTCACATTACTTCTCTTCTATTTCTTCAAATTGGGAGTAATAATACTTAAGTATTTCATAGGGCTGTTTAGGATATAACCAGAAATTATGATAAGCCAGAAAATATATACACAATAATTGTATTCTCCTTACATTTAATGGACTTTAAGGGGAAATAGGTATGAGGAAAGAAAGCAAAAGATAAAGAAAATTTATTAAGTGATCAAGGGATAAAAAGTCAGCTTATTGCAGGTCATTGTGTTTTTATAATACAATGAGAACAATTGGGAGTCAGCCTTATTTTTGAAGTTTAAAATTTCTGCCAGTACTCAGTCTTTTGGGGGTCCTTGCTTGTTCCCAAAAGTCATAAAGGATCAATCAGGCCTTGTCACTTCTGAAAAGGTCTTCTTGACTCTTGAAAAAATTTTATTTAAAGAAAATGCATCACATAGTTGACATAGTTGTCATACTACATTTGTTTCCAGATAAGTGAAAGCAAAGTTACTGAAAAAAAAATAGGAGTAAATAAAAAGGAAAGGAAGTTTTTAAAAAGAAAAAGAACAGCAGCAAGTACATTTGTGCAAAATTATTGTATCACCATGTATTCAATGGCAGAAGGTTTAGTAAGTAAGCTCTTGTTAGCTGCCCATTCTGTTACATGGGTGTGTTCCTTTAGGGATTAAATTAATGAAGTTGTCTAGAGATTCAAAGCACTATTACTGATACTATGGCTTTTAGGTCATATGATACATATGATACTATGAAATGTATTCAACTACTAGTCCTCACTTGCTCCAAAAAGTCTTAGTGATACTGAACACCAAACTGGCATACCTAAAATTTAGTCAGATTGGTGTCCCTGAAGGGATTCATAGAGGGTCAGTGATGAGGCAGGGCCATTGGGAAAACAGTGATTGTGGGTGATGGAGGGAGCAGGTGTGCCTTTGTTAGAAAAGGGCCTTAGCCTGCCTCCTCTTCCCAAGATAGCCAGATGTCTGTGCATAGGCCATTGTAATCGCAATCTTTCACAGCTGGTGGATCCATGATCTTTCATGTATCAGTTCACACCGCATTTGAAAAAGGAGTCTATGGAGCTGGCCCTATTTTTTTTTTTTTTTTGGTTTTTGGGCCACTCCCGGTGATGCTCAAGGGGAAATCGCTCCTGGCTTGGGTGACCATATTGGATGCTGGGGGATTGAACCGTGGTCTATCCTAGGCTAGTGCCAGCAAGGCAGGAGCCTTACTCTTTGCATCACCACTCTGGCCTCTGAACATCCCTTCTTGACTCTTATAGGCCTGACTTGTCAGGGCTGGAGAGGGACCAGACTATGGTAGGTTAGAGTAGTTTTCAGGTTACAATAATTACTTAATGTCTAACTTTATGTTCCTTCATTGATATGCAACAAAACTAGTAATTTTTGTACAAGAATGATAGTACAACAGGTAGGGCACTTGCCTTGTATGTGACCAACTTGGTTTTGATTCCCCAGGCCTCACCTGTTCCCATGAGCCATGCCAGGATTCCTGAGCACAGATGCAAGAGTAAGACCTGAGAAATGCAAGATATGGACCCCCAAAAGAAACACCTATGTAACCCTAGTTATTTAGCTCACAGATTCAAGAATTAAGCATCCCATGTTTCAGTTCTGATGTTGTCATTGTTTTCTTTGAAGAACAGAAGAATGAGCTGTCATCACTTTATAAGTTGTTTTGAGAATAAAAAAATCTACTTAAGGCAGCTAAAAACAATCATGCAGTTAGCTATCACTTAATTTTAGTTGTTATAATCATTATTATCATAAATCACTATTATCATATATCACCTACCCCACTCAAAACCCATGGAAGCCTATGATCACCTGAGCAGTTCAACCACCAACATAAGCACTACAACTAAGAGAGCCAATTAACCCATTCAGAAAACAGCTAAGATGGCAGGTGGGAATGTGTACAAATCATGTCATTTTTTTCCAGAACTGTCATCTCACACAAGATAATGGTTCTCAGGTGGGCCCAGTATTCTGTGTGATGTTCCTGAGTTAATCTCACAGGTATCAGATAACATGAGAGACAGAATTTTCCAAAGATTTTGGAGAAGCATAAATAAATGATTTCATAGTTTCTCCTCTTAGCCTATGCCTCTGTGTGTCACCGTGTGGCCATCTTGTGCCCTGCATGCTTGATTATTAAGGTCTAAACAGTAGAAGGAGTTTCAAAAAGGGTTTACTGGTTGATTTAGCAAAGATTATTGTTCAAATCTACTCTCCTATAAACAGCATTCTACAGTTTACAAAAATCCTTACATATGTTTCACTGGATTTACTGAACACTCCCTGACACTTTGTGTCAGAAGCTGAGTGAAGTAACAGTGATCAAATAGTATCTTCAAGTGCTGCAAGTATACTAGTAAACAGAACTCCAGATTTGAATCACAAAAGATCACAATAGTTCACATCAAATCATAAAAAGTTGGAGCAGATAAAAGAACAAGAAAAGCATAAGTCCTGTGAGGAAAGAAGGACATGGGACAGGGCACATGAGAACAAGAAAGCAACAAGCAAGAGACCAATACTTCCATCTGGAAAGAATTCAAGAAAGACTTCAGAACTTTTAACTTTGGGCCTACTCTGAAAGAAGGTACAGCTGATCCTGCTGCTACCATGTGTAAAAATCTGGTTTCCTACCTCATTTTCTAAGACATTTCTTTTTTTTTTAAATTTTTATTTTGATCATAGTGGTTTACATAGTGTTGACAATAATATTTTAGGTACATATTTACATAAAATCAGGGGGGATTCCCATCACCAAATTGTCCTCCCTACATCTCCGTTTCTGTCCTACCTCCCATTTCCTCTTCCCTCACCCCAGGTCGGCTAGAATATGTGGTCCCCTCTGTATCTAACCCACAACTTAGTAGTCTTGCACCTGTTTGGTCTTGATGCCTCCCTTAGTTCCCCCTCTAACTGGAGGCAGGACTAGCTAGTTCAAGTTGCGTGGTTTTGTTTGAAAAAGAGAAAAGTAATAAACTGGGGTAAGGGTCTAATACCCCGAAACTGGGCGGAATCCTTCTAGAGGCTCTCATCATCGATTTGAGAGATGGAGAAAAAGAAGGTGAAACACTCCACCAGTACCAAAAGAAGTGTCTAAGACATTTCTTAATCTCAATCTAATTAATTAATTTTACTTAATTTACTAATTATTTACAAATTCCTTAAATTTTTATGTTCTCAAATTTTTCATATTCTCCACCCACTGAGTAACCCACTCATTAAATATATATATAGGTCAGTCTATAGATCTACACAACAGAAATGAACCAAACCAGATTCCCAAACTTCAAAAACTCATAGTCTAGTGGAGAGAAAATTAATGTCATAAGCATTAGGCTGGCACTGTAAAAGACACTACTATCTTGGATGAAAACAAAAGTCTGAGGATAAAAGCAACATCAGTAGAGATTCTGTTTTTTCCACTGGAGAGTTTTGGAATAAAAACAATTTACGTCTTCTCTACAATTGAATAGTCTACAATGTTAAGTATATAATGTTAGCCTCCAGTTTATAAAATAATACTCATTATTGTTAAAATTATTATTAAATAAGTTGTAATCTCCTTGACCATTACTTTCTATCATACTCGTAAGACAACATACAAATAACAGTTATTCTGGGTGGGGGTTGAATTAGAATTGAGTGATTTTAAAGTAAATGTGTTATCAGACCACTTACTCAAAGGCTGTAACCCCACCCCATTATCCTCACCTGTAAAATAAGCATAATATTTCCTTATGAAGTTGTTTAAGGTTTTGATACAAAAAGCACCTTTCACATTTTCTATCGATATTTGTCTTATCTTTCTTCAGTTCCAAAAGAGATGACAGAATGTGAGCAATCAAGTGTAAATCTCTATTCAGGTAACAAGGTATGACGCATTGGAAAAGGGGCCCATGATAGCATTGTTTAAAATAAAAGTCCTAAATTCTATCGCAATTTCCTTGTTCAAATCATTTAAGGAGAGCTTTTTGTAGTTTTGCTAATGAAGTCATCCTCAAAATCACTTTCAGAGAGACTATTGCTCAATAATAAACTAACAGCATGATAATACACACACTCAAGCCCCAAGTTGGGTGATTTTTTAAGATCAGAATCCATACAAACAGTCATTGAGAGTCTTAAGGGGGTCATTTGCAGAGATTGGATTTCTCCAAAAGAAAAGACTATCCCCATTTTATTCTCTTTATTGTGCCAGCTCATCAAGAAGAAAACGATGAAAAAACTCGAATGCCTATGGTACAATTCATCACAAGGATTTTTATGGCAGAAAAATGTTTTCAATTTATAATGGCAGTAATAAGTGACATTGGGCAGACTGAAAGAGCCTTTTTTTTCCTACCAGAAGTCAGCTAGGAATAGAGGAGGAAAGTAATCATTACTTATCTCTGGATGCTGAATATTTAAAGGCATCTTATACAACAGCATGCATTGTATTATCCTGAAATACACTAGGCAGAAAAATTTTATCCAAACTATCAATTTAATTCCCTGTTTATCATAATGGAGTCCAATTAAGGCCATATGATTGGTGAAGGGGAGGGTCTAATCCTGTCAGAACCGCAAGGCTTTGACAAATCTAACAAAGAAACAGTATTAAGAAGGAAACTGTGTTGTAGTGTTTAATTTAAAATGTTTTATAAATAATTCTAGCACTGGGTAAACACACACACACACACACACACTGAACTCGACAGTTTTTTTTTAATATATGGACTATAATGGCAAAAAGCTCACAGAGAACTATTTCTAAAATTCTTGTGTTTCCCTTCCTTTATTTCACATGGCCACAGGCATTCTTGCATGCTTTCCTGTTTTACCCTTTTGTCTACAGATATGAAGTCACCAGATCTATGAATGCTTACTGCATGCTGTATCTCATAGAACAGTCATCACAAAACGATTTTTACTCACTAAACAAACCAACAAATATTTTTGTATGATTGGGCATCAGCCATTTAAAAGGTAGTTGTGATAAATTTTGATCCCTTATTTTGAAGGCAAGTGATTCCAAATTGAGTAGACAGTTGAGTAATTATACCAACCACTAAGAATCGCCTGATAAAGGTTCTACTAGAAGGTTTGCTGATCAGAAATCATAAAAAGGAATGACACATTTTGTGTAGAAGAACTGAGACAATGCTTTCTGGAGGAGAACCCCTTTTAAAGTAGAGTTGTAATAAGTGAGTGTTTTCTCATAGGAAATGGACAGAAAAATAAATGGTACAGCAAAAGGAAGATGATGTGCACAATAGAAGAATATGTAAGATAGAATGGTATGTTGTACACAGAACAGAAAGCAATGGGCTTTGCTGAAGAGAAAAGGCAGTTACATGTGATTACATCACTTACACATCACTTATGATAGTTACAATATTATTCTATGTGTCCTGAGCTAATTTTAAAGATCTATTTACTCACACTCAGAGAAAGTTTTTTCTTTGGCTTGAATTTCCTGCCAGGCAATTTAATCTGCTTATCTTTATTATCATTTTGTTCATTTTGTTGTATGTGCATGTTTGTTTTGTTTTATTATTGAGATCTTTGATTTGTTCTTTTGGTTTAACTAAATAAAGAGTAAAAATGAAAAATCTGGGTTCTCAAATATCTTTATCAAAAGGAAAAAGAACAATCCTATAAAGAATAAATGTTCTTAGAGGTTTAAGTACTGTTAAGAAGACCAAGGTGCTAGAGTACTGAGAGGAAGAAGAATTATAGGAAAGAAAATAAAAGATCTTAGAAGTCAAATCATGTGAGGTTTTATGAGCCATAGTAAATAAAGGTTTCAGATTTTATTCCAGGTAAATTGTAAGTCAAAAGGCCCAAGAAAATAAAAATAAAATTATCTGACTCATTTTGAAAGGAACAATCTGATTTGTGTGTCCAACAGATGTATAAGGCATTACATATGAAGGATTTGTTAGGAGAGAGCTTTAACTTCCTTTTTAAATTTAAAATTTACTTTTATTTATTTAATTTTCAATGTGTGCTATTTTTCTCTTGGTTCTTTAGAAATTTAAAAAAATTATTAAAGAACCATAATTTACAAAATTAGTAATAGTTAATTTTTTATTTTATTTGTTTTGAGGGCCACACCCAATGGTGATCAGGGGTGACTCCTGGCTCTGTACTCAGGAATTACTCCTAGTGGAATTGTGGATGCTACAACTTGAACTTGTGTCTGCTGTATGCAAGGCAAGTGACCTGCCCACAGTACTATCACTTTAGCCTCCTGGGTGAGTTTTAGATATATAACATAAAGTTCTAGTACTAATTCCACCACCAGTGTCAACTTCCCTCCATCATTGTTCCAAGTCCTGTGACCCAGTCAGCCATATTGATAGGTACATTATAAAGTTCAATTGTTTTAATTTGGATGTCTATCATGTTTTTAGTGTTATTGACTCTGAAGTTTGGATTTATAGCGACACCAATTTTCCCCATTACTGATGCAACATAGACTTCACTTCCTCTCCTTCTTACTTTCTTCCTCTATTTCTTTCCTTCTGAAGAGAGGACTTTCTTAGACAAAATGATTGGGGCCTGAGCTAGAGTGTTGAAGAATATGGTTAATATTAGTGTATATTTTGAATATCATTACCTAGCTATTCTGTATCTACTTTTACTTAACTCCTCAGCTATTTAAACAGTTAATTTTATTCTACACATAGAAACATCTAAAGAAAAGATATGCGTTCAAAGACAGTAGAGATGGACCTGGGATTTGAGTTATCTTGCTTCTTTGCTTTGTCATTCCCCAAATTTCTACCACTGCCTTCACAAGTCACTTCCATTGTTTTTTATAAGTGTGAAACATCTTTCTGGTGGAATTTTAAGACAACCAGAACAATATTCAGCAGAAAGTCTGCTCAACATTAGGAGAAACCAGGACTTTGATGTGCTCCAATTGGAGCAAAAAAGATGTGTGGAAAATACCAAGCAAATGTTTGGACTCAGAATCCAAAATAACATGTACTTAACTTTGCAATTTAAAAAGCTAAATTCAAACATGTGCCTTGTTAGTTTTCCAGAAAATACAGAATCTTGCAGCATAAAATTAAATAAACACCAACCATAAGTTGTGTTCTCTCTCTTCCTCTCCCTCCCCTTTCCTCCAATTTTCTACAATTCTTTCCAAATATCCTCTTTCTTAAAATTCAGAACTTTTCATGTGTTTGGTCTGCACAATTAACTGGATCATATCTGTTAATACCTGAAAACACAGTAGACAGTCTCTATTTCCTTCTAGTATCAAATATGTTCAACCCAATGCACCTTTGCTCATGCCTATATGCTCCACAGTCTTCTCAAATGCTGTCTTTGTTTAAATATACTTTTTGCAGCTCCTTTCTCTCAATGTTATTCTCTATCAGTTGATATGCTACTTTCTTCCTCTCTATTCTCACTGCAAAGATAGAAATGAAACCGTTTGTCTCTTCATCTTTACAATGAAAACAAAGATATTTCTATTTGCCTGTCAAAAGTTTGTGAAAATTAATATTCCTTCCCTCCCCTCCCCTTCCTCCCTCCCACCCCTCCCTCCCTCCCTCCCTCCCTCCCTTCCTTCCTTCCTTCCTTCCTTCCTTCCTTCCTTCCTTCCTTCCTTCCTTCCTTCCTTCCTTCCTTCCTTCCTGTTTTAGTTAAAAACACTCTCTTTTGTTGAGGTGGAAAGGCTCCTAAATATACAAATATTTGTAGCCAGTTTCCTTTTATCTAGAAAACAATAATGGTGTAAAGAGCACCCTTTCAGAGGCTAGGGCCAGTCAGAATCCTGAAACAGTGGTACCATATCTTCCCTAAGACTTACTTCTTCGTGATATAAAATATTCACAATAACACATAATTTAGGTCTGTTGTCCTTGACTTTAACCTGAGCAGCATTTTTATTATTTTTATATTTTATATGAAATTTTGTTTGAGAAAAGCATTCATTTGATTTAAAAAGAAGCTTTAAATAACTCTGCTGATCCAAACTCTTCATCACCTCAGGAAGCTCACCACAAAGAGTGATGAGTTTAGTTAGAGAAATAACTACATTTTGAACTGTCCTAATAATGAGAATGTATGAGGGAAATGGAGAGCCTGTTTAGAGTACAGGCGGGGGTCGGGTGGGGAGGAGGGAGACTTGGGACATTGGTGATGGGAATGTTGCACTGGTGATGGGTGGTGTTCTTTACATGACTGAAACCCAAACACATATATATAGAAGTTAAAACTTAGAGAACTAGAAGTGATTACCCAGGACATACCTTAGTTCAACCTCCAAAGCTATGAAATAAATAAGTATGAAATAACTTTCATACTTAGGATAAGACATGTCCTGGGTATTTTCTTTTACCCTATATCTTCTTGTGATGTTTTCTTAACATCAGTGAGCTAATACACTGACTTTCTGGAAACTTTTTACTGTCTTTACAGGAAGAAGAAATGGCCATCATGTTCATTATTTATTGTCTTAGTCTTTGTTGTTGTTGTTGTTGTTGTTGTTTGGGCCACACCCGGCCGCGCTCAGGGGCTACTCCTGGCTCTGTGTTCAGAAATTGCTCCTGGTTTGGGGGATCAGATGGGATGCCAAGGGTCAAACCCGCGTTTTTCCTGGGTCAGCTGCATGCAAAGCAATAGCCCTAGCACTGTGCTACAACTCCAGCCCCTCATTATTTATTTACTTAATTTTATTTTACTTACAAAAAACTATGATAACCAAGATTCAAATCCAGGTGGCCTGAAGAAATTTGGATTCTTGCTTCTATCAATTCCTTAAAGGAATTTTAGCTTTTTCGTGGACTGATGCTGTATCTTCCAGCTGAGAAAATTCATTTTCTCTAAATTCAAAGGAAATAAGATCTACATTTCAATAACAGGCTAAGATGTTTCAAGGCCAGATCACGAAAATTCCTTTTTCCTAAGTAAGTACAATGAGCTTTGAAGAGTGATTAGTTTAGAAGACAGTAACATAAAAATGAGGGTTATTTTGGAACACTAAATATGTTTAGAAGAGTATTGATTTGACTGCATTAAGAAGAAATAGTTGGTAACTCTCTAAGTGCAGACAACAAAATTTTAGGAACTGACATCTATTCCTCAAGTTGGCTTATAAAAACATTTTGAATTATGAAAATGGATAGTATTCAATGTTAATAAGTCCTTGGACTTGAATCACAAAGCTGAAGTTACCAAGTGCTTAGTATAAGGGGATAGACAGTATTCGAGAGGAAGAGGCAGACTAAAATGATTTAAAGAGAGTAGTGTAGGTTTTTGGGTATTTATTTTTGATTATTCTTAATGTTTTTGGTTTTGCAGACACATCCAGTGGTGGTCAGAATTTACTACTGGCTCTGTGCTCAGGGAAACACTTCTGCCAAAGCTCAGGAGATGAGGTGTCAGGGATGAACCTGGATCTACTGCATACAAGGTAATCACTTCACTTGTGCAATCTTTGGCCCCAGGTTGTTTTTATTATCATTATCATAATTTTACGACAGAAAAGCTGAGGCAAAGAAAAGATAAATTACTTGCCAAAATCCACACATCTTTAAAGTGATAGAACTGTGATTTGATCTAGATAGTTTGAGTCCATAGATTATACCTAACCTTTACAGCAGAGTTCCTCCAAATACTCCATAGACTAAATTGTTATTATTAATGAGGTCGGTGCCAGAAAGAAGAGAAGCAAATATGTTTCCTTGGAAGATCTCAGTTTTCCACAGCAGGAGGTTCTGCCCAATTGATCCAGAGCATAGAAATGCCTGATGTTACCTTTCAAAATGGCTCCCATTAACAGAACGCCAGATCCCCACATTTTGCTCTATGGCATTAATTAAAACAAAAAAGTTAATCAAGATAAACTTGCACACCTGCCTAGTACTAGCCTGGAAGTTTATCATGTCTAAATATGTTTCTCATGCATTTACTGCAAATTAGTTTCTGAAAGTGAATTTCAAGGTCTAGTGACTCTGAGGTTCCCTAACTCCGTTTTCATTAAGTTTTCACAAATGATCTACTGTTGCATTATTCTTTTATAGTGCAGATTTAAGGCCCCACTATGAAAAGCAATTATGCTGTCAGAAAAGTGTATTTTGACTTATTAAAAAATCTGAAAGGTTTTAGAAAACTATTTATTTAGGTTCTCATCAGGAGGGTATTTTGACAGTCTTCAGAAAGAAAGCACTTTTCAGTTGCATACTATTTGGAGTAAGCTAACAGGGCCTTTGCATGAGGTTTATGTGGAATAGCAGAACAAGCACAGTGCAGGGCATCAAGAGGGCTTGACTATTGCTCCCAAGAGTAGCCATAGGTAACACTAGCTTTATATGAAATATAAACAACTTTCACAGGGTGACTTCTTGAAAGAAAACAGATCCCTATACCTATAGCTGTCTGTACTGAGCATCTTGTATGTCTAAGACACAGAGCTAAAAGCTATGTAACAAACTCTGATAGGAACATTGCATTTCCTTTTTCTAGATAAAAAAATCTAAAACTTTAAAAAGGTTATAAAGCTTTACCATCCACTCAGTAGATGTTAGATTTGGGATGTGATAATCATATCTATATTTCTGAGGATGGAATGATATCACAAGCTTTAGGGTCTATTATTCATAGGAAAAAACAGAATAAATTACAGACAGATGGTTGAAATAATTCAAAAACAAAGGATTTCATACTATGCTACTCCATTTATATCATATTCAAGAACATACAGAAATAATTTATGGTGATATAACTCACATTGCTTTCCTGTGGAGAGGTCTAGAGGGAATGGAAAAAGTCACAGGGAATTTTCAGGGGTGATGAAAATGTTCTAAATCTTGAATAGAGTGTTTACACATTATCAATGCCCATAGACTCAAATAACTAAATTCAGTGTATTATGCTACAGATAAACCTAAAGAAAGAAAAATGATTATTATGCCAGTGGTCAGCTTGTTTATCTTGGAAGCCCTATGAAGAAATACCTGTATGCAAAGCACTTCTAAAATGTGCAAGGAATCTGTGTGCTCATGCTAAGGAACCAACGGAGTTGGTGCAGTGCTTATCTCTGCCAGATGTTTCTGCCTATACTGGTCTCTTGTTCAAGGCCATTTTAGTTCTAATCTTCTTGCATTTGGTATAACAGGCCAGTTACTTCCATTATAGGAAGCTGGACTGAATACATAAAAGGTATAGATCCTAAAATAAGAAGATAATTCTGTTGGAATAATTTAGTCTATTCACACCCTTTCACGTGGTCATTATAAGTTAAATAGTAAAATAAAGAGTGAGATAATCAGTAGGGCAAAGACTCATTATCCTAGATGAAATCTCAGACTATGCCAGAATCAGAGCACAAGTCTGCCTTATCTTCAACTGATGTTAGTGTACCTTCTCTACTCTAGGCATACTCTAGTTAGTTCTCTTTACAGATGGTTCCTCTTCTTATTCTCACAAGACTTCCATTTTGCAGGTGAGGACACTAATGGTCTAATCAGTTAAATTATTTTCCTGAGATTATATGACTTTCTCATGAGATAGTTGGCATCTCATGAATTCCTATCTTTAATCTCAATTTTAACATACAGTGTCAGCCTAAAGTTAGACAAATAAACATTAAAAGATGCATCTGTGATCACAAGAAGAAATCAATAATGAGAGGAAAAACTTGTTTATTCTTTGGCAGATATTATTTTTGAGAAATATTATGGTTTGAGGATTATAAAAATAGAATTTATTTTATCATACACTATTTTCTAAGTAGTGATATTCTACACAAGAACAACTAGAAGATTCATTTTATTTAACACTAAAATATGTCATTTACTTTTGTCATTAACAAATTCATGTAGAATAAGATATTGAGCTAAAGTTATCAAACTTAACAAAATTTCCTAAATTAGGTAGTAATTCAATTTCTAACCTGTGTGCTTCTGTTTGGATACAATACAGGAGAAATGAAATCAAAGTTAAAGTATAGGTGCTACAAAAATCTTCAAGCAAATTATTTTTCAATTTTAATTGATATAGATTGGACCGAAAAAGTCACTAAGTTGTTATGGTGATATTCCCATAACTATTCATGGATGTACTTTCAAAATGCCAAGTTATCTATTTTAAATATGGCATAGAAAATAAAACACAGATGAATTTATCTTTATAATATATATATTTTTTGCTTTATTTTTTTTATTTAAACAACTTTATTACATACATCATTGTGTTTGGGTTTCAGTCATGTAAAGAACACCACCCATCACCAGTGCAACATTCCCATCACCAATGTCCCAAATCTCCCTCCTCCCCACCCAACCCCCGCCTGTACTCTAGACAGGCTTTCTATTTCCCTCGTACATTCTCATTATTAAGATAGTTCAAAACGTAGTTATTTCTCTAACTAAACTCATCCCTGTTTGTGGTGAGCTTCATGAGGTGAGCTGTAACTTCCAGCTCTTTTCTCTTTTGTGTCTGAAAGTTATTATTGCAAGAATGTCTTTCAGTTTTCTTAAAACCCATAGATGAGTGAGAGCATTCTGCGTTTTTCTTTCTCTCTCTCTGACTTATTTCACTCAGCATAATAGATTCCATGTACATCCATGTATAGGAAAATTTCATGACTTCATCTTTCCTGACAGCTGCATAATATTCCATTGTATATATGTACCACAGTTTCTTTAGCCATCATCTGTTGAAGGGTATCTTGGCTGTTTCCAGAGTCTTGCTATGGTAAATAGTGCTGCAATGAATATAGGTGTAAGGAAGGGATTTTTTTTTATTGTGACTGAAGTTCATTAACACAGAATTATTTACTATACATAGTGACAATGAATGAAGGGCATTCCCACCACCAATGTTATACTCCCTCCACTCTTGTTCCCAGCATATCTCCCACATCTCCCTCCTTTTACCCCCAGAATCCTACTGCAAATGGTCTCCGCCTTACAGCCTGTTATAGGTTGAGTATCTATTCTGTTTGGTGTTCCAGTCTGGTCATTTTTTAATTTATACTACATGTTCATATGACTGGTCTGGTATCATTCTTTCCCCCCCTCAATTTATGAGGCTGAATGATTCAAATTATGCTATTCTGTTGGAGGTAAAAAGGTTAAGGAAAAGAGGAGAAAAAATTTGGTATCAACTACTAAAAAAAATAATCACCGAATAATATCCACAAAAGTGGAAAAGAAAGAAAAAAGTGGAAGAAAAAGGAGAAGGAAAATAATATCAAAAATCAAACAAAAAATAAAACAAAACAACACCAGAAAAAGTGCTGCAGTGGCAGGCACAGCAAGTATTGAGGAAGGAAGGAAATTCCCATGACCTAAGAGATTCAGGGTTTCTCCCCTCTTGAAGCATATTGTCATGGAAACAACCACTGGCTCCATACCTTCTCATTGCCATATCCCAGGGGTTTTTTTTGTGTGTGTGTGTGGTGTCAGGAACCTTTTTTCTCTGTTGTGGATGAGAAAAAAGGCCACTATAGCAAGCAATAATAATAGGACAGTGCCTAGGATAAAGTCGTTAAGGTTCTAGAGGTACTATTTCACCATTGTTGGTGTGATGGAAGGGATTTTTGTATTGTATTTTTGTGTTCCTAGGGAATATTCTTAGGAGTGGTATAGCTGGGTCGTATGGGAGCTCACTTTCCAGTTTTTGGAGGAATCTCCATATTGCTTTCCATAAAGGTTGAACTAGACGGCATTCCCACCAGCAGTGAATAAGAGTTCCTTTCTCTCCACATCCCCGCCAACACTGCTTGTTCTCATTCTTTGTGATGTGTGCCAATCTCTGGGGTGTGAGGTGGTACCTCATAGTTGTTTGGATTTGCATCTCCCTGATGATTAGTAGTGTGGAGCATTTTTCATGTGTCTTTTGGCCATTTGTATTTCTTCTTTGTCAAAGTGTCTGTCCATTTCTTCTCCCCATTTTTTGATGGGATTCGATTTTTTTTCTTGTAAAGTTTTGTCAGTGCCTTGTATATTTTGGAGATTAGCCCCTTATCTGATGGGTATTGGGTGAATAGTTTCTCCCATTCAGTGGGGGGCTCTTGTATCCTGGGCGCTATTTCTTTTGAGGTGCAGAAGCTTCTCAGTTTAATATATTCCCATCTGTTAATCTCTGCTTTCACTTGCTTGGAGAGTGCAGTTTCCTCCTTGAAGATGCCTTTAGTCTCAATGTCCTGGAGTGTTTTACCTACGTGTTGTTCTATAGATCTTATGGTTTCGGGTCTGATATCGAGGTCTTTCATCCATTTGGATTTAACCTTCGTACATGATGTTAGCTGGGGGGTCTAAGTTCAATTTTTTGCAAGTGGCTAGCCAGTTGTGCCAACACCACTTGTTTAAGGGGCTTTCTTTGCTCCATTTAGAATTTCTTGCTCCTTTATAAAAAAAATTAGGTGACTGTATGTCTGGGGAACATTCTCTGAGTATTCAAGCCTATTCCACTGAACTGAGGGCCTGTCCTTATTCCATACCATGCTGTTTTGATAACTATTGCTTTGTAGTAGAGTTTAAAGTCGGGGAAAGTAATTCCTCCCATATTCTTTTTCCCAATGATTGCTTTAGCTATTCTAGGGTGTTTATTGTTCCAAATGAATTTCAAAAGTGCCTGATCCACTTCTTTGAAGAATGCCATGGGTATCTTTAGAGGGATTGCATTAAATCTGTACAATGCCTTGGGGAGTATTGCCATTTTAATGACGTTAATCCTGCCAATCCATGAGCAGGGTATGTGCTTCCATTTCTGCGTGTCCTCTCTTATTTCTTGGAGCAGAGTTTTATAGTTTTCTTTGTATAGGTCCTTCACATTTTTAGTCAAGTTGATTCCAAGATATTTGAGTTTGTGTGGCACTATTGTGAATGGGGTTGTTTTCTTAATGTCCATTTCTTCCTTATTACTATTGGTGTATGGAAAGGCCATTGATTTTTGTGTGTTAATTTTGTAGCCTGCCACCTTGCTATATGAGTCTATTGTTTCTAGAAGCTTTTTTGTAGAGACTTTAGGATTTTCTAAGTAGAGTATCATGTCATCTGCAAACAGCGAGAACTTGACTTCTTCCTTTCCTATCTGGATTCCCATGATATCTTTTTTTTGCCTAATTGCTATAGCAAGTACTTCCAGTGCTATGTTGAATAGAAGTGGTGAGAGAGGACAGCCTGATAACTCGTATTAAGAATGAAAAAGAAGAGATCACTACTGATATGGTAGAGATTCAAAGGGTAATCAGAAACTACTTTGAGAAACTCTCTGCCACTAAAAATAAAAACCTGGAAAAATGGATAAATCTTTGGACTCTTATAATCTTCCACGGTTGAATGAAGAGGATGTAGCATATCTAAACACAGCCATTACTATTGAGAAAATTAAGACAGTAATAAAATGTCTGACCAAAAACAAAAGCCCAGGCCCAGATGGATTTACTAATGAATTCTTTCAAACCTTTCAAGAGGAACTACTACCAATCCTGGCAAGATTCTTTCATGGAATTGAAAAAAGGGGAACACTTCCAAATAGCTTTTATGAAGCCAACATCACCTTGATACCTAAACCAGACAGAGATGCTACCAAAAAAGAAAATTACAGACCAATGTCGCTGATTAATACAGATCCAAAGATCCTCAACAAAATCCTGGCAAATACAATTCAATGCCTCATTAAGAAGATCATCCACTACGATCAAGTAGGTTTCATCCCAGGAATGCAAGGATGGTTTAACATCCGTAAATCTATCAACATAATACACAACATCAATAACAAAAAACATAAAATCACATGATCATATCAATAGATGCAGAGAAAGCATTTGATAAGGTCCAACACCCATTCTTGACCAAAACTCTCAGCAAGATGGGAATGGAAGAAACTTTTCTTAATATAATTAAGGCCATCTACCACAAGCCAGAGGCAAATATTGTCCTCAATGGAGAAAAACTGAAAGCCTTTCTATAATATATTTTTATGTATTTCCTAACCCAGTAACTAGAGATATCAGCTTTCAGGTCAATTATCCTAATGTAGTCACTTCTAACTTTCTAATAAAATATACAGAAAAGACAATAATTTTCATGAGGTTTTCAAGAACTTATTATGTATATAATTAGAATGGCCATAAATTTATTGCCAAATAATGGAGTTATTTCTAAGAACTCCAGTAATTGACAAGGTTGCATTAGCGGAGACCAAGCTAGCTGTCAACTGGTCTACCCCTGAGAAATAGAATTGTCATTACCTAAACCTGGATCATTATCTCTTAGACTGAAGTGGCTGTAAAAGTCACTGAAGTGGATTCCATTCTTCTACTTGTAAGATAGGCAAAGTACCATCTTCAATTCTGTATCAATATCTTTTTTATCCAAATACTTCTTACTTACTTTTTCAATGACATTATTTGAAAACTTCTAAACATTTCAGAAAGTACCAGAAAGAACTAAAACCAAAGATAACTGGTAATGGACAATTTATTGCATCTTAGGAAATTGCATTTTTATGTGTAAAATCATGTAGTTAAGTAATATAACCATGAAAGATGGAAACAGTGACTATCTATAGTAGCTTTGGATTCCTGTGTGCTTATTTATTGTATTTAATGTGATCAGAGAATAAGGAAGAGTATATTAGAGAGATTTCCATCTAAATACTTTATGAACTGAGAATTTTAGTTCATATATCATGAGAAACCAATATCAAAAAGGTATATCCAAACAATAAATTTACAAAGGAAAATGCTTACAAATTTTCATCTAAATCCAAGTTAAAATATGTCTAGTGGAAAAGTTGTGTAAGACTGGGAATGTTGTCAATCTGAGAGAAGTAGCAAGGAAAGGATGTTTAAGTAGAAAGAACTTATACTACAATGAGTTTTAAAATAAGATTGGAAAGCAGACAGGGCACTTTGTAGCCAAAATTACATGTCAGAGGAGTGCCTTATTTACCCAGAATAAGATATCCCAGAAGAGTTCTGTTCTTTACTGGGAATGGCCTAAGTAAAACACATCCTAGGTACACACAGTGGATTTCTGTGCAGCAGCTGGAACCCATAGTCAATTGCTGTTCTTGCATGAGGAGTACTAATATTATGGCTGCCAACTTGGATGGGTCTGGCAGGAGTGCAGTACTGCAGACTTGAGGAGGAGATATGAACACAGTGATGGGAAATGTCACATCCTATATCAATCATCAAGACTGGATTATCCCCATAAATTTTAGTTTCTAAAAAGGTTGTAGGGCAGAAATTTATGAACCAAAAATGAATTGAATCCATGGACAGTTTTTAAAATCACTTTCCCGTTTAATTTACCCATGGACTATGAAGTAAGTAGATGAGTCTTAAGGGATGACTATAAAATACTATAAATTTGAAGTGGTAATGACTAAACTGCAGTTTCTTTTCCACTTGTGAACTATTTACTGGATAATATTACAATGCCTGACACCTTATATATGTTATTGACTTAGCAAATGTCTTTCTGTTATCAGTTTCCAAGGACAACTAGAAGCAGTTTATTTCTACCTGTATTCCTTCATCTTATGCAAGGCTCTTGCAGTACTTCTACTTTTTTATAATAATATAGTCTGCCTCTGCAGATAAACTTTTCATGGATACATGTATCTAATTTTCTAGTAGAAGACACCCACACTGATGCCCCATCTAGTCACTTGGTGGCAGACTGAAGACAGCAGACCCCTCCATATGAAAGGATGATGACCTGCTCTTGATAAAATGTATATTTATTTTGGATTTGAACTTTCCTTCTTGATACTCAATGTTTCTTCAACCATCATCAATTCATGGATTTACAAATTATTTACATTCCCAATTGTAATCCACATAATTTTAATTCTGACAAATGAACTCATTTTGCAAAAACATGTCAGTAATGATCTCATACAAAGTCTCTGCTAAAACATACCCCATTTTCTGGGTATCTTTTAAACTGATAAATTTGTGAAATGTTCTAATAAATAAAAACACTTCTAGATGTTGGATTTTTTTCTCACAAGATAGCAACATTTACTAAGGGGCGAGGGTGGACTGTTGAGAGAGTGGGCCCAAGAAGGAATAATTCTGAAATCCAAATGATTCCCTAAGATGTCTCTTAATATTTCTGTGTGTAAAAGTCAATGCAAAAGTACAGCCTAACAAATATTTATTGATGTTGTGTACTTTTTTTTTTGGTTTTTGGGCCACACCCGGTAACGCTCAGGGGTTACTCCTGGCTATGCACCTAGAAGTCACTCCTGGCTTGGGGGACCATATGGGACACCGGGGGATTGAACCACGGTCCATCCAAGTCTAGCGCAAGCAAGGCAGGCACCTTACCTCTAGCGCCACAGCCCAGCCCCGATGTTGTGTACTCTTAAGAAATAAATTTATGCCTTGAACACAGCCAAACTGGTTACATATAATGTTTCCACATATGGTTCCCTGAGAACATTAGGAGTGACTCGAGCATAGAACCAGAAGTAAGCCCTGTGTACAACTAGTTATGTCCCCAA